>NC_139001.1:65435980-66035980 GCF_964374135.1 Grampus griseus
TGGTAGGGCCATGTTTTCCTCAGAGTCTCTAGAGGAGGATCCTTCTTTGCATCTTCCAGCTTCTGGTAGCTCAAGTATTCCTTGGCTTGTGGCAGCGTAACTTCAGTCTCAGCCTCTGTGGTCACATGACGTTCTCTCTCTTTCTGTCTCTCTCCTCTCCTTATAGGGGCACCAGTCATATTGGATTAAGGGCCCACCCTACTCCAGTATGACCTTATTTTAATTACATCTTCAATGACACTATTTCCAAATAAGGTCTTTCTGAGGTACGAGGGGTTAGGACTTCAACATATCTCCTTTTTTTTTTTTTTTTTTTTTTCCGACGGGGTGGGGAGGGGGATTGGACACAGTTTAATCCTTAACATCAACCATGAGAGGAATTATTATTATAGACTTTGTCTGATAAATGAGGAAAGGCACAGGGAGTTTGAGTGACTTACCCACGATGATGCACCTGGTTAAGTGTTAGGGTTTTAATAGTTGATCCCATGTACCTTGTATATTACTTAGGCCCTTTCCTATGCTGTACCCCCAAATACTATAATATGACATAGTGATAAATGCAGTTAAGAAAATTAACAACAAAAAATGTAAATGGGCAGTCAGAGGAAAACTAGATACAGCTATAGAAAGTTTTATGATATATGTGACAATTGAGCAGGCCTTGGAAGATGGATGAAAAGACACAAAGCAAGTGGCAGGCAGAAGGATAAGTAAGCCACATGAAGGGTCAGAGAAGTGTGTGAGCACATGCACCATGCTGGCAAAGGAGGTGCAGTGCAGGAGAAATACCAGTCCATCCACTTTGGATGGAGTTTTGAGAAGAGAAATAGAAAAGATGAGGTCTTTATTTGCTTGAGAGCAGATCTGAAAAGTCATGTCAGGTATTTTTCAGTAGGATCTGATGTGTCATTGAGGTATTTTGAGTACGGAAGAACGTATAAACAGGACGTAGACATCTATTGAGATTTGATGACATGTCTGATCGTGTGTAAAGTACTTTACACAGTAATCTTCGTCACATTTTATAAGTCTACAGAGCACAGTATCCCCACTTCACCTTTCAGAGGGATTGTGTGACTTGCACATGGTCTGATAGCTAAGAAGTAGCTTCATTATGCATCTAACTCCAGAGTCTCTTTTCCCAGAGATTATGAAAACTCAGCTTTAATTAAAAATTTAACCTAACAATGATGCAGAGAATGACTGGGGAAAGACCAAAGACTAGGTCAGACCCTGCTTTACCTGCCACCTAGACCACACTTAATTCTCCAAATTCGTCATTTGCAGCAATAGAGAATAGGGGATTCATTCAGTTAAGAGATTTTAGGGGGTAAGGTCTACAGTGTTGTTTGTGATTTGCAGGAGAAAAAAATGTCTAAGAAGTCTCAGTTTTCTCAAAGTTAACAGAGTTACAGTGGCTGTAGCACCACCCACAGGAAAAGAGACCTTTGAAGGGTGAGTGCTGGAATACCAGGAGGCAGTGATTTCAGATACTGGCTTAGCATCTAAGAAAAGACAGGTGTACATGCAGTGAAATGTCATCAGTGGCCGTGATTGACTATTCTCAGGTGAAAGAAGATGTAGCAAATATTAAATATTATTGATGCTTATATTTCCAAATACAGGTGTTCATTTTTCAAAGAATTTTTTAAATTCCATGTTCCATTCTTACATTTCACATCTAACAGTCAAACTTAGCTAGCATTATCATATATTCATATTATCATATATTCATGCCTTTAGGCAGAGGATCTTGAATAATTAATAAATCTTGAAAATAATTTCACAAATTATACCCTAATTTCCAATTTATTTTTCCTACTTTAGTCATTACATACTTGTATATGTGATATATAAGCACATACATATGGTTCTCCAGCATTCCCTGTATATAATAAATTATAGTGGATCTAGAAAGAGCAGTATGACATGACAGGACAGCCACAGCCCTAATTGCTTTGATCCCCTTGCTCTTGAATGTTATTCTTACAACAAGAATTGCCACTGCAGGAAGATGGGTTGGGTAGACATCATTACCAGTAACGTCAGGCAAAAGTTACTAATTTCAAAGCAGTGACAACTACAGTTATCCCCTACCATTCTTCCAGTGTTTCACTTGCATTCTAAGCTGCTTTTTATCTTCTGACCCTTTCTGAATGGTTTAGGGTTTCTTTACAACCTACTAAGAGAATGAAAGAAGACAGGACCAACACGTCAATTAATAATCTACTACAGAGGAGGTCTCCTGCTAGAGGCCTCTATATGAATTCATCTAATCCATGGAACAAACAAATGAAAGTGGTATCTCTATACAAGTGTATAAACCGAGGCCTAGAGAAGATAAACAGCTTGTTTCAAATCAAGTAGTAGGTCATTGGTAGTCAGGATCCAAAGTTCCGTTTGACTGCAAAGCCTATTTTTTCCACAATGCAATGTTGCCTCTTAATGCTTTTTAACTTCAACACTTTGGTCTCAGTTTAGGACCCTGCCAAATTCCCATACCTCTTTCTAATCACCAGCCCCACTTTACTAGTTTGCCAACTATCCATCATTCTTATACACACTGTTTTCATCTTTAACAAATCCATGTGATAATTGGGTTTTAATAGTTCATCAGAAAATATACTTCTGAAAATTAGAACATGTTATTAATGAGTTCAAGTTATAAAAGGGAAATGTATGCAATGTATTTACACAAATGACTAGTACAGACCTGGGTACATAGGAGTAAATTCTAAGTAACATCAACCCTTTTCAGTAACTATAACTGTTTGGAAGGTTAATAACAACAACGGAAGTTATAAATAATTACTGAGTGTTTGAAATACAGTATCTTAATTGATCCTCACAACAAACCAATGAGGTAGTTACTCTTGTAATAATGAGATGATATAACCTTAAAGAGATTAAAAAACTTACCCAAGGGCAACAGAGATGGGGATTGAACGAAGATGATCTTACACCAGAACTGGGGTCTTCTTAACTACTATATAATACAGCCTTGACAGAGTGTAAAGACCAGCCTGACTTACAGAATGTCTGCCACCTAGCTTTTTTTTTTTTTTTTTAAATTTTAAATTTTTATTTTTTTTTACATCTTTATTGGAGTATAACTGCTTTACAATGATGTGTTAGTTTCTGCTTTATAACAAAGTGAATCAGTTACACATATACATATGTTCCCATATCTCTTCCCTCTTGCGTCTCCCTCCCTCACACCCTCCCTATCCTACTCCTCTACGTGGTCACAAAGCACCAAGCTGATCTCCCTGTGCCATGTGGCTGCTTCCCAATAGCTATCTATTTTACGTATGGTAGTGTATATATGTCCATGCCACTCTCTCACTTTGTCACAGCTTACCCTTCCCCCTCCCCATCAAGTCCATTCTTTAGTAACGGGATGCATTTTACAAGGTCTGTATAAGCTACAGTTAAATAAAATCACAACACAAGTTTCTCTACTGGAGCATTTTGTAATCTCCTATTAGCTTCATCCCATCCTTCATTATGTTGACAACCAGCGTATCATCAAGGGAAGACAAAACCTGCTACTTTGGTTTTTACCTCTAATTCAGAGTTATCTTCCCAGTGTTTTCCTAGCTTCTTGTAAGTTCTTGACCTGCTGTGATATTCAACCCTCATCACTGAGGAATAAAGGGTCTGGGCTTCTCTTAACATTGGCATGAAAGTTCTGTCTCACGCATCAATAGATCAGATAGATGAATGCCAGAATTGCACAAAGACTTCCTATCAATTAGAGGAGATGTAAATTAAAACACATAAGACAGAAGGGGAAGCCTGGTTATCGTTAGGTATTTGATAAGAAAATGCAATCCAGAAAAACCAAAGGGAAACCATAAACAGATCACCTTAGCTCCAGGACCCTACAAGTTAAGTAAGGATTTCGGAACTGTAAATTCCCCGACATAACTTCCTAGTTACATGGATTGTACTAATTTATGCCATAACTAAAAAGTTTATATTGTAGACCGATGAGGAATATGCGTGAATCTGTATAAATTACAGATAATTTTAAGAAATTAACGGAGTCTAAAAGAATAGGCAAAGTTTCTAGGCCTCCTTTGTGCGATTTAGACTTACACAGTGTAGAAAGGAACAAAAACTTTATTTAGATGTTAATTTATTTACTGTTGAATCTTAAATGTTGTATATTCAATTAGAAAATCCTTCAAGTCAGAAACCCTGGATTATTGGTAATTTTCTCAACATCTAAAACTCTATTACATGTAATGTTTACACCCAATAAAGTGTTTATGTTGAAATTCCTTGTTTGGAATTAAAGAGGTAACTAAAGAGTTTTTTTTTTTTAATAAATAAATAAATTTATTATATGTATACCAAATATATGTGTGTGTGTGTATATGCAGTATTTATGGATATGTGCTATACATGTATATAGTATATTCATTTATTCTGCTAAGGGAATATGATATATTAAAATGAATGCAAGTGAATATAAAAATAATACTATTTTAGCTACCACTTTTGGCCCCTACTTCCTACTCTTTATGAGTCAGTATGGCTAATAAGTAAACGTTAGCCAAATTATCATTCACTACTGATATATTTGTTATTTAGCAATGAAATGCCTGGTGAGACAAGTAGATAAAATGAGATAGCAGGTTAGGCTACTAAAAGATAATTGAGCCAATCATTATTGCATGTAATCCATATATTTTGTGTATTATGCATACTGCATTACGTACGGAGAGTCTGTGCCTACACGTAGGTAATTCTTTAAGACAGTTTTGATTTATAGCTACCTTGCACATAATAAAAGGCATTTCATTTCTTTAAATTGAAGTGTAATTGATATATAACAGTATATTAGTTCCAGGTATACAACATAATGATTTGATATTTGCATACATTGTGAAATGATTACCATAAAAGTCTAGTTACCGTCTGTCACCATCTGTCACCAAAACTATGGAACGCTTCACAGATTTGTATGTCATCCTAGATCAGGAGCCATGCTAATCTCTGTATGGTTCCAATTTTAATATATGTGCTACTGAAGTGAGAAGACATTTCATTTCTATATGAATACATTTTTAACCTGAATAATGATCTGAAGGAAGATCTAGACAATGATTCTGGTTTTAACTAGATTTATTTTTTATTTCTTTACCTTGGAGGTCAAGATATCTTTATGACAGAAGAACAGAAGAAATATTATAATGCAATGAAAAAGCTGGGATCCAAGAAACCTCAAAAGCCAATACCTCGTCCGGGGGTAAAAAAAAAAAAATTATATTTAGCATGTAAATTTTAAAATTATTTTCAATTCATCTTTAATATATAATTATTTCTTAAACATGAATGCATATATTTTAATATTTTGAAGAAAAATTCTTATAAAACTGAACATATGTATTTTGAACACTATCACAGCTCGTAATATGCCTTCATATAATTTCTTTTTATATAAAAATGAAAAATAATTATATATGCTTTTTTTTTTTTTTTTTTTTTTTTTTTTGCGGTACACGGGCCTCTCACTGTTGTGGCCTCTCCCATTGCGGAGCACAGGCTCCGGACGCGCAGGCTCAGCAGCCATGGCTCACGGGCCCAGCCGCTCCACGGCATGTGGGATCCTCCTGGACCGGGGCACGAACCTGTGTCCTCTGCATTGGCAGACGGACTCTTAACCACTGCCCCACCAGGGAAGCCCCTATATATGCTTTTATCTCTACCTTAGCTATACAACTTACTATTAGTACAAATGGCCTGTAGAGAATCAAAATAAAATGTACTTTTGATTGAAATTTGATTTTCTTGATGGCTTTATGATGTAATGATGGCTGACTATCAGTCAGGTGAAACTAACCTTGTAGATCTCTGATATTACAACAAATAGCCAGAGAAGCAGTTGGACTGGTCATGAATCTAAACTTTATCTTACCATAGGGTCAAAGAAAGACCAGAATAGGCTCAGATGTAAATAGTGAGTCTTAGCAGTTAAAGAATAGTTTGTATTCCTCTAACAATTAAAATAATTTTAAATGCATTACATGTTTTTCAATTTCTTTTCAACATAACACACCTTACCAAAAGTCATGGCTGCAGACAGAGCGTCCTAAAGATGGGAATCCACTTAGTACCAGCTGGCTACATGAGGATTACCCAGCACTTTTTAAATGGACACATGGCCAGGTTTCACCCAGACCCTACTGAATCATAATGTATGAATTTAAAGCTCTGGTATTTAATTTTTTCAGTACACTACTTGACTTTGAATACAGTGCCTTAAAACTTGCCTATGCAACTAATAAAGTGATTTTGAAATTGGGTTTCCTGGAAAGCATAATACTATCAGTGAGACTGACAAGAAAGGTGATGTGTTAAGTATGGGTATGTTTGGAAATGTATATTCTATACATGGAAGAGATTGGAAAATATAGATCTGATATTATAGCAGTAATATCAGTACAAGACAGTGCCAACACATTAGTCAAAATAACGTGACAAAGTAGAAATTTAGAGATGTCATTTTATTACCTTGAAATACTCGAGGTAGTAGAGCTGAGGTTTTCTTAGTTAAACTTACCTTGTGATCCTGGCAACTCCTATATAACATACTAGGGGTGGATATGCTTAAAAGCAAATGTTAGTTTATAAGGCTCGCTGAAGACTTGGTATACTAAAAGTCAACAGCAACAAAAAGTTTTCATGTACTCTAAGATTTAATAATATTTCTTGTACAAAGCAAGAACCTATGACCAGGGATAATTTATGCAAGTTTTGAAGACTGATACCTTAAAAAAATTTTTTTTACTAATGTAATGATTTATGGATACTACTTGCAAAATTTACTGTACATTTCCTATTATTTTTGTTTCTTTGCAGAACAAATTCCAAGGATGTATATTTGACCTAGTAACAAACCAAGCTTTTGATATAGCCATCATGGTTCTTATCTGCCTCAACATGGTAACCATGATGGTAGAAAAAGAGGGACAAAGTGCATACATGACTGAAGTTTTATATTGGATCAATGTAGTTTTTGTTATCCTTTTCACTGGAGAATGTGTGCTGAAACTGATCTCCCTCAGATGCTACTACTTCACTGTAGGATGGAACATTTTTGATTTTGTGGTTGTGATTCTCTCCATTGTAGGTAAGAGCATTTATTAATCAGATTTCCATTTTGAATCAAACTAAACATCACACATACTCAGAGAAGTTTCTGAATTCTTGAGTGTAAACTTACTTTTGAGTAAGTTAGTAACACTGAAAAAGTGAAGGAACCTTAAAAACAAAACTAAAAAAAACAAATACCTCTGTGTCAGAATTCCTAGGTTCACACAACAAGCCTCAAAGCCACACATATTCTGTTTGTTGGAAGCACATAAAACTCCTTGATATTTGATTTCCAAGATTACCCTTCACAAAGGTAGCAGCTGGGTCTATAGGTAGGTATATCTTAGAAGACCAATGTAGAATCTGAAATCACTTCCAGTTTTTACACATATGAGAACTATCCTTTGATTAATGATAATATAACTAGCCAGAATATTGGTGACTCTTTGTGAAAATTATTCCTGAACTCAAAGTAAAAAGTTAAGGTCTGAAGAAATGCCAGCTTCATTTCTTATGGCTTCATACTTGTCAAGTTTGTAATCATTTCTCAACCAACCCCAGTCATATCTGTGAATCACAGTATTTGATTTTATACTTCCTCTCATTTCATTACCATAGCTGTTTTTTCTATCCTATTGTTTTTTTATTATTTGTACATGCCTTGCCCAGTAGTTTAGGATTGCATTTATTTTCATAATTATGAATTTTAGACAGATTGTAGAGATTATTTAATACAAACTCAATTTGGAGATACTGAAACAGGCAGGACAAGAAAGGTTAAAAGTCACATAACCTAAAACTGCCATATTGAGTAGTATAAGTTAGAATAGGCATTCAAAATCAATTTTTGAAAAAGGAGTGTTATCACCAGAGGTGAGATTAAAGTTAATATATAAAAAACACAAATTAAAATTTAGGTAGGAATCACATACAACAAGCAAAATGGTGGAAGCATTCCAGTTAACTTAGGAAGAAGAAAAGTGTATCCCTCTATCACCTCTATTTGTAACAGTGTTGGCTGATACAATTAGATAAGAAAACAGAGAGGTACGTATATTTGAACAATGGAGCAAATTTTCATTTTCAGATCTTATTATGGCACTCTAAAAATGCAAGAGAATCAACTGAAAAATATGGATTCAATTAGAATTCAGAAGGTGCAAATTTTAAATTGTACATACCAATGTTAGTAATTGTTTTATATGTGGAGCAAAAAATTAGAAAATATGCCTAAAGAAAAATTTCATTCACAATTCCAATAAAAATAAAGTAAAATACCTAGTAACAACTTTAACAAGAACTGTATAAGGCTTCTATGAGGAAAACTAACAGAAACAAAAGAAGGTTTAAAATAATTGAAAGGTTTTTCTTGTACTTGGATAAGAAGGGTCTCCCTGTAATCATGACCATTTTTTTAAGAGATTAATCTATAATTCCAGTGTTATCCCAATGAGAATATGAGCGTCTTTTTGTGTAGTGGGGATAATAAATTGGTGATATAAATCTAATGATTCTAAAATTCACCTGGAAGAAAAATTAGAGTAATGAGGGGTGACTCACATTGCTAGATATTAAGATTATTATTACATTGATGAAGTAAAACAGTGTTTACTAAGAAGCTCAATGGATTCAAATGAATAATCCAAAATTAAACATCAATATATAGAGAATTACTAAGTTAACTCAGTTAAAAGATCTCATGGATCAAGATTTATTAATTGATGTGTAAAAATTAATGTATTAAAAAATGGATTCTAGTAGAAATAGATTTATAACCATAAGCTTGAATAGTCCTTTCTATTCATGACAAACTTGACTCCATGAAGAAAATATAATAGATATGACTACATAAAAATCAAAATATTCTATGGAGGAAAACTCACTACCACCACCAAATTAAAAAAAAAAAAGTTGAAAGACAAATTAAAAACAGGGCTATTGTTAATGTAACATTTAAGGCCAACAAAGAATTAGCACTTGTAATAGAAAAATAGTCCTCATAAATCAGTAAGAAAATAGTAAATCTCCCAATAGAAAAATGGGCAAAGGACTAGACTAGGCCAAAAAGAGAAAGTTGAAAATAGTCAACAAGTATACAAAATGTCCAATAAATAATAAAAAATTTTTGAATTATTTTTTCCCAAAAGAAATGCAAATAAACTATAATAATGAGATGTTTTAAACATCACAAAGTATTTTGGATAAAATTATAAAGAAAAATGACAACACTGGTGAGCATGTGGAGTGTGAGCACTTTCATAGACTATCATTAGGAGTGTTAATTTGTACAGACTTTCTGGAGATAGACTTGCAATATATAACAAAATTTTAAATATACCGTTTGACCTACCTTCTTTTATTATCAAAATATGCCCATGGCCCATGAGCCATGGCCACTGGGCCTGCGCGTCCGGAGCCTGTGCTCTGCCACCAGAGAGGCCACAACAGTGAGAGGCCTGCGCAAAAAAAAAAAAAAAAAAAAAAATGCCCATGCAACTAAAAGAAAATATACCTGCTTGGATATTTGTCTCAGCCAAACCAATTGGAAACAACATAAAATTATTCAATATATGGTTATTTGGACAGAACATTATACAACTATAAGGAATTATTCTGTTGTCATTTATATGAAAATATGTCCATAACATATGATGAAGTAGCTAAAACAGATGACATAAAAAAGCTCCTATATCATGATTACATTTGTAAATGTTTGTGTGCTTGCATAGAAAAATGGAGTGGTCCTCAACAAAATATTAACAGTAGTAAATGGTTGGTTGATATTTCAGGTGATTTATATTTTCTTTTTAGCATTTTACTGTGTAGCTTTAATTTTTCTACCCTTAACAATTAAAAAAATTGTTGTGGAGGAAAAAAATAAGATCTACAAACTTAGTAAGGGAGAGAAAATTTCACAATAGTAATTCTAACCATTTTCCTGTGGGATTGCTTGATCCTTGGGTTGTTATGAAATTGCTTGCAATGTAAAATGACAATCCTGAAATCATAAGGGGTAAGATGGCACATAAAACTGTTTAGAGTCATGATTTTCTGTAGCATGGATATTTAAGTATTTTCTTTGTATTCCTTCCCTCTTCACCAGGTATGTTTCTAGCAGATTTGATAGAAAGGTATTTTGTGTCCCCTACCCTGTTCCGAGTGATCCGTCTTGCCAGGATTGGCCGAATCCTGCGTCTGATCAAAGGGGCCAAGGGGATCCGCACGCTGCTCTTTGCTTTGATGATGTCCCTTCCTGCGTTGTTTAACATCGGCCTCCTGCTCTTTCTGGTCATGTTCATTTACGCCATCTTTGGAATGTCCAACTTTGCCTACGTTAAAAAGGAAGCTGGAATTAATGACATGTTCAACTTTGAGACCTTTGGCAACAGCATGATCTGCCTGTTCCAGATTACCACCTCTGCTGGCTGGGATGGATTGCTAGCACCTATTCTCAACAGTGCACCGCCTGATTGTGACCCCAGGAAAGTTCATCCTGGAAGCTCAGTTGAAGGAGACTGTGGGAACCCATCTGTGGGGATATTCTATTTCGTCAGTTACATCATCATATCATTCCTGGTCGTGGTGAACATGTACATCGCTGTCATTCTGGAGAACTTCAGTGTTGCCACTGAAGAAAGTACTGAGCCGCTGAGTGAGGATGACTTTGAGATGTTCTACGAGGTTTGGGAGAAGTTTGATCCCGATGCCACCCAATTTATAGAATATAGCAAACTCTCTGATTTTGCAGCTGCCCTGGATCCTCCTCTTCTCGTAGCAAAACCAAACAAAGTCCAGCTCATTGCCATGGATCTGCCCATGGTCAGTGGGGACCGGATCCATTGTCTCGACATCTTATTTGCTTTTACAAAGCGTGTTTTGGGTGAAAGTGGAGAGATGGACTCTCTTCGTTCACAGATGGAAGAAAGGTTCATGTCTGCAAATCCTTCTAAAGTGTCCTATGAACCCATCACAACTACACTAAAACGAAAACAGGAAGATGTGTCTGCTACTGTCATTCAGCGTGCTTACAGACGTTATCGCTTACGGCAAAATGTCAAGAACATATCAAGTATATACATAAAAGATGGTGACAGAGATGATGATTTGCCCAATAAAGAAGATATGGTTTTTGATAACGTTAATGAGAACTCAAGTCCAGAAAAAACAGATGGAACTCCATCCACCATCTCTCCACCTTCATATGATAGTGTAACAAAACCAGACAAAGAGAAATATGAAAAAGACAAAACAGAAAAGGAGGACAAAGGAAAAGATGGCAAGGAAGGCAAAAAATAGAGCTTCACTTTGATATATTGTTTACAGCCTGTGAAGGTGATATATTTGTGTTAATAAGACTCTTTTAAGGAGGTCTATGCCAAAACTCTTTTTATCAAAATAGTCTCAAAGTCAGTGCAGTCGCTAGCTCTGATTCTCTAACATAGGTGAGCAGCATTAGCAGTGGCTATTTTTGCATTGGTAAATGAATCTATAAGAATTCTTAAGAGTAACTGTACAGGGATTATTGATTACAGCAAACAAAGGTGATTTAATTTTATTTACTTTTAATAAATCAGAAGACCATGTAGAAAATGTTCACATCTGCCTTGTCATCTTTTCACAGGATTGTAAACATTCATGTTTCCCATGCAAATACAAACACACGCGCGCGTGCGCGCAAATATCTATCATTTGGATATCTACAAAAGTATTTTCCCGTGGCTTTGCCGTGAAGTGCCCTGATGGAAGGAATGAATACTAGTAATGAATGTTTAGTTAAAACATCTTGTTATTATTAGGGGGCAAGACTCTTTTATCCATCTACAGTGGTCATTCTATATTTTGAGGTGCTTAAATTTATTCATATTGCATCAAAACCAATTTATATGTGCCTATTAAATGCCATGGGATTAAAAACATGTAGGCTCGTCAGTTCAACAAATGCTTTTTATTCATCTTGACTCATATACCAACTAGGATAAGAGTTACCTTTAGAGTATTGTGCTTCATAGACTGCCTTTTTCTATATCCTTCTTTGTTCATACAATAACTGTGGAACATGAAAAAATTCTTTTCAGTATGTATCACATTCCTCGAAAGAAAAAAATGAAGGTAATTGAGAAAAGAAGCAACTGGAGAAAGCTTTATTCACTTTTATGTATACAGTGTAACACTGGACTGTGCTGCCCCAAAATACCAATAATAACCCAACTCTTAGTCATTTTTGTCACCGTCTTCTGCTTTCTGATTCAGTATTGTTGAGTTATGCTTTAGCACTAAGCAAAGTTGATATTTCTCTTCCATGGAGTGCTTCCAGATATGCAGGTAGATATTTGATACCATGGAACATGTTTGAGCAGATAATGACTTGGGCACAGTATTAACTGTGTCTCCTGCACACCATCCTA
Source organism: Grampus griseus (assembly GCF_964374135.1). NCBI lineage: Eukaryota > Metazoa > Chordata > Mammalia > Artiodactyla > Delphinidae > Grampus > Grampus griseus. The sequence goes on from NC_139001.1 coordinate 65,448,493, forward strand.
AGTGTGTATGGCATGCTTTCAACACAGACTTGTGTGTGAAAAGGATGAAATAGCATTCATCCTCTTGAACTTTTATGCTTTCATCTACAGAATGAGAAAGATGTCACTTTCTCCATAAAATTCTATGATTATGAGGTATATTATGTATCAATCAATAGCATATCCTGAGCTTATAGTTTACCAAGCACACATTCATTTTGCTTTAGCTGTTGTCCTTCCACCAAGGATTATGAATCTAGTTTTTTAAAAATCCTTGTTAATAGTGGCTTGAAAAGAAACAGCCATGATGTATTTTTTATGAGTTTATTCCAGGAATATGAGATCTTTCTTCTATCGAGTTATTCATGCACACACAAAAATCGAGTTACATAAGTAGAAGGAATTTTATTTAGAAGATTTTGTGGGAGTTTTCAAAGCAAATATATACAACAATATTTCATTCATTTGCTTTCTTAAATGAAAAAAGAACATAAATATATTTCTATCTTAAGTACTTAAAGCAATTTTTTTGTTGTTCTGGCTAGTTAAAAATAAAGGAGATTTAAGCATACCTGTAGAGATGAAGAAGTATAGGTAGCGAATGAGAGGCAGAGAGGCAAAGAAACACAGAAATGAGACAGATAAAAACCAAGAAAGCGAAATTTCCACAGAACTTTCTATCTAGAATGTTTTCAGCATCTGTGAAGGAGATTATCACATCTAGATATTTGTCCTAAGGCACATATGAAATTAAACCTAGGGCCAAAGATTCTTTACACCTAAATTCAATCACTCATCTTACATTATTTGAGCCTCTTTTTTATTTAATATATAAGATACCACACAGTGTTTTCCTAGACTATGTGGAGCATTGCATCACATCCCTGCTAAGTCTGTTGAAAATAGGTTTTGACAATTTAATTAGAGAACCATACAAAATATATTAACATTTGTAAGATATTTTAATACATTAAATTAAGAAATTAATACTAACTTAATTTGAATGCAGTTTATCCTCATCATTTTAAATCTATATAAATATAACTGCACTTTGCATATTTATATAATACAGTGTGAAAAGATGTATAGTGGGTAGGTTTATGTGTGATTTACTACTAATGTTTTTACATTGCCTGATTTTTATGTGAAGAAAATATTGGCAACTGGTTCCTCAACACAATTTCTTCTTAGCATTTCAAAAAAAAAACTTACAAAGTCACACTTCTGTTTCATGCTGAACCTATTTCATGCTGAACTATAATTTTTTTTCAATATAACATGCTTAGGTTTTGTATATGTATGTTTTCCCAGGAATGTCTAGTTGTGACTTTTTATCAATTACTAATAATATTTGGAACCAAGAGCTCATTTAATACAGTACAAGCTTGAAGGAAAATTAGACTTCTCTTTTCATGTAGATTACCGTTTGGTACTGATTATAAGATACCACCCTCAGAAAGCACTGTCATGCTAATATTTAAGTCACACAATCATTGAACTCATTTAACCTAATGATATAGAATGGCAGTTACACTGTAAAATTTAAATTGGAATAAAACTGAAGTGAACAGATTTGAATACAAATCCATTCATACAATTTGAATAAAAGTGGGTGAATCTCACTTTACCTTTTTGACTGTTACATAGTTTGCAAAAGATATAAGTGATTTGTGGGCTGTTTCTAAATGCTGATTGTTGAAAACCTCAACCAAAAAATGTTCAGCATGATTTCATAGAATTTTAATAGCTTTGTTAAAAAGAGTTAAGATAAAATGCATATGTAAATAAAGCAGTTCTAAATAGCAATTTCAGAGAAATGTTACTGGGAGTGATGAAAAAGGGCCAGCTAAATTAGAATGCCCAAGTAATTGGCTTGGGTTTAGGACCTATATATAGAGGCCATCAATTTCTGTTAATATCTGCGGTTTATTATGTTATATTCTTGAGGAAAATAATCAAGAACTGCTTCATAAAATTCAGTGAATAGCCGTGAATATAATAATGCTGTTTACATAGAATTCTTTACAAATTTCATATATCTATGAATGCTCAAAATGTTTGTCATAAATTATATTGTAGTTATACTTGAGACTTACACATTGTAATAGAATCTAAAAATAAAAGTCATCAAAAAAATTAAATCATGTTGGCATGTATCTTCTGTTTTTGTGAAAATAATCTTTAAGGAGATCAATTCAGTGCCTCCCTAAATAAGTTGTAGCTACTGATAACTCTTTTCTTTTTATTGAAAAATGGACAGCTTCAAATGTCTTCCATGAGAAGTTTTCCAGGGTAAGAAAGATAGGGATAAAGACTACAGAATTCCAAAGGAATTCATTGAAATCTACAATAGAGTTTGTGCAGGAGAAGAAAATTGAGTCAGGAAGTGAAAATATATAAACATTTAGCCACACAATGACAGTGTGTATCTTTTTTGTGTGATAGTGTTGAGAGGTAAGATAGCATACATAATGGCGAGGGCTTGGGTTCTAGATCCAGAATTGTATTTGGATACCAGTTAAGCCAGGACTCTTCAAATTTCCTTAATACATTACTTAACATGTGCCTCAGCTTTCTCATCCGTAAAATGTAGATAATAGTACTACGCTGCCATATGGTTATAAGGGTAGAATGAGAAAATTCACATGAAGCAATTAGAACAGTGCCTGACAACACAGAATCAAGAATTTATATTTCTAATAGTAGTTAGTGCGACAGTCACTTCGCTGCTAAAAGTATGAGCTCAAGCTACCTCTCCATCATACAGGAGCACAATGCAGTCTCCATAAATGTTAAATGATGATATTTCTATTTTATATGGGTAAGTGTGAATATAGTATCCCAGAGAGTCTCATGCCCCCAGTTGGTAGGTAGTGAGCATTCAGTGCACCAAAATATTTTTAAATTGAACTATTTTTTTAGATTTATGAATGCAAACAACATGCTAAAATGAGAAAACATGCATACTGTATTTACAAAGGTTTAGCTTTTTCCAGGAGAGTATTTGGAGGTAGAAGTTCCCATATTAACTAAATAGTCAATCCAAACCTCTATTTTAGTTCAGCTGTGAGCATCCAGTCCTGTTATTTGTCTTTAAACAAGATATACTAAAAAGAATTGCTGTTGAGCTGGGCCACTATTTCTACCTTGTGTGTTAGTATAATGGCGTGTAGAAAGGTATAAAATATTCCTAGGGAATCTCTGTACTGGCAGTTGTGATAGTCACTCTGCAGAATAAAATTATAGTCCCTCAACAGTACCATCACCTCAACCTGATTGGCAATCACATGAAGTTCCTACAACAGAACAGCTCAATTCTTCCTTGCTGTAGATAATATTATACCATAATCCAGGCAAAATGAGCTGCAGAGTACACGGTAATCTCTCTCAAGGGAGGGAAAAGTTGCATACTGATTAGAGCAGAGGAGACCTTTGCTGCAACTACATTTAATGCACACAGGAAGAGAAACATGAATAATTGAGAGCTATAAACAAGCAACAGAGCAAACATGCTACACTTTATTATTCTAAGAGTTGTATAATTAGGTACCTACATTAACAATTAATCCATCCCAGAAAAGAAAGCCAATTTTAAGAGATTTAGGAGGCATGTGTCATGTCTGTGTCATGTGCTTTAACTTGATTCTCAAATATTTAATATATATTTTCATAAGCAGTTTAAAGGCAAAAACGTCATAGATAAAACTATAGGCAATAAGTATATAGAAATGATTCAGAGCTTGTTAACAATTTTGAAAACCTAGTGGAATTGAGGAAAAATTACTCCTGTTCCAGATGCTATATTTGCTGGCATGTGCTAGTTTTGATTGTAATTCATACAAGACAATATGACTTCTATTTAGTTAATTTCCACTAGGTGACTAGCAACACCTTGGGATATCTTTATGGGCCTATCAAAATAATTAAAAGCGAAGACAAACCGTATTACGAAGTGAAAGAAACCAGTCTGAAAAGGCAACATACCGTACAAACTAGCAGGTGACACCAATGGGAATACTTCAACGCAGAACAAACTATTTCATAACCTTAGGGAATTTAAAATAAAATCGATTTTAACTGCATTAGACCCCTGGCAAAATTGAAAAGAGAACTACCAAAGAAAACCGCTGTAAAGTATTGAGGGAAAAGAACGCAATTCAAAGACAAGGTCTGGGAAAGACTCCTGACAAATTAAGACAACAAAAAAGTGAACTTTTCCAACCTTCCCCAAAACGTCACGCAAACCCCATCTACTTTTTGTCTTTCTGCAGAGTTTTAGAGCTGCTGACACCTTCACTTCCACCTCAGCCTATGGAAACAAATCCATGAATTAAAAGCTTTTGTGACTCCTAATTACTTTCAAGGGAGTCAAACTTAGCAAAATTCAGTTTATGTTCAAAAAGAGCTAACTGTCATATGTGAATTGTTCATTCATTCAGTGAATATCTACCGAGCACCTTCAATCTGCCAGTCCCTGTTTCAGACAACGTAAAACAGACAAATCCCTTCCCTCGTGGAGATTTTATTTGAGGAGAGACAAAAACGATGACAACTGAATGATTATAAATATCAGAGAGTAATATTATATTAATTTATCATTTATTATAAGTCATGTATATATGAGTTAAATTATATTTTACTATTTCTTCTATTATTATGTTACATACTATTTTCTTTTATGATACTTTGAAAGAGTATCAGGACATTCCACTCTCAAAAGCTTCATAATTTTGGTTCATAACTTAAAGACAGTGACTTGAGGTTGTTCAGATTCTTTTACTGCAAATTTTGTAACTGTAGAAATACTCTAGCCATTCATTCTAATCATTTATAAGCTGTTTGGCCAGAGAAAATCACTCTGGAGCTAAGTTTTCAGCCCTAGTAGGTATTTTACTTCTCACTCCTACAAATAAGTGATTTAGAAATCAAGAATACAGAATAGTTATTTCACTTTGGCAGTTCAGGCCAAATATTTAATGAGAAAAGATTAAAACTTATAGTTAAAATGTGTGCTTCTGTTTGAAGCTAGGATATTACTATTGTCCCTGATGTTCTTCCCAATCCTGGAAATTAAGAACTAATTTTGTAATAAAATACGATGAATGAGACATAGGTATCAAAGCTCCACAGAAAACATTTTTTTTTCTTAAAAATCCTGTGAAATTCACAACTACCAAACTCCTAAATATCAATATCTCCTTTTGACTCCCTTTAAGAAAACAGTAAAGATAGAATTTTCTTGTAATCTCCCTAAACAACTCAGCCTGTCTTGATATATTGGTTCTAGTTGATGCCTTCAATAAAATCAGTTCTGTTAAGAAAAGAATTGGGGGAAACAGGTGGGAAAAGAATTTCTCCATGCTTCATTTTCCTGCCTAATTTTTTTTTTTTTATAAATTCATCTTTCCCTACCCATCTCATTTCGACCCACAAAGATTGAAAATTGGTTTAGAGTCATCTAATTTGGCCCTGACACTTGCAACTAAAAGAAAAGATGTTTATCTCTAAGGAATCACACAGTCTGTTTATTTGATAGGTAAATGGGTCTGCCTCCTACAAACCTCGGCCAGAATACCGAGTGTAGAGCCGGGTTATGGGCAGAAAGTGATCTGGGAGGGAGCCAGGGAGAACAAAGGAAACGATCTACTTTAGCTTCATGATACTAAACGACAGACTATATGAGAAATCCGAAGAATGACTGCAGGCAAGAAGTGAATGTGGGTAAGCATATTTTTTTCCTTTGAAATAAAGCTGAAACTTCACTTAACTCTCATGCCAAGAGCTATAACGGGCATGATTAGTTTGGTCTTAAGAAGCCAATGCTTCTATAGAAAAGCAAAGCCCATTGACCGGAACAAAGCTAGGGAATCATTCTGGCAGCTTAAAATGGCAGGCGTTGGCATTTTTTTCCCATTGGCATTTCTTCCTGTCTAGTTATCTCCTTCAAGAGTAAGAGAACTCTCTTTTTTCTCCCCTGTATCTGTCATCTGCAGAGCTAAGACGAACAAATCTCTTCCTCTTTACAAGATCAATAAAGAAAATTAGACATGACTTTGAAAGCACTTAAAGAAATCTAAGCTCTGCTTTTCAGAGTGCAATATCATCTTATGCCTTTAAGGATTGCCAAAATATATAGATAGCCACACATATACACAGCAGCAGCCTATTACATAATATCATGAGTTTAAATCTTTCTGTCACTTACTAACAATGTGACTATAAACTTGAACAATGTACTCTATTCTCTGAGCCTTCTTCATCTATCAGAGACTGGCACTCATTAGATCCAAAATACATAAAGATGTGGCAGAAACTTAAAAGGGCAACAATTTATTATGCATTTTCTGAAGTATCTCTCAATTTAGGATTCAGTAATAAATTCTATAAAATAATATTGAGCATCTACTGTATCTTGGAAGAATCAGTCCACAATGATAGTACGATGCTTTACTTCCATATTGTACCATGCGAACATGATGAAGACGAGTTAAATCTAGCCAGGGTAGGCTAGAGCTGAGTATTGAAAAGTGAGTAAGAGTTAGTTTTGAGTGTGTTGAATTTGAGGTACTATAGGTCAAAGAAAAAAGTCCTGAAGGCAATTGAATATAATAGCCTGTAGTTCAATGAAGACATCAGGGTTAGAGACACATATCCAGGAGTCATTGCTTTGCAGGGATGGTAGTATCTAAAGACAGACTAAACGAACCAGGAAGAGCATATGCAGGCTGAGACGTGAAACAGAGAGTTTTAAGGAGAACCAAGAGAGTATTAAGAAAGAGAAAGTGAGCAGCATTACACAATGCTGCAAAATTGGCACACAACTAAAAGTATCAGTCATTTAGTGCAAAAAATTTTCGAGGAATAGTACATGCAAGAGCTATGTTGCATGAATCAGTGAAAAGTATGTTAAGGCTTAATATGACCATTAAACACCTGTCACGAAATTCACCTTTCCAGCACACAGCAGAGTAGATAGTGTAAGAATAGAAACTTAAGGAGCCAAATTGAACATCCTCTTTCATGAAGTATATGCTTGCATTTTCTGCCTATATTTAAATTGGGCTTTCAGGACATCAGTGGATATGTCAGAGTAATGACTTCTGAAAATCCAGTTCTCCATGAATGAACAGGAGCACAAGCAAAATTGTCAAAATCAACTTATTCAGAACTTTGAAAATTAACCAAAATTAACCAAAGGAACATTTATTCAAGAAAAATGGCTATATCTCAGTAAGAACAGCAAACTTCATAGTAGCCTTTGAAAATCAACAGTCCTACAATCACAGTGAAAACCTACAGCCTAGAGACACTGGAGGAGAGAACAGATTTGGAGCTCCCCAAAAGCCATTACCAGAAAATTGCGTGGCAGTTCCCTGGTAAATCCACTTGCATGGCTGTCTTATTTGGCCTGCTTCAGAGCTCAGCCAGTGCAAAGAGTTTACCCTGCAGTTGTTCGCAATTATTTAATATTGCATCTGCCCACGTCAGTGATAGCAGTCAGGGTGAACAAGATTATAAAAAAAATTTAAAGGAGAAGCTGGGTAATGAGATGTCCACAACGGACTTTGTAAACAGGTGGGAAGAGATGGGCACCACGGGCCCCTCCAGCCAGTCCAAGCTGGCTCCAGCACACCACTGCCATCTCTCATGCGTCAAGAACAGAGTGGAAAATTTCTATTCAGTCTCTCCTATCTTAGAGTAACCCATAAATTGATAGTCACATGTCAGAGATGAGGACATAAACTTAGGTAACTTGCTCATGGCTATACATCACGAAAAGGATAATACGAGAGTTCAAATCCAGATTTCTCTGATTCCAGAGACCACATCTCTCATTTGTTTCAGGGAGTGGTAGTCAAAAAAGCCACCCAAAACCTCAGCAATAAACAAAACAAGAGTTTGGTTAAATGTTGAGTTGCTTCTTAAGATCATGGTTATCTTCTGAATATCCTGGATGTCTTGCAGATGATGGAAATTTTATTGCTAGCATCAATTATATGCAAAGTATACAATTAGATGGATTGAGAATCTTTAGAGTGGAAGATTAATCAGAGTTCAGTGCACCAACAAACTCTTGGAACCTCTCTCTCTAGTCCTCTTTCTTGCTTTGTTTGCTAGCTCTTTTTTTTTTTTTTTTTTGACCCTTTCCTCCAAACATTAATATCTTAGACGTCAAGGGAGCAGGCATTGAAAGAAAAAGTGAGTAACAGGATGTGTCTATGTGTTTAGCAATTCTGGTGAAAAACAAAAAATGGATCAGTTTCAATGGTAAAAATGTCAATGAGGTAGTGAAGGAGTTCCATCCCTTTGGGAGATTGAGTCTCCACCTGTCAGGAATGAAAAGAGAAGAAGATTGGTCCCAAGTTAGACCAGTGATTCTCAGATGTTAGTACGTGTCAGATCACCACAGATCACTGAGTTGCACGACCAGTTTCTGATTCACTAGATCTAAGGTGGGGCCCCAAATCTGCATTACTAACAAGTTCCCAGATGATGCTGAGGCTTTTCATCCAGTGACCACAATTAGAGCAGGGATGCTTCAGATACCCGGTAATTGGTGTACACATTACAGATGGAAACGCACTGGTAAAGATCCCTTCTTCTCAAACTTCACTGCACGTTGCAATCACCTGGGGACTTTAAAACAAATGTCTAGGTCCCAACCCAGAGATTCTGCTTTAATTAGTCTGGAGTGCAGCTTGGGTGCTGGGAATGTTAAGAACTCCACAGGTGATTCTAATGCACAGCTAAGTTTGAAAACCAGTAGAAGTTGATCTGAACTTTAACCCTTGGATGCTATATTCTTTGCACATGACTCTCAGTGTTTCCTCCTAAAACTGGCCCATAAGAAAAGCACTGGTTCCCTCAGTGTCCTAGCTTGTTTCAAGTGTGTGTTGATTGGTATAAGCTGGAGTGCCAGCTGGGAGATCCAGTAGACTGTGCCTGAGCTATGAGTTAGGAAGCTCTCCTTCGGGTCTCACTCAGTCTCTGCTACTTACTGAATGTGTGACCTTACTTAGTTGAATATGACATTTAATTTCTCTATTTTGTCTCCTGTTCTTAGGTATAGATAATAGTGAGCAGTATATTAAAAAAAAAACTTGGAAAATAATAATAATAATATATTATTTCTCTGCATATGGGAGGTTAAAACATGTTACCTCCTTTCCATTGTTAAGAACAAAATGATATTCAGCCTACTCAGATTGCATAAAATGGTCTAAAATAATAATAAAGAGAGAATGTGTGGTTCCATTTTGGCTGTCAAGTTTTAAAAATTCTTTATATAATGGCTCCATCTACTGGTCAATGAAATAAAGAGTTTTCAGGCTCCAAAATGCAGTCAGGTTTCACGCTTCACAAATTAACTAGTCTAGTCTGAGTCAGGAAAAGAATAAGGTGACTTTTTATTTAGAAAGCTTCCACAAACTTGATTTAATTTCTTCCTTGAGAATTTTCCTTTGTTTATTGTTTGAATCAAGCCCAATCTCTGTAACACTGCTATGTAAAAGTGAACGGTGTTGTATTTGCATATTTCCCTCTGATTTCCTTAGTCATTGTTCCCCTTCCTTCCCGCTTGGTACTTCTTCCTCCGGCGCCCAGTCCTGCTGCTACCCCTGATACTTCAGGCAGGCTTGATGTTTCATGCTCTGTGCCCAACTTTTCATTCTAATTGGGAAGAAATTTTATGAAATTTATGCTAAAATAGCAATGAGAAAGTATGGATAACTGACCCGTGAACAAAGTGTGGTTCCTAGAGATGGAATATCCAGCAGAGAGAAAGATTCTCAATAGCAGATCTAGATCCAATAAGTATAAGAGATCTTTGGGGGCTTATGGGCTTAGCTTAGTAGGAAAGAAAAGTGAGATTAATTTTAAATGAATAGAAAAGATGTGTACTTGAATGGGAAAAAAAACCCTATGAACCCACTTACTGTTTGGATATAAATCTCATGGAAATGTTTTACTCTCCCTGTGCCCAGTGTATCTGATGGCAAATATAGCACAAGTTATCCATATTCTTTAGTTAATACAATGCAGTAAAATAGTAGACCATTTAAAATTGTATTTCAATGTCTATCTGAGCCTTAGCAAATATAACTTACTGGTTCAATATAACTGAATATTAATATACACAGCTAGGTTAGTATTTTAGAAATCCAGTATCAGCCTATTGTCATTATAGCTGTTGTTTTGCTTTTTATTAAGAGGAACACTATCTTTTCTTAGAATAGGGAGACAGGGACATACTTGAATAGAAATTTTATTTTTACTTTTTATATTTATTTTATGGAAATCGTGATTCATTTTTGTACCCATTGGAATGTTCTGGGCCACAGTAGATATTATTCACATCAAGACATATTGAGTCTAATAGGATATTATTTACACCAACACATATTGAGTCTATTAATATGTCTCTTGGGATAAAGTGAGTGCAAGCAGTTAGTTGAATAGTAAAAGAAAAGTGTTGGAGAGAAGTACCATACTTTTTGCTCTGTAACTGCTCTATAAGAAGAATAAAACTTCTGCTACTGTTTCATCCTACAAATATGGTAGTGAAACACTTAGTCTCTTCTAATACTTTACTGTTGAGATATTTTAAGTGGTTTTATTGAAATGAAAGGATATGAAAATTACCTCAGAAGTATAGTAAAGAAACTAAAGAAGAATAAAAGATTAAGATGTTAAATGCTCTAATAGCAAAATAATCACTGAGTCTCTTGTGAACCTCCAATGGACACAGTATTTTCACTAACTCACTAATAAGGTCTTACATTCTCTGATATGAAATGTACAAGGAAAAGAAATAACCGATGATTTTTTGGTAGGATAACTAATTCAATAGATATTTATTGACTGCCGTCTTTGTTAGATACTATTCTAGGCACTGGGGGAAAAAAGGAGCGAACAAAACAGAAAACAGTTTCAGTCTTTAATAATAATAACAACAGTAACAATAGCTAGTAGTAGTTTGGCATAATTACACCAGATCCTGCATGATCTATTCATCTAATTTATCCCTCAATTAATATTTATAACGAATTTCTTCTTGTCCCCTTCTTTTCTTCATTATCCTTCACTCCCCTCATTTGTAGTTAAAAAAAAAATCACAACAATCCGAGTTCATTCTGAGCAATATGGCAGAAAGGAGCTTTGGGGGTAGGGAGGGGGTTGAGGCTTGGCGTGGTTCTGTTATAAATGTCATGTGCCTGGATTCTCCTCCTCACCGCAAGTTGTTAGAACAGCCCTGAGCAGTACTCAGCTTTCTGGGGATTTTGTTTCATCTTTATGAAGTACTAACACAGTATTGGGATCTATACTTAAAATAGGCCTCTCGTCGTGGTCCCACTTAAGTAGCCTGAAGAGTCAGGAGAACTAAGAAAAGAAAAGTAAGGTATGGAACAAGCAAGCTAGAACAGTGAGGGAAAACGGGTCAGGGACACCTCCGTAGACAACTACAGGTGGCATAGATATCACTGTAAAAGCCTCCCCCTGCAGGATTAATGGTAAGAAACGGATCCAGAAAGTGAACTTGTGGACAGCAAGTCATGCCCTGTTTGTAGTAGGTAAGTCTTAAACTGTGACGTGGCCTCCGAAGATATGAAAGATAGCCCGCCTACAGCTCTGGATTCCCGCGACCTTACAGCTTGCTCACTCTACTTATAGCTAGCTCTCTTTGGGTGTTCCTCTGAAGGGGGGAGGGCTCTGGGGAGCTGCATCCACTCACTCATTCGTGTCTGTATCTGGTTTTTAATCTTTGCACCACTTGCTGCTAATTTGGTATAAACTAAAATGACAACAACTGTGAACTAAGTCTGAGTATACATTCCCTAGTCACTGATCACAGACCAGTTCTGTGTAGTCTGGTCAGCACATGTAGGCTGCTTAACCACATTGCACCAGGCTGGTCACTTCAAAGGGGTCTGCGTTGCCTGATTTATTGGCGGAACACATTGCACTATAGAAATACACATTTATTATTTCCTTAAAATCTAGTATTCACTCCTCAGATTGCAAAAATAACATGTTCTTTGTAGAAACTGGAAAAACACAGAAACACAAAAAGAAGGAAAAAAATACAATAAGTCCCCTACATATGAATGAGTTCTGTTCTGAGAGTGTGTTCATAAGTCCAGTTTGCTTTTAAGTCCAACAAAGTTAGCCTAGGTACCCAGCTAACACAGTCAGCTATATAGTACTGTACTGTAATAGGTTTATAATAGTTTTCACACAAATAATACATAAAAAACAAACACAAAAATAAAGAAAACATTTTAAATCTTGCAGTATAGTACGTTGAAAAGCACAGCAGTACAGAACAACAGCTGGCATACAGGGGCTGACATTGAGTGAACCGGCAAGAAGAGTTACTGACTGGAAGAGGGAAAGGAGGTGGGAGGTGGTAGAGCTGAAGGATCGTCAGCAATAGGAGACGGAGGGCGAGCTGCAATTTCACTCACAGCTGACGGTGATGGCACAGGTTCCGCTTCCTTGCTGGATTCAATTCTATCTACCCTCTTGAAAAAACGATCCACTGATGTCTGGGTAGTAGCTCTTTTTTCCTCGTCATAGATGACACGGTAGCACTGGATTGCATTCTGAACGACTGCTGCAACCTTTGTGTACCGGCCTAGTTTGTGTCCTGTGCCTCAAAAACTAACAGTGCCCCCTCAAATAAACAAAATCCCCTTGCCATTTCCTGCGTTGTGAATCTCTTCGGTTCTTCAGTTACTTCTTCTTCCTCTTGTCTCTCTTCATCCTTTCTCTGGGCCTCCAGTTCCATCAGGTCTTCATTAGTAAGCTCTTTGTGTTGCACAGCAAGGAGTTCAATGAAGTCGTCCTCTTGCCGATCTAGCTCCAGCTTCTCGCTGAGGGTCACTAAGCTGCTGAAGACCTCTTTGGACTCCTTATCCACCTTTGCAAATCCACGAAAATTATGAATAGACTGCAGGCAAACCTTCTTCCAAACCCCATTCATGGTGATGGCTGTAACCTCACGTCAAGCAAAGTCAATGTTTTTTATGGCCTTGTAGATGTTATATGCCTTTCAAAATTGTCGCAAGGCTGTTCCTGACTCATCACTCACCTCTACTGCCTGATGAAAAGTCTGACGTAAATGATATTTCTTAAAAGTCGCTATAACTCCCTGGTCCATAGGTTGGATGAGCAACATAGTATTTGGTGGCAGATGCAGTACCTTGACGTTGGGATGAAAGTTGTCCATGAATGGGGTGTGGCCTGGAGCACTGTCGAGCAGCAAAAGAATATTGAATGGGGCATCCTTCTCCAAGCAATATTTCTCTACCTCGGGGATAAAGTGGTGGAAAAAATAGTTCTGGAAAATGGCCTGTGTAACCCAGGCTTTGCGGTTACTCTTCCACACACCGGGAAGAGAGCCCTTGGCTGTTTTTAAGTACTCTTGGGTTCACTGAATGAAGAACTAAGAGAAGTTTCAGCTTCATATCTCTGGAAGCATTGCCACCAAACAACAGAGTTAGCCTATCCTTTGCTGCTTTCTAGCCTGGCATCAACTTTTCCTCCTTACTGATGTAACTTTGGTCTGGCATCCTCTTCCAGTACAGTCCTGTCTCATCCACATTAAAAACCTGCTCGTGTGAATACATGCCTTCATCAATTATTTCTCGAAGCATTTCAGAAAATTCCCAGGCAGATACCGTATCTGCACTTGCTGCTGCACCACTTACTTTTATGTTGTGAAGTTTGGCTCTAGCCTTGAACCGAGGAAACCAGCCATGGCTGGCATTAAAAGATGCACCTCTGATTCTCTGCCATTTTTCTTCAAGACTTCATAGGGGAGGAGCTTCAAGATGGCGGAAGAGTAAGACGCGGAAATCACCTTCCTCCCCACAAATACATCAGAAATACATCTACATGTGGAACAACTCCTACAGAACACCTGCTGAACGCTGGCAGAAGACCTCAGACCTCCCGAAAGGCAAGAAACTCCCCACGTACCTGGGTAAGGCAAAAGAAAAAACAGACAAAAGAATAGGGCCGGGACCTGCACCAGTGGGAGGGAGCTGTGAAGGAGGAAATGTTTCCACACACTAGAAGCCCCTTCGCGGGCAGAGACTGTGGGTGGCGGAGGGGGGAGCTTCGGAGCCGCGGAGGAGAGCACAGCAACAGGGGTGCGGAGGGCACAGCGGAGAGATTCCCGCACAGAGGATTGGTGCCGACTGGCACTCACCAGCCCGAGAGGCTTGTCTCTCACCCGCCAGGGCAGGCGGGGCTGGGAGCTGAGGCTCGGGCTTCGGTTGGAGCACCGGGAGAGGACTGGAGTTGGCGGCGTGAACACAGCCTGAGGGGGCTAGTGAGCCACGGCTAGCCGGGAGGGATTCCGGGAAAAAGTCTGGGGCTGCAGAAGAGGCAAGAGACGTTTTCTTGCCTCTCTGTTTCCTGGTGCGCGAGGAGAGGGGATTAAGAGTGCTGCTTAAAGGCGCTCCAGAGACGGGCGCGAGCCATGGCTAAAAGCGCGGACCCAGAGACGGGCGTGAGACGCTAAGGCTGCTGCTGCCGCCACCAAGAAGCCTGTGTGCCAGCACAGGCCACTATCCACACCCCCTTCCGGGGAGCCTGTGCAGCCTGCCACTGCCAGGGTCCCGGGGTCCAGGGACAACTTCCCCGGGAGAACACACAGCGCGCCTCAGGCTTGTGAAACGTCACGCCGGCCTCTGCCGCCGCAGGCCCGCCCCGCACTCCGTGCCCCTCCCTCCTCCCCGGCCTGAGTGAGCCAGAGCCCGCGAATCAGCGGCTCCTTTAACCCCGTCCTGTCTGAGCGAAGAACAGACGCCCTCAGGCGACCTACACGCAGAGGCGGGGCCAAATCCAAAGCTGAGCCCCTGGGAGCTGTGAGAACAAAGAAGAGAAAGGGAAATCTCTTCCAGCAGCCTCAGGGGCAGCGGATTAAATCTCCACAATCAACTTGACGTACCCTGCACCTGTAGAATACCTGAATAGACAACGAATCATCCCAAATTGAGGAGGTGGACTTTGGGAGCAAAGATATATTTGTTTATCCTTTTTCTGTTTTTCCGTGTGGATGAAAGGCTCTTGGTGCTCCAGCCAGGCGTCAGGGGTGTGCCTCTGACGTGGGAGAGCCAACTTCAGGACACTGGCCCACAAGAGACCTCCCAGCTCCACATAATATCAAACGGCGAAAATCTCCCAGAGATCTCCATCTCAACATCAAGACCCAGCTCCACTCAACGACCAGCAAGCTACAGTGCTGGATGCCCTATGCCAAACAACTAGCAAGACAGGAACACAACCCCACGCATTAGCAGAGAGGCTGCCTAAAATCATAATAAGGCCACAGACACCCCAAAACACACTACCAGACGTGGACCTGCCCACCAGAAAGACAAGATCCAGCCTCATCCACCAGAACAGAGGCACTACTCCCCTCCACCAGGAAGCCTACACAACCCACTGAACCAACCTTCGCCACTGGGGACAGACACCAAAAACAGCAGGAACTACGAACCTGCAGCCTGCAAAAAGAAGAACCCAAACACAGTAAGTTAAGCAAAATGAGAAAACAGAGAAACACAGCAGATGGAGGAGCAAGGCAAAAACCCACCAGACCAAACAAATGAAGAGGAAATAGGCAGTCTACCTGAAAAAGAATTCAGAATAATGATAGTAAAGATGATCCGAAATCTTGGAAATAGAATAGAGAAAATACAAGAAATGTTTAACAAGGACCTAGAAGATTTAAAGAGCAAACAAACAGTGATGAACAACACAGTAAATGAAATTACAAATTCTCTAGAAGGGATCAATAGCAGAATAACTGATGCAGAAGAACGGATAAGTGACCTGGGAAATAAAATAGTGGAAATAACTACTGCAGAGCAGAATAAAGAAAAAACAATGAAAAGAACTGAGGACAGTCTCAGAGACCTCTGGGACAACATTAAACGCACCAACATTCGAATTATAGGGGTCCCAGAAGAAGAAGAGAAAAAAAAGGGACTGAGAAAATATTTGAAGAGATTATAGTTGAAAACTTCCCTAATATGGGAAAGGAAATAGTTAATCAAATCCAGGAAGCACAGAGAGTCCCATACAGGATAAATCCAAGGAGAAACACGCCAAGACACATATTAATCAAACTATCAAAAATTAAATACAAAGAAAAAATATTAAAAGCAGCAAGGGAAAAACAAATAACACACAAGGGAATCCCCATAAGGTTAACAGCTGATCTTTCAGCAGAAACTCCGCAAGCCAGAAGGGAGTGGCAGGACATATTTAAAGTGATGAAGGAGAAAAACCTGCAACCAAGATTACTCTACCCAGCACGGATCTCATTCAGATTTGTTGGAGAAATTAAAACCTTTACAGATAAGCAAAAGCTAAGAGAACTCAGCACCACCAAACCAGCTTTACAACAAATGCTAGAGGAACTTCTCTAGGCAGGAAACACCAGAGAAGGAAAAGGCCTACAATAACAAACCCAAAACAATTAAGAAAATGGGAATAGGAACATACATACCAATAATTACCTTAAATGTAAATGGATTAAATGCTCCAACCAAAAGACATAGACTGGCTGAATGGATACAAACACAAGACCTGTATATACGCTGTCTACAAGAGACCCACTTCAGACCTAGGGACACATCCAGACTGAAAGTGAGGGAATGGAAAAAGATATTCCATACAAATGGAAATCAAAAGAAAGCTGGAGTAGCAATTCTCATATCAGACAATATAGACTTTAAAATAAATACTATTACAAGAGACAAAGAAGGGCACTACATAATGATCAAGGGATCATTATAGGATCCCATCTATGGGATGCAGCAAAAGCAGTTCTATGAGGGAGTTTATAGCAATACAATCCTACCTTAAGAAACAAGAAACATCTCAAATAAACAACCTAACCTTACACCTAAAGCCATTAGAGAAAGAAGAACAAAAAACCCCCAAAGTTAGCAGAAGGAAAGAAATCATAAAGATCAGATCAGAAATAAATGAAAAAGAAATGAAGGAAATGATAGCAAAGATCAATAAAACTAAAAGTTGGTTCTTTGAAAAGATAAACAAAATTGATAAACCATTAGCCAGACTCATCAAGAAAAAAAGGGAGAAGACTCAACACAATAGAATTAGAAATGAAAAAGGAGAAGTAACAACTGACACTGCAGACATACAAAGGATCATGAGAGATTACTACAAGCAACTCTATGCCAATAAAATGGACAACCTGGAAGAAATGGACATATTCTTAGAAATGCACAACCATCTGAGACTGAACCAGGTAGAAATAGAAAATATGAACATACCAATCACAAGCACTGAAATTAAAACTGTGATTAAAAATCTTCCAACAAACAAAAGCCCAGGACCAGATGGCTTCACAGGCGAATTCTATCAAACATTTAGAGAAGAGCTCACCCCTATCCTTCTCAAACTCTTCCAAGATATAGCAGAGGGAGGAACACTCCCAAACTCATTCTACGAGGCCACCATCACCCTGATACCAAAACCAGACAAAGATGTCACCAAGAAAGAAAACTACAGGCCAATATCACTGATGAACATAGATGCAAAATTCCTCAACAAAATACCAGCAAACAGAATCCAACAGCACATTAAATGGATCATACACCATGACCAGGTGGGATTTATCCCAGAGATGCAAGGATTCTTCAATATATGCAAATCAATCAATGTGATACACCATATTAACAAATTGAAGGAGAAAAACCATATGATCATCTCAATCGATGCAGAGAAAGCTTTCGACAAAATTCAACACCCATTTATGATAAAAACCCTGCAGAAAGTAGGCATAGAGGGAACTTTCCTCAATATAATAAAGGCCATATATGACAAACCCACAGCCAACATCATCCTCAATGGTGAAAAACTGAAAGCATTTCCACTAAGATCAGGAACAAGACAAGGTTGCCCACTCTCACCAATATTATTCAACATAGTTTGGGAAGTTTTAGCCACAGCAATCAGAGAAGAAAAAGAAATAAAAGGAATCCAAATTGGAAAAGAGGAAGTAAAGCTGTCACTGTTTGCAGATGACATGATACTATACATAGAGAATCCTAAGGATGCTACCAGAAAACTACTAGAGCTAATCAATGAATTTGGTAAAGTAGCAGGATACAAAATTAATGCACAGAAATCTCTAGCATTCCTATACACTAATGATGAAAAATCTGACAGTGAAATTAAGAAAACACTCCCATTTACCACTGCAACAAAAAGAATAAAATATCTAGGGGTAAACCTACCTAAGGAGACAAAACACCTGTATGTAGAAAATTATACAACGCTGTTGAAAGAAATTAAAGATGATACAAATAGATAGAGAGATATACCATGTTCTTGGACTGGAAGAATCAATATTGTGAAAATGACTCTACTACCCAAAGCAATCTACAGATTCAATGCAATCCCTATCAAACTACCAATGGCAATTTTCACAGAACTAGAACCAAAAATTTCACAATTTGTATGGAAACACAAAAGACCCTGAATAGCCAAAGCAATCTTGAGAAAGAAAAACGGAGCTGGAAGGATCAGGCTCCCTGGCTTCAGACCATACTACAAGGTTACAGTAATCAAGAGAGTATGGTACTGGCACAAAAACAGAAATATAGACCAATGGAACAGGATAGAAAGACCAGAGATAAACCCATGCACATATGGTCACCTTATCTTTGATAAAGGAGGCAAGAATATACAGTGGAGAAAAGACAGCCTCTTCAGTAAGTGGTTCTGGGAAAACTGGACAGGTACATGTAAAAGTATGAAATTAGAACACTCCCGAACACCATACGCAAAAAAACTCATAATGGATTAAAGACCTAAATGTAAGGCCAGACACTATCAAACTCTTAGAGGAAAACATAGGCAGAACACTACAACATAAATCACAGCAAGATCCTTTTTGACCCACCTCCTAGAGAAATGGAAATAAAAACAAAAATAAAGAGGACCTAATGAAACTTCAAAGATTTGCACAGCAAAGGGAACCATAAACAAGACCAAAAGACAACCCTCAGAATGTGAGAAAATATTTGCAAATGAAGCAACTGACAAAGGATTAATCTCCAAAATTTACAAGCAGCTCATGCAGCTCAATAACAAAAAAAAATCAACCCAATCCAAAAATGGGCAGAAGACCTAAAAAGACATTTCTCCAAAGAAGATATACAGATTGCCAATGAACACATGGAAGAATGCTCAACATCATTAATCATGAGAAAAACGCAAATCAAAACTATAATGAGGGCTTCCCTGGTGGTGCAGTGGTTGAGAGTCTGCATGCCGATGCAGGGGACACGGGTTCGTGCCCTGGTCCAGGAGGATCCCACATGCCACGGAGCAGCTGGGCCCGTGAGCCATGACCGCTGAGCCTGCACATCCGGAGCGTGTGCTCCGCGACGGGAGAGGCCAAAACGGTGAGAGGCCCACGTACCGCAAAAAAAAAAAAAAAAAAAAAAAACAAGCTACAATGAGATATCATCTCACACCGGTCAGAATGATCAACATCAAAAAATCTACAAACAATAAATGCTGGAGAGGGTGTGGAGAAAAGGGAACCCTCTTGCACTGTTGGTGGGAATGTAAATTGATACAGCCACTATGGAGAACGGTATGGAGGTTCCTTAAAAATCTAAAAATAGAACTGCCATACCACCCAGCAATCCCACTACTGGGCATATAGCCTGAGAAAACCATAATTCAAAAAGAGTCATGTACCAAAATGTTCATTGCAGCTCTATTTACAATAGCCAGGACATGGCAGCAGCCTAAGTGTCCATCAACAGATGAATGGATAAAGAAGATGTGGCACATATATTCAATGGAATATTACTCAGCCATAAAAAGAAACGAAATTGAGTTATTTTTAGTGAGGTGGATGGTTCGTCTTATAGAGCTTTCTCTGATTTTCTTTGTCTCTTTGTCTCTGTCTTTTTTGTCTCTGTTATCTCTGCATGCCTCTCTCTCTTTCTTTCTCTCTCTCACCAGTGAAGGCACTGATGCTGGTGAAAAGTCCCCACTCCTTGCTCCCACGTATGGAGGCTATACTATTTAATTTACTTGACTCCAGTGGACAGAGGAGTGAAGCGGGATTTTGTGTGCTGCTTCTTAGTGGTAGCAAAGACAAAATTATCAACAGGCTTGCTTCCAAATATTAATCCACCTAGGGGAGCACTTTTCAATAAAATGTGTATAGAAACTTTCAGTTACAAACATTTACTAAATCAGCTTCTGGTCCTGGGGCAGACCCCTATGAGAGTCAAAATTTTCATCATAAGTACCCTCCCATATCTATTCATGTATTGTTCTTATAATCACAATTGGAATGGGTGTATATGTATGTATTTGAAAATACCAAAAAGGGGAGTGTGTTTGAAAACATTTCTACTTATTTTAACCATTTTTCAACTCTTTAAAACTCTTATAAGTTCATGTGTGTATAAATTCATAAACATGTGTAGAAGCATATACATCATACATTAGTGTCTCTAAGTGTTGGTATTTGGATGTGCTTTCTGAATATTTGTACTTTTATGAATTTCACCTTTAGCTTGCATTTTTAAAAAATGAAGTATGAGTTACTTTTATCAGCACAAAAAAGATATTTTCTAGTTTATTTTAAAAATAACACAAAACAAAAAGTTTTAAGTGATTAATTCAGCAAAGCACTTGCCCTGGCCGCATTTGTGTCTATGCCACAGTAAGTGAGAAGTGGAAGACGGTGATACCAGCACACAGAGGAGCAAACACAGGCCTCTTCTATGGAGTAAGGCTTATTTGCCATGTGTCACCTGCTCAGAAACAATTGAAATGATTCATAGAAAATGATATGGCATTTGTCTTTCTGAATATGGCAGCAACGTGAATCATACCTTGTTTTCCAGGGCTCACTTCAGAGACTTATGTGCTTTCCTTGCCTCCAACAATGGATCTGGAAAAGCTTGAATCAAAACTACAACATGACTAGGTAAGTAGCATCCTACCCAATTCATATCACATTCCTGAAGATACTTGAAGGCTATGTATTCTTAATCATTAAAAAGTAATACCAAACTGCCCTCTACAGAGGCCAAGGCTTATAAGAAAATGCTTCAAACTATATTAAAATTGGAGAAAATATTGCTGTCTGGAAGAAAACTTCATTAAGTAGACTTTAGAATGTGAGTTACTATAATATTACAGTACTGATTATTCTTTTTTCTCAGCTATACTAAAATATAATTGACATATAACCATGAGTAAATTTAGGTGGACAGTGAGGCGTTTTGATATGTGTGTGTGTGTGTGTGTGTGTGTGTGTGTGTGTACTGAGAAATGTTTACCAGATAAGGTTAGTAAACACATCCTTTACCTCACATGATTACCATTTTGTAGTTGTTTTTATGGTGAGAATATTAAAACTCTACTCTCATAGCAACCTTTAAGTATAGAATATTGTATCATTAACTATAATTGCCACACTGTACATTAGATCACCAGAACTTTTCATCTTTTAACTGAAAGTTTGTAGCATTTGACCAACATCTTCTCATTTCCCCTACCCCTCATCCCTTGGCAACCACCATTCTAATTTCTATGAGTTCAGCGTTTTCAGATTTCACATACGAGATTATACAGTATTTGTCTTTCTTTCTCTGATTCATTTCACTTAGCATAATGCTTTCAAGGTCCATCTATGCTGTTGTAAATGGCAGGGTTCCTTCTTTTTATGGCTGTATAATATTCTGCTATAGATATATTTGCCACGTTTTCTTTATCCATTCATCCATCAGTTGACACTTAGGTTGTTTCCATGTCTTGGCTGTTGTGAATAGTGCTGCATTAAACATGGAAGTACACATATCTCTTTGAGATAGTGATTTCATTTCCTTTGGAGATATACCCAGAAGTGAATTTGCTGGATCATATGTGAGTTTTACTTCTAATTTTTTTGAGAAACCTCAATAATGTTTTCCAGAGGGGCTGCACCAATTTACATTCCCACCCAGCAAGGCAACAGTATTCCCTTTTCTTCACATCCTCATCAGAATTCATTTTTTCTTTTCTTTTTGATGATAGCCATTCTAACAGTTATGAGGTGATATCTTATTGTGGTTTACATTGCATTTTCCTAATGATTAGTGATGTTAACCAACTTTTCACATACTTGTTTGTCATTCATGTGTTTTTTAGAAAAATATCTGTCCAGATCCTCTGCCCATTTTTAAATCAGATGTTTTGGGGATTTTTTTGTCATTGAATTATTAGTTCCTTACATATTTTGGATATTAACTGTTTATCAGATTCATAGTTTGCAAGTATTTTCTCTCATTCTGTAGGTTACCTTTGCATTTTCTTGATTGTTTCTTTTGCTGTGCAGAAGGCTTTTAGTTTGATGTACTCCTACTTTCTGATTTACGTTTTTGTTGCTTCTGCTTTTGATGTCATGTCCAAAAAATTACTGCCAAAACCTATGTCAAGGGGCTTACCTCCTATATTTTCTTTCAGGAGTTTTATGATTACAGGTCTTATATTTAAGTCCTTAATCCATTTCAAGACAATTATGTAAGTCGTGTAAGATAGGGATTCAATTTCATTCTTTTGCAAGTGAATACCCAGTTTTCTCAGCACCAGTTATTGAAGAGACTATCCTTTCTCCTTTCAGTATCCTTGGCTCCATTGTCAAATATCAGTTGACCATATGTGCATGGGCTTATTTCTGGGCTCTCGATTCCATTCCATTGGTCTGTGTGTCTTTTTTAAGGCAATATAATTCTCTTTTGATTACTATAATTTTGTAGTATAGTGCTGCCTCCAGCTCTGCTCTTTCTCAAGATTGTTTTATCTGTTTGGGGTCTTCTGTGGTTTCATATGAATTTTAGGATTATTCTTTCTATTTCTGTGAAAAATGCCATTGAAATTTTGATGGAAATGCATTGAATCTATAGATGGCTTTGGGAAGTAAAACTATTTTAATAGTTTTAACTCTTTTGATCTATGAACATGGATATCTTTCCATTGATTTGAGTCTTCAATTTCTTTCATCAATGTCTTGTCATTTTCAGTGTATAGATTTTTCACTTCCTTGGTTAAATTTATTCCTAAGTGGGCTTCCCTGGTGGTGCAGTGGTTGGGAGTCCGCCTGCCGATGCAGGGGACGTGGGTTCATGCCCCGGTCTGGGAAGATCCCACATGCCGCAGAGCGGCTGGGCCCGTGAGCCATGGCCACTGAGCCTGTGCTTCCAGAGCCTGTGCTTCCAGAGCCTGTGCTCCGCAACGGGAGAGGCCACAACAGTGAGAGGCCCACGTATGAAAAAAAAAAAAATTTTATTCCTAAGTGTCATTTTTGATGATATTGGAGTTTTATTTTTTCTTCAGATAGTTCATTTTTAATGTATAGAAATACAAGTAATTTTTGTACATTGATTTTGTATCCTGCATTACTAAACTCTTTTTTAGTTCCAACAGATTTTTGGTGAAGTCCAGGATTTTCTATATACAAGATCATGTCATCAGCAAACAGAACAATTTTATTTCTTCCTTTTGGATTTGGATGCCTTTTCTTTCTTTTTCTTGTCTGACTGCTCTGACTAGGACTTCTAATACTATAATAGGAGTGATGAGACTGGGCATCCCTGTTTTGTTCCTGATATTAGAGGAAAACCTTTAATCTTTCAATGTTATGATGTTACCTATGGATTTATAATATGTGGCCTTTATTATGTTTAGTTATGTTCCTTCTATACCCAATTTGTTGAGATTTTATCATGAAAGGATGTTGAATTTTGTCAAATGTTTTTTCTGCATCTATTGAGATAATCATATGATTTTTGCTTTTCATTCTATTAATGTGATATATCCCATTTATTGATTTGTGAATGTTGGACCATCCTTGCATCCCAGGGATAAATCTCACTTACTTATGTTGTACTACTCTTTTAAAGTGCTCTTGAATTCAGTTTGGTAGTATTTTGTTCAGAATTTTTGCACCTATATTTATCAGGGATAGTGGCCTTACCTTTCTATTCTTTTTTTTTTTTTTTTGCGGCACCCAGGCCTCTCACTGTTGTGGCCTCTCCAGTTGCGGAGCAAGGCTTCGGATGTGCAGGCTTAGCGGCCATGGCTCATGGGCCTAGCCGCTCCGTGGCACGTGGGATCTTCCTGGACCGGGGCACGAACCCGTGTCCCCTGCATCGGCAGGCAGACTCTCAACCACTGCGCCACCAGGGAAGCCCAACCTTTCTATTCTTGTAGTACCTTTATCTGGCTTTGGTATTAGGGTAATGTTGGCCTTGTAAAAATGAGGTTGTGAGTGTTCCTGCCTCCTTCATTTTTTGGAAGAGTTGAGAAGAATTGGTATTAATTCTTCTTTAAGTGTTTAGTAGAATTCACCAGTGAAGCCATCTGGTCCTGGGCTTTGCTTTGTTGGAAGGGTTTTGACTACTGATTCAATTTCTTACTTGTTATTGGTCTATTCAGATTTTCTATTTCTTCATAATTCAGACTTGGTAGGTTGTATGTGTCTGGGTATTTATCCATGTCTTACAAACTGTCCAAATTTTTGGCGTATAATTATTCTTTGTGGTTTTTTTTGTGATATCAGTTGTAATGTCTATGCTTTCACTCATAATTTTACTTGAGTTCTTTCTCTCCTTTTTTTTAGCTAAAGGTTTGTCAATTTTGTTTCTTTCCAAAAAACAACTCTTATTGTTTTTTTGATCTTTTCTATTGTTTTCCTGTTCTCTATTTTGTTTATTTCTTCTCTGATCTTTGTTATATCCCTGCTTCTGGTAAATTTGGGCTTAGTTTTTTTTTTTTTTTTTTTTTTGTGGTATGCGGGCCTTTCACTGTTGTGGCCTCTCCCGTTGTGGAGCACAGGCTCCGGACGCACAGGCTCTGGACGCGCTGGCCCAGCGGCCATGGCTCACGGGCCCAGCCGCTCCGCGGCATGTGGGACTTTCCTGGACCGGGGCACAAACCCCTCTCCTCTACATTGGCAGGCGGACTCTCAACCACTGTGCCACCAGGGAAGCCCTGGGCTTAGTTTTCATTTTGAAATCTTTGTCCGGCAATTCATCTATCTCCATTCTTTTGGTGTCAATTCCTGAGTTTACTGTACTCCTTTGGTGGTGTCATGTTTCCTTGATTCATTGTGATCCCTATAGCTTTGTGTGCGTGTCTGTGCATTTGAAGAAATCATTTCTTTCAGACTTTATGGATTTAACTTCAGTAAGAAAAGACCTTTACCTGTAAGTGGAGGCATGCTGGAGCATGCTGTGACCCCAGGTCTAGAGGTGCAGGGCACCAAGTGCTGGAGCATGTGGCAGCTTCAAGTATGGGGGGATGTGATGTCTTATCAGCTCAGGCTGCTACGTTCCACAGCTTTGACAAATTTGTGGTCCTTGATGAGCACTGTGGGGAGTCTGCAGTGTTTGCTAGGACTGTCAGGGTCCTCGGCAGCACCTATAGGTCCAGCAGTGAGGGACTATGGCAATCAGTGGTGGTGGCTGGAACAGGTGGTGTGTACACACTCAGCTGCAGAGCCTAGCTGCAAGAACCTGGCTAGTAGTAGGACTGGTGGCAGACTTGCGCATAGTGGTGGGACCAGGGTCAGCCTCAAGAGCCAGGGTCGCTAGGGGCTTTCTGGCAGCTGTGGGGGCCCTGGCTATCTGTGTGCACTCCTGTGACTGCAGGATTTCACCCCAGGCACTTGCACAGCAGTGAAGGCCGGTGGCAGGATTTGGGCAGGGGTCATGCAGGTGCCTGGCTGGGTAGGCTAGCCGCGGCTGAGCACGGTGCTGCAGGCCAGTAATAGGAGTTAAGACCAAAGCCGAGCCCACACACAGCTCTGGTGGCCTTGGCTGTTGGTATGCACTTCCGCGGCTACAGGGTCTCACCACAGAGACAAACACAGACTCTGACAAGCATCAGGCCAGCGAGGTGCAGGAGCCCAGCTAGAGGCTAGCCTCGAGTGAGGGCATGATGGTGGAACTCAGCTGTGGGGGGTCTAGGCTGGCATCCTGCACTCGCACAGATGCAGAAGCCTAGGATGGCTGCTGGGGAGGATCCTGGGCTCTAGCAGCGTCAGGGAAGAGGAAACAGGAAGGGAGTCAGGCAGTAGGTGTATGCAGATGCTAATACCTGTGGGACAAAAACTAGTGAAATCTGCAGGAGGTCTGCAGTGCCTATGCTAGCCATTGGTTTCTTCAGTGGCAAAAGCTACAAGGGTCCTCTCCAGGGCAGGTCACTGGGAGCCGTGGTTTTTCCCGTTACAGGGCTGACATTGATAGCCCCGGCTCTCCTTCCTTGTTTCTAGCCATCTCCATACATCTCAGCTATACTGGTCTCTTCCATGAAACTAAAAGCGGGTCCTTCATGCAGTGCCCCAAAAGGCTGGGGAAGTGGGTCGCTCACCCCATTCTCCCTTTCCCAGGGAAGGAAAATCTTTCTACCTGGGGTGTTCCCTCTTGGTGCTGAACAATGCCAGCCTGGGGCTTGGAATAATACAGACAAAATAAAGCTGTTCTTCCTTCCAATTTTGTGTTCTCAGGTGTTTTGTTCTACTGTGTTGCTGGAGTTTCTGAAGTGGGCTCCTGAGCTCTCCCAAAGCTGTTTTTGTTCATGGATAGTTGTCTCACGGTTGATCTTTGTGGGAGGATGGAGGCTGGGGTCTCCTAGGCCACCATTTTGGTAACAATACTTATTATTCTATGTCTGTGCCTCTCAGGGAGAAGAATTTTGAAGATCAGTCTATTGTTGACAACCAATCTGGATAAAATAGTAAGAATCATTTTTTTCTTATTATCATGGCTTGCTCTGAAGTCTGTAGAATAATCACTGGTAATTTATTCTGCATAAGCCCAGCATGATAAAAACCATTTGGGGTCTTAGGAACATTATTATGCCTCTCATGTCAGTCACTTATTTCCATATCTGCTGTCACCATCTAGCCAAGGACTCATCTCTTCATATCTAGATTATTGCAAGAGTATCTTGTTTTCAATCTAGCGGTCATAACCTTCCCAAATTAATCTTTCTAAAATCCAGTCAATGTTTATATAGATGGTGCTGCTTAAAAACAATTGGTGTGTTCCCATTATCTACAGATAAAATCCATACTGATTATTCTGGTTCCATCACTGTTGTCAACTCCAACCCGTTATATCATTTTAATTTTTCACAATTCTCCCATTCAATCCTGTCACCTCAATCAGTCAGAGCTGTTCCCCTGAATACATCATAAACTTTTCTACCTCTGCCCTTGGCCTCATGCTATTTTGCCTGTACTTTATCACTCTGGAGTCTCTTTCCCTCAGCCTCTCCACCTCCTCACAGTTTTTGAGTACAGCCTATGGGGACTGTAAAGGAGAGAAGCTTGGCATGAACCCAGGAGGTGCTCCTCAAAAGGACAATTTTCTATCAGGAGAGGAGCCAGTTGGAAGAAGGGCATCACCAAGAGGACACTCCAAAATCAATATTGGAGGAAGGAGGCAATTTTCAACCTTCGAGTAAAATGGGGGTGGAGGGGGAATCAAGGGCCCTGAGATTTGATCAGAGGGGTTGCCAAGTCAGATGATCTGAGCGAACAGAAAGTCGGAAAGCTAATGTGAGAGTTGAGTTGGAGGATGTAAAAGGAGTGAGGTGTCAGTGTGCCAGAGGCCAGTTTGGGAATTATTATGTATCCTCTGCTGCTGTCCTCTCTTGTGGTTTGTTTGGCATGCTTTGCAGAGTTGAGGGATACCCTTGAATTAACAATACTCCTCTACTGGTTACCCCATCCTTCTTGGCCCAGTTCAACCCAATCTCCTCCAGGCCTCTATGAAACTTTCTTAGATCCCTCAAAGCATAGGTGTCTCGCCTTCCTCTGACATCATAGCACTTGTCTCTATCTCTCATTTGGGAATGAATCCTGTGATTGCCTTATGACATTTTTTGTATTGTGGTTTAATTTTTATTTAAGATATTTTACATTTTTGTTTAACTTTCTGTAATTATGTCTAATACAACCTCATTAGACTGTTAAATTAAACCTTCCTTCAGTATGGATATATGGATCTTTTCTTATTTTATATCCCCCTCTTAATCCAACATAGAAATGTGCTCTTCATAGGCACCCAAACAAATACTTATTACACGACCAGGAATCTTATATTTTAATTTACTCTTATCTTTAACTAGGCCTAAAATGCAAGCCGGTATCCTGTCCTCTTTGAAACCATTTCTAAAACTGTCAAACTTTTCCCAAAAGTATACATTCAGAAATAATTATGTTGATGAAATCCATAAGGAATATAGATGCAGTTCAGACTTACACTCAAGAAAGCAGCATATTTCAGCTAGAAGCTTTTGGTTATAAGCAACAAAATCAGCTATGGCTAATTTCAAGAGAAAATAATGTATTATAAGGATATTTTGTAGTTCAAAATTCACAGGAAGGCTAAAGAAAGAGGACTCAGAGAAAAAGCTATGAACAAGGCTCTAAAGTGCCAAAATACCACTTTGGTACCATCAGAGTACCATTTCCAAAATGAACACTCTGACTACTTTTTCTGTCCTTGTGTTCAACCTGCTCAAGATTCCAAATTTAAAGAGAGAAAACCCAGTTGGCCCAACCTGAGTCATTCACTCTTCCTCTTGACAAGATGCCTTGACTGCACAAAAATGAGGAGAGGTTATTTGCCCAAAGTGAAGCCTGGCATTCTTACCAAAAGAAGAATAATGGAAACTAGGGTTCCAACTAAAGAACAGCTGGTAGAACTGATGTACATTATAGTCCAGGGAATATAATGGTGAGGTTTTGTAGAACAAGGTTCATTCCGGTGAATGAATTTTATAATCAGTTTAGACATAAAGCAGGTGAAATGGACACGGAGCAAAGAGGTTATTTAAAAGTTTGGAATACTATATTGAGGCTTTAACCTTGAGGCAAACTTGACCCCATAGTATGAGTTTTTGGATCAGAAGCTCAATCAGGTCCGTGCAGAGAGTGGGCCGGTTGCCAGGTGAGGATGCTTTCAGGATCCAGGCCTCACTGTCTGCTTGGATACTCCTTTAAGGTCATGTTGGTAATCATTCTAACTGGTTTACATTTAATGAGAGCTTTATATGTGAAAGGTAATTGTTTCACGGTAAAGGGGAAAAGGGAAAAATTAACAAAATATAGCAATGCTGTACCTGACATGGATCTCTAGTGCCCCAGTGGCATCTAGGTTGCGTGGAATTGTATTTAAGGACACAGACAGTGAGTGAGAAAAGCTGCCCACTTATTCATCAGGTATCTCCAAACACAAAGATATTAGAACTGCTGCTTTTTTTTTTCCATTTAGTATTTGGATGTACTCATAAATTTTCAAAACATTTATCAAATAATTTTATCTTGGAAAAAGAATAATACCTTAAACCTGCGAATAAATAAACCACAAATTGTATGAAGTTTAAAAAAGGATAATTTTTCTACAGTATGTGTTTCTCATATTTGTATTAGTTTTAACTGTTTCTATTATCTTAAGGAATAGTGAGTACAAAGCTTACTTTGTAAGATGAATTTAATTATTCTACTCTTAGCAGTGCATCCCAAAGCTCTTGTGTCTTCTTGGAAACAAAAAAAATCATTGAGAAAATAAGATTCACTTAGAGTAAGAAGAGCTAGTCTCAGTATGAACATGCTTTAAAGAATGATTCTGGTCACACATACTATCAGAACTGAGCAAGATGTTTTATTTTACTAGTGAGTTTAATAAACCTAGACATAGAAAGAGGACGATTGGAACAAAGAAGTAGAGAAGAGAAAAATCAACATTTCATTTTCTTAGCATGTGGAACAGAGTCAAGAACCAGTGAATAGTTGCTTGATTTTTTTTATAAACACAAGAAATAAGACAATAAATCAGTCCCATTTTTCATAGGTAAATATTGTACTTCAGTTAGAGAATAACATCACTAAACTGATGAGATATCTTTGAATCTGTTATTAAATATTTAGAGCTTGATTTCTAAACAAATGATGCTCATACCTTTTAACCACTTGTGGAGGAGTGAGTTAATGTGTGCAATTATTTTACTTCTTGGATCAAAGGGACTACAAAGTAAGACTGAGAAGTTTTCATTTTTATGATGCTCTAAGGATTAAGTAGGGAGATGGATTCACATCTGCCCTTTCCTTTCTACCAATTAGCCATGAAATAAAAGGAAACTGAGATGTGCTCTACTGCAAAGTGAAGCTCACCATAGTTGTGTACAAATAAAAGAGAAAAATACAGAGCAGTTAAGACATCTGAATGTTACACCTTCCCAACAACAACTATATTTAAATATTTCATCCATTGTGCACAGAAAATATCCAATATCTTGTACTTAGTTCCTCTCTATAAAGACAGCATGGGAGACTTCAGACAAAAACATTGGTGAACCATTTTACGTGCCTCACAATCACTGTTTAACATGGATATTGCTATTGGCAGACATCGAAGCACTTAAACCCAATTTAAACATGGCCAGGAAGTGGTAACATTGCACTGGAGGGCACATTAAAGTGTTTTTAATTCCATCTGCAGACATTAAACCAATGTGGAAGCTAGCAATTTTATTGGTTCTCTACAGTGTCCTTTCTACCTCAGAAAAATAATGAAAGCATGTTACAAAAATAAAGTTCTGTGGGGATGTCTTTTAAAATATATAGTCCTTTCTTCTAAGAAAAATGTTCTTATACCCTATCCCAAGGACAATGAACTAGGATGTATGTGGTACTAGGATGTATTTTGATTAGTGTGTTTATGTTCTATACATACACACATATATGTATATACCTTTCATGTTACTTTTTGGGGGTGCAAAAAAGTGTGTGTTTTGGGGGATGAGTGTAGAAGAAACTGAAATCTCAATGTAGCTTCCAAAGCTCTTGGAGATTACTGACCTGAGATTTTTAACTCCAGGAAGGGCTTTCTGGTGGCAGCAACCTCTCTGACTTCTTTGTCAGCTGGTAGTTAGAGCCTGTTTCGTACAAAGGTGCCAAGACAAGACTGAGGCCATCACTCGGCCTCAGTTGTCAGTACCTCTTGCTTCACTATCTGATTGCATCAAGATTCTAGCAGCAGTGGAGAGAAAAATCTTTTAGATCACAGTGGAGCAATTAACTAGAAGAAATTGCTTTGGGGAATCCCAGTCTTAAATTCTGCAGGGAAATACCTCAAGTGTTTGCCTGCAAGAAAAGCAAAACTGGAATCATCTCAACTTGAAGACTTGTGTACTTCTATTAGACACAGAAAACATCAACTACAAAAATGTGGAAACACTAATGCATTTTAAAATTTCAGAAAGATTATAACACACTTTTTAAAAAGGATAGCAAGTGGTAACACAATATGAGTTTTAAGCAGTGAACAGTTAGTTCTTCCTAAGGATTTTCCTATCCCTTACCCAATTTTGCAAAATTAGTAGCTGAATATTAAGTCTATGTGGAGCACTCTGATCAAAGAAGTATTTCATTTGCTTGTTTTTCCTTCACTGGATACAAGTTAAAGCTAACTGAGGTTTCAGAATAACACTTCTAAGATGAAAGAACTTTTTAAAATATTCATTCATTCTTTTATTGATTCCTTAATTCGACAAGTATTTATTGAGCGTGGACTCTGGAACTAAAGTCTAGAAATAATTCAAGTATCGGCTACTTAATAGCCCTATGCTATTATTTTTAATCATTATTTTTTTATTGAAGTGTAGTTGCTGTATAATATATGTTACAGGTGTACAATATAGTGACTCACGATTTTTAAAGGTTATGCTCCATTTAAAGTTACAAAATGCTGGTTTTATTCCCCGTGTGGTACAATATATCCTTATAGTTCATTTTATACATAAGTCTGTAACTTTTACTCTCTTACTCCTATATTGCCCCCCGCTCCCTTTCCCCGCTAGTAACCACTAGTTTTTTCTCTATATCTGTGTTCTGCTTCTTTTTTTTTATATTCACCTGTTTGTTGTATTTTTAAGATTCCACGTGTAAGTGATGTTATACAGTATTTGCCTTTCTCTGACTTATTTCACTTAGCATAATGCCCTCTAGGTCCATCAATGTTGCTGACAATGGCAAAATTTTATTCTATTTTAAGGCTGAGTAATATTCCATTGTATCAATAAATATATACATCACATCTTGTTTATCCATTCATCTTTTGATGGACACTTAGGTTGCTTCCATATCTTGGCATTTGTAAATAATGCTGCTATGAAAATTGGGGTGCATGTATCTTTCAAATTAGTGTGGTTTTTTTGGGTTTTTTTGCGGGGTATATACCCAAAGGTGGAATTGCTGGATCATATGATAGTTCTATTTTTAGTTTTCTGAGAAACCTCCATAGTATTTTCTCCAGTGGCTGCACCAACTTATATTCCCACCAGCAGTGTACAAGGGTCCCCTTTTCTCCACACCCTTGCCAACATTTGTTATTTGTTTTCTTTTTTATGACAGCCATTCTGACAGGTGTGAAACGATACCTCATTGTGGTTTTGATTTACATTTCTCTGATGATTAGTGACACTGAGCATCTTTTCAATGTGCCTGTTGGCCATCTGCATTTCCTCTTTGGAAAATTATCTATTCAGTTCTTCTGCCCATTTATAATCAAGTTTCTTTTTTTATGTTGAGTTGTATGAGGTGTTTATATATGTTGGATATTAATCCCTTATTGGTCATATCATTTGCAAATATTTTCTCCCATTTGGCAGGTTGTCTTTTCATTTTATCAATAGTTTCCTTTGCTGTGCAAAAGCTTTTAAGTTTAATTAGGTCCCCCTCTTTTTTTTTTTTTTTTTGCTTTTATTTCCTTTACTTTAGGAGATGAATCCAAAAAAATATTGCTGCAATTTATGTCAAAGAGTGTTCTTCCTGTGTTTTCCTCTAGGAGTTTTATACTATCTAGTCTTACATTCTGGTCTTTAATCCATTTTGAGTTTATTTTTGTATATGGTGTTAGAGAATGTTCTAATTTAATTAGAACTGTTCAGTAGCTGAACAGTAGCTGTTCAGTTTTCCCAGCACCTCTTGTTGAAGAGACTGTCTTTTCTCCATGGTATATTCTTGCCTCCTTTGTCATAGATTAATTGACCATAAGTGTGTGGGTTTATTTCTGGGCTTTCTGTCCTGTTCCATTGATCTATGTGTCTGTTTCTGTGCAAATACCTTACTGTTTTGCTTACTGTAGTTTTGTAGTATAGTCTGAAGTCAGGGAACATGATTCCTCCAGCTCTGTTCTTCTTTCTCAAGACTGTTTTGGCTCTTCAGGTTATTTTGTGTTTCCATACAAATTTAAAAATTATTAGTTCTAGTTCTGTGAAAAATACCATTGGTAATTTGATAGGGATTGCATTGAATCTGTCGATTGCCTTGGGTAGTATGATCATTTTAACAATATTGATTCTTCCAATCCAAGAACACAGTGTATCTTTCCATCTTTTTGTGTTGTCTTTAATTTTTTTCATCAGCATCTTAGATGTTTTCTGAGTACAGGTTTTTGCCTCCTTAGGTAAATTTATTCCTAGGTATTTTATTCTTTTTGATGTTATGGTAAATGGGATTGTTTCCTTAATTTCTTTTTCTGGTAGTTCATTGTTAGTGTATAGAAACACAACAGACTTTTGTATATTAATTTTGTATCCTGCAACTTTACCAAATTCATTGATGAGCTCTAGTAATTTTCTGGTGTCATCTTAGGATTTTCTATGTATAGTATCATATCATCCACAGTGACAGTTTTATTTCTTCCTTTCCAATTTGTATTCTTTTTCTTTTTCTTTTTTTTGTGGTACGTGGGCCTCTCACTGTTGCGGCCTCTCCCGTTGTGGAGCACAGGCTCCGGATGTGCAGGCTCAGCAGCCATGGCTCACGGGCCTAGCCGCTCCATGGCACGTGGGATCTTCCCAGACCGGGGCATGAACCCGTGTCCCCTGCATTGGCAGGCGGACTCTCAACCACTGCGCCACCAGGGAAGCCCCAATTTGTATTCTCTTTATTTCTTTTTCTCCTCTGATTGCTGTGGCTAGGACTTCCAAAACTATGTGGGATAAAATTGGTAAGAGTGGGCATCCTTGTCTTTTTCCTGACCTTAGAGGAAATGCTTTCAGCTTTTCACTGTTAAGTATGATGTTAGCTGAGGGTTTGTCATATACAGCCTTTATTGTGTTGAGGTACGTTCTCTCTCTGCCCACTTTCTGGAGAATTTAGACTAATACTTAAAAGTAGATTAAAAAAATAATAGCTATAATATTTTAAAATAAAATATTTTTATTTGCTTTCTTTTAATAGTCCTTTAACTACATAAATACCTGCACTTCAGAAAAAAATGAAAATAGAAATATACAAAAAAAAGAAAACAAACCAGAAACTAGAAATCTCCAATAAACTTACCAATGAAAACCATTGTTACTGCTTTTCAATTAAGCCTTCCTGATTTTTCTCTTGCTTATAGCTACTATTTTCTTAGTGACAATAAAGCCTAAAAAGAAGTATTAAGCTGGAGTTAGGAGTGTTGGTTGGAATTTACAGTGTTTCATAATTATTTCGTCTAGCAGTAGGTAAGGGATTATGCTCTAATCTTAGCCAAGGTTGACTAGAAAACAGCCTGAGGCCATGATGGAATCAAAGAAGAGCAACTGAGAGAGAGACGGCAGTGAGTTGGGAGGTTAGGGGAGTAAAGTCAGGTGGTACACTATGGCTGTGGCCTGCTTCACCAAGTGACCACCAACTGGTCACTCAGCCATGTGGGATGTCTCTGGATAGGCTATATACAGCACTATGCTTTGGAACTGTCTGTAAGAGGAGGAAAAGAAAAACAAATCTACCTGTTGGCTCCTTCATCTTTTCTGTCAGCCCCTGGTCAATATTTGTCTGCTAAAGACTCTTCCCACCCCTGTAGCACAATGCTTCATAGAGACCTGATGTGGTAAACAGAGAGACCATATAGTTTTTTTCATTAAGCATAGGAACTTGATAGAAGCACACAATGGTCAGATTCTAGAGAGATCCAGTGCAGGTTTGATTTGTTTATAATCACATTGTTTTTAATGATGTAGAATCATAAGAGGCTGCAGCTGAAACCACCACCAGTGTTTGTTAACAGGCTGACCAAACAGTTGTAGTTTAAAACCAAAGATCATCTAAATATGTATCTTTGGGACAGAAGAGAAGGAAAAAAATCTGAAGTGAAAAATTGGCTTTAAGTCAAGTTTAGAAAGGATTTTAAATGAGATCATGTAGGTCAAACTAAAAATACATGCAAATCGCTACTAAATACTGACTGAGAAACTTAACACATCAATTGCTAAACTAGAAAGTAATTGGACAATTCTTTGCTCTCCAGGGAGTGTGAAAACCTCCAGGCCCATGGTTGATAGGCTGAATGTCTGGTTGCCTTCACACTGGCTGGACACTCACTCTTGTTACTAAGGGCCTATCATGTGGCTCAGCTCTAGCTCTGGCAGGTGGGATCTGGGGAAAAGAGAAGACCACGTGGCCAAGTTTGTCCATCCCAAAGGGCTTCTCCGCCTTTGCCAAAATAGATGGTATCCTTGTCTCTGAGAGGTGAAGGAAACTGTTTTAAGGATTACTTATTAGGGGAAAAAGTTAGCCTGCTTGCAGACTTTTAAGAATATATGTATATGTAATTACCTTGTTCTTTACTGATTAAGTAATGTTTGAGAGACTAACATAAAATGTGCTGGGATAAAATGGTGAAAATTCCCTTTCCTCACAGAACCTATAGCCAGTCAACAATATGGACTAGATGTGGTCATGGGCTGTAACAACACAACGTGGAAGTGATGAATGCTGTAAGGAAGGAAATATTGGGTTGGCCAAAAAGTTCATTCCATAAGAGCATACAGAAAAACCTGAATGAACTTTTTGGCCAACGCAATACCAGGCGAACACAAAGGAAATGCACTTAACTAGAATCTGGATCAGAAAAGCCTCCTGAAAGAAGTGACACTTAAACAAAGACCAAAAGAAGGAGGGAGGAGAGAGCTCAGAGGAAAGGACAAGTGCCAAGGCTCAAAGATAGAGCACTATATAGTTGAAGAACTGAAATTAGGTGAGACCAGATAAAAAATAGAGTGCAACGGGAAGAAGTCATACAGTATGAGGCCAAAATGCTAAATAGTCCACAGGAGAGTCTTGTGCCAAATATTGGCTTCTCTTGGAAATTGGCTCCAATGCTGAGGTCTTCATGCAGGAAGTTTACTGGGGAGAGGTTTCAATATCAACCCCTGTGAGTCAGTGAAGGCGTTCCACTGCCCAACTTCTCTCTCTCCCTGTGCGTGGAAGAAGTTGGGTTGTTATATGGTCACTACAAAGTCTTTAGCCAATCCCACAGGGAGCTCTGAAATTGGGATGGACCTTCAGAGTTGTCTCTGATTGGATTCAGGGGGTTGGAATTTTAGACCTCTGAATGGAGCTGTCACTGGATACCAGCTGCTCTGGGGAGGGTATGACCTTATGCATGTAGGCTCTCTTCAGCTGAGGGAAAGTCCCAGGGAGGGACAGAATTGAGAGCTGTTAGCTGCAGCACTACAACAAATGCTTGAGTTTTCAAGGGGGCCTAGGGAGTGAACTCCATTGTAAATAAAGTATATTAAGGATGCATTGACTAAACCATTAGAAGGATGGTAAGTGTGGGTTTTAAGCACAGAAGAGATGCAATATGATGTATATTTAGAAAGGTTTTTCTGGCTGTAAAGTGAGCAACAGATTGGAGAGAGGCATGACTGTAGACAGAGAGACCAGTTGAAAGTTGGTTGCAAAAATTCAGGCAAAAGATGACAGTGGCCTGAGGTAGGGTGGTGGCAGTAAGAATGGAGAGTTGTTGATGGATCTCAAAGATACTTAAGAAGTAGAAGGGGCAAGACTTGGCAATTGGTTGTGGAAAAGTTAGAGAAGAGTCCAGGCTATAACCCACATTTGTAGCTTAGGTACATGTGATAGGAAACAGAGCAAGAGAATGCAATTGTTTGATTGTTATGGCATTTTTTTAATGGCAGGAGGGCGATGCTAAACTCAGTTTAGAAAATGTAGAGTTTAACAGGACATGTATGTGAGATTACTAAAAAGCATACAGATAAAAGGGTCTGGAGCACAGGAAAGTGATTTGGACCAGGAGGCCATCAGCATAGAGGTGGTAACTGCGGCCAACAAAGAGATCCAGATGGCTCAGGAAGGTGTATACAGTAAGGAAAACAGAAGGCCTAGGATAAAATCATGAGGTCTTGATTTTTCTTTTTCAATGAAGCATTCATCAAATTCTTACCCTGTGCTTTCAACTTGATTAAGAAGGAGAGGTGAGAAAAGGGTAGTATTTTTCTAATACCTTTGTTATGGCAAACACATTATCTCACTATCTTATTTTACCACCCTATGATTTTGGATCATCATCCCCATTAAACAGATGAGAGCAAAGGCTCAAAAAATTTAAGCAACTTCCAGAAGTCACAACACTATCAATTAATGGAGCCAGAAGCTCGATTCTGGTCTGCCTGTGTTTTGCTATGATTTTTACACTAAACCAAGGCTAACTCCAAATGATCATATAATGCAGGTTTATTGTGAATTATAGTTTTTATAATCATAGTCTTATTTTGGTTGATACAATATGCTAACATTTAAACATTAAAAAGTAAAACTAGAAAATTCAAATCTGCTTTGGGGAATGAACATCGGGTCTCCTATGTTCTCAAACCTTAAAAAAGATGTAGACATTTTTTCTCATCAGATAGAAAAACAAAAGAAAAGGGCTTTATCTTTCATTAACTACTTTGTAAAGAAAAGCTTCTATTTATTCTGAAGGGAATTAAAAATGTATAGCAATAGGCATTTAGGACAAGTTTACCTCACAACAAAAATGCACGTACTGTTAGCACTGATGTTATTTATTTATGTGTAAGCTAGAATTACATGCTCATATAGGACCCAGGCTTATGAAAATGTCTGAAAGGGTTTCTCAGGGCTGTGAGAAACTGTATCTATGCAGAAGCGTATCCTGGGCTTTCTTGCAG
The DNA here is from genome assembly GCF_964374135.1 of Grampus griseus. NCBI lineage: Eukaryota > Metazoa > Chordata > Mammalia > Artiodactyla > Delphinidae > Grampus > Grampus griseus. Next base: position 65,486,527 of record NC_139001.1, read on the forward strand.
GGGTTCTGAGCACACCCCCAACCCCATGGTTTCTGTTGATAGAGATGCATCAGCAATGCTTAATCAATGCTCTGTGCTGGTTGATAACCTGCAAATGTGTTCTCTAACACACAGAGAGTGGGAGCATAGTGTTCCTGCTGGGGAACTGAGAGAGATGGTACCAGAGGGACCTTGGGACTATACTCATAAGTGGGACAGCCATCCATCAGCTCTTGGCCTCCTGTGGATACATCTTCCACATAGCATGCACTTTTCATAAGGTTGGCATCCCCTCACCAGTTCCAGTGGTGAGCCTTGAATACATTATTATCTTTCATAAAAGGTCACTCAGGTCAAATTCAGTTGTATGAGTGGATACAGTTGAAAACTGCAAAATCTCATAAAGTGCTATAATTAATGTTAAATTGCACATATTTCAGGATTCCTTGCAAGCCCCTACCAGGAACAGAAAGAAGAACTCCTTTTAAAATTGTCCTTTATCTCTAAGTTTCTTTAGGATGTTGGCTTTGACATTAAGATATAACTGGGCTAAAAGCTGCCATGTAGCACTTGAAAAATTATGTTGCTACCCAAGAAGAAAAACATTTGAAATGTGCAGGTCCCATTTATCATGAATGTGGTTTTTTAAAGTCATAAAAATAAAAGAGGATTGTGTTTTTTTAAAAAAATGTTATACAACTATAAAACTTGGGATTAAAATGCACTTAAGTTTAGTCTCACTTATTTTGTACATGATTACACAGATTCACAGATGGGAAATATATTCAAGGTCATAAAAGAAAAGACTATTTAATGGTAAAAGTAGGACTATAAACCAAGTTGTTTTTATTCCAAATCAAAACACGTGCCACAGCACTACACTGCCTTGTTTCTTAATTTCTTGATAAATATAAATTTACATGTACTAAGTAAAAATGTCAAGTCATACATTTAGAAATTTCAAAAACACTGAAAACATGCTAAAACTAAAGACTCATAATTTGCTTGGGGTAGTGACATTGCTCAGTTTTAAAATATCACACATAAACCAGTCCTCTAATGAACATCTTACTGCCTTCATTCCTTTAAAAAAAAAAAGTGTCACCTGTCATTGAATATGCAAAATAAAATGCATCAACAGGCATTAATAAGCCATAGAACTTGGTGAATTCTCCTGGAGAATATTTTTATGGTGAAAGCTTGGCAACCATTCCTGTGATTAATCATAATGGTACACAAACCGTCAGGTCCAGATAAACAGGCCTATTCCTTCTTTCTGGAATACTCCCCTCCTCTTTTTTCTTCAAAACAACCACTCTACCCTCTCTGTATTCTTCCCTGTGGTAGTCCCACCTCCACTTCTCCATCCAAATCCGACTTTCCCCCAAAAAGCTATCTCAGACCACCAAAGGCGGAAGCGATCTTGTTCTCCTTTGAATTTCAACATACTTGATACATCCAGCACTTAACACTGATCATACAGTGTAATATCAGCATATATTCCCCAGACTTTAAACATTCCAAAAGGATTGAGTTGTATATTCTTAGAAGACAGGTGTGGGGTAGGGAGTCAATAAATATTCCTTGCCAATAGACTGAATACACAATAAATGGCTAAGTATCAATACATCAGAAGCTAGGATACTTTAAAAATTCAATCAATCAGTGGATCATTGGTTAACACACATACTAAAAGTGAGCTTTCCCTAGGAAGAAGGGACACTTCCAGCCCACCCACCTTTCCTGTTAGAGAAAAGTGAGAATAAAAAAGGAATTTTTAAAAGTCAAAGAGAAGATTTTCAATGTAGTGTAATCTGAAGGTTTACTTGGTTAAAAATAGTCTTCCTCTGGCTGACCAGGGATCAAAATTCCCATCTTTACCTGAGAGAAGCAAGAGGGATAGAAGTAAACACTACTGACCACTCATCCCATGCCTAGTGACTAACATATATTTTCCCACTAAAATTTGCGACAATCCTGTGAGACATTTTTATTCCCATTTTCCCCCTCTACAGTTTGCCCTGAATGCAGGAACCAGGATTACAGAGAGAATGTGGTCAAGATGTGACATTTCATGCAGGTAATATTTCCTCTGCTCTGTTTTACAAAATAAATTTATGTTAAGAAATGAAATAGCTTAAGTGCTTTTATCACTCATTAGTATATATCAAATGTTATTGCTTATTAAAGAATAATTAGGGCTTAAAAATTAAACATCAAACAACATATTACATTAAAAAACTGTCTTGGGCTTCCCTGGTGGCGCAGTGGTTGAGAGTCTGCCTGCCGATGCAGGGGACACCGGGTTCGTGCCCCGGTCGGGGAAGATCCCACATGCCGCGGAAAGGCTGGGCCCGTGAGCCATGGCCGCTGAGCCTGCGGGTCCGGAGCCTGTGCTCCGCAGTGCGAGGGGCCACAGCAGTGAGAGGCCCGCGTACCGCAAAAACAAAAAACAACAACAACAACAAAAAAAAACCTGTCTTATATTAGTAAAGAAAGACTGTGGGTTGGAATGTGTTCTAGAAATATTTTTTCTTTAAAAAAGAGCACTAATCAAAGTCAAATTTCATCTGCTTCTGTATTTGTCAAGCTAGCCATGTGGAGCAATAGCAAAATTAGGGTTTCCTTCAGCCTCCAAATCCTATGATTGGTTGATTTATAATGTTCTTTAATAGTGGAATTAGAAGCAAACTTTTTCTACCCAATTAAGCTTGCTGACAGAGTAGTTCCTTGTATATGTGGAATTTGCTTGCATTTGGGGCCCTACTGCCTGTCCTCTGCAAAGAGAGAAATGTTTTCAAGTCTGAAGACATTTGCAGCTGTTGGGCTAGTTGACTAATCACTTCTGAGATTTTCTTCCCCAAAGTAAAAATCATCTGGGGACTAATTGCTACTCAGACTAATAATAGAGCTTGATACTTCTGAAGATCTTTTCATCACTGGATTTCACAAGTCTTCTGAGCCATCTCTGAAATCCTGAGCTTCTCAACCAAAATCCAAGTAGAGGCTTGAATAACAGAGATTCTCTGTGACAGGTGTGGGGTTAGGGTTGCACATTCTTCGTTCACATTTTCCACCTCACATCCAGGAGACCCTATACTTGATTAGTAGAATCCTGCAGTGTGATGAGGTGCAAAGAGCACTGCATGCTGAGTTCCACGACCTGGGATGCATCTGGGCTCCATCTTAACAGAAGCAAGGCATCAGATAAGTGACTGCCTTACAGACCTCATGTAGATCTGGTAAGCATCTAGGTCTCTAGGGAGTAAAGTTATAAACATTCCTTAAAAGTATTAGGCACATTCATACAACTATAAATTATGATTAACATTTAACTGTCATTAGCCCAACATTCTCAATTTCTTCAGTTATTAAAAAAAAGGGGTGGGGGGAGAAGAAGAGGATGACTTAGCGTATGTAACGTCACTATGAAGAACATGTTTAGAGGTTTTGCTAAATGGAACACATTTAAAATTTTTTTGTAATCCAGCTATATCTACCAAAAGAGCCTGGGTTGTTTATTTTTCATTTCAATAATTGATTTTTCATTTATTTGACCCTAGTCAAGAAACCCTACATGTTGGCCAAGCCTTAGAGACAACTAGCTATGTGGCTTCAGGCAAATTATCTAAATTTTTTCAAATCTTTTTCGTACTGAAAAGTTGGGAAGTAGGAAAGAGATGAGGCAGAAGGAACAAACAAATGGGTCTGGGTTACCCAGGTCAGCATCAACAACCTGAATTTTCCACCTCCAGGAGAACTCTGGCCTTAAACAAAGGGAGCTCTGCTTGTTTAGAGTTCTATATACTCACAGATGTTCACATCAAAATGTGTGAGAGGATCAAGACTTGCTATTTGAAGACAGAATTTCTAAAATTGTGTTCCAAATACAATAGCTTAGTTTGGAATTCTGACTAAAAATGCCTGAGGACTTGGCAGAAGTAATAAAGGGTGGCACACAAGAAATGTATGTTGACTTCTTGATTTGCTGATACACTAAAAATTTTTATTGAACAGAACTGAGGCCCATCCTGAGAAAACATAAATTCCAAAAGTAAATTAATTAGAAGGAATCTTGGAAGAGTATGTGTACTTTCTCCATCTTTTTTTTAATAAAAAAGGTAGGGTAGAGTGGTGAAATCTGTTTAACACCTATCACAGGGTTATTATAAGAATAAAATAGTAAACCAAATGTGAGAGTTTAGGGAAACTAGAACCTCTTATATAATATTGGGCCAAAATATGAAATTTAAACTCTATTAATAATAGATATCATTTTTTATAATTTTTGGAGTGTTTTCAAATAGACTTCCAATATCTAGCTTCTCAAAAGAGAGAAGTATTTTGTAATTCTTACATATGGTTTAAAGCATGAAGAGAACAGTCAAAGTACAGCTGCTACTACAGACAGGTTTTTAAATTTTTTTTAAATCAAGCCATTGCCTGCAATTGGACTTTTGAAGTACAGATATTGCTTATTTTAAGAAATATATATTTTTCCTGGAAAAACTGAATGTAAAGACAACTATTAAATGACATTTTCAGTGAAAATTTGTTGCTCTCTTACAAAGTGAAGCATCTTTTTAAAGGCTGTATCATTATTCCTAGTATTTTCTATTTCATAGGTCTGGATTTGTATATGTTTGGCCTTCTTAAAGTAGAGGGAGTTCATCTTTAGTATTATTTTTTAATAGATCTTTATTGGAGTATAATTGCTTCACAATACTGTGTTTGTTTCTGTTGTACATCAAAGTGAATCAGCCATATGCATACATATATATCCCCATATCCCCTCCCTCTTGAGCCTCCCTCCCACCATCCCTATTCCACCCCTCTAGGTCATCGCAAAGCACCGAGCTGATCTCCCTGTGCTATGTTGCTGCTTCACACTAGCTATTTTACATTCGGTAGTCTGTATATGTCGTTGCTTCACCCCAGCTTCACTCTCACTTCACCCCAGCTTCCCCCTCCCACCCCGTGTCCTCAAGTCCATTCTCTATGTCTACGTCTTTATTCCTGCCCTGCCACTAGGTTCATCAGTACCATTTTTTTTTTTTTTTTAGATTCCATATATATGCGTTAGCATACGGTATTTGTTTTTCTCTTTCTGACTTCACTCTGTATGACAGACTCTAGGTCCATCCACCTCACTACAAATAACTCAATTCCATTTCTTTTTATGGCTGAGTAATATTCTATTGTATATATGCGCCACATTTTCTTTATCCATTCATCTGTTGAGGGACATTTAGGTTGGTTCCATGTCCTGACTACTGTCAATAGTGCTGCAATGAACGTTGTGGTATCTGTCTCTTTTTGAATTATGGTTTTCTCAGGGTATATCCCCAATAGTGGGATTGCTGGGTCATATGGTAGTCTATTTTTAGATTTTTAAGGAACCTCCATACTGTTCTTCATAGTGGTTGCATCAATTTACATTCCCACCAGCAGTGCAGGAGGGTTCCCTTTTCACCACACCCTTTCCAGCATTTCTTGCTTCTAGATTTTTTGATAATGGCCATTCTGACTGGTGTGAGGTGATACCTCACTGTAGTTTTGATTTGCATTTCTCTAATAATTAGTGTTGTTGAGAATCTTTTCATGTGCCTCTTGGCCATCTGTATGTCTTCCTTGGAGAAATGTCTATTTAGATCTTCTGCCCATTTTTTAATTGAATTATTTGTTCTTCTGATACTGAGCTCTATGAGCTGTTTGTATATTTTGGAAATTAATCCTTTGTCCATTGTTTCATTTGCAAATATTTTCTCCCATTCTGAGGGTTGTCTTTTCGTCTTTTTTATGGTTTCCTTTGCTGTGCAAATCTTTTAAGTTTAATTAGGTCTCATTTGTTTATTTTTGTTTTTATTTTCATTACTCTAGGAGGTGGGTCAAAAAAGATCTTGCTGTGATTTATGTCAAAGAGTGTTTTTCCTACATTTTCCTCTGAGAGTTTTATAGTGCCTGGTCTTACATTTAGGTCCTTAATCCATTTGGACTTTATTTTTGTGTATGGTGTTAGGGAGTGTTCTAATTTCATTCTTTTACATATAGCTGTCCAATTTTCCAAGCACCACTTATTGAAGAGACTGTCTTTTCTCCATTGTATATTCTTGCCTCCTTTGTCATAGATTATGTGACCATAATCTTGGGTGCTTGGGTTTGTCTCTGGGCTTTCTATCCTGTTCCATTGATCTATATTTCTATTTTTGTGCCAGTACTGTACTGTCTTGACTTCTGCAGCTTTGTAGTATAGTTTGAAGTCAGGGAGCCTGATTCCTCCAGCTCTGTTTTTCTTTCTCAAGATTGCTTTGGCTATTTGAGGTCTTCTGTGTTTCCATACGAATTGTAAAATTTTCTGTTCTAATTCTGTGAAGAATGCCGTTGGTAGTTTGACAGGGATTGCATTGAATCTGTAGATTGCTTTGGGTAGTACAGTCATTTTCACAATGTTGATTCTTCCAATCCAAGAACATGGTATATTTCTCCATCTGTTTATGTCATTTTGATTTCTTTCATCAGTGTTTCATAGTTTTCTGAATACAAGTCTTTTGCCTCCTTAGGTAGGTTTATTCCTAGGTATTTTATTCTTTTTGTTGGGATGGTAAATGGGATTGTTTCCTTAATTTCTCTTTCTGATTTTTCATTGTTAGTGTGTGGGAATGCCAGAGATTTCTGTGCATTAATTTTGTAGCCTCCAACCTTACCAAATTCATTGATTATTTCTAGTCGTTTTCTGGTGGCATTTTTAGGATTTTCTACATATAGTATCATGACATCTGCAAACAGTGACAGTTTTACTGCTTCTTTTCCAATTTGGATTCCTTTTATTTCTTTTTCTTCTCTGATTGCCGTGACTAGGACTTCCAAAACTATGTTGAATAGGAGTGGCGAGAGTGGACATCCTTGTTTTGTTCCTGATCTTAGTGGAAATGGTTTCAGTTTTTCACCATGGAGTATGATGTTTGCTGTGGGTTTGTCATATATGGCCTTTATTATGTTGAGGTAGGTTCCCTCTATGCCCACTTTCTGGAGGGTTTTTATGATAAATGGGTGTTGAATTTTGTCGACAGCTTTTTTGCATCTATTGAGATTATCATATGGTGTTTATTCCTTAATTTGTTAATATGGTGTATCACATTGATTGATTTGCTTATATTGAAGAATCCTTACATCTCTGGGATAAATCCCACTTGATCATGGTGTATAATCCTTTTTATATGTTGTTGGATTATGTTTGCTATTATTTTGTTTAGGATTTTTGCATCTATGTTCATCAGTGATATTGGTCTGTAATTTTCTTTTTTGTGATATCTTTGTCTGGTTTTGGTATCAGGGTGATGGTGGCTTCCTAGAATGAATTTGGGAGTGCTCCTCCCTCTGCAATTTTTTGGTAGAGTTTGAGAAGGATCGGTGTTAGCTCGTCTCTAAATGTTTGATAGAATTCACCTGTGAAGCCATCTGGTCCTGGGCTTTTGTTTGTTGGAAGATTTTTAATTACAGTTTCAATTTCATTACTTGTGATAGGTCTGTTTATATTTTCTAATTCTTCCTGGTTCAGTCTTGGAAAGTTGTACCTTTCCAAGAATTTGTCCATTTCTTCGTGGTTGTCCATCTTATTGGCATATAGTTGTTTGTAATAGTCTCTTACAATCCTTTGTATTTCTATGGTGTCAGTTGTGATTTCTCCTTTTTCATTTCTAATTTTATTGATTTGCGTCCTCTCCCTTTTTTTCTTGTTGAGTCTGGCTAAGGGTTTATCAGTTTTGTTTATCTTCTCAAAGAACCAGCTTTTAGTTTTATTGATCTTTGCTATTGTTTTCTTCATTTCTATTTCATTTATTTCTGCTCTGATCTTTATGATCTCTTTCCTTCTACTGACTTTGAGTTTTCTTTGTTCTTCTTTCTCTAGTTGCTTTAGGTGTAAGGTTAGATTGTTTATTTGAGATTTTTCTTGTTTCTTGAGGTGAGATTGAATTGCTATAAAGTTCTCTGTTAGAACTGCTTTCGCTGTGTCCCATAGGTTTTAGGTCGTCATGTTTTGTTGCCATTTATTTCTAGGTATTTTTTTATTTCTTCTTTGGTTTCTTCAGTGATCTCTTGGTGATTTAGTAGTGTACTGTTTAGCCTCCATCTGTGGCTTTTACAGTTTTTTTCCTGTAATTGATTTCCAATCTCATAGGATTGTGGTCTGAAAAGATGCTTGATACAATTTCAATTTTCTTAAATTTTCTGAGGCTTGATTTATGACCCAAAATGTGATCTATCCTGGAGAATGTTCCATGTGCACTTGAGAAGAAAGTGTATTCTGCCAGTTTCAGGTGGAATGTTCTATAAATATCAATTAAATCTGTCTGGTCTATTGTGTCATTTAAAGCTTGTGTTTCCTTATTTATTTTCTGTTTGGATAATCTGTCCATTGGTGTAAGTGAGGTGTTAAAGTCCCCTACTATTATTGTGTTACTGTCGATTTCCCCTTTCATTGTTGTTCGCATTTGCCTTATGTATTGAGGTGCTCTTATGTTGGGTGCATAAACATTTACAATTGTTATATCTTCTTGGGTTGATCCCTTGATCATTATGTAGTGTCCTTCCTTATCTCTTGTAACAGTCTTTATTTTAAAGTCTATTTTATCTGATACAGGTATTGCTACTCCACCTTTTTTTAAAATTTCCATTTGCATGGAATATCTTTTTCCATCCCTCACTTTCAGTCTGTATGTGCCCCTAGGTATGAAGTGGATCTCTTGTAGACAGCGTGTATATGGGTCTTGTTTTTGTATCCATTCAGCCAGTCTTTGTCTTTTGGTTGGGTCATTTAATCTATTTACATTCAAGGTTATTATCAACATGTATGTTCCTATTACCATTTTCTTCATTGTTTTGGATTTGTTTCTGTGGGTCTTTTTCTTCTCTGTGTTTCCTGCGTAGAGAAGTTTCTTTAGCATTTGTTGTAAAGCTGGTTTGGTGGTGCTGAATTCTCTTGGCTTTTGCTTGTCTGAAAAGCTTTTGATTTCTCTGTGGATTCTGAATAAGATCCTTACTGGGTAGAGTAATCTTGGTTGTAGGCTTTTCTCTTTCATCACTTTAAGTATATCTTGCCATTCCCCTCTGGCCTGCAGAGTTTCTGCTGAAAAATCAGCTGATAACCTTATGGGGATTCCTTTCTATGGTATTTTGTGTTTTTCCCTTGCTGCTGTTTTTTTTTTTTTTTTTTTTTTTTTTTTGCGTATGCAGGCCTCTCACTGTTGTGGCCTCTCCCGTTGCGGAGCACAGGCTCCGGACACACAGGCTCAGCAGCCATGGCTCACGGGCCCAGCCGCTCCGCAGCATGTGGGATCTTCCCGGACTGAGGCACAAACCCTTGCTGCTTTTAATATTTTTTCTTTCAATTTAATTTTTGTTAGTTTGACTAATATGTGTCTTGGTGTGTTTTTCCTAGGGTTTATCCTGTATGGGACTCTCTGTGCTTCCTGGACTTGGGTGACTATTTCCTTTGCCATGTTAGGGAAGTTTTCCACTGTAATCTCTTCAAATATTTTCTCAGACCCTTTCTTTTTCTCTTCTTCTTCTGGGACTCCTATAATTTGCATGTTGGTGCATTTAGTGTTGTCCCAGAGGCCTCTGAGATTGTCTTCAATTCTTTTCATTCTTTTTTCTTTATTCTGCTCCTCGGCAGTTATTTCCACCATTTTGTCTTCCAGCTCACTTATTCGTTCTTCTGCCTCTTTATTCTGTTATTGATTCCTTCTAGTATATTTTTCACTTCAGTTATTGTGTTGTTCATCTCTGTTTGTTTGTTCTTTAGTTCTTCTAGATCTTTGTTAAACATTTCTTGTATTTTCTCCATTTTATTTCCTAGATTCTGGATCATCTTTACTATCATTACTCTGAATTCTTTTTCAGGTAGACTGCCTGTTTCCTCTTTATTTATTGGGTCTTGTAGGATTTTACCTTGCTCCTTCATCTGTGACATATTTTTTTGCTGTCTCTCTCTCTCTCTTTTTTTTTTTATGAGTGGGATTATGTTCCTATCTTACTCATTGTTTGGCCTATGGCTTTCAGCACTGGAGTTTGTAGGCTGCTGGGTAGAGCTGGGTCTTGGTGCTGAGATGAGGACCTCCGGGAGACCTCACTCTGATGAATATTCCCTGGATTCTGAGGTTCTCCGGTCCTGGAGGGCCCCCCCCCGCCCACCTCTCCTGATCTTCCCAGCCTCCCTCCTATGCCCCCAGGACCCATGTAGCCTGGAGTGGGCTTTGGAGGGCAGGGGATTGGCCTGGGAGCTCAGCAGTTTCCCCATGCCCGAGTCGGTGGGGCAAATGCCTTCCACTCTTCCCCCACCTGCCTCTCCTGTTCTCTCCTGGCCTCCCTCCTACACCTTAGGACCTACCCATCCCAGAGGGGCCCTCTGAGGGCGTAGGACCTGGCCTGAGAGCCAGGCAGACTTCCGCGGTGATTGGGCAGGGGAAACGCTGGGCGCAGTCCCACTCCCCTCTGATCCGAGCCCCCCAAGGGTCCCTTCAGGTGTGGGAACCCCTCCCCTCTCTCAGCCACCCCTCAGGGGCTCTGATCCTGTCCGGCCTCCACCTCTCCTCCCTCCTCAGTCCTCCCCACGTTCTACCGGCTCACTTGGGGGTTCCTTCTTTCCCCTCGGGTGTCGGGGTTGCCCACTAGCATCCGGCAGGTGCCCTAGTTGTGGGAAGACACAAACTCTGTTTCTTTTCACACTACCATCTTGACTTTGCCCCTCATCTTTATTATTAATAATCACAATTTTTATTGCATGGAACGGTTATTAAATGCATAGTGTTTCCCAGGAAGGCTTCATTTTAGGTGCTGGAAATTCAAAACTGAATAAAACACAGTACTGGTTCTTAAGTAGTTGAGGGAAGTGGTATAGAAGCAAACATATTTACTAAATGTCATATAAACACACTAGGGCTTTATAGGTCACAGTAATATCCCAACAATCAGTACTATTTTCTACCTGGATGGGGTAGAGATATCTGAAATGCTGCTTGAAAAAAACTCATCCTTAAACCTAATAGGTTTCACTGATGATGGGAAAGGCAAAGCCAGGGGTGTTGGGTGAGGGGAAAAAAGTGACCCCAACAGAAGGAACAACCTGAGCAAATTGGTAGAGTCATGAAATAGCATAAAGATTTCTCATATCTGCAAGTTTCAGTGAGACTGAAACACTGGCCAAAATAAGTGAGAAGGAAAGTAAACTGTTTCTTTTGATTTGATCTGAGAACTATTCATAGATCTGGAAGGAAATTCCTGAGTAAGCCTAACTATGTGGAGGTGGACTGGTATTAGAATGTGGGGATTCTGGAAGAGACAAGACAGTGCAGTCATGGCAGCCCCTTAGGGCTACAACAGAGGTAACCTGACATATTGATGAGGAACCAGGGCTGCGCGTGCTGAGATGCCACCCAGGAAACCAACTTGGAAACGAGAAAACACCAGAAAGGACAAGAATTGAGCATGTCTCTTCCTTCTTCCCAGGTACCCTTCTCCCCACATCCTCCCCTCCACACACATATTCTAACCTGGATGATTCTCCTTCTTATCTAAAAGCTTAGGTATTCCAGGGTGTGGGTGTGTGTGTGTGTGTGTGTGTGTGTGTGTGTGTGTGTGTGTTTAAAGAAGAATGGCAACCAGGAAGGAGAAAATAAAGCTTTTTTTTGAAGGGTGCCTCTTTCTAGTTTAAGAAGAACACCTGCTTTGAATATATTCTAGCAGGTTTAGAAGAGAATCCAAGACTGAAAATATGGAAAGGCAAAATTATAAATCTACAAACACCCTGGTTCGTTAGCCACTGATTACAGAGCAAATTTAAGTGAAAGCAGTCTCTGGATTGCCTAGGGATTCATCCTCAACACCAATCAACGTATTCATTCTCTATCTTCCCCAATCTCTCTGTCTCTCTTTCCCTTTGTCTCTGTCTCCTTTCTCCCTCCTCTCCTTCTCTCCTCCTTTTCTCCTGCTGGAAGTAATCTGATTCAGAGCAACGGATGCAGTGCAGAACAGCAATAGATACAAAACCTCAACAATGAGCTTAAGAAAACCTCGTCAGCACTGGCCACCATTCACGTTAGTCACCACATTAGCTGGCCCGTCTTATTGTCCACACGTTTAGATGGACAAACTGGACTTTGGATTGTGGCATCACTGATGTGCAGTTGCTTTTCCCCAGCTCCCTAAGGAAAGAGATCACTTAACCAGATTCCTCAGGCCACTACCACACGGACTGAGTGAGCCTCATCCTTGTCAATTCCAACACAGACTCAAGGGCACTAATTTAAACATACCTGCTCCAGGTATGTATCAATAATATATTTTTCAGACCACTTCTCTCTGTTTCTACTGATACCTAATCTACTTCTTAATTATTACAGAATAGCCTTTTAACTATTTAGGGTTTATCTCAGAGGTCTCTAGAATTTTCTTTTCTAGAGCTGAATCTTTGTCTTTACCACCCCAGTTTTCTTATAATATCAAGTCACTTTCATTCAGTTCCATGTTCTCTCTCTATGCCTCTCTCTGTGTCCCTTTCTCTCTTCTCACTCTCCCTCTCTTTCTCTTTCTCGCTCTCTCTGCCCTCCCACCACCCACCCGCATACACACCACTTGTACTAAGCCCTCTGGGAAGTGTAAAACAAGTTTATAATCCCCTCAGGCTGATTAATTGAGCTATTAGTGTTGAGACAGATACAGTTATTCTTTTTCTCCTTCTTCCTTATTAAGAGAACCCCAATTTTGTTTCAAACATCTAACAATCCAACTTGAAAGCTATCTTTCCCGGCTTCTTCTCTTGCTACTATAAGTAGCCATATAACAATTCTGGCCAGTGAGACCCATGAAGAAGTCTGCTGAGGATTTCTGAGAAATTCGCTTTCCTGATACAGGCTGCAACCCTTCCTCCTTGTATTTTCTTACATCCTGCCTGAAATGCCAAAGTGATATCCAAGCATTAGCTGGATGTTATGTTCAGAATGGATTTAGAAACTGTTCTTTCAAAATTCATATAAACAAGCCATGTTTCTCATAGCATATGGAACTGTTCCAATTTGGGGTACTTTATTTAAAATGTAAAACTATAGACCTGAATTTCAGGTACTATAATGTAAACATTTGAATACCTGTACTAAAGTTTCTCTGATCTCCTTAGGTGGAAGAAAAAGGATGCGATATCATTTCCAGGTGCAAAATATAACCAATCATGCCACCAACACAAGGAGAGATCCGCTACACCCACTGTTAAATCCTCTCAGTTCTCTAATTTAAATTTATTTATTTAGGGCTGTGTTGGGTCTTAGTTTCCGTGCAAGGTCTTTCTCTAGTTGCGGCGAGTGGGGGCCACTCTTCAACGCGTTGCGCAGACCTTTCACTGTCGCGGCCTCTCGTTGCGGAGCACAGGCTCCAGACGCGCAGGCTCAGTAGTTGTGGCGCACGGGCCTAGTCGCTCCGCGGCATGTTGGATCTTCCCAGACCAGGGCTTGAACCCGTGTCCCCTGCATTGGCAGGCAGATTCTCAACCACTGTGCCACCAGGGAAGCCCTCAGTTCTCTAATTTAATCTCAAAAGACAATAATTGGCAAAAGATGATATATTTTCAAAAGATGCTTCAACTGCAAAGATGAAAAGTAGGCAGAGAGAGCTTGATGACCACAATAACTTATGCTCCCTTCTGAAAAATGGCTGCCCAGCCAGGGACAACATTTCTCAGCCTCCCATTGCATCTAGGTGGAGCTATGTGACTATTCCTCACCATTTAAATGTAAGCCAGTCATGTGTACCTCTTCTGGGCTGAAGAGGTATGTGTAATTCTTCACGATCTCTTTTTGTCTGTTAGCTTACTCTAGAGGCAGGAGGAGCTGCAAGAAGGATCCATGAATCATCATGCGGAAGGCCGCCTGCCAACCAGGAACAACCACATAGATCTTTGTGTGAGTAAGAAATACAGTTTCATTGTACTAAGCTACCAAGACTTTTGGGTGTATTTGTTGCCGAAGCTAGTGTTAACTCTAATTAATAGAAAGGGCAAAAATTAAAATCTCACATTTTACTGAGCTAAACCTGAGATAACCGAAAAAGTATTAAAGTGATTGAGCTGACCTAGAAATAATTACGTTTTCTGCCATTAGGCAAAAATGGGACAGTAAAATAGAAATTAAATTAATTTATAGGGAAATGAAGAAAGTTGCAATTTTGTTCTCTCTTGAGTTTGCGACTTGTAAAACTCATACCTGCCAGGTACTAAACATATTTTATTTTTGCTGTTTCCAGTTAGGCTGGGAATAGTCTTGGTGTTCTGCAAAGAATTGCCTCACTTATTTCTGTAAGAAAGTGAAATAAATACCTTGCTCCTCATGGCTATTCAGTGACGTAGAAGCTACTGCAATATTCAATTTTTTTCCAAATAGGTTATTTCAAGGTGATTGTGACTTGGGTTCAGAAGTCAACTATCTTCCTTTAAAAGTTAAATTTGGTAGAAATTATGAATGGCATCATTTTTTTCCTCTAAGATTAGAGAGCTTCTATTCTTCTGTGCCCAGGAACCCTCTATAAGTTTAAAGTAAAACTTTTGGCTTGAGGAGTCATTTTGTTCCAGGTTTTTTAAAAGACGTCAGTATTATTCCAGACAATATAAAGAACAGCTTCTGGTTTAGAGAGGCACTCTTGTGACCTAGTTGGGTTATCTGATAAAGTTTTCCATGGCTCAGCGGGAGGCACCATGTGCTTTTCAGTCTAGCTGATTCCAACAAGACAACAGACAAAACTGAAACAAATGAAGAAAAGCCTCTTTTCTAAATTAGTGAGACACCATTTTACTTAGTAGTTGCATAAATTTTAAGGGTTAGAGCTTTAATTCAATGTCCATTTAATCTTTTATAGAATTTTTTATAGAATCTTTTATAGAATCTTTCCAGAAAGAAACAGTTTTAGACAACCTTGATTGTGATTATGGGCTGAGTATGAGGTGAAATGGCAGATGGGATTATTTTCCCGTTTTCATTCTGAAAAGTTTATCTCCAGCTTTCTCTTTGTATCTATTTGACGACAGTGTAGTTGTAAATCCATTGTTTCCCAGGTAACGTTCTATTGCAAAAGTAGGATAATTTTTTCCATAGAAGAGCCAGATATAAAATGAGAAAACTTTTCCTTCTTTTGAAAGATAAATCAGCTTAAACTAAATGATCACACTTCAGAATTTTCCCAGAATCACCAAAACTGTATGGTAAGGGAGAATGGAAGCACCTCACTTTGCTTTAAAAACAGAACCCCAGCTCTGTTGGGGGTGGCAATGAGTTCAGCTAAAAACACAATTTTTCCAGACTCCCCCCACCCCCAGGAGGGGTGGCATTTTTTACAGTTACAACCCAGAAGACGTAAGTCAAAGTCTCTTCTGGAAAAGCTCTTGGAGAAAGCTGATCCGGCTAGCACTTGCCTTTTGCCTTTTGCCCTTTCTGTCCTCCTGCCTAGAATGTAGTCAGGATGCAAGAGGTGAGGGAGCCATTCTGAGACCGCAAGGCAACAAATCAGAGGATAAAAGCCACATACTAAGGATGGCCAAGTGGAAGGAAAAATGAGCTTAGAGCCCTGAGGACTGTGGGTCTGCCAGGACTGTGAAATCCTAACTTAATGTCATTTGACCTTAATGTCACTTGTTTCAACTTAATGTCACTTGAGTAAAACAAAACCTCTATTTGGTTAACCTAGTGAGAGTTGGATTATCTCTTATGGGCTGTCAAACCTATACCAAGTTGATCTAATTAGGTTGCAAGGAATACACTAAAAAAAAAATTTATAAGAGCAGTTTCTAAACAAGCATTTCAGGAGCATTAATTTACTTTGGCGCTTATTTAAGTCATACATTCATAAATCATTCTTATACTTTCCTTAAAATGACTCCTCCAAGGAATTCTACTTGGCAATAACATATGCAACTCTCATAGAAGGGTCAATATGGATGCATTTCACCCCTCCATTTATTCATTCAGCAAACATTTATTGAGGGCGCAGTAACCCCTGTGCTGTGGGCAGGGATGCAAAAATGAGAAACAAGTGCCTGACTACAAAAGGGTCAGTTTGCTTGAAAGTAACAAGACAGAATCTCTTTTGAAACATTCTGTTTTCCAGTCCTTTGCTTCCTATTGGTTATTTCATGTACATTAGCTCTCCAAGAGACAGATAAGCCTAGCACCACAATCAATATCAACAAAATAAAAGAACTTGAACCACCAACATGGTATCCAGTGCTAAATGTTCAGAATACTCTTTCATAATTTGACATTTTAGTTAACTATCATACCAGTATGTTCATTACAGTTGTGAGAAATAATTGAAGAAAATTTCTCATTCTGTCCACTACAAAACTTGTTTTTCAAAAATCAGAATACTGCTAGAAGCAGATATTTAATGCTATTCCACTTTGTTCTGTCATTCCTATGATAAAAAAATTATTGTACATCAGGCCTTTATACCAGTACTAAAGGACAGTTATTCACTGTGGTATGGTCAGCAAAGTACCGGTGACTATCAAGAAAACCACTTTCTACTCACTTCTTCGTGTCACCATCAGCCCATCATTTAACTTCTTTCTACCTCTGTTTCCTTAGGGGTTACGTGATGGGGTGGAATTAAACTATTGTGTTGTTTCGTAGACCTAAGCTTCTCTTATTTCCCTCCTGTATTCTCGGTGGGATGCATTAGTAGACAAGTTTCCTGACTAAGAGCAGGACATTAAGATTAGTTTTAAAAGATGCATGACTTCTTTTCTGTTTCTACTGCCTTGGGAATTATATATCTTAGCCCATATCCCATACAAAACCACAGTTTTATATATAATTAAACAATATAATATCATATTAATAATGCCATATCACTTTACTCAGGATCAGAATATAGGACTGGTTTTATTATTTCCAGGTTTTAAGGACCTAACTTGTATTGCACGCATTTTAGGTAATTGAATGAAAATTAGACGTAGAGTGCATTGTTTTTAATTTGCTGTTCCAAAGTATCCCCCAGATATCCAGGAGTGAGTCTAAGAAAGCTTATTTAAAAGCACAGTGATCCTCTTGCCTTATTCTGAGAAACTGCTTTCAAAGTCTAAAAAAAGATTCATTTTACGCAAAATCTGAATGCTGAAATTCAAATCTTTTTAGTACAGACAGTAGAAGTAATTAACACATTTGATAGTTATCTGCAAACCACCACAGAGAGGTACCTGCTTCTCTTACTACTTTCATGAAAATATCTGAAACTGAAATACATCAAACACAGCCAGTTTAACCCACCGCATTCTGAATTTGATACACAGGATTATAAATGCTATCATCTTGCTTACAATAAGATGTTCAAGGGACATGAACACTCTTTACAAATCCTTTAGTTATCATCCTGCAAACCAACTCACACCTGAAAGTATTCCTCTATTACAAATACACGTATTCCCCTATACTTACCACAATGAGTTAAAGGTAGAAGCTCCGTGGTAGCCTTTGAGTCATTACTTTGCTTTACCATTCCCTTCATCTGAGGTGTCATGGCACAGTCCTTTACAGACAGCCAGTCATTCTGTTAGGTTTACTGCAAACACCGAAAGAGGTATCTTGTACTTGCTGGAAGACTTAGCTTCTATGCTTCTGGTCATTCTCCCCACAAAAAGAACGGGACCAGTTTCTGAGCTATTCTTAACTGTCCTTCCCAAACATTTGAAAAGAGAAAGACAAGACTTCTTGATTTCCATGCAAACTCCCAGCCTGCCCGCCTGCCTGCTGCTGCCAATACTCCTCACTCTTGCTGGTGATGACATTCAGCAAGCTCCCCAGCTCCGATGCTTCGTTATGTAAGGCTGTCTAGGTCAAGTGTAGGAGACACACTGCTGGCCTGTGAAAACTCATGGAACTCTTCCTTCAGATTAACACTTCAGGGGCTATGGAAGCTGGAGGAAGCTGAGCTTTTACTCCATCTTTTGGGGGTAAATATTTTTTGCATGAATCAGTGGTTTATGTGCTATAGTCTTGGCAGCTGCCTGTCAGCCATGCTGAGAGGTGTAGAGGGAAATTACTAAGAGATTTCAGTTCTGTCAGCATGCTTGAATAAGCATAGGATGTCTTCCAGCAATCCTAGCTTTAAGACAGTTAAAGAGTAAATGAATCATAAATTAGAGTTTGCTTATCAAGCATCATCTCTAACTATCGAGGAATGCATGTTGGATTTGATTGTTTAAACTGAATGCAATCCATTTGCTCAGAGGCATTGAAGGAGAGCATTATTAGATGGGGCTATTAGCTGTAAGAGATTTACTGCAGTTCTTGGCTGTTACATTGCCCTTGTCTGATTGCAAATTTGCTTCCCTTGTAAATGAGCTTTATGTTTTCCTGTATTTGTCTTCTGTTGTGATTGTTTGTGATAGTATGAGAACAGAGCCTGCATAACCTGGCAGTTATGTGACTTCAACAAATAATAAATCCTGCCTACTTATTCCAAGGTGAATACTGCAGTAGGAGCGCCATTTGATACAAGCCTGACTAGTGTTGGATTAACTGCATTCGTTCACACTGCTGTGTATGGGGTGCTTGGAAGCATTATCCCAGGTTTAGCATGAACACTTATTTATTCTCTGAGCAAAAGTAGAACTGATATCATGCTGATTCTGTTTTAGACTCTCACACTGTGTCCTGGTACGGGAATTAGTTAAAACGGGAGACTCTTATTGAATGCTGCAGAAAAGCCTGGTAAGATTGCGGCAGCAGTGTAATATTGGGGAAAAAAATTTTAATAAAATTTAACCAGAGATTATGAGACAACAAATGGCACCTGATTTAAAGGATAGGTGGTTATTTTAAAAGTTGAAGATAGATACAGCACATTTGAGAGGGGTTGGCTTCCTGCGTGCCCTTGGCAAGCAAAGTTCAGTGCCTTGGACAGGATGTCGTGATTAGGAAAATAAAGGCTGTGTAAACTGCCTTCATGATTTTAAAGAGATAAAGAGGATGCTGACTACTCAGTCGTTGGGTGTTTCTAAGTGAAGACCGGCATGAGGCAGGTTAATTGGAGCACACTCACTAGGTACACAGGTAGTTTTAAAGTATCTGAAATTTGTTGCATTCTTTTAATTAAATGAATGGAATGAAAATGAGTGTTACTAAAATGAATTTCTTTGAGAGTACTTTTCATTCTGTTAATCAAGATTAACAGTGGCACATGGATTATTTATGATGGGAATATACTGCTTATCATCTTATGCTATATTTAATTGATTAAACATGTACATGTTTTTCTAAATAATTTAAGGAGACAGTTATGGTCCCTCAGGGCCTGACTGTGTATTATTGATGTTCAATAAGCATTTTCCCCATAGACTTAGCTTGGCATAAGGGCCCCATCAGACCGGGTTTTACTTAGCTTGGCATTGAGAATATTCCTCATAAACATAATGTTGACAATAATGCATACATATTTAGTTGTACTTACAATCTTTTACTTTATATATCTTTAGGATAACACTGTCAGTACTCTAATTGTTTATAAATGATTTTTGTTTAATACTATTTCTATCGGCTATTGTTAAAAGGAATTCTTTCTGGTAATGTAGCTTAAAAGTTATATTAATTTCTTCATTTCTAAAGTAAGGTATTTGAGTTAAGTGAGGTCTAAAGTTAGTTTTGATTCGGCCATCAGTAGGATATATTCTTCTAAATGTGAATTAGCCCTATTAATTAATCTATGCTAAAGTAAGATTACATCTTTTGGTGAAGTTATGTTTTTTAAATACCTACAATACTAGGCCAGTTGAGTACCTACCAAATGCTAGGCCAGTGTTACCTCAAAGTGTTATGTCCTGAACAATAGCAGCAACAGCATCACCTGGGAACTTGTTAGGAATGCAGATCCTCAGGCCTTGTTCCAGATTTCCTGAGTCACAACCTCTGGGTTTGGGGTGGGGCAATTTGTCTTTTAACGAGCCTTCCAGGTGACTGTGAAGCTGCTACAGGCTGAGAACCGCTATGCTGGGCAGGGCTTTGGGTAAATCTCATAAAAAATAGTTCTTACTATAATATATTTCGAATAGGTCCTTTTTATATTATTGAATATATTTCAAAGATATGTTACATAATTGTTTTCTATTTCCCTGGTGGCCCAGATTTCCCAGTGTAAGCAGTACTCTGTTTTAAAGATTTATGCATTTACTTAGTACATCTTAAACCTAAATTTGTTCATAAGAAGCTTTATTTTCCAACAGTTCCATTTTTAGCTTTCAGAAGTTACATAGTGTGATGGGAAAAACACTAGAGGGCCTATCTCTTCTGCTGGCTTGCTGTGTGACTTGGCCTATGTCACTGACCCGCTCTGATGTTCAGTTTTTTATTTGTAAAATGATAGGTTGGCATAGTCAGGGCTTCTCAGCTCAGCACAACTGACATTGTGCTGTGGGGTGTGTCCTGTACATCATATAATGTGGAGCAGCCTCCCTGGCCTCTACCCAAAAGGTGCCAGCAACAACCCCCAGTTATGACAATCAACAGTATTTTCAGACATGAACACGTCTCTCCTAAGGGCAAAATTGCCCCTCCTACCTCCTCACGTCCTAATCATCCCCTCCCCCTGTTTGAGAACCATTGTTAACTCCTCTACATAAAGTTCTATTATACTAAATAATAAAACAATGTATAATTTCTCCTTTTGGAAGCAGTCAGGTTAAAAATTCCAAATGAATAAATAGATATATGTCTTACTTGTATAACTCAGCTATAAGCTCTTTGTCCCCTTGAAGAGTTAGGCATAACTGTCTCAAATTCCTACCAGTTCCATAGTCTGTGGAGGTCCCCAAACCCTTCTGCATTTTTTCAGGGACTTAAAATCTTGCATCCTCCTCTATGTCCTGGAGTCCTAGCTCCATGTATACTCGTCACTCTAAAAAAGTGACCCAGATTCCATCTGTCACTAGTTTCTACCAGGGATTTATGCATACCAATCATCTTTTGAGTTAAATAGATTTCACTAAGGATTTGGGCTGCTCTTCCCCGTATTCTCTTTCCTTTCTCTACCATCTCTGCTCCCCACCCCCTCCCTGCAAGATGTTCTGAGAACTGCAAATTCTTTTCCTTCTAGTGTGCCTGGTAGGCCAGCTTTCCACGCTCTTATATCTGGATGTAAATGCGCAAACCCATCAAAGAATTTAGAAGATTAAGGACCTTCAGTTTAGGACTTTCTCCTCTTCCTGGAAGGCAGTTGAGGTCATGTTCTATAATCACAAAATCATAAAGTCATGGGGCTGGAACAGGTATAGAACAAGTTCATTTACATGTCTTTAGAAGTCATACTGAATGATCGCTCTTGGCCCATAAAATTATACATTTGCATGCTAGAGTTTCAGAATTTTATATCTGCCCATGAATTGTTACCTCAAACTTCAGCAATTTAGTCCAGGCATTTTCTGGAGCTGATATGCGTGGTGGAAATAGATAAGCCACACAAACACACACACACACACACACACACACACACACACACACACACAGAGACACATACACAGACACACACACACACACACACACTCACACACACAGACACACAGACACACACACACACATTTTCCCCCCAAGAGTTAGAAATTCTTTTCAAAACATATTGTACTAAAAATTCAAATTGTGTTATTCTAAGATATCTGTGAATTAAGGGACTTAATCTAAAACGTAGATATAAAAATGTGCCAGGTAACTACATTTTGATTAATCAAAATAATAATATCTTATGTTTGAATGATTGTATCTGTATTTCCAAGTAATTTTATAGACATGACCCTTTCTCAGACCCATAGCCACCCTATAAGATAGGTCCCATTAGTGTTTTCATTTTACAGAGAAGAAAATAAAAGCTCAGTATCTCCAGATGTCAAATCTACTTCTCTTTCTACTATTCTACGAGGCAAGACTCCCTAGTGTATGTAGTTTCAACATATTGGTGACTATAATTTCTAAGTGTTTTCTGATAAAGACCTATTTCAAGGGTCTTCCTGCTCCAAAGCACTCAGTGTAAGGACTGAGATGTACTACCAATTTTTTGTTTCGGTTTCTAGGATTAATACATTTTCCCCAATTTATCATACATTTATTTGTATAATATGCTTAATTGATTGTTCTTCATATGTATTACTAAAGTGCTTACGGAATGATTTCAACACACCATTTATTATACTCATCATAGTCACCTGCATTATGTCACTTAATGCTACCTAGTTCCTTTGTATTTTGGACTTTACGTAACTCTATTCACTCAGGTCAATTAAATAGCAACTTGCCAATGAGATCTAGAAGGAAAAATCAAATTCCAAAAGGAAGAAGTGGTTCACTTATGGCTGCAATACATTTGGAACTCTTTGCAACTGTCAATCATTCATGCTGCTTTCTTTATTTACCTTGAGCAAAACTCTTTTGGGTTTGATATACAGATTCACAACATAAAAAATTATTCCCAACATCAAATATAAATTCTTCTTTTAAATGACTCATTTCCCAACACCAGGATCCCAGTCACTTCCATCTTTATTTGATCTTAAAGTAAATACCGGAGAAGAACTTAAAAGATCTTTTATTCCATTTTGGAATATTAATTCAGGGAAAAATTATACAATAGAGAATAATTTAAATAGATATTAAATACAATGAATTTCAAATGAACTGGTAGTATATGTGAATTCTATTTTTTCTGAAGCTGTGACTCAGCTCAATATTAGAGTCTTCTGTTGAGAGTGGAAGTTGTCAAGCTACACCCTACCCCAGCAGAGTTAGGGGTATAAATGTCTTGTCAGACAATCCCCTTCCTTATCACTGGTTAGCTCTGTGACCACGGACAATTTATTTAACCTCTCTGAAAATCCCTTTAGCTGCCAGGTGAGAATGGTACAGAATTTGTCAGAATTCAAAAGATATAATGTATGTCAAGTGGTTTATTGCAGTGTCGTTCACATATTAAACGTGTTCAGAAAATAATCGTTTATAATAATATTTGGCATCAGACGGTCCCCAACATATCAAGCCTGTCCCAGGGTGTCCTCCTAGTATAATATCTTCTGAGCAAAGAGGACATTTATATCAATATCAGGATCTGGGACTCAAAAGATGCTAGATTCAAGGACAAATGTTCAAAGAACTGAGGCATCAGGAACTGGAGATTAGGTGGGACAAGGATAACCAAGGATGGATGGTTACCTGGACTCTCTCACCCTGCCCCTAAAGATAGTTTTAAAATTGCAGTATCCCAAGATAACTAGCCAACCCTATGTCTAGTATTTTTACTTGTTTTTTCTAATATGTCAGCCCTTATTCTTTAAAAATTATATTATCAGGGTAATAATCATTATATCATATAATTATATTATCATAATATATTGAATAATATAATACAATCATTGTATTATATATAATTACATATAATTTAATTATATGATAATTACATAATTATATTATCAGGCTTATAATCCTTTGAGAGATTTGAAAAGCCTAGGAAATGTAGACATTTTTCTTCAGAGTAGAAGGAACAACTATGGGGAGAAAGTACCTATGACTGGAAAAGAAACTTAAAATTACACTGATTTACTTAATTTATTTTGAGAAATGGTTTGGGCCTAAAGATAAAGCCAAACAAAATTTCTACCAAGCCAAGTTAAATTCTTTGACAATTGAGAGCATAAATTAAATAATTCCTCAGATTTTTTTCTAATTCTAATATTCTTTGTAAATGAGATTAACTCTGGACCATGAGCATCCAAATATCAACCAAATCCAAGATGATTAGATTTAATAGACCTATGTCATATGTCCATTAATAATTAAAGAAAAATAAGTGACTCAATACTGCCATTTTAATCATTTATCCTACAAATGCATCACTAATCACATATGTCTCATGATCTGGAATTTGTCTGATAAATATGCTGATTTGTGAAAAATTAATCCTTCTTGTTCTGTAAAATGAAATTATGGTTTTCTGATAAAGTGACATTATATTTTATGTCCAGAAAGTGAAGTAGTGAAATAGGATATCTGAAAGAGTTGTCAGTGTTTCGTTGGGATTGTCTCATTTGAGGATACAAGGGAAATAGAAGAGGTATCATTTTCTGTATGAAATTTTCTAAAGACTATTACTCTGATTATATAATACTGGGATAAGGGAAATGTGCAGTTTCTAGTAAGAGAAAACTTTATATTAGCACGATCAGGACATCAGAAGGAAAAGAAATGTTTTGGTCTCCGGATTTTCTAACCATTGTCCTCCTGACAGTTAGTCAGCCCTCTCATACCCACATCCACCTTGACTTAAGTGGTTTTAGGAGCAAATAAGCCAATTATAAAGACTACTAGTACTGTCAGTGTTCTGACAGGAAAGAGATGGCTCCCTCAAACTGGTGGAAAGAAAAACCAAAATACTTGGTTTTAGCGTTTCAACATCATACTCTCCTGGTTTCCTTGTGAACACGGTTCCATCTTTCCTTCTGTAGCAGGTGTGCTGGGCGCTATGTGATCTGGCATCTACCCACCTACCCAAACTCTAACCATTTCCACAGTTCCAACCTGAAATCTGTCCTGTACACAATATTTCCTCTTCTTGGAACACATTTTCTCTTTCTCCTCCACACATCTTTGTGTTTCTCCTAGTAAAGTCCTATAGGAAACTCTCAGGCAAAGTCAAGACTTGGCCTAGATTTCACTTCCTGGTTAACAAAGTAAGAAGTTTGATAATTCCTAATGAGGGCAGAGGTGTGGGAAACAGGGCTTTTACGCTGCTGTTGGAGTATAAGATGGTGCCATGCCTTTGTAGGAAAATCTAGTTATAGCCACCAGAGTTAAAAGGCACATTCCCTTCCGCTCAGCAGAGCCATTTCTTGAGAATGTATCTACAGATACGAGTATCTGTACGAGTGGGAAAACCATCTGTAAAGTGATGTTTGCACCAGCACTGTTTGAAGTAGCAACAAAACAAAACAAAAACTTAGCTTCCTCATCTATAAAATAATGATAATAATAATAGTATTTATTTCATGAGATTGCCGTGAGGTTTCAAGGTCCTGGCATATATTCATTATTATTCCTCTTAAATCATTATCAGAATTGATTTGAAAATACTAACGTCTAAGTACCTACCATATACTAGGCACTGTGCTAAGGGTTAGGGTATTAAACAGAATCTCTTATCCTGAAGATTTTATTCATCTCCGTAAAATAGTTTAATTTCATTTGTTTTTTACGCAAAGAGAAAGAAGTGTTTTTTAGAGATAAGACGGGACACATTGTTATTTCCCCACTTCCCACCAGCCCTTCACATCTGTGGAACTTGCAAGTCATCCTTGCTGTGCATGCAGAGGAAAAGTAGGTTCAAGGAACCAAAACAAGATGATGATGCCCAGGGACATGCACCAGTGGGGAGGACTAAATATGCAAATGGAGAGAGCAGCATTTCCAGAGCCCAGCAAGAGCTGGAGCCCTGGCAGCAGCTGTAGAATGCGAAGTCCAGAGAAGGGAATGGTGAGAGTGGTGAAATGTCAGGTAGAAGTCAAACAAGGGGCGAGTCTCCGGAAAGACCCTCAGTCCCCAAAGGCCACTTTCCATAGTTAGACATAATCTGGGAGCCCTTGTCTTCTGGGTTCTTTTGGGTTTAGCCCAAGGAAGGCATTGATGGAAAGTTGAGGGATTGCCCCCACCACCCCCTACTTTCTAGTCTAGGTGGCTGCATTCTCCTCTGGTAAACCTCCTGCTGAGGTCTGCCAAAGCTCCCGCTCTCACTGGGAGCTGGGGCTTCCGTTTCCTCTGTTATTGAACTCGGGTTCAGCTGCTTGCCATTCAAAAGCCAATAATTCAAGAGGCAAGTGTCAATAGACAGTAAAGATTCCTTAACCAGAAAAGTTGGCAATCTGGGGAGAAGTTGGACATATGTCCCAAGACCAACTCCTAAGATTCTGCTCAGCAGTTTTTAAAGGGAAAAAAGGGAGAAGAATCTCAGTGAACCGTTAAATGGGCAAAGAGGAAAAGGGCAAAAGAGCTGCTTTCACCTCCTTGCCTGTTAACACCCAGGGGTGTCTGGCTGTCTCCACTGCCGGTTCCTGCGTGCTTCATCAACCATCTGAACCTGCTTAGCATTTTTTCCCATCAAATTGTATTCATTCAGCCCCTTTTGAGTGTAGACTCTATTTTCTGCCAAGATCCTGACTAAATCAAAGGTGCAATTTTAAAGCAATAGATGTTTCATGGAAGTGCTCTGTTGTGACACCCTGGAGAGGAGAATCTGGGCAGATGAAATTATAGATAAAGGTACTGCTGTCTTGTGGGGCAGCAGCTACCACGTGAAGTAGGGCAAATGGTTTTCTGAGTTTTATCATTGCTGAAGTCATGGAAAGATCCACATTCTGTATTTGCTGAGCTGCAGCAAAACTAAGGGGAGCAGAAATGTAAATGTAAATGGTCACATCCCATATATGTTCATTAAAAAGGTGCAGACCCAGAAGGAGCCCTTTCCTGCTTATTCAGCTTGTTCTTCCCTGCAGAGAGGAGGAATACAGGTTACTGTGAGGTAATGATAACAACCAGAATATAAGACTTTCAAAGAGACTGAATGGAACATAGAAACAAGTGTGTCAGTCTTTGAGCTTCCTTATGTATCAATTGCCATGGAAAACATTGAGACAAAGTGATTCTGTCATTTTAGCATCCCATAATGAGTAGATGAATCCGGTTGTCTTTAGTCCAACTGTAGACAGCCAGGTATAGGAGTCTGCACATAGGCATGGGAGTACAGCTCCCCAGCACCTCTCTCCCACGCCTGAGACCCGAAGGATCCCAGGTGTCCGGTGCTGTGCTATCTGATATGATTAGGGACCATCCCAAGAGTAGTAACTCAGTTCATGGGCCACAAAATTTCCAGGCCTTCTAGGAGGACTAGGCTAAATGTAATTACCATCTGGCCTTTCATGTGCCTTCTCCCCCAGTCACTCGCCAATCTATCCTAAAGAGTGTGAAGCCCTGAAGTGGGCCCTGAAGAACCTCTGTCCATTATGTGACCTAAGGTGGAATTCTTGCATTTCCCAAGGGAAGAGAGGAGGAGAGATGTAATCGTATGTGATTTGTGTGCATTTGTGAATGGATTTCTAAAGATCAGAACTGCTTAGGACTGTGTGAAAGGTGTAAATTTCCCAGAGAAACAGGGCAGCACCTAATCCTAATGACATGCGTACATTATGAATAGCTTTGCTATGCTCTTTGGTAAAGTCAGTGGCTTTCCGCCTTTGAACATGAAAGGAAAAAGATGTTAGTAAGAATCCTTTAGGGGAACAGGAACTACATGTTTGCTTATGCTAAGTTTTGGCAAAGTTCAGTTTTATTCTGTAAATAAAGAGTTGTCTTCATAAATATCAGCTATTTCCTTTAGTTTAAATAAAGTCCTCTTTATAAAAAAATCTAATTAAACCTCTTCAATAAATAAAGTGATGTGGTTGATTTCAAGATATATTAAAATGGCAAACATGTTTTGGTTCCAATAAGTAATCAGGCATATTTTACTTAACACTAGCTTTAACTGACTCATCTTTACAAAGGGGGAAATTGCTGTATGAAATAGATCAGGCGAAAACCAAGCATAATGTTTAATTGACTTAAGAAGATGGAAAGAGACAGAAGAGAACCCAGCACAGTAACTTAATTTTTTATAACTGTTCATGCATTTTCTTAATTTACACTGATATTTCTTTTCTCTCTTTAATCTCCTGTGGCAGTAGATCTGGACATAATGCTTTAAATATTGTGATCTTTGATCTTATTTCAAGAGTCAAAGCTTTATGAAGCCTTTATATATTTAGAGAAAGAGGCATAAAGCTTAGGCATGTGAAACATTAAATTTTGTTTTCATATATGAAAGATAACTGCCATATATATATGGTTTATCAGCCTAAAGAAACAGACAATATATTTTTAGATTACATTTTGGCTTCTCAAAGAAATTATACAGCTTCAAGACCATTTGCTTCTTGGATATTTCCTGGCACTCTTTTTGGGTCTGCATTTCTGAAAGCTGTCAGTGTTACACTCTGAGTACCTGATACTCACGCCCTTGAACTTGAACATCTTGTGGTTAATATTTAAGATCAGTATGTGGAGCTAGACTGAAGGACGGTCACTTTCTTTATCCTTTGCTTAAACCAATGTTGGTTAGTCTGTCACCTTCTTAAACAGTAACTGCAATCATACACTTCATCACATCCATCTGTCAAAACATGAGTGAAAATCAATTGTGGTGTATCTAGAAATACTCCACTCACTTCCATTTTGCTTCTTATATGCTGATACACCTACTCAATTTTAATTTCCTTCATAGTTAGACTGTGGGAAACAATTGAATGGACTCTTGTGGAATAAAACTAGCTAGGTGACCTTGGTCAAGTCACATCACTTCTGTTGGCATCATTCCTCATACCTAAAGTAAAATCCCTTGTCTGAGTAATCTCTAAGAACTTGCCAGCTCCACACTTCCTCAAAAATTATCATCTCTGTAGAGAAGTGGTGAAGATAATATTTATGTCAGTTGACATTCTGTTTTATGAGGTTTGAAAACGTTATTTTGTCCTACCTGTAAATTATAGTGGCGTTTCATTCTGGAATTTTGATTCATCAGTAATCAGCAGATACCATCAGTTCATCTTCAGAAAATACCTTCATTCAACCACAGTCACTGGAATATGTTTAGGAAATAAAATAATAAAACAGTTCCTGCTCTCAAAGAGATTATGGGGTAGGGTCAGACAATGAGGACGTGCACAGATAAAAGAGGGAGGGGTTGTGGGCAGAGAAGAGGAGGTCTCCAAGCAGAGGAAAGGAAGGAAGCAAAGTACTGAAGATATGATGGCTCCTGGCTTATTTAGGGAAAGGCAAAGAGTTTGTTGTTATGAAAAATGACATTGAGGTTGTCCTCAGTAAATATTGATAGCATACTCTTACACTTTAGCTGGAAAAAAAGACCAAAAATAAACCAGGCCCCCAAATAATAAAAGATTGTAAATTGACATTTACATGGAACACTAGAGTGCTTTATTTCATTGGGATGTAACTGACATATAACATTGTATTAGTTTTAGGTATACAACATAATGGTTTGATATATGTATATAATGTAAAATGATGGAGTTATTTTAAGAGTGTTGCTTGGATGGTTGTGTAACAGAGGAAGAATAATATTATATGAAATGATAAAAAGTAGTTTTGTAATTTAATACCCATCTTGAAACAATATCACAATGCTGATCTCATCAGGTGCTTTATATTTATATATTTAATTTCCCTTTGAGAAATCAGGTTTGTTCATTATTATGTCTTGTCCGTAAAACCTGTTTATTTAGTGTGGGAATACCATTATTTCCTTCTCCACCACCAATGGCTACCTACGTAGCTGAAAGGAAATTGCAGTGAACCTTCCAACAAGAAGTAACTGCCACCCTGGGAATAATCCTCTGTGGATTTATGATTAAATTCTGGCTTTCATTGCTTTGGATGGAATAGCAGGGAAGGAGTGGAGAATCTGGTGATCTGGGAGAATCTGATGATCTCCATCATACTCCCCTCCCTCACTTTCTCACTTTAAAATACAGCATTGTGGTAAGGTAAGAAAAACCCTTACCGTTCATTTTCCTCCACTACCAGAGGGAGAGTTGGGAGTAATTTTAACAATTTTTTAGAAACTTTTAATAAAATTTTGTGTGCCCACAAACACATCGATTCTATAGACATTTGAGAAACATCTTAGAATAAAATTGGCAATAAAAACAATTCCAATTATATAAGGTCAATATATTGTAGGTGATTTAAAAAACTGACAATCTATGAGTGGGAAATCACAAGCCCATACAGCTTTGATTCAGTAAGTTCAAATGGGGGGCCCTCAAATATTTTGGTATCATGTTTGAAAAAATAGTTGATTTTCTTTCCTAGTGGGACATATGGACTTTACTAGTGTTAAATGTTTACCTTCTAGTACCTACAAAATGTTCTGAAACCAAAGGCCAATTTTCTGTTGTTAAGAAATTGTAACTTTAAACTTGCTGAAAAACTCATTAGCTCTAGCCCTCCTAAAAGAGTACTCTTAATTAAAGTTTATTTATTTATTTATCTAATAGTAAATTCCACATTTATTTCTGGCTCGTTTTCAAAAGGATAAATTAACCTGAAAAGTTAGATAAGAGTTCATATTTTCTGCTAGGAAGTGATTTCTATTTCTAAAATAGTGGCTGCTAAAGGCACTGTGTTAGTGAATGCTTGGGAGAGAGCAAGGAATTGGTAGTAAATCTTTGCAGAATGCTGCATGTTCAAAAAAAGAACTGGGAAACTCATACCTATAAAAGCAAAGCCCTGGAGTGGAAAATGATGTTTACCATGGTATCACATTAGTACTGTGCTTTAGCTGAGTTCCATTTTTCAGTCACAGGGGGCAAAGCCGGGGTTTGAAGCCAGGTAATAACACAGTGGTCCTGTGGATTTAGAATCATAAAGTCTGGGTTCATATTCTGACTCTGGTATTTTCTGTCCATGTTGGAATCATTAAATCACTCCATCAGAAGGCCTGTCACCACCCACAGCCTGTGTGGCAACACCACTATATCTAAGGGACACCATCCCAAGGTCAGACCACTGTCCAGACACCAGCATCCTGATCCCTTTCTTTCAAGAAAGAAACCAGCTCAGTGAGCCTAGATTCCCAAACAAATTACAGGAGAATCTAGAAACACTTTCTGCCTTAAAACTCTAATGTCATTTATAACCCTGAACAAGGGAATCCAAAATTCAAAACATAATGGGAAATTTTTGGCCAAAGATCAAGGATGATCCCCTTCTTCCCGCCAGGCCTCAAGTTAATTTAAGAGTTAATTAACACTTTTTGTAAGGCAGCTAAGTAAAATGTTCAGAACTCCAAGAGCTGGACATCAGGCAGCATGTTTTAATAACAAATTTCCTTTATTTTCTACATAAGAAAATATTAAATAATATTCAATAAATATTTAATAAATATTAGTAATAATTGCACTGATTCTTCAGCCTTCTGATGTTGAGCTCTGTCCTTGAACTCTTTCAGAGTTCTCACTGCAGCAGGAGATTCTCCATGCTGTCTCAGTACTAACAGGCAAAAAGACATGGCGTGGCTTTTTCCACCTGAGTGACTTCTCTTCCTCTTTAACACCTAAGATTTATTGACAGTGATGATGTCCCATTACAATATTCCTTTTCTGTATTGGGCTCTGAGCAGCGAATTGCTGCCCCTAGCCCTCATGAAAGCTGTGCCACAGGAACAATCCAGTCCTCATGGCAGAGAGGATGCCTCAAAGACTAAAGGGCATCTTATGCTTTCATTCTCTTTGCCTTGTTAGGAATTCTCTCATAGGAAAGGCACAGCCCAAGCCTCTTAGCCAGTTTAGTAAGTCCATGTATTCACAGGTTTAAGAAGTATTGTCACATAGGAAAGGGCCAGTACTTTCTTTCCACCTTCTAAGGTGAAATTACAGAGGATCTCCTAGAATGGCTAACATTCAGGGTGGGAAGAAAAGGGGGGGAAATTACCTGCTCATTCTTTGAAACTGGAAACGTAATAGTGGGAAAGAGAAAATTATATCTAAGTAAATTAACTTCCACTCAAAGGTAAATAAAATACAGGACTGGTTCCACAGGGAGTTTAGAATCTGGGAGGCAAATATGTACATAAAACTCTCCCACAAAGCCAAAAGGGACAAGAGCAGTAGTGTTATAAGGGAACACAGATAAAGACTCATTTTAATTTATCTTTTGCCAACTTTTAGGAATATGTGAGTTTAAGTGTATACTATACTAACTTAATAAAAATCTCATACTTTGCCTTTATGCCAGGCCTAATATAAGGAATATTTAAAGTTACCATTGTTGTTAAATTGGCTCAGCTCTGATGAATGAAATGTCTTGTGTACAGAATGACAGGCTACTCGTTAAATATACTCATTGTACAATGGGTGTGATGCCAGCCTTTTTTTTCCCCAGAGTTTGTCAAAATAGGCATTTATTCTCTTACTCCCAATGCTTTCGACTTAACAAATAACCACATTCTGCAAAATAAAACACGAAGTTGTTCTGTAATTAACAAGAGAAAAGAGATTCTACCTACTGAGAAAACAAGAAAGACATTAGAGAAAAAAGAATATGTGACCTAAAAGATTGGTAGAATTTTCCATGAACAGATGGAAGGAAGCTCTGTCAAGTGAAGATTATGAACAAAGATACAGAGGTGGAAGGGTGATGCGTGCACTGAAAACAGCATGGCTTTCCATTTATCTGATGTGTCAGAGTAAAGAAACTCAACTAGTAGAGGAATTTGATCTGCTTTGTTCACTGATGTAACTTCTGTATCTGGAAATGTGCCTGGCTTCTAGCCGGTGCTTGAAGAAGTGAATAGGTGAGGTGTCAGATGCCCAAACTATGAGCAGTATTTGAGAGCTCTCAAGGGCTAGGGCATTTGGATTCCTGCAGTCTGAGTGAACTGACTAGGATTCCCTAGGGGAACAGAAACCAAGCTCAGCTAAGCAGCAATGGAGTTTATTTGTGACTATCATGACACCCCAAATCAGGAAAGTATCTTGATTTGGGGAAAGACTAGAGCCAGAAACAGGAAGTCATCAGGAGTTTGCTGGCTCTTTTTAAAAAATTATTTATTTATTAAAAAAAAATTTATACAATTTTTAAAGGTTACTTTCCATTTACAGTTATTGGCTATAGTCCCCATGTTTTACAGTAGTACATC
Organism: Grampus griseus; assembly: GCF_964374135.1. Taxonomy (NCBI): domain Eukaryota; kingdom Metazoa; phylum Chordata; class Mammalia; order Artiodactyla; family Delphinidae; genus Grampus; species Grampus griseus. The sequence goes on from NC_139001.1 coordinate 65,519,317, forward strand.
CTTGAGTCTATCTTACAACCAACAGTTTGTACCTCCCACTCCCCCTCTCCCCACCAGTAACCACTATTTTGTTTTCCATATCTGTGGGTCTGCTTCTTTTTATGTTATATTCACTAGTTTGTTGTATTTTTTAGATTCCACGTAGAAGCAATATCATACAGTATTTATCTTTCTCTGTCTGAGTTATTTCACTTAGCATAATGCCCTCCAAGTCCATCCATGTTGCTGCAAATGGCAAAATTTCATTCTTTTTTATGGCTGAGTATACATATATCTCTCACCTTTATCCATCCGTTGATGGGCACGTAGGTTGCTTCCGTGTCTTGGTGATTGTAAATAATGCTGCTATGAACATTGGTGTGCGTGTATCTTTTCAGATTAGTGTTTTTGTCTTTTTCGGATATGTACCCAGGAGTGGTATTGTTGGATCATACAGTAGTTCTAGTTTTGTTTTTTTGAGAAACCTCCATACTGTTTTCCACAGTGCCTGCACCAATTTACATTCCCACCAACAGAGTACAAGCATTCCCTTTTCTCCACACCCTCATCAACATTTGTTATTTGTAGACTTTTTGATGATTCTGGCTCTGTCTTTTGTCACTATTTCCTCTTCCACACCTGCATGATTCCCTTGTCTCAGCGCCCTGGCCCGCTTGGCCCTGAGTCTGCATTGGGAGGGCGAAATGGCGCCCACAGCTGCCAGAATCACATGTCGCACCCTTCCCTGTCCTGGTCCTCTGTAGCCAGGAGCCCAGGTTCACCTCTGGGGATCAGGGAGGGAGAGCTGTTGGGAGGATGACTGTTATGAGCAGATACTCAAAAAATTGACCTCTGCAATAAGCAATTAGAAGGCATGAAAGCATGTGGTCAGGGGTGTTCTTATTTTCTCTAAACTATAAGGACCATTCATATGTAACATGTTAGTCTAAAATTTAAAAAAGTACTGCCTGTTAGTTCACATATTTCCCACTTCCTCTTCATCTCTAACATCCTGGTAATTATTTACCAAACATTGGTCCATTGGTCACTGGTCTCTCCAGCTCCTTTCAACATTGCCCAGACTCTACCAGAGACTGAAGAACACTATTTACCTGCACCTCACGACTTGCGGGATCTTAGATCCCCCACCAGGGATTGACCCCGGGCCCCAGCAGTGAAAACACTGAGTCCTAACCACTGGACCACCAGGAGATTCCCTGAATAGCTTTAAGTGTTCATGCTACCTTGACTAGCTTTTGTGGAAGTATAGGATTTTTGAGCTGGCACAGGAAATGATCTTACTTAATTTTTTTCTTTTATAGATAAGGAGATGGGCCCATGAGTAATTTATAAATAAGGATTAGTAGATATTTTTCGAACAGAGACATGCAAATTACATTCCTGTGATTCTAGAACAGGGAAAGAAAGGAGGCCTTTTGAGTATGTTGTAAAGAACAAATGGACCAAGAGCCTTAGTTTTATTGCTTTGCAAGCTAGGTGTGGCCTTGAATAAATCTCAATAAGGCTCTGAAAACCCTCAGTATTCCCAACTGTATAATGGGAATAATTATAATAATATTAATAGTATCTATCACACTGTCCTATAGTAAGGAATAGAACGATTAAATATTGAAGGTGATGTCATTTAATAAATAGTAAAGCACAGGCAAAATAGTTATCAACAATAAGTGGGTTAGATGGAAGACAACCAGGATGAAATATTTATTGCAAATTATGCCACATGATTAATCTACACATAGTTAATTGTGAGCATATGCAGGACCAAATGCTAAAGACTGCTTCAGTTTTAAAGTACAGTTTGTAACACAGAAAGCTGCACTCTCATCTCCTGGAGTTATAAATAGTTTAGCATGAATTCTCCACTGTTTTAGGAAAACCTGATACACATGGCTTTCATAATTCTATCAATAGGTAATACTTAATTTGAGTCAGAATAGATATTTGCTTACTAAAACATGTTATTATAACTAAGCTGTAGGTCGTGTCCACAAAATGGGGAAATATATTGCAGTAAAAGATAATAGAACCATAGACAGAGTGGGAGTATAATCTTGTTAACCTCTAATCACAGATGAAGGTGGGGAAACATAAGTTCTCACAGAAGAGTTCAGGGACTTGCTCAAAGGCACATGCTCGTGAGTGCTGAAGTAAAGCTCACATCCTCTCACTCTGGGCTCTTCACTATAACAAACAACCTGCTATTAAAAAACAATATTAAAAATGAGAAAAATTCCAAGTAGATCCCCAATGGAAAGCCATTGATCTGTCATAAAGGGCCTCCCAATTTTCTTCTGGTGGAATAAAAAAGACAAAGTTTTATTCACAAGTTCTAAAATTTGTAAAGATAATAATGATTCAGAGTAGGAATAAAGTAATACTTTTTAACAAAAATTCAAAAACAACACTCAAGTTATTTTCTACACTTGAAAATAGCTATATTTAGTTTTAAACGTTTTCATCTTTCAGTCATTAGGTATTTGATATGATAGAGCAATTAGGAATGAAGGGGAAACAGAGGAAGCAATAGTGAGAGAGTCAAAAGGAAGAGGGAAATGATGAGGCTGAGAGAGAAAAGAGGTTGAGAAATAACACAGAAATCCGGCTGGTGAGAAAATATTTAATGTTTGGCCACTAGATGGCGATGTAATGTAAGGTGCTACCTCGACCTTTTTTTAAAAAAAAAAAAAAAAACACAAGCTATTTGCTGATTTGTATTAGGTACCATAGAGTGAGGCGAGGATGAAGCCGAGAGGATACTGCAGAGGTCTCTGGTGCATGTGTGTATGTGTGCGTGTGTGTGTTTGTGTATGTGTGTCCTGCCCCAGTGAGACTGCAGCCCTTGTAAATACTTGGTCACCTTTTGCAAGAAGGATCTGAATTGCAACTGAAGGCACGTTGTTATCATCTGGTCTTTGGGAGATGCTCTTCCTCACTGCAGATGGGTAATTTTCCTTTTTATCAGGTAAGCTGTCTGGTTGTTTCGTCGCGATCTTAGGCACGTTCGTTCCGGTTATTTTGGGAAAAAAAGAGCCCGTGGAAATGCAGTTTGGGCAGAGCAGGAAGTCCATTTTTGCATGTGAATTCGGACCAGCGGGTCCCCCTCCTCCCTCTGTTCTCCTCCCCTTCCCCTCCCCCCTCCTGTCTCCACCTTCCACGAACTGAAATCAGGTTTGTTTTGCAGTTCAGCATTTTGATACGAGATGGGATTCTTTGGCCTGAAATAGCTTGGCACCTGGCCAGTTCTTGCCTTTGCTTGCCTGCATCCTATTCAAGGTCTCCTTTTGACGCCCCCTCCTCCTTCACTGGTGCTTTAGAACTGGACTAGCCGAGCTGTGAATAGAGGTCGTAGTATTCCTAAGGATGGAGCAAAAATTAGATCTCAGTGTTAACCCCACAGGAAGAAGGAAGGCAGCGGGACAGCTGCTGGGGTCGGAGCACTGCAGGGCTTTGAGGCTCCTACGGCAAAGCCTGGGCTTTTGAGAAGGAAAGCCTCATGCCTTGGATCAGAAGGGGACAATGATTTAATCTCTGTAACTCCGATTGAGCAGGCTAACAAAGGAGCTGGAGGGTAGTGGGAAAGAATCCGTTGTTCCTGGAATGCCAAATGGGAAAGGTTGAGTTACTGTTAATTGCACAGAGGTCACTGTCCGCGGTGATGCTGCAGATGCTGTTCAGTTTCCAGTGTGAACCGTCTTGCTTTTCCAAACAGCACAAAAAAAAATGTCTCTGGGTGGACGTGAGGCTTTTTCAGAGGTCTTTGTTACCATGGATCCCCTCTCTCCTACCTGTTTGAGGTATTTGTTTAAAGGCACTCCCCATTACCCCGCCGCCTTTACTTCCCTCATTTCTTTTTGTTCCCTTCAGTGACTTCATGACAATTGTCACTCCTCTTTAGCAAATCAGTCCAAAAAGAGTTGTGTTAGGTGCGTTTTCACATGTCCCATGAAATGATTAAAGCCAAAGTAGGGTAACATTCTCTCCATATGTGCATGTGACTAAATATTTCTGAGGTGCAGTAGCAAACTTGCGAATTGCCGAATGCTGTTGCTATCACACCTATAAAATGTGGCCCCTTTTTTCTATGGATTTCCAGGTTCACGTGGTATTTCTGATGTGCTAGTGTAGTAACGGAACATATTTCTCCATTAAGCACTTTCAATCATCCCAAGAGGCTGATGCCAAACAGAAATAGGAAAATTCCATGCTGAGGTTGGTGATCCCTGCTCTCATTTCTCCAGTCCCGTTGGCAGGTCGCTTACCTTTCCTATTTGCTGCAATACCTGCCACGCCAGGGTGATGCATCTTGGAGCTCCTGCACGTTCACCAGTGTCTGACACTTTTCTTTCCCCTCATTTGTGCATTTGGGAAGCTGAACAACTCCGGTGAAAAACTTTTAAGCCTCTCCTTTGCGGCTGCTGCTTTTGTAATTGCTGTCAAGCCACCGCATCCCTCTTGAGCAGTGTTGTAATTTAGGCCTTCCTCCACAAAGCTCCTTGAAGAGATTTTTAGATGGTGTCTATTTTAGGAACATAATGTGTAGACAGGAATGGATGGCCACTGAGATTTACAGGAAAACAATTTCGTGGAGAGGGTGAGGCAACGTTATAAACCACCAGCACAGAGCATCAGTGGCTGGTTATATCACATGAACTGAGCAAGGGAATTAGTTTCCAAGAAACTCACTGTAGCTCATTTGTATGGCTTTTTTTTCTTTCTTCCCTCTTCACATTGCTGGTCTGTTTTTTCAAATATCTCTCTAGGCGGCCAGTATGTCCGGAATGGTCATACTGGTAAAAATAATATGCTGGATTTTGCTGTCAATACTAATAGTCTCCGTTTACATGGCCCCCTCCTGCTGGGAAATTTGGTATCTGGAGACTCATTTATTAGGGCAGTTTCCCTTTAAGTCATGGTTGAGAGGTTTTCTCCATGTATGGGAGGGGAGGGGAAGGCACAATTGGAGGCCTAATTAATTATACAGTATCCAGGAAGGCACTGGGGATCTCAGCCAGGATTCGGCTTTACCAACCAGTGATACCAGGGGCAAAGGGACAGACCAGAGACCCAGAAGTAAACGATTGCCACCAACACAGGGAATGAAAACTCTGGAATCGCACAAGAGGAGTCCAGTAAGAAACATTCTAGTTCCTTGTGTAGAGGGCACTGATTCAGAGAGGAAAAACGGAAGAGCATCTTCTCTGGTTGTTGCAGACAAGGAAGGGAAAAATTGGGGGTTCTTTTGAGGTTACCTCTAGGATGTTACAGGCAAAGCACTCCTCACGGGTTTATATTTGTATGAGCTCACACAGGGACGCATCCCTGCAAATTTTAGCCTGGGGTCCCATACAAAGTATTATTTTCCTCCTGGGTAGTTGGAGAGGCCTAACCCATCATTCCCTCCCTGTAAATACCAAGAGCATAGGCCCGATCTCCCAGCGACCTGTGAAGTGGAGGTAGGGGGGTGCAGGAAGAGATTATAGGGAGGGTGGAGACAGAGTGACAATCCCAGCTATTTGGGGCTGGGATCTGTGAAGTAATCACTTCCCTTTGAAATTCTGATTAGTCAATTAAGCATGTTTCACAGATCAATTTAGATGATACTGCTCTAGGGTAGGGGAGGGGAAGAGATTGATTCTCAGAGCAACTATGGTCAGAAAAACAATGTTCAAGAGGTGCAGAAAGTAATTTTTATCTGAATGAGGTGAGAGAAAAGCATTCTGGGAAGAGGGAAGGGAGAAGACACAAGTCCCAAAGGGCACAGTGTCTGACAGGTATAAGGAATGGCACCTGCCTCATGAGTGATCACGAGAGCAGAAGAAATGGAAGGAAATGGGGCCAGATCTGTGGAGTCTCAGTGAGTGTGCTTAGGGCTCTAATTGTCCCTGGCGTTTATAAAAAACATATCCAGGAGCAATGTCAAGTCAATTTAAGTCCCATATTTAATGATAAGCTACTAGGTTAAAAAAAAAAACTAAGCCAAGTCATTTTCACACATACACAAAGTTTTAACCATTTGTAAAGTTCTGTGAAAAATGCCATAGTTCCTGGTATGCAGTGAAAGTGGCTTAAAAGTAGTTAAAAGACACTCTTTGGTGGAAAAAATAAAAAACCTGTTTGAATGAGATCATTGGTTAGATTGCTATAAACTATCAGTTAAAATAAAAAGCAGCCCCTGTCACCCAGTCAGTCTTGCTTGCACTTGAGGACTTTCCCCCTGAAATGACCAAACTGAGGAGGTGTGGGCTGGGAGTGGACATTAAGGATGGAAGCCGGTCTGTACCTCCCCTAGAGGGGTCACGACACAGTAGGTGTTGAGAGGGTTTGAACAAATCATTTTTTTGCAAATGAATTCATATTAATGGGATTTAAAAACAATACGGTAAAACACAAGCATCAGCTCTCGTGTTTATCTGTATTAAACCTTTCGTTGTTATATTTCTGTTTCAAAATTCACATTCTAATGGTTTATCTTCTTATTGCCTGACTATTTGCTCCCACTCTCTCAGTCACCTGCTAACACTCCTTTCTAGCACATGTGAGTTTCTCTTCTAACTTAGAATAAACCTTGCTTCTTAGTTTATCCCTGTAAATGGTGAAAAGTCCTTGCCTCTCATATGGCCTCTTCCTCCTTTGATGCTCCACCTACAACCTCGGCTTTAATTTTGATGAAGTGTCTATAATCTTTGGCTTTAATTTTTTTCTTCTGTCACTTGTGTTTTTGATGTCATATATAAGAAACCATTGCCTAATCGAACGTCATGAAAATTTACTTCTCTTTCTTCTCTATGAGTTTTACAGTTTTATCTCTTACATTTAGGGCTGTGATCTATTTCAAGTCAGATTTCATATGTAATATGAGGTAGGGGTCCAACTTCATTCTTTTGCACGTTGACATCCAATTGTCCCAGCACCATTTGTTGAAAAGACTATTCTTTCCCCATTGAATTGTCTTGTTTATCTTGTTGGCCATGCCATATTTAAGTGTGTCTGTGTTTTTAGCATGTTACTATTAGCAATAATTTCATATGCTGGGTACTAGGGGTGACTTTTTTCTTTAAAAATGAGCAGTAAGATTCTCCCTTCTGGAGAATCCATATAACTTTAAAGTATGAAAAAATTGTCCCATATGCCTTTAACTGTTAAATGCTTTTTTGACCTAACTTCATGTCAAATTTTTTTATTATAATTGAAAGCATACTCATTAATGACTCTACTGGAAATTTAAGGAGATGGTATAGAGTTCAGTAATGAGCTAACATTTTGGGAGAAAGATTACTTACTAATTATTTTAAAGAAAATCTCTACTGTATTGCATGTGCTCTCCCAAACTTATACAAACGTTATCTGTATAATATATGTAGCTAGTCTGCTCTTGCTTTCTAAGCACCGTTGAGGGGAAAACATTGAACTTGAGGTGGAGGTGTGCCTTTCAAATAGGGTTACTTGTTGTATGAGTTTGTTGAGGCTTCCATAACGAAGTACCACAGACCTGATACCTTAAACAACAGAAATTTATTTCTCACAGTTCTGGAGGTTAGAAGTTCAAGATAAGTTGTCTGCAGGCTTTTTTTTTTTTTTTTTCTGAAGTCTTTCTCCTTGACTTGCGGATGGCAGCCTTCTCGCTGGGTCCTCATATTGTTTCGTGTGTGTGTGCGTGTGCGTGTGCGGGCATTCCTAGTGTCTCTTTTTGTGTCCAGATTTCTTCTTATCAGGGCACCAGTAAGATTGTAATAGAGGCCATCCTAATACATTTTAATTTAATTCCCTCTTTAAAGGCCCTATCTCCCAGTACAGTCACATTCTGAGGTTCTAGGGGTTAGGGCTTCAACACATGAATTTTGAAGGGGTCACAGTGCAGCCAATAGCAGTCGTCTTTGGCTATACTTATGACTGCTAAAATAATGAGCAAAGATGATTGAAACTGATAAGTCATTTTTTATTGTCAATGAAATTGTTGTTGTTGTTAATGGTAGTCTTTCATTATTCATGCCTTCTTCCCACTGGATAATATGGAGTTGTCTGTGTGTTTGTTAATAGTCAAATAAAGGCAATTAATGAGGTTTGCATTTAACGAGACAAGATGAATAATAAAGTCCACAGAAGCAAAATGGCAGTGATATTGATTCCACTTGTATACCTACAATGTCATGTTCATTTTCACAATCTATGGTAAGTTTACTAAGCTAAGGCTCTTATTTGTTTCAATGAGAAAAGTGACAAAAAGTGATACAAAATATTAGGTATTCAGGAGAAACATAAATAAAATAATTAATTTCAAAGTGTTTCAAGTAACCTCAGTTTCATTTGGGACACACCTAAGACTCTGAGACTGAGGTTAATTTAAGTATACGAGTAATGTCTTGTAAAGTTACTACAGCTCACGTACTCGAGGGATAGCTAAAATGTAGACACTGGAAATGACACGAGTAAGGAAAACTATGACAGTCAGGTAGCCCAGATTTTGGACTTTTTGGTGGTTTCTGCAACAAGCTGTTATCTTCTGAAATGAATCAGTTCAACTGTTTTCAGTTTTGTTTTTTTTTTAAACATTCAGATTTAAGATTAAAATTCCAGGAAGTGACCATCTGATTGGTCACAGTTAGTTGTGACTCTGTCCCTTTGGTTAAGGGTGAACTGGGTCCCTTGACTGACAGTCCCACCAAACTATTCCCTATTTAGAAAGAGTGATTCCACCAAACAAAACTGAAAACAATCTACATACACAATGTTACAAGAAAGGTTAAATAAATCATCGTCCATGCAAATAATGAGATCTTATAGAGCTTCCATATTTTAAGGAGTGTTTACTTCCATGCAAAATTATTCAGGATATAATTGTACATAAAAAAGTACCATAAAAACATAGATATCTAGTATTTCAATGGAATTTCTAGATTTCAGTGGAAAACAAAAAAAGTATATTTTGCACAGAAAAAAAAAAACCTGGAAATAATGTGATAGTTATCTCCAGTTTATGGCATTGCAATTTCAATTTTCTTTTGTAAAAATTTTCTTTTAAAAAAATAAAATATTACATCTTATTTTTCTAATAACAAATTAATACATGCTAATTACATAAAGCAAAAAAGAAAGTATTAAAGAATAAATGATAAAATGACCCCTACAATGAAAAATTATCAGTGGTAATAATTTATTTTACATAACAAAGTATTTTTTGTACAAATTCTCTAAAATAAGCATGTATTGCTTTCAAAATCAGCATAAAAGTTAGCATACATTACTTTTCAAATGGAAATGGGTTAGTCTATTTTGTACAAAGATGTGTATTGTATCTCTAATCAAAATAGTAAACTCAAAGTTATTTAGGGAACAGTTGAGTATTTGAATATTTCATCAGCCCAAAACTCCTCTATATACTATGTATAATATAGTATTTTTGAAAATTTTATAACAAATAGATTACCTTTGGGAAAGGATCTAACATAAAGTTAGTTTTGAAGTGTCAAAAGGGTATTGTCCAGAAAATTGTGTAATTTGGTAATATAACTTCTCCCTTTAGAATTCAGCAAAATTTGGAGAAAGTCATCTTATATTCTTGGAGCATCTACTATTTTCAATGGATTGTTTTAGTAAGAACTGACCTCAGATTGAGAACTAAGAACAAACAAACAAAAATCCCTGTAAATACTGACAAGTATGTACATAAATTTTTACCTATTTAGAATAAAGCTTCTCAAACTGGGAAAATCAAGTTATAAGGTTATCATCATTACCAAATAGAATGATGACAAGAGTAAATTAACAGTTTACACTGTTGAGCCAGAGGTGGCAGGTTGGAGCAGTGAAGGTAATTATTAGTATTTGTTGCATTTAGAGATGTGAAGTTATTTGTGTTGAAAGTGTAGTGGGAGGGATCTGTGTGAAGAGGAAGAGATGCTTAATGACAAGCCTTAGGTGACAATATCAGATTATTTTTTTAACATCTTTATTGGAGGATAATTGCTTTACATTGTTATGTTAGTTGCTGCGGTATAACAAAGTGAATCAGCTATACGTATACATATATCCCCATATCCCCTCCCTCTTTTTTTTTTTTTTTACATCTTTATTGGAGTATAATTGCTTTACAATGGTGTGTTAGTTTCTGCTTTATAACAAAGTGAATCAGTTATACATGTACATATGTTCCCATATCTCTTTCCTTGTGCATCTCCCTCCCTCCCACCCTCCCTACCCCACCCCTCTAGGTGGCCACAAAGCACCGAGCTGATCTCCCTATGCTATGCGGCTGCTTCCCACTAGCTATCTATTTTACATTTGGTAATGCATATATGTCAATGCCACTCTCTCACTTCGTCCCAGATTACCCTTCCCCCTCCCCATGTCCTTAAGTCCACTCTCTAGTTCTGCATCTTTATTCCTGTCCTGCCCTTAGGTTCTTCAGAACCACTTTTTTTTAAGGTTCCATATATATATGTTAGCATATGGTATTTGTTTTTCTCTTTCTGACTTACTTCACTCTGTGTGACAGATTCTAGGTCCATCCATCTCACTACAAACAGCTCAGTTTCATTTCTTTTTATAGCAGAGTAATATTCCATTGTATAAATGTGCCACATCTTCTTTATCCATCCATCTGTCGATGGACACTTAGGTTGCTTCTATGTCCTGGCTATTATAAATAGTGCTGCAATGAAAATTGTGATACATGACTCTTTTTGAGTTATGGTTTTCTCAGGGTATATGCCCAGTAGTGGGATTGCTGAGTCATATGGTAGTTCTATTTTTAGTTTTTTTAAGGAACCTCCATACTGTTCTCCATAGTGGCTGTATCAATTTACATTCCTACCAACAGTGTAGGAGGTTTCCCTTTTCTTCACACCCTCTCCAGCATTTATTGTTTATAGATTTTTTGATGATGGCCATTCTGACTCGTGTGAGGTGATACCTCATTGTAGTTTTGATTTGCATTTCTCTAATGATTAGTGATGTTGAGCATCCTTTCATGTGTTTATTGACAATCTGTATATCTTCTTTGGAGAAATGTCTATTTAGGTCTTCTGCCCATTTTTGGATTGGGTTGTTTGTTTTTTTGATATTAGGCTGCATGAGCTGCTTGTATATTTTGGAGATGAATCCTTTGTCAGTTGCTTCATCTGCAAATATTTTCTCCCATTCTGAGGGTTGTATTTTCGACTTATTTATGGTTTTCTTTGCTGTGCAAAAGCTTTTAAGTTTCATTAGGTCCCATTTGCTCATTTTTTTTTTTTTTTGTGGAACGCGGGCCTCTCACTGCTGTGGCCTCTCCCGCCGCGGAGCACAGGCTCCAGACGCACAGGGTCAGCGGCCATGGCTCGCGGGCCCAGCCGCTCCGCAGCACGTGGGATCCCCCCGGACCGGGGCACGAACCCGTGTCCCCTGCATCGGCAGGCGGACTCTCAACCACTGCGCCACCAGGGAAGCCCACTCATTTTTGTTTTTATTTCCATTTCTCTAGGAGGTGGGTCATAAAGGATCTTGCTGTGATTTATGTCATAGAGTGTTCTACCTATGTTTTCCTCTAAGAGTTTTATAGTGTCTGGCCTTACATTTAGGTATTTAATCCATTTTGAGTTTATTTTTGTGTATGGTGTTAGGAAGTGGAGTGTTCTAATTTCATTCTTTTACATGTAGCTGTCCAGTTTTCCCAGCACCACTTATTGAAGAGGCTGTCTTTTCTCCATTGTATATTCTTGCCTCCTTTATCAAAGACACGGTGACCATATGTGCGTGAGTTTATCTCTGGGCTTTCTGGCATGTTCCATTGATCTATATTAGGTGTTAGATCTTCTCTAAATGCTTGATAAAATTCGCCTGTGAAACCATCTGTCCTGGGATTTTGTTTGTTGGAAGATTTTTAATCACAGTTTCAATTTCAGTGCTTGTAATTAGTCTGTTTATATTTTCTATTTTTTCCTGGTTCAGTCTTGGAAGGTTGTGCTTTTCTAAGAATTTGTCCATTTCTTCCAGGTTGTCCATTTTATTGGCATATAGTTGCTTGTAGTAATCTCTCATGATCCTTTGTGTTTCTGCAGTGTCAGTTGTTACTTCTCCTTCTTCATTCCTAATTCTGTTGGTTTGAGTCTTCTCACTTTTTTTCTTGATGAGTCTGGCTAATGGTTTATCAATTAGGTTTATCTTCTCAAAGAACCACCTTTTAGTTTTATCATTTCCTCCATTTCTTTTTCATTTATTTCTGATGTGATCTTTTTGATTTCTTTCCTTCTGCTAACTTTGGGGTTTTATTGTTCTCCTTTCTCTAATTGCTTTAGGTGTAAGGTTAGGTTGTTCATTTGAGATTTTTCTTGTTTCTTGAGGTAGGATTGTACTGCTATAAACTTCCCTCTTAGAATGGCTTTTGCTGCATCACATAGGTTTTGGGTCATCGTGTTTTCATCGTCATTTGTTTCTAGGTATTTTTTGATTTCCTCTTTGATTTCTTCAGTGATCTCTTGGTTATTTAGTAGTGTATTGTTTAGCCTCCATGTGTTTTTTTTTTTTTTTACAGTTTTTTTCCTGTAATGGATATCTAGTCTCATAGTGTTGTGTTTGGAAAAGATGCTTGATACGATTTTAATTTTCTTAAATTTACCGAGGTTTGATTTGTGACCCAAGATATGATCTATCCTAGAGAATGTTCCATGAGCACTTGAGAAGAATGTGTATTCTATTGTTTTTGGATGGAATGTCCTATAATATCAATTAAATCCATCTTGTTTAATGTCTCATTTAAAGCTTGTGTTTCCTTATTTATTTTCATTTTGGTTGATCTGTCCATTGGTGAAAATGGGGTGTTGAAGTCTCCTACTATTATTGTGTTACTGTCGATTTCCGCTTTTATGGCTGTTAGCATTTTCCTTATGTAATGAGGTGCTTCTATGTTGGGTGCATAAATATTTACAATTGTTATATCTTCTTCTTGGAATGATCCCCTGATCATTATGTAGTGTCCTTCTTTGTCTCTTCTAATAGTCTTTATTTTAAAGTCTATTTTGTCTGATATGAGAATTGCTACTCCAGCTTTCTTTTGATTTCCATTTGTATGGAATGTCTTTTTCCATCCCTGGACTTTCAGTCTGTATGTGTCCCTAGGTCTGAAGTGGATCTCTTGTAGAAAGCATATATACAGGTCTTGTTTTTATATCATTCAGCCAGTCTATGTCTTTTGGTTGGAGGATTTAATCCATTTATATTTAAGGTAATTTTCGATATGTATGTTCCTATTACCGTTTTCTTAATTGTTTTGGGTTTGTTATTGTAGGCCGTTTCCTGCCTGGAGAAGTTCCTTTAGCATTTGTTGTAAAGCTGGTTTGGTGGTGCTGAATTCTGTTAGCTTTTGCTTGTCTGTAAAGGTTTTAATTTCTCCATCGAATCTGAATGAGATCCTTGCTGGGTAGAGTAATCTTCGTTGTAGGTTTTTCCCTTTCATCACTTTAAATATGTCCTGCCATTCCATTCTGACTTGCAGAGTTTCTGCTGAAAGATCAGCTGTCAACCCTATGGAGATTCCATTGTATGTTATTTGTTGCTTTTCCCTTGCTGCTTTCAATATTTTTTCTTTGTATTTAATTTTTGATAGTTTGTTTAATACGTGTCTTGGTGTGTTTCTCCTTGGATTTATCCTGTATGGGACTCTGCACTTCTTGGACTTGATTGACTATTTCCTTTCCCATATTAGGGAAGTTTTCAACTATAATCTCTTCAAATATTTTCTCAGTCCCTTTCTTTTTTCTCTTCTTCTTCTGAGACCCCTATAATTCGAATGTTGGTACATTTAATGCTGTTCCCGATGTCTGTGAGACTGTCCTCAATTCTTTTTATTCTTTCTTCTTTATTCTGCTCTGTGGTAGTTATTTCCACTATTTTATCTTCCAGGTCACTTATCCATTCTTCTGCCTCAGTTATTCTGCTATTTATTCCTTCTAGAGAATTTTTAATTTTATCTATGATGTTGTTCATCATAGTTTGTTTGCTGTTTAGTTCTTCTAGGTCCTTATTAAACGTTTCTTGTATTTTCTCCATTCTATTTCCAAGATTTTGGATCATCTTTACTATCGTTACCCTGAATTCTTTTTCAGGTAGACTGCCTATTTCGTCTTCATTTGTTTGGTCTGGTGGGTTTTTACCTTGCTCCTTCATCTGCTGCATATTTCTCTGTATTCTCATTTTGCTTAACTTACTGTGTTTGGGTTTTCCTTTTTACAGGTTGCATGTTCGTAGTTCCCATTGTTTTTGGTGTCTGCCCCCAGTGGGTAAGGTTGGTTCAGTGGGTTGTGTAGGCTTCCTGGTGCAGGGGACTGTTGCCTTTGTTCTGGTGGATGAGTCTGGATCTTGTCTTTCTGGTGGGCAGGACCGCATCTGGTGGTGTGTTTTAGGGTGTCTGTAAACTTATTATGATTTTAGGCAGCCTCTCTGCTAATGGGTCGGTTTGTGTTCCTGTCTTGCTAGTTGTTTGGCATGGGGTGTCCAGCACTGGAACTTTTGGTCATTGAGTGGAGCTGGGTCTTAGCATTGAGACAGAGATCTCTGGGAGAGTTCTCGCCGATTGATATTTTGTGGGACTGGGAGGTCTCTGGTGGACCAATGTCCTGAACTTGGCTTTCCCACCTCAGAGGCCCAGGCCTGAAAGCCAGCGGAACACAAAGACCCTGTCAGCCACACGGCTTTTGGGAAGTCTGAGGTCTTCTGCCAGCATTCAGTAGGTGTTCTGTAGGAGTTGTTCCACATGTAGATGTATTTTTGATGTATTTGTGGGGAGGAGGGTGATCTCCACATCTTACTCCTCTGCCATCTTGAAGGTCCTCTCTCTTCCCACCTCCTGTTGCTAGTGGATCCACATTTCATCTGGAAAGGACATAAATCTGGCAATCTCACTTCAGGCCTAGCCCATCCACCTTTTTGCCCTTTGTGCTTAGTCTGTTTCACTAGCTCATAGCTGGCCCCATGCAGAGGCCTTGCTATCGGCCCTTCAGACTAGAGTTCCTCATTAAATGGCAGAGCCAGCACCTCAGCTCGGGACTATCTAGATTATTTTAAAGCACATATTAATAATTAAAAAATTACAGACAAATATTGAATAAAAAGGAACTAGAGTTCAGTGTTTCTAAGTGTATATTCAAAGAGGAGGGAAAACTAAGAGAATTCTGTCACATGAAATATTTCAATCTAAGAAATTCAGTGGATTTGAAAATCCTGGAAAGAGTTACTTTGAGACTTGACAGATGTTCCCAGGCAGCAGTTTTGATATTACCCTGGAATGTGATATGCCATTTACAAAGGCCAGATATTTTGGGCTATGTATGTCAGTGTGTTGGTACAAAACCAAAGAGGCAACAGACTGGTTTCAGGTCTAGAATACCATAATTTCTGTGCTGCCTGGCCCTTGGTGTTTCAGGATTTGGGTGATTTGAGGAGTCTGGCAGACTGCACAGCAATATTTAAGGCATTCAGAGGATTATAGATCAACCTGTATGAATGAAGACAAGAGTGTCCTTTGAAGAAATTCCGAAAAGGAAGTTTGGACATAGTAAAAAAGTTAAATAGAAATCAGTAAGCAAAGAAAAGAAGAGGGTGATCTCCATAAAACTCTCTATAAGGTGACAAATAATGGAATCTCAGATTTCTCTTCTCTGGAGCCAAAATTTTTCTTGCTCTCCCTTACTCTCATTTTTTTTTCATTACTAGGCATTTTGTTTTATCCTCGGGTTTTACATTTCATTTCTGACCCTCCCTCCATTCAGTGGGTTATGTGAAAATATTTCCACAGTAGTGTTCTCAGTATGTTCAGAACCTTTGATGCATATAGAATGTAGTCCAAAAAATAGAAAAATTATTAACACAATTTCAGCAGTTATTTTCAAAGTATGGTCCATAGACCTCCTTGAGTTCTCTTGAAACCTTTTAGGGTGTCCCTCAGGGCAAGAGTATTTTCATAAGAAAAAACATTTTTTGCCTTTTTCACCATATTGACGTTTGCACTTAGGGTGCAAGAGCAATTAAAACTCTTAGCCTTGGGCTTCCCTGGTGGCGCAGCGGTTGAGAGTCCGCCTGCCGATGCAGGGGACGCGGGTTCGTGCCCGGGTCCGGGAAGATCCCACATGCCGCAGAGCGGCTGGGCCCGTGAGCCATGGCCGCTGGGCCTGCGCGTCCGGAGCCTGTGCTCCGCAGCAGGAGAGGCCGCAGCAGTGAGAGGCCCACATACCGCAAAAAGAAAAAGAAAAACAAACAAAAAAACAAAAAAACGCTTAGTCTTAACACTTATCAAGACAAAGGCACCAAACTGTACTAGTAGTTGTGGTATTCTTCAGTACCATTCACCCCCAGTAAAAATAAGTAAGTAAATATATAAGTAAAATTAAAAGCCAGTTTTACTAAACATGAAGCAGGAAAAGGTATTGATTCTATTTCATCTAGATACATAAGTACACTTGTTTTAAATGTTCTGTGTGCTGAAATGGGAAGTACGCATAAAAAATAGCTTCCACGGGCTTCCCTGGTGGCGCAGTGGTTGAGAGTCCGCCTGCCGATGCAGGGAACACGGGTTCGTGCCCTGGTCCGGGAAGATCCCACATGCCGCGGAGAGGCTAGGCCCATTAGCCATGGCCGCTGAGCCTGCGCATCTGGAGCCTGTGGCCACCACAGTGAGAGGCCCGCGTACCGCAAAAAAAAAAAAAAAAAAGCTTCCACAAACCAAGGTATGATGATGATTGACTCAAAAAAAAAGCACTTGTGTAATTATTTGAGTTGCAAGCTGAATTAGCCAGTTTTCTATGGAACACCATTTTTACTTGAAAAAATGACTGACAGACAAATTGTGGTTACCTAGACTTGGATATCTGGCAGATGAATTTTTGAAATTGAGTGAAGTGAGCCTGTCATTTCAAGAAAAATAACTGAGGATATTTGTTACCAAGGACAACATTTGAACATTCAAGAGAAAAATTAGAACTTTGGAAAACTTGTATCTGCCACCATAAGTTCAACAGCTTCTCAAGATTTAAAGGATTTTCTGATGTGATGAGTGGTGATACTAACAAACATTTCAAAGATCTGCATAACTCAGTCAACCAATATTTTACAAATGAGCAGTGCATAATGATACAAAATCACACATGGATAATAGATCCATTCAAAGTGCAAGATAAAGCAACAGACTTTAATGTAGCAGAGTACAAGTTCATTGATATGGTTTTGGATTCCATTTGCCTAGTTTTGGTAGACTATCAAAGAAGACTATTCACAAGACTATTATTGAATATGTATTGAAATATATATTGAATATATTCAATATATTAAACATATATTGAAAAGGCTGTTAAAATTTTTCAACTACATATCCATGTGAGGCCAGATTTTCTTCATCCAAATGTAAATTATAACATTGAATTCAGAAGCAAATTTAAGAACCTAGACATTAAGCCAGATATTAAAGAGATTTAAAAGTTTATAAAATATAGTAAAGTAATAAAAATAAAATAAATAAAAAATATTTTTAAAATCTCAGTAGATTTTTTCTTTTAGGGCTATGATTATTTTTCACCTAAAATATTATTTAACATGCTATTGCTTTCTTATTGTTATTTATAAATTAATTAATAAGTATTTTCATGAGTTCTCTATTTTAATTTCTAATATAGTAAATGTTAATAAACTTAACCCATATAAACAAAAGCTTTTGGGGGTCCTCAATAATATTAACAATATAAAGAGGTCCTGAGACCAAAAATTTATATGACAAGGACGAATTTGATAATTCATCTTATTCTGTGGTATATTTATGTCTGTTACACTGTGGACATGCCTTAGTTGAAATTATTATAATGCAGGTAACTGAGTCCCTTGAAGTTATGCTGAATAAGGAAAATATTTATCATATTATACTCGTGTGTTTGCCATTACTGTAATATGAGCTGCACATATCAGTTTAACTCAGTAAGTTCTAGTAAAAGTAAGTAAAAAGTGTTGCAAAGCAAATCAGATATTATGAAAGATAAATGTTCCATTACTTGTTTGGGTTTTCATCATCCCTCAACTAAAACAATGTACAATTTTTCTATTGGCCTTTTTTCAAGTACCCACCTTTCCTTCTTAGAATCTGCCCTCCACACAGTCACGAGTGACCTAACAGACACATCAAATCTCCACTGTTTATAAGCGATGTCCAGGGGTAAAAGCCCAGTTTCTTCAGAATGGCTGGCTTCTGTGAGCTGTTGAGGTTTATGTCTTCCCCATGGTCTATCTACTCTACTATGAGTCCTGCAGAAATAACTGTGCTTCTGTGCATATCTGAAGCTGCTTCTGTCTCCAAGCCTCTGCTACTGCTTCTTTCTCTGCCTGAAAAGCCACGATCTCTTCTTCCCTCAAGAATGATTCATTTCCTTTCTGTGCTATGGCTGTGCCCAGTACAGACTTCGATAATAGCACCAACTGCACTTTACTGTGCTTATTTCTCAGCCTCCCTAAGCTGTACTGTGCCTTCTCTGCAGTACGGTGCCATCTATTTTCTGATGTGACTAAGGATCATCATCACTGCTTAGTTCAGTTTGGGAGGCACCTAAGTACTCAATAGATGTTTGCTAAATGAAAATGAGACGAAACAAAAACATTTCAGGGTAACCTTTAATATCTGACAATTCTATACTTTAAATGATGTTTTTGTAAATACCATTTTTGTAAAAATATGCTTAAGAAGCACATAATAATTTTAATATTTTTATGCAAATTCCAAAATCCTATCACAGAGCCCATTTATGCTATGATTAAACACTCCTTTTCAAAGTAATTCTGAATATGTTTTATTTTCTTATTTTTAACTTTAGATTTTATGATGATTCAATTCTGAGAAATTCTGTTACTTCTCTTTTAATCATTGGGAGTCATACTTTGGTTGTTGCTTGAGTCAAATTTTTAAAAAAATTATCCAATTATTAGCTTTTTATAGTTATAAAAATTAGTAATAGTTATTACAGAGAACTTAGAATATTTTAAAAGTATAAAGAAAGTAATATTTGCAATCTTATAATCTTTTATGTGATGTTTTACCCATAAGAATAATAAGGTATTGCTTTTGATATTTAATATTTTCCTGTAAATAATTTTTATTTTTGTTGTTTTTCGGGATTTTGTTTTGTTGTTTCTTGGGCTTCCTATGGTGGTTTGCAATTTTTAACCTATCAGATGTTATATCTTAAACATCTTTTTCATGCTGTCAAAAATAATTCAAAAAGATAGTTTTAATGGCTCCATAATATTCCATCATAGTGTTTTACATTTGTTTCATTATTCCAACGGTCATAGAAATTTAGTTTCTTTCTAATTGGATAATTACTTTTGAGGTAAACTTAAATAAAACATTAAAAATACCAAGCATTTTACATTTCTATTAATAGTCATTAGATCTTTTGTTGTATAAAACAGAGCCAAAAACTTATGCTTTTCTTGATTAGGAAACAGAACTCCCACAATGTCCACACAGTGCACACAAGAAGAAGGTACAGTCAACTAACACTTACATGTGAGACAAACAATTTCAGGTGCGTGGTTGTGTGCAGTGGGCTCCTTAGCTTTCACCTTTGGTTCTTCCTGGTCTCCACTGAGAGTAGAGGTTGAAAATAGGGCTTGGCTCACTACTTATATTCACTCCTCCTCTCACCACTTGTTCAAGATATATCCTTTTGCGTTAGTTTATTAATTTTCCCAAACTTTTCCCTACTTATAGAAATAGAGACAAAATAAATTAAATATTAACATTGAACAACTATACAAAAACTATTGCATTGTCTAACTGGTTTCTGATTTTTCTACCACTTTCCAGTAGCAAATAACACTCTTCTTAGACATCCAGATACAGTTTTAAAGAGATTTAAAATGTCCCTTAAAATATGTCTTTAATGAGCATATTGAATAATATGAGATTTAGAAGGGAGGTAAGGAAATGGTAATAGTTTTACAGTTCTCATTTTTTCTTCAAATGTATGTAGTTATAGGTTTGATATTATCTAAGAAAGAATCATTAATATGTTCCATGATATGGAAGAATCACATTATATCCCCAAACCAGGGTAACATTACAGTGTTAAAAACAACTCATTTTGTCTTAAAGTCTAGTAATTTATATCCTCTAGCAATAAACCTCAGTGTATGCATCTAGTTCTCAGAACATAATCTACACGTCAGAGATTTGAAAATAGTTGTTATTTTCAAGGTCACTCAAAATGACCTGAGAAAAATTTATTTTTTCTCCTGAATTTGGTAGTGGTAATAGACACTTCTTTCTTCTTAGCACAACTCTAATTCTGTGCAGGTGCCACTCTCCCCAGGACATTCAAGGGTCAGGGGAAACTGATCTCTCCCAATTCTAGGAGTGGGCTGATTGGCCTAAGGGTGATCCCATTGCCATTGACAATAGTTGGTTTAGCAGTGAGCTCATTATCTCATACTAATGAGACATAAGGGACATCCACCAATGGGCTTCTAAGAAAACTCACTTCTCACCTAAGAAAAAGCCACAACAAAAGATGGTCTTTCTTCTTCCTCTGGGTGTTGCCTCTCTAGATGTGACACCCTTAGCTGCTGCAGACCTCCTTACTCAACCATCACTGAGGGTGGTGGAATAGAGGCTTGAACAGAGCTTGGGTCCTTGGTGAAATTATTGAATGAACCAACCCTGAAGCCTTCTCTTCCTATGGACTTCCTTAGTTTAAGCCATCTTGAAGCCAAAAACTCCCTAACCAAAAAAACCCCCAAAAAATCCACAAAACAGTGGACTGGTTGGCATATAAAATATAATGTTTTATAGTACTGTCTGAAGTTATTTAAAATTATAGTAAATCAATTCCATATTATATTTATGATTAACATCTATACTGATTGCTCAATCTGATAGACAAATGAGGGCAACTGACCAATAACACTGTCTTAGCATTGTAAATGCTAAATGTTTTAGAATCCATAGTTATTGGGCCTTGGAGTAGAATAGTCAGGAAGTTGGTCAGAGCAAGAAATAATTTTCTCAATCATTCATTCACTCACTTATTATTCAGTCACTTAACAAATATGTGTTGAGGACCTACCATGTATAACCCTAGGTTTCAAGATACTGTCTTTTAAGTTTTTGGATTCTAAGTAAGAAATATAAACTGGGTATATAAAAATTATTTTAAAAACATAGAATTCATTGCTTCTTTGAGACTCTGAATGTATTGCATATCATCCCTAAACCTCAATACTACTAATATTAAGAAAATCAATATTCTTATTTATAGGTACTACTCTTTTAATGCAAATTCAGTACCACCGTTTACTTTCTGTCTCTGTACATTTGCCTTGATTGGTCATAATGGGATTCAAAATTTCAGCTTAAATTTTTTTTTTTTTTTTTTTTTGCGATACACGGGCCTCTCACTGTTGTGGCCTCTCCCGTTGCGGAGCACAGGCTCCGGATGCGCAGGCTCAGCGGCCATGGCTCACGGGCCCAGCCGCTCTGCGGCATGCGAGATCTTCCCGGACTGGGGCACGAACCCGTGACCCCTGCATCAGCAGGCAGACTCTCAACCACTGCGCCACCAGGGAAGCCCCAGCTTAAATTTTGAACAAAGATTTTTGTCTATTGTAATAGCAACATAACACCAAAGGTAATTAATAGACATTCTATGAGGAACAATCATTTTTGACTTTAGGCGAAAAGAAAATTATGTAAAGAAATATGTTTATCATTCAAATATTGTAGTTATTATTTCTATAAAATTCTTCTTGAACTCCTTTAGAGGAGTCAAAGATAAAGAAATGATCGAGACCTTCTGATTCGTAAACAGAAAAGAAAGGGAATCAATAATTATCACTGCTTACGTGATTATCAGTGTGGTATGAGCTTCTTTCATAATTCAGTGTTTTCAGTATATTTACTGAGTTGTGCAATCATTAGTACAACTTAATTTTATAACATTTCCATTGAGCTGAAGAGAAACCTAATGTCCATTTGTAGTCACTTCCCACTTCCATTCTCAATCCTAGGTAACCACCATTTACTTTCTGTCTCTGTACATTTGCCTTTTTTAGACATTTGATATGAATGGAATAATGCAATCCATTATCTTATGTGTCTTGCTTCTTTCACTTAACATGCTGTCTTTGAGGTTCATCCATGTTGCAGCATGTATCAGTATCATCGTATGCATATACCATACTTTGTTTATTCATTCACCAGTTAATGGCCATTTGAGAGGTTTATACTTTTTGGCTGTTATAATAAGGCTGCTATGAATGTTCCCATACAAGTTTTCGTATGCATGTTTGTTTCCATTTCCCTTGCTTAGATACCTTGGGGTGAAATTACTGGGTTATATAATTTACCTATGTTTAGCATTGTGAGAAACTGCCAAAGTGTTTTCCAAAATGTACCATTTTACTTTCCCACCAGTAATATATGAGGATTCAGTTTTTCTACATCCTCAGCAACACTCGTTATTATCTGTCTTTTTGATTATACCTATCCTAGTGGGTGTGATGTGGTATCTCACTGTGGTTTTGGTTTGCATTTCCCTCATGGCTAAGGATGCTGAACATCTTTTGATGTGCTTATTTGTTCATGTACCTTCTTTGAACAAATGTCTATCCAAATCCTCTGCTTATTTTTATATTGGGTTTTTTGTCTTTTTATTATTGACTTGTAAGAGGTTTTTAAAAATATATTCTGCATATAATTCCTTATCTGCTATATAATTTGTGAATGATTTCTCCCATTCTTTAGCTTATTTTTACTTTCTTGATGTTGTCTTTTGAATGACAAATAATTTTTTATGTAGTATAATTTATCAATTTTTTTTCTTTGATCGCTTGTGCTTTTGATGTTATATCTAAGAAATCATTACCTCATCTAAGGTCATGAAGAATTACTTGTATTTCTCAAACAATTTTACAGTTTTAGCTCTAACATTTATATCTATGATTCATTTTCAATTAATTTTTGTATGGTGCTATGCATGGTTCCAAATTCTTTCTTTTGCACGTGGGTATCTAGTTTGTCCAGCACCAACTGTTGAAAAAATGATTCTTTTCCAATCAAATTGTCGTGGCGTCTTTTTCAAAAATCAATTGGCCAGTGTCCTATTAGTTGCTAATCAAAAGCTGAATTGATAACAATTTTTATTAAAGTTGTGTTCTCTTCTTATTTATTCAAGAGTGAATCAGAATAAAAACCATTGCTACTTACTTTATATATATCAGATGTCTATATATTAAGAAAACTATTTGGTCACTTTTTGAGACCTTCCAGTAAATCATAAATTTCACCGTACAGTGTTCTTTACTATAAAATGTTCTGGATTTTAGGTTTTGATTTTTGTTATAGGTTTTGAGCTTTTAACTCTTGTGCTTGCACCTCTCCCTCTTGGGAAATGGCATTATTATTCCAATTACTGATTAATTCAGAAACTATTTATTGTGTGCCTCTCACAAGTAAAGCACTTTGCATAGTATAGTGAAGAATGTAGAGATGGATGCTGTTCTCAAGGTGTTTATGAATTAAGACAGAAAATGAGACATTTGCAAGTAAATATAATAGGAAGTTGAAGTTGGCAAGTAACGTGAGAATTGCAGATAAATGTTTATGGGAATTTAAAGATGACTTGCTATTTATTTTGGAGAAATGCCGTGGATAAAGGGATTAACAGTCTATGTGACAGCAAATTTGGCTCTACAGTGGCCTATAAAAATAGTTAAGGGGATCACAAAGAATAAGCAGTAAGTATCTGACTGATGAATATAAATGAAACATATGTAGCTATTAAGAAATATGGCCTGTGATAGAAATAATTACAAATAATAATAATCATTGTACATGACATGCCAGTTACCTGTTTGTTGTCTCTCAGCTCCAAGTTCACCCCTTGGAACCTAGCCAGTGATTGTGCATTGGGCTCCTTAGCATTTGTCCTGTACGGTGAGCGTGATGTTCAGCTTTGTCAGTAGAGGGCACTAAAAGGAACACTGCAGGAGGGAGGGGCTGCTCTCCCTGCTACATTTTGTTTTTACTTGCTCCTGGTGCATGACCTATTAGAGATGTGCGTGTATGGTGACATGTAGTGATACTCTTCCCCAGCCACAGCCCAGCTGGGGCAGTCCATGATGACTTCAGAACCCATGTGAGGGCTCAGTGACCACCTAGCCCCAGCCGTCCCAACACAGAGGCCGCTTGCTCCAGGACTCACGCTTACAGCTGTGAGGGCCCATCTACCAAACTTGGCTGAGCTCTGGGACGCTGTTCTTGCTTGCCTGACAACTATGGCCCAGCCCTGGCCTGAACACCTCAGCAAACTATGCTGCCGTACAGAAGAGGGCTTCAGCTACTGTAGTTTCTGTCTCTTGATTGGCTCCCCAACTGGTACCTATTGCTATAAGATCTTTTGCTCAGTTAATATTATTGATTTTACAGTTCCTCAGTTCCTTAGGAGTGATAAAAGCTTAATTTCACACCACTATCCCTGAAAAAGAATTAGACAGGTGTGACATATCTCCTCACATGGCATCATGGAAGATGGCTTTTTCACTAGTGAATATTGGATATGTTCTAGCATCCCGTTCATAAATAAATATTAGGCATTCACTGACCAAATCAAGTGTTGTTGATCCTATTTCCAGTTCAAGTAAGTGCTTGGTTTCAAATTGAGTTATCCATATAACAGATTTTGTAGGGATTGATTATTTTGGCCAAAGTAAACCAAAAGAGGTAGATTTAAACTATTTTCCTATGGTCATGTATGTGACGATTATTTTCATGTAAAGGCTTTCAATAATGCAAAACTATGTATGTAGAAGTTTTAAAATACATGATATCTGTAGTTCACAAAATCATTTGTTGATTGCCAGAGCCTTGGTTTACATTCAGGCCTGGTGTTAGCCATGTTAACAACTAAATGGAGTCCCTCATTCTTAACTTTATGATCCTTTGGCAAAAGGGGAAAACCCTGGGTAAAGCAGTTTTAAAATTTTTATGATTGATTTCTTTTAACTCACAAATGGCCATACCTCAAAGATTTTAAAAACAACCAAAAACAATAATAGGCAGACTACAATCTCATTAACTCTGGGATCTTTTAAAAGTGAAAATATTTACCATTTTCTAAAGAATGCCCACTATCTTAGGGGTGAGGTACACCAAGCAAATATGTACAAAACATTAAATTGAGAAAACTTCATATTCTTTCCTCTATAGCAAAACTCCTAAAAAATAAGATAGAAGATAAAAGATACTCTACTCAGGACTTAACTGAAGTTCTTTGAAACATGACAGAAATAAAGCAAGAAATTGTTTCATTTCCTTTTAGAAGTGTTCACCAAAGATAAAGTATTTTCTGTTATTTTTAATCCCAGAGGAATTACTTTCTCAGGACCATGATATTAATTGTTTCCTTTCTCATAAGCAGCCCTGAGCTTTCTTATAAAGAGCAGGCTAGCAAGACAAAGTGACCAATTCACTTTAAAGATGAAGAAACATTTCTGTTAAGGGCTGTTGACCAAGAAACATCAGTTAAAGATCCCAAACATAAAATGCACCTTAATTTACTTTTAAAAGGGATTATCCTAAGGGGGAGAAATATAAAATGTTAAAAGGACATGGGTGTTAAATGGAGTCTTAGAGATGATCTGAACCAACCCTTCATTTTATGAAACCCTCTTGTCCTATATAGTCCAACCCCACATTTTATAGATGAAGAAGAAATCAGGAGAGGTGAAATGATGTATCTCTGCTCTCCAAAATAAAGATCTGAATTTTGAACCATCTCTTCTTCTTCTATATAAACCTCCCAATTCCCCTGTCTTCTCCACACCTATGTTCTCAGAGGTCTTGATCCTCTACTTAGCTCTTTTTCTCCAGCATATAAGATGTATTTCCCTTCTTATCAAAATGCTCCTTTGCCCTCTCGCTGTAGTAACATCTTGTCCTATTCATAGTTGAGCTTCTTGAAGAGAGACTCAGTCAGTCCATTTCTCATTGCCCGTTTACTTTTTTTTTTTTTTTTTTTTTTTTTTTTTTGCGTTACGTGGGCCTCTCACTGTTGTGGCCTCTACCGTTGCGGAGCACAGGCTCCGGACGCGCAGGCTCAGCGGCCACGGCTCACGGGCCCAGCCACTCCGCGGCATGTGGGATCTTCCAGGACCGGGGCACGAGCTCGTGTCCCCTGCATCGGCAGGCGGACTCTCAACCACTGAGCCCCCAGGGAAGCCCGCCCATTTACTTTTTAAACCACCACAATTGTTTTTATGTTTCTAGCACTCTAGAACTTTTATATGTTCACTAAGGTGCCTAAGGACAACCATGCTGATAATCCAATGAACTTTTTTCTGTTATTTTACTAGATTATGCTGTGATGTTAAACAATGTCGATCACTGTCTCTTACACTTTCTTCCCCGGTTTCGTCTTCTAGAAAATGGGATTACTCCTTTTGTTTTCTGTAAAAATTAACTGTTGCATTTTAAGAATGAAAACATTCCTGTTTTACTAATATCTAGTTTCATCATTTTCCTTAGAAAGTTGCAACAAACCTGTTTATGGCTCTCGTCTTTCTGCTCAGTTCTTCTCTCTACTACCCATAAGTATCACTGATAAAATTAACTGACTAAATTGAGTTTGATATCAAATCATTCATTCATTCTTTCACTCAGCAGATATTTATAAGCATAGTGCTAGTCACTATGCCACGAACAGAGATATATTTCCAGCAAATATGGTACTGTGGAAGAAACCGAGGGGCTGGACTCAGATGAGTCATTATTCATATCCCAGCTCTAGTTGTATATTGTATCAATTTGATTAAGGTTTATTTTACTGACTTTTCTCATTTATAAAGTATGATACTAATACATATCTGCAAATTGTCGCCTAAAGTCTAAAGTTCATGTTTATCAAGTACATAGCATGACTTAATAGATGCTTTAAATCACTGTTAGCCTTCTACTTTGTACTTCTTTCTAAGTGATCAAAAAGACCATATTAATTTTAAATGCCTTACATGTTCTTAGCCCTTTTCCTTTGTCTTCCTGGCAAATTTCCTCTTATTTTAGAAAACTCATTTCAGCTCTCACCTACCTGGGAAACTTCTCTTAGCAATGTTTCTGCTCCTACCCCTATCCTGAAAGAATTGATCAAAGAAGCCTCATCTGTGCTTCCTCTGTGTCCCATAGATAATTTCCTATTATACTTAACACAACTTACATAACTTTCCTGTTATACTTCTCATGGTAGACTGTGTGCTCCTCTGGAACAGAAGCCGTTCTTTCATATGTGTATCCTAAACTCGAAATCAGACTTGGAACTTGTTAGGCAACCCAAGAATTAATTATTCTTAAATAGAATTGAACCACGCCTTAAGGTTCAAAAGTCTTGCTTTATACACAAAATAGCATTAAAAAATTACTGAAGCTTTATTTGTTGAATATTTTCTCTCTACCTGAATATATGTCTGAATAACGAGATATAATGTATTTATAATTATTACATTATCTAAATAATTCTGCATATATTTAGCAAAAATTTTGTATTTTAATTGTGTCTTCTGAATATAAATATATATGTTTTGCATTATGAATAAGTGTTTTACATACTTTTCTTAAAGATAACTATCATTAAAATGTTCAAACTTTGTCTTTAAATTAACAGAGTAATACAAAAGTATTTTTTTTTTTGCGGTACGCGGGCCTCTCACTGTTGTGGCCTCTCCCGTTGCGAAGCACAGGCTCCGGACGCGCAGGCTCAGCGGCCATGGCTCACGGGCCCAGCAGCTCCGCGGCATGTGGGATCTTCCCGAACCGGGGCATGAACCCGCGTCCCCTGCATCGGCAGGCGGACTCTCAACCACTGTGCCACCAGAGAAGCCCTTGTTGTACTTTTTAAAACTCAAATATTTCTTATTTATATCACTGTTTTAAATTTCAGACAATATTTTCTTAGCTTTTAACATATATGCCAAGTTAAGGATTGGCCAGCCAGATTGCTGTTTAGGCATGTAGTCATTCTCATTTTGAATATTAATATGGTACATTTTTGTTATTATTTTATGTAATGTGCCAATATAAAACTTTTGAAATGTCAGTATTCTAAAATATAGAAATGGAAAAGATGTTCGGTTGGCAAATAGTTTTTTTTTTTTAATATTTTTTATTTGGCTGCATCAGGTCTTAGTTGCGGCACTCGGGATATTCACTAAGGGACGTGGGATCTTTCGTTGTGACGCACGAGCTCTTCATTGTGGTGTGCGGGCTCTTCATTGTGGCGTGCGGGCTCTTTGTTGTGGCGCATGGGCCTCTCTCTAGTTGTGGAGTGCAGGTTTTTTTCTCTTCCCTAGTTGTGGCGCGTGGGCTCCAGAGTGCATGGGCTCTGTAGTTTGCAGCACGTGGGCTCTCTCTTTGAGGCGCCTGAGCTCAATAGTTGTGGCACGGGCTTAGTTGCCCCGCAGCATGTGGGATCTTAGTTCCCCCACCAGGGATTGAACCGGCATCCCCTGCATTGGAAGGCGTATTCTTTACCACTGGACCACCAGGGAAGTTCTGGTTGGCAAATAGTTTTAATATTCAACATATAAATTTACTTACTGGCTCTTGTAATTATAAATGAGAAAGGTTAAATAAGATTTCTCTTTCATGTAACTTTAATTAGTAAATGGCTTACAAATCTCACATCCACATTACTAACTCAAAGGATGTAATTCTCTACTTTAATATTAATTTCAGTGTACATACAAACATATACACAGATATATATATACATATATATTTCTTGAGAATTGTTTATATACATTTGAGAAGAAAACAGTCTAAACAATGCAGATTGCACGTAAATATTTCTACAATTAACTCCATTTATCTGGATATAAGTTCTCTAATTCTCCAAACCTCTAAAACTCAACCTCCAATTGAATATATAGGCTTTTGAACATTCCAAATATCTTTTCATATGTTTTGCTTCAAATTGAAATCTAGATGGCCTCACATATAAAAATTTTTAATAGACACCTATTTAAAACAGTTCTTTCAAACCCTGGCATTTGGAAGGAACAAATTAACAGGGACTAGAGGATGAAGTAGAGATGGAGATATCCAGAATTAGGCATTCTCTTCCAGGCAAGAAGGGGAAATAAGTTAAAAGTAGAAACAAAGTGTAATTACCATATATTTATAAACTCTTAAATAAAAAGAGAAAAAGTATATAATATTTTAAGAAGATTTCCATCAGTAATGGTGAATATGTAGAGTATTTCATAAATTCCATGAAAGGGCAAATTTGGGGGTGTTTGAGAAAAGTGATTAATGAACTTTAGGACCTTCATCTTAGTTCAATATCTTGAGATAGCCTTAAAAAATGGGAAAACAGAACAATAAAAATCACACATATATTAAAATTGATAGTCACCTAGAATAATACAGATAAAAACAACTGATGCCTTGTGAATAGAAATTATGTCAGACCAATTTAATTTCCTTCTGTGACAAAGTAAAAAGTCATGTTGATTAAGACAAAAATAATAGATATCACTTATCTGTGCTTCAGGGAGGCTTTTGTATATCTGTACATGATCTTTTATCATTAATTTCCAACTTTCATATAAGAATTATGAAGGACCACCACATGAAAGGAGTTGAACTTTCAGTGCCTACTGATGGTAACAATACACTTTGACTGTCAAAAAAGACATCTATGAAAGAATTTATATTTTATTAAGTACTACCATACACAATTAAAAGAGATTATGGTATGAATGTGTACACGGCATGTATTCAGCATGAATCAAAAGCCAGGGTGGGGCTTCCCTGGTGGGGAATAAAATCATAGAGTCTTAGAAACTTTAGAATAACTCTGAATCTGCTTTCCTGCAATTATTGCCTTATTAATCTAATTTAATTTAAAGTTAATTGTTAGGGTAATGTTCAAGTGATTCAAGATGGTTAATTATGATTCCATGATATCAGGGAGAAATATATTAATTACACTATTGAAATCAATCCAGAGATCATTACTGTTTAATAACTTTTCACTGACCTCAATGTTGAAATTGGGAATAAAAGTTTAAATGGTATATAGTAAATCATATTAATAGCTCTGAGGGATACAGGAATAGGACACAGAATAACCTTGAAACTTTTAGAAACTGGTTCATTAAAGCAAGACAGATTCTAGTGTAAAGTTCAGCCAAGGTGTAATATATTGTGAATCAAGAACAAACTATACAAATCAAAAGAAGGTAGAAAAACTAGTCACAAGTTGGTGGAATCAAGACCCTTATGTTTAACAGGAAGTCAGTAAATAGTTGTTTTTGCTGATTAATAGCAGGAAGAGGATCATAGGATATTTTTATATCTAAAGATAAATTTTATTTTTTCAATCCTTTTTTTTTAATGTCAAATTGATTTGTGCAAGATACAGGTTAAGTAAATAAAGATACCCTATTACTGAAACACTTGACCCAGTAATTTGTAAAGAAAATGTATGCAAAAGTCAGGAATCATTTTTATGCTATTCTTATTACTATTATTCCTTTAGAGTCTCTAAGCAGATCAGTGAAGTTGGGCAGAAATTGGAAAGGAGCAAGTGAGCAATGCCAATGATTACGTAGTATCCATGATAGGGGCTTAAAAGGTTGAAAATTTTTCAGTTTGGAAAAGAGAAAACTAAAGGGAGACATGACAGCTGTCTTCAAATATATGTAACTTTGTCACAAGGAGATGTGATTGGATTTTTTTATCTCTGTGGAAAGATAAATCACTGGAAATGGGCATAAACTGTAGCAAGGGAGAACTTCATTTGTTTATTTCTTTTCCACTTCAAAAGTAATTTGATCTGACTTACAAAATCTAATACAATATAAATCAAAATAGTAAAGACCAAACAAGCTAAAAGGAGTGGTGAATTAGATGTTCCCAAATGCTGAAGTGTTATAATGAGTTTTACTTGGTTCTCAACTTAGCTTTGTGCTTCTAATAGTTAAAGGGGAGGGGTGGAGGGTTATAATGGGTTCGTAGATAAACCCCCGTGTCTACACCGGAAAGTTAATAAAAGGGAGCCCACTGCAAATCTCTGCTAGTCCTACAATGTCTAGTATGTAACTGAGCATGGTTGTAATTTAATAGTTTCTTTGGTGTTTGATTAATTGGTCGATTGGTATTTAGTGATCTTTCTTGTTGTTGTTGAATTCCATTCTACTATATGCCTAGCAACTCTATGTCTCTGCCAACTGAATAGAAATTTCTGGTATTTTTATCATCTCCAACTTATTTTCTGCATTTGGCCCTAGTTTGAAACATCTAAAACACTAGATATTTTTGTACTAGGATTCTTTGAATTTTGAAGTGCAACGTTCTGGATGTTGTTCCTTATTTCTGCCAAAAGATTATATAATAACATATAAAACTGTGACTTTATTTGGAAAGTAAATTTGGCTCAATTTAATATGCTGGGCACAACTCAGTGTCACCTGCACTAAAACTTATTCTGACAGATATTCATTCTACAAAGTCTAAATTGATCATTGAAAAGGACACTTTCAACCACTCAAGTCATTAAGTGACCCAGAGATGCCATTTGCAGGTAACGCCTTCTAACAGACCTATCAGGATACACGTCTCTTCAAAATCAGTCATTCTCTAAGTGGCATTCTTTTCTTTCTTTTATAGTGTTTAAAGTATAGTAATAACGGCAGGCTTTTTTTTTTTCTGGTCAAGATTTTTATCCATTCTTTATAACATAGAGATCTGATATCCCAAATAGGCATTTGTCCAAGTGCTTGAAATTATGTTAGACCATGTTTTGAGGAAGACTTGGCCTGGAAGGATTCTTTTAGTCTACTTTTAAGAAAAGTTAGGATGGCTCAATTTCTCACTGAGAAAACATGTTGAGACAATAAATGTTTCTAACCAAATATCAGCCCTGTTGCCTAAATTCTGGTTTTATAACAAGAACATTGAACTATGAAACAGTAGACCCAGATTCAAATCTCAAATGTCCTACAAACTCTCTGACTGGGGCGAGTCACCCCATTATATGTGATACTTAACTTCATTGAGCCTTCATTTTCTCTTCTATATGGTAGATAGTTAAAATTTTAAGAATCTGTTATGTGCAAAGTATTTTTACTTTTTTTTTGGTGGGGGGGTGGGTCAGGGAACACTTGTTTTCAAGGAATAAAAACATATTCAAGGTAGTGTAAGTCAGATGGGTTATTTACTAAAAATCCCATAGACCAAAATACAGCCAAGCCGTAAAGAGACTAAACTGAACTGAGAAGTCAGGAGCCAGATCACAACAGCTCCCTCTTTCTCAGTGTTTGCATGCTTACTTTTGTCTCTGCTTCTCTGTCTTTTGCTGCTTTGGCTGCTGTCCTCTGCTTGCTCGTGGCCAGATAGTACTTCCCAGCCTCAACTCTGTATCACTCCGTTCAGGTTCCCATAATGTTCTGACTCACTTAGTCCACTTCAATCTAATCATTCTCCAGAAAGAGAATCCTATCTGCTCAGTTAAGCTTATGGATTGATCCCCCTGTGATCAGTGGGGGATCATTTCACTTACTAGGCTATGGCCGTGGGGAAGGGATGGGAAAGTCAGGTGGTGCAAACATGTTCGTTTAGGTTCATCTTTCAGCCCAGGTTACACATGGGGCTGAGTAAGCACCCCAACTGTGTTATTATAAGAATTATTCACATTTTATAAGTGATGGAATTGAACTGAAGGAGGTCATGAAACTATTTTTAATGTCACAATTTTATTAAGGATTAGAAACAAAATTTGAACTGAGATATCCTCATTCTAGGTCCTGTGATCTCACCACAAAACTTTCATGGTTGACAAAATAAACCTCCAGGTTATAAACGACCCTTCCTCCATTTAAATTATTGAATCATGGATTCCTCTCTAATCAATAAACAGATACTCGCATGAATTAACTTAATTCCTTAGGTTCCAAATGCTTGCTTTTGATATCTATAAAGTATGCCTGACCTAGTCCATTCATCCATACCAATTTTTCTCAACACTTGCCCATTGATTAAGTATAAGCCCTCCATCTTAATCACCTGGATGGGTGGTTTAAAAACAGATTCGAGGCCCAACTTCAGACCTCTGAAACAAAATCTTGGGGTGGGCCTTGGACTTGTGTTTTCAAAAAGCTTCCCCAGGTGATTTTTATGAATAAAATCATATATATCCTCAAGGTTCAGTGTCTATTTGATACATAAGCAATATGCCATATTATTTTAGTTCTCCACAAATTAAAAAATATTTACTTAATTAAACTTTAATGTTACATTCTTAAATTTTGTAGAAAGGAGAATGAATGAAGCTCTGAATGAAAATTTTTATTATCGCTCTATGTTTGAGTTTCCTTAGTTTGGTGATGACATCTATGTTAGAATGAGATGTGGGAGAAGGACAGTAGCGTTACCCTTCTAATGACCTATGACTGAGCAGATGACCTGAGGTCAGCTTCTGATTCTGAATTCATTCATTTAGTCATTCATTCAAGAAAACATTTACTGAACGCAGTAAATGGCACACATTTTGGTTCTCCCATAAATCAGATAGAATGATTTTGCTTATGCCTCTAGAAGAGGTGGGAGAAAACATAGGATCCAAGAGATTTAGTTCTTATTGGATGTTTGAGCAATATGCCTTTTTCCTTAATGCTGAAGTTGTCTTTTCTGCCTTTCTCTTTGGTGGAAAAAAAGAAAAAACAACAATTGAGCAGTAGCAAAAGGGTCTTGACCTATCTACGCAGCCAACAAGATTTGTCAGGTTATAAAGATGCCCAGAGTGCTGAGGAACGCCTGCACTTATATCAGACCTGTCAACTCCATCCCTACAGCTCAGTTAATGTCCTCTACCAGTGCTGTTGAATCCTTGATGTTTTTATAAACCTGTTTCTAGGCTAGAAATGAAGCTGAAACTAAATAAAGCATACAATAAATTTATCCATTTTTTCCCTTTATTCAAATCAGTAGCATCTAAGTTCTTCTTGTAAGGACCCTCTGCTTTGGTTCCCAGATAGATAAAAGTATTTAAAACTGCTGTGTCTCTAGTTTCTAAAAATTGTCAAACAATTTTCTTTCCTTGTAGGCAGTGTTTAAGGGAATTACTGTTAGATTATTTATGTGGATTCTAAAAAAGAAAGAAAGGAAAAGCAAATCTCTTTTTCATCTCAGCTGAGAGCCAGCAGTGCTGCTCCAGAAAGAAATGATTTTATTTCCAGCCTCTTTGCAGCATCTCTGCACTGCATTACTGCAGTGTTGCAAAGCTGTGCCTTGTATACCTTTCCCTGTCAGCCAGACAGCTGGTTCACTGCGTTTCCCATAAAAGTCATTGTTCAAGAGGGGGCAAAAAACAAAACCCCAATGCAGGATAGACCATTATGTTCCAACATCTGTTTTATGCAGATTGCGGTACAATAACATGCTAGTAATTGAAATAGAATGTAATTGTAGTCTGAATTCGTTTTGGTAAATTGCATTATTTTAAAACACAAATCTTAGGGAAATGAAATTTTAAACTTGGATTATTTGGTTACAAGTAACAAATAGCAGTATGAACAAACCAATAGATAATATAAAATATTAGATTTTGGAATTCAGAATATGGAGGATTTCACTTTAAAATATGTAACTTAATGAACAATTTTTCAATTAATCAAAAAATTTGGAAGGCTGTTAAGTACATATTACTCTTCTGGGTGTTATGGGAAGTGAAAGGGATTTGTAACAATTAAAAGTATAGCATATTAGCTACATTTTATAAGAAAATATCTGTCTTGTGCCCAGTAGGTGGTAAAGACTCTACAGGCTGTGGACTCTGGTGACTGGGGAAGGCTTTATGGCCTAGACTCTTTTTAAGAAGAGCTAAATGTTGCCAAATTCATATTATCCTTTGATTTTTGCTGGGAATGTATTGTCCCACATCTAAGGTAGAAGGGAGTATATAATTGCTTTATCTCTCAAAAGTTTATAGGTTTATGTCTCACGCAAATGTGTAAGAGCATTTTTCTCCTTGTTATTATGGCTGTTCAGGTTTATTGGTTTCATCCTTAGTGATCTGACTATACAGGATGTGAGGAAGCAGATATCATCCACACCAAAAGCTGGGTTTTCAGAACCTTCTATTTGAGAAGTCCACTTAAAATGGAAGCCAGTGTTTTTAATATAACCATCATTATTTACACATATTGAGGCCACAATGAAATTAGTTAACTTGATCTGTCTTGCAATTTGATTTTTATTGCCATCTCTTCACCATTTGTGAAAATCTACTTGCCACTGGTTTTAACATTATTATTAATTAAATAACATTATTGTTAACTATTATCCACTTTTGAAAAATAAATCCCACTACTGATTCCTCTCAGGAGTTAAGCACTGTTTTCAGGAAAAATTCTAGAATAAGTGGGCTTTCTCTGGTACTAGTACTTTATACTCTCAGCCCCAAAATGCTCATCCTTTTATATAGTCTCTCCCTGGCATTTGATAATTCCGTCAGAAAATCCCCACTAAAATTGGTTCATCCATAAGTATACTCCCACTGAAAGTAACAGTATCTGCCCAACCACACACTTGACCTCTTCCCACCAAAAAAAGAATTCCCAGCCCCTCAGTCTGACTGATTGACCCATTTTGATTCAGAGAAATGAGCTAGACATTGAGAAGTAAGCAGTCTCTTTAATTTAATTCACAGTGACATATGAACGACTCATATACTTCACAGAGACATTGGTCTTTTGAAAGAGAATGCTTGTTAACTGACCCAAAAATTTTAATTAATTGAATGTTAGGCAATGTGAAAAGAAGTTTTAGCAGAGAAGACTTTCTTTGGATTTAGGGTTGCCAGATTTAACAAGTAAAAATGTGGGATACCCAGTTACATTTGAATTTCAGATAAGCAATGGATAATTTTTTAGTAGAAGTATGCCCCAAATATTGTATGGGGTATGCTTATACTAAAAAAGAGAATCTGTTGTTTATCTGAGGTTCAGATTTAACTGGGTGTCACATATTCTTTCTGTCAGCCCTATTTAGATTCCTTAAATCATCATGGCGGCTACTAGTATTCACCATGGCTTAAGCTGGCCCTGGCTCTCCCTACCCCCATCTGCCAGCCCAGCCCCAGTGATGAGTTGATCTTTGAACACCATTATGTTTCCTCCACCCAACACTCTACCCAGAAAAGTGAGCAATTTTCTCAACAAGTCAAGCACTCATCTAGACCAACCCTATAACTTTTAAAAAACAATCATACCGTGCCTAGCCCAGGGGCTTTGGGACTTTACTGGGGCTGGGGGTGAAGTAGCAGGTGAAAAGTATTTGGGAATTGAAGCCGAAGGAAAAATAATTTGAGTGTAAGCTTTAGTTGAATATAATAATAATCTTTACATTATTTATAAGGTTTTATTTAACAAAGCATATAATTGAACAACTTCAGCTGCCACCTGCTATGGAGGATAACAAAAAGGGACATTTTTCTCAGCACTTAAATGTTAAAAAATATATTGAGATGCAAGAGCAGAAATGGATCCAAAAAGCATGCTTTTTTCTTTTCTTTAGGAATTTTTGTTTTAACTATCTCTTCACTGACACCTGGATAAAAGGCATTGGCACCACGAAAATGGTTAGGTAGAAAGAATGCAGGACATGCATTGAACTTTGTTTTCTTGTCTCACAGGTTTATTAACATTCAGTTGGATGTACCAAAAATATCCTTACATGAAATGAGTGTTAAAATGAACATCTAGATTAGAGAAAAATCACTCTGGCCTGATAATTTTGTGTGAGACTGTGAATACAGATGGCACAATGGTTGTTCAATTATTAAAACATGGTTTATCGGTAATAATTCAGAACAGCTTTGCAGCTCACTGCCCACACACGCGCACACACACACACACACACACACACACACACACAGAGTCTCTTGACTTGTGGGGTTGGGAGAGATGTCCAGTTTTTACTGCTTCAATGTTCAACATCTGTTTCCCTCCACTCTGGGACTAAAAAAGTGAATTCATTAAGGTCAAAAAAATGCATAATTCTCAGTTCAAGGGCCAAGTGGCCTAAAGTCTATTTAATAAAGTAGCATATAAAGGGAATTTACTTACCTTCCAGTATTCCCAATATTGTTCTTTTCCACTTGCGAACTTATATCCTTCACAGCCCTGCTCAGTGACTTTTACCTGGTATACATTCAATAAACATTTGAAGAATGAACAAAATTCATCGCACATATCATGTGTTGCACAGAGAGACAGGAATAGTCCCGGCTAAGGCTCTGCTGTGACAGATGTTCTGGACATCTGGTCATATCCACTCTATACAAATCTGTGCTAATCATCAGCTGGTGGGCACTCAATCTAGATAAAACTATAGCAATAGCTAGAGGGTCACTTTAACCCAGACCAGTACACTACAGAAGGAATTGTAGTGAGAATGACTGAACTCACACCACAGACTGAAAGGTAAAGCAGCTAACATAAGTATAATTGTATATAAAATAAGTGAATCATAATTGTATGTCACAGATGAGAAATAACATATAAAGAAAATTTAATATAGTGAATCCTTGAATCAGGAAATCATCCCCATCTTTCAAGATCTATTTTCGGTAAATTCTTTCAGCTTACCCTCTACTGGTAGGGTTTTTCTTTGAACAAAGAGTCCATAGTAATAACTGCACATAATGTTATTACTTTGTCTATAAGTGTCCAATGTTCAGATTTTATATAGACAGAATGTCTTTCAACTGAATTTTGGCAGCTCTGATACTCCTGGTCTCGGTTCCTCAAAACACAGGGAGGTTCCCTTTGTCTTCAAGCCGTTTGGAAAAGTGAAGTGTCCATCAGCAGATCCTCCTTCCCCAGGGCCATTCATTTGTGTGCAACACTCTTCTCTCCCTCCTCCGCCATCTTTTTCTCTTTTTCTTCCCCCTGTAGTTCCATCCCACCTCTACCCAGCTGCCCCTCAGTTCTGCGCTATATTTCTCAATATATCTGCTCTGCCCTTGGCAGTTTTGCTTTCTGAAGAGATGGTGCCACACAAATTCTCTGAGCAGGAAGAGTAACTTCAAATTGAGTTCACGCTAAAGAGGAGCCCCCTGGGCAGAATTCCACCCTCCAGCCTACTTCCTGTGTGACATCATTTCCACACCCTTCTGGCTGAAGCAGCTCTGGGACTTCTCTTGAACTATTTCATACCCTGAGCTATCAGGCAACACTCCTAGGAGTAAAGGGTGGAAGTCCTCCCAAAATAAAAATAAACATAACTATGAATTCTTAAGAACACCTAGACATTCAGTAAAGATGCGACCGAAGAGGTGGACTCTATTTCTCTGAGGAACAGAGTCTAATCATGTGTGCTGTGAGTCCTGAAAGTGTTTACATACTGATTGAAAACATTGCATTCTTGGAAAGGGGCTACCAGCTGGATCAACTCCTCTGAGCTGATCCGGTAAAGGTCCCACGAGGAAATGATGTTCCACACAAATCAGGATAATTCAAGGATAAGTCAATGATGAGAACTGGTTATAAAGAAGTGGATACAATGCAGGGAAACCAAAAACAATGGTATTCCAGGGCTAGTAACCGTAGCGCTGCCACTCAGTATCTGATTCCACCCTTTTCTAGCTTCAAGAGTAGTTTGATTTGTAGGGTAGGATTAAATATATACAATCAGATAAGACCCATTCCTTGCTCTCAGGTATCTCATGGTCTGAAGTGTGGGGAGTATAAGAGATAATTACCTACAGACAAATAATTATAAGGCAGTTTGACAAGGGCAATAATAGATGGTCTGTACAAATACATTTATCAGGTATCTGATAGTAATACCTGATATGTTGTTTTTCTATATTATCTTGATAGTTATATTTCATCAAGATACTTCACTAAACAAAGAGCGGTCTTATCCCTAAGAGAAAAACCTTTTGAGAGAGAATATTGTCATTGCTTGAATGGTCTTCAGGAACAGTGGATTTCAGGTTATTCTGATCTTACATCCTTATTAAAAAAGATTTGTATACATCCCCATAAAGTAATATTCATAGTTTATACCCATTCATTGTTGTAGTTCCTTTATGAATATCAGCACAACATACTATATTTTAATAGAAAATAAATAGAAATAAATTTCTACTACTAAAAAAAAAAAAGAAAGAAAACATTGCATTCTTTCACTGAAATAATGATCAAAGTAGATATTTGCAAAGAGGGAATGTAACTATTCCCCCACCCTCCCCACCCCCGACATCTTATGTTAAAATGCTAGAGCCAGCTTCTACTTTCCTTCAAAGGGAATCATACCAAGTTAGCCTGATGTTTTTTTCCTCCCATTATTGTCCCATAGCCATAAAAGGACAAATGCCGACTCTAGCACCATGTCCCCTGGCTGCTACTTACAGCTACAGAACTCCCACTTTGATGAGGGCTGTCAGCACAAATGGCTTGCACTGCCTGAGAGAGCAACAAGAATAATGACATTCATTCTGTCTGTATCTTTGTGGGGTTTATATTAAATTACTTTTTGGTGGTGGTTTTCAAATAAAAATTGAGCGGACTCCTGACATTTCTGCAAAGGAGGGGGAGGGTGGGGAAGATGAGCAACAGAAGTGAGATGGGGGCTGAGGAAAAGGAAGGGGGTGGGGAATCAAGGAGAGTTGGGACGGAAAAGATGAGCAACGAGAAAGGGAAGAGTGAGCAGAGGAACGGGACTGGCGTCTGCACTTCTGCGCTCCAACGAATCCCCTGTGTTCAAAACCTGCTGTGTGTAGCCTGGATTGAGGTATGCCTCCGCCATTCCCAGCTAAGCGGGGCTGGGAGACCCACATTAGGCTCTTAGTGCCCTTCACCTCACAGTCTGTCCAAATCTGTAACCACAGACACAGCTGTGAGCTATGAGTCTTCTACTCTGTATCCACCCAAATCTCTGTGACCAGATCACTCACCCACCAAAATAAGATTACTTCTAACATGGAAATTTTAACTTAAATAATTTGTTCATAATTAGGGCTGTTACTGTATTCTTAATACAAATGAATCAAAGCTGTGCCAAAGAATTCCCTTCAGTTATTCTGAGTAGGATTATCAAAAAGAGAACCTAGGGCTCCCCTGGTGGTGCAGTGGTTGAGAATCCGCCTGCCGATGCAGGGGACACGGGTTCGTGCCCCGGTCCGGGAAGATCCCACATGGCGCGGAGCGGCTGGGCCCGTGAGCCATGGCCGCTGAGCCTGCACATCTGGAGCCTGTGCTCCGCAACGGGAGAGGCCACAGCAGTGAGAGGCCCGCGTACCACAAAAAAAAAAAAAAAGAGAACCTGAATTTCACAAGGTTTATAATCTTGGCTATCTGCCATCTGACTTTTTATAACTGGCATCTCTCAGAGGAAGAAAAAAAAAAAGCATCCTAATGATACTTATGTTCTTCATGACAGAACTACAGGTAGAGCCTGATAGGCTGAATCTAAGTCAAAAGTTGTTTAAGAGATACCATGTTTCTTTATTATTTGTTTAATCAGTTTAGCAATCTGGTCATTGATTAGCGGCTTTCACAGACAGGCTAGTTAACTTT
This sequence comes from Grampus griseus, assembly GCF_964374135.1. NCBI lineage: Eukaryota > Metazoa > Chordata > Mammalia > Artiodactyla > Delphinidae > Grampus > Grampus griseus. Next base: position 65,559,895 of record NC_139001.1, read on the forward strand.
GCTGTGTTAAACAACCCCGAAGTCTCAGTGATTTACAAACTTTTTAGTGGCTGCAGGTTGGCTCTGGCGGTTCTGGGATGTGTCCTCCTATCCCAGGACCCAGGCTGAAGGGGCAGCCCCTGTTTGAGACATGTCAGTCTCGGGGCAGAGGGAAAAGAATAAGAATCTGGGTTGACCACAACATTGCTGTGAAAACTTCTGTTTGATTGAAGGCTGTGTTTTTGTCTCATGTTCCTTTGGCCAAAGCAAGTCACATGATCAAATGGACAATGGGGCAAAGAAGTACATTCCAGGAGCCCCACCTACTAGAAGGGCCTGCAGGCAACATGGCAGCTGGTGGAGATGTATAATCCCCTTACCATAACTGAATACCATCATGGTGCCCAAATCACCCCTTCAAGTTCACAAAATCTGCTACTCTGTGCCATGCTTAGTACAGGAGTTTTTGGTAAGACTAAGAACCTCCCTGCCAAGGATCTAGCCTCCCAGCTGTCCCCTCTGAGATTGTATCACCTGCCTGGGGTGCTGCCATCCCCTTCCCTGTCTAGAGACTCTCACAACTCACCTGTACAACTCTCTCCCCTGTCTCCTCTGCTCTGGAACTTCTAACCTCTTGTCTACAATGCATTTAAGATTTTACCACGAGACTTTAAGATTCTAAGAGCATGGACTTTAAGCAGCTCCTATTTACTGCTCTACTAAAGTTCCTGAGGTAATAAAGACCTCACAGTTCAATTTGCGTGAAATGATAGAGAAAGAAAAATGTATAAACAGAACACACAAACTTATATTTCACTAAACTATGCCATCACATAATGAGTTTTCTAATGGCTAAGGCTCTCAGCCCAAGTCTAGGACACATACGTTTCAGCACTTCATAGTGTTAAAGTATCTTGTTACTCAGGAATGCACTAAGTGCAAGATATGTCTTATACTAGGTAGTGGTTTCTGAAGTTAGGAAACAAATTAATGGTATAAAGCCATAGTCCAGAAATAGCAATTGCTTATAAGACTAGACCCAATAAATTATTTTGCCAAATAAAATTTTCCACTGGGCAAAGAAAGATAGGATTAAAGACAGGATGGTGTCTATTAGAGCTAAATTTGAGTAGGTGAGTTCTCTGTGGGGCAAGAGTATAAGCCTGTGGGCTACAGGAGTATATGCATGGTCAAGCATATTACAGGAACTGACACAAATGAGTCTATGTATTTTTTTTAATTTATCAAATACTGCTTCAAACATATTGCCAAACTGGTATTACATTCAGTTAACTCCAACTGATGTGATATGAGGTCTCGTTTTTTGTATTTCTAAACATTTAATTAAATGTTTAGAATTAAACAATTAATTAAACAATGTTTAATTCAATGTTAATTCAAGGCAAAAGATGCCCAATAATTGCACAATTTTATTAATAAAAAGTGATGGTTATATATTTCTTGATTCCAAACATGCCTAGAATGCAGTGTTTTATTTTAGTTCAACATACAGCATGTGTTAATTGCACTCTTTGTGTTAACTTTGCATTAGCATCTGAAGTAAATATAGAAATATAGAAAATATTAAACACAACAAGAAATGATGTTGTCAGTTTGAACAAAGTAGTTTATTGATATTGGATCAACAAAGGCACTAGGGAATTTACTGAATTTTGTAGCTTGTAGTTCATTTTATTAGGATGCTCTGAAAAGTACTCTTGAAATGAATGAATGTACATGTAGATGTATGTTAGGTATGTGACCTTGTTTTAAATGTAATCTGCATATAGCATGAAAATTTAGGGGTGCTTAATAAAGTTTTGAAAGAATGTAAATGTTTTAAACACGTAGATGAAATATGTTGTGTAGTTAATCCCAGTTGTAATACTAAAAATGGGTCTTATTAAAAACCACATGAAATAAAGACTTTAATTATAAACATACCAAACCCAATTATTTCTAGAAAATAAATTCATAAAACAATATTTCCTAGGCTTGTGAAATTCTATGTAAAAGCAGTTTCTTTCCTGGGTGTTAAGAAATAATGATGTGAGATCACAACCGTAAGAATAACATTTTGCCTAGTTATTTTTATTATTATTGGCAGTAACATTCTCTTGTAAAGTGAGTGGCAGAAACACCACAAAATCAACTGAAACACTTCCTCACGAACTGCCACGTCCAGATGAATTATGTCCCCAGAATAGTAATGGGACGCTGTATGGAGCTGACAGTCATTTTGACAAGCGTCTGTTTGGTTTCTCCTCAGTTCGAGAATCAAACCATTTAAAAGACAGAATTGCAAATATATGAATTTTCCCCACTTCATATTATATAGTATAAGGTGGTCAAGACACATCAACTATGCACATAATGTTGGATAGTTATGTTATAATTTTGGTTCGAAAACCTTTGATTGGGGCTGATGAATTATACAAAGTGATCTGCTCAGTGGTAAATAGAAATAGGTTTAGCAAAACATAAAAATGTTACAGAAGTAAAATATAAATTGACTGTGGAAAGATAATTCATCAAGTTTCAAACCTGCATAATACAATTTCTAAATTTAAATATTATGATCGCCTTTTTTTGGTGTCCCGCGTTTTTCAGATTTTTAAAGACAGCTTCCATTTCTGCCAAAATACTTCATTTACTAGATTTGTTTTGGGTTTTTCCAAGAAATGTAATTCATTGAATGAATACTAATTTAACATGGCTACTTGTATTATATTTGCATACATTTTACTTAAGTTTAAAATCATGTATATACTTGAAAGTTATCTCATAACTATTAGAAATGGGCAGGCACTGGTTTGGGAATCAGGAAATAAACTTCTGAATCCAGTTCATTAATAACCTTGTGACCTGGACAAATCATATATTTATTTTGATAGTAAGAAGCACGCAAAATCTAAACAAAGAAATGTCAATTTTGCTTTGATGCAGTTTGTTTTCTATTAAATGAGAGGGATGGATTAGATGATTTCTAACTTTTCTTTCAACGTTTGCTATTTCTTGATTTTATGATTTACTTATCTTTGATGGTCTTAAAGTAACTTACTTAGCCTTTCAGAAAAGTTCAGGGGTTGAGGCAAACTAATTCTCCTCTGCCTGAAAACCGGACCTGTAAACTCGAGGGACCTCTTCCACATCAACATTAAAATATGATTATATGAAGGATTACATATAGTATGTACACTTGTCTGTCAGTAAAAACTTAAAAGCAACAACCTGAGAAAACATCAGGCTGTATGTTTAGTTTACTCATCAATTAGTCAATTGATTTTTTTCCCCTGTAAATCTCTTCCAGGGTCAGATAAGGCATAAAATAAGAGTAATTATTCTAAGAGATCATAATGGCAGCAGTAGAAATTTGGAGGAAAAGGTGAGAAAATTGTCTTACCACGTTGGGGCGAGGGGGCACAGCAAGTGGAGAGGCGAATTATTTTTAGTCTTTAAAAACAACATGGAATTTAAGGCTGTTGTTGAACCAAAAAAATTCCATGAGAAGTTACCTCATTTATATTATTCCTCACCTAAATCCACAATAGCGTCAGAATGAAAAGCTGTGGAAGTTGGGAATCTTTTAAGGGGGACATTAAATAACATCTCTTTTTCTCACCCAGATTCTGAACCAAAGAGAAAAATTAGCAGAGGACTAAGAAAGATAAGTAATAAAGTATCACCTTATAGCTTCATAGAAGTTCGTTTGGAGGGCAGAGCTGTGTAGTCACGGACAGAGGTGCTCCCCAAAAGAAGTAGCATAGTAAATAACTTATAAAAGGCCAAATTTCCTCAAGTACAAAGCATTGATAAGGTTGCCTTCATGTTTAAGACTTTTATGTGAAATGCCACACTGAAAATGAAAGGCTTGATTTAAGTTATTGTAGATATTTCTCTTTGGGTAGAAAAATTCAGATGCCCAAAGATGTCTGAACTGTGAGATGTCATGAGTTAAGTTTATTTTAATTGAAGCTCCTCTATCTGTACTATGCAGCTAACCAAAACCATATTGGTCACAAGTCCAAGCTACCTCAGGAAAATATGTTGGCTGTGATAAATGCTTACTCAAGTCCAATATGCAATGCACGTGTTATCTTCTAAGGGGAAGAGAGATATGAAGCACCAAGAAGCAAAACCTCATCCAGTAATAAAACTTATTATAATAATATATGTAATGAATTAGGAAAATCTTAGTATAGAATATTATCATCATTAACTCTCTAATCTTACAAAAGCCTCCAAGAATGTGTAATATTTCACTAAAATGTCATTCTAATGCTTTTGATTTAGCTCCCCCTTTTTATATCAGTTTGGAGTCATCAGGATGTATCATTTCTTTCATTTATATTTGTACATTCTAATAAATTTTCCCCTTATTCTTCCTTCACCCACATTAATTAATATCATTTATGCTATTGCTATTACTTGACTATTTCTTTCCACTCACAAATTCTACTTTGCTTTTTTACAACCTTTTTTGTTTCACAGCCTCTGGCTTGCATTTATTTTCTTTTGGCTTTTTCTTATCTTCTTTAGGATTTCTTATCTAATTGGCTTCTACTTTTGTTTTGCTTATCTTCCTAAAGAATTCTTCTTCTTCCATTTTTCTATTGCCTGCTACACTACTTATTACCAACTTAAAAAAAATTCTTTCAGATTTGCTATCTGTTATAATACACTTCCTGTTTTTTTTTGTTCCCAGCTGTGTTTACTTAGTTATTTCGCTCTTTTTCTTTTTTAGTTCTCTTTTTCATTTTGTCTAAATGCATATTCATATTGAAAATATTTATGTCTCTTCAAAGTCTTTTCTCACCAAGAAAGTTATATTGTTTTGTCTCTTTTGAAAGGAGAAAGGGCTCCTCTGTCAACCCAAAGATGTATTTAAATGCTGGTTCTCATGTAAAGAGAAAGGTGTAAGCTAAAACTACAACCACGGATTTTGTGAGTTCCCACCCCCATATCTCATGAGGTATAATTTCATAAATTAGGGCCATTTGAAGTATTCAGTTATAAATGTTTACACTGAAGAGTGAAGTTCCCTTTCAAGGGTAAATGAAAAACTCATGATTTATTTCTCTATTTTTTAGTAAAGTATGTACAGATTCCAAATATGATTTAGAACTTTTTCTATAATGTTACTGATAAAATATTAATATTTAATTATATTTGGCAGTTTTTAGGTATTCCACAAGTAAACTTATGGGATAGATTATAATTTTTAAAATGTCTTTTATTCTTGTAATTAATGTAATATAAAATTTTTTAAGACAATATTTGAATATAAGGTCTACTTAGAGTTGAAGAAACAATTTCATTAACCTCAGCATGATGTCATTATAATATGGGTTAAATTGCTCATATATAAATGTAATTCCAGTGTCTAAACTAATTTGTAATTTTATGTAATGCATTTGAAGTGATCATATTTGTCAGTGTAAAATGCTTTTCTTCTATCTTCCTGGTTGTTTACTTCTCCAGTTAGCACTAACAGCCAGTAATCAGGGAGATTTTCCTGGAGGGCTTTTCTCAAATGGACTATTTCTGGAGAAGAGGAAGGCTTTTAGTCACTGTTTTGTTCTGTCCACACACTTCATGGACAATGATCTCTAATGTGACATTCCCTCTGAAAGGCAATGGTTGTCCAAAATGGTCATATATATTTAAAACACACCTATAGACAAAACCTAAACATATACACATTAAGGAAAGTGTTAAAGCAGTGAAATGGATGAAACCAAATGTATGGGCAAAGACATACCACATGATGTCAGACAAAGATGTCTTCAGAGGGAAAGAAATTAAAGTGAGATGAGGGCTATTTAAGGTAATAAAGGCTGCAATCCACTGCAAAGATTGGATTATAAGCAATGTCTACACATCAAATAATACAGCATTAAAATTCATAGAACAAAAATTACAGGAACTACAAGCAGAATAGAAACACATTAAAAATAGACTTTAATTCACCTTTCACAATTCATAATAGATCAACTAGAACAAAAACATGTGCATATAGAAAGTCTAAATAAGTAAGAACAAAGGTAAACTTAATTGAGATATGTTGAACTCTATAGCTTTAAAACAAAGAATAAGCTTGTTTTCTGTGTTCTTGGTGAAGTCACTTAAAAAATAAACTTTATTACAACAAAAAGGAAATATCATATATTCCAACAGACAGAAATGATACAAGCTACATTATTGGATTATAATGCAATTAAACTAAACACAAATAAACAAATTACTGAAAAAAATCTATCATTTGGAAATTTTAAGCACCTTTATCTGACACAGCTGTCACAGTAAAGAGGAACTTGAAACTGAAGTTCATTTAAGAATTTTCTGGTTATTTTTGTGTGTTTATTTTTCCATATAAATTTTCAAAGAAATTTGTATAATTCTAAAATTTTCTTGTTATTTTTGTGGGGGTTGCATTTACCTTATTAATTTAGATAATTTTTGTATCTTTATTATATAGTATTCCTATCCAAGAATAGGATATGCTTTCCTATCCATTTATATTTCTTTCTAGGTTTATTCAAAGTTTTTAAGAAATTCTTACACCGTACTTAGGAAATTTTCATCAATTGTATTTTCCTCCTTTTAAATAGACTATTTTTTAGGTCCACAGCAAAACTGAGCATGAAGTAGAGTTCCTATATATGCCCAGCTCCCACACAAGCACTGTTCACTAGCAACATCCCACACCAGAGTGGTACAATTGTTACAATTGATGAGCCTACATTGACACATCATTATCGCCCAAAGTCTAGTTTATATTAGGCTTCACTCTTGGTGTTGAAAATTCTATGAGTTTGGACAAATGTATAATGACATTTACCCTATCATTATAATATCATACAGAACAGTTTCACTACCCTAAAAATCCTCTGTGCTCTACCTATTCAACTTTCCTTTCTCTCTAACCCCTGGCAACCACTGAGATTTTTACTGTCTTCATAGTTTTGCCTTTTCCAAATTGCTATACAGTTGGAATCATACAGTATGTAACCTTTTCAGACTGGCTTCTTCCACTTAGTAATATATGCATTTAAGTTTCTTCCATGTTATTTCATGGCTTGATGCTCATTTCTTTTCAGTGCTAAATGATATTCCATCGTCTAGATGTACCACAGTTTATTTATTCGTTCACCTACTGGTTGTGGACATCTTGGTGTGTCCATATTTTGGCAATTATGAATAGAGCTGCTATAAGCAGCCATGTGTAGGTGTTTGTATAGACATAAGATTTCAGTTCATTTGGGTAAACACCAAGGAAGACAACTGCTGGATCATATGTGAAGAGTAAGTTTTGTTTTGTAATAAATTGACAAAATTTCTTCCAAACTGTACAATTTGACATTCCAAATAACAATGACTGAGAGTTCCTGTCGTTCCACATCCTTGCCAGCATTTTGTGTTGTCAGTGTTCTGGATTTTGGCCATTCTAATAGGTAGGTAGTTGTATCTCATCATTGTTTTAATTTGCACTTCTCTGATGATACATGATATGGAGCATCTTTTCATATGCTTATTTGCCATCTGTATTTCTTCTTTGGTGAGGTGTTGGTTAAGGCCTTTGACCTGTTTTTTAATTAAGTTGCTTGTTATTGTTGAGTTTTAAGAGTTCTTTGTATATTGTGGATAACAGTCCTTTATCAGCTTTTGTCTTTTGCAGATATTTTCTCCCAGCCTGTGGCTTGTCTTCTCATTTTCTTGATATTGTCTTTCATAGAGAAGAAGTTTTTAATTCTAATGAAGTACAGCTTATCAATTATTTCTTTCGTAGATCATGCTTTTTGTGTTTATTTAAAAAGTCATTACCTTGCCCAAGATTATCTACTTTTTCTTCTATGTTATCTTCTAGGCATTGTATAGTTTTGCATTTTACATTTAGGTCTGTGATCCATTTTAGGCTAATTTTTGTGAAAGGTATATGGTCTGTGTCTAGATTCATTTTTTTTTTTTTGTATGTGGATGTCCAGTTGTTCCAGCATCATTTGTTGGAAATAATTATCTTTGCTCCATTGTATTGCCTTTGCTCCTTTATCAAAGATCAGTTGACTGTATTCATGTTGGTCTGTTTCTGGGCTTTCTGTTCTGTTCTGTTGATCTATTTGTCTGTTCTTTAACCAATACCACACTTTCTTGATTGCTGTATCTTCTTGAAGTCAGATACTGTCAATTATCCAATATTTTTGTTCTCCTTCACTATTTTATTGTCTATTTTGGGTCTTTTGCTTCTCCATATAAATTTGCGAAACAGTTTGTCAGTATCCACAAAATAATTTGATTGAGATTTCTTTGATCAGTAGATCAATGGACAAATAGAGATCAATTTGGGAAGAATTGACATCTTTATAATATTGAATCTTTCTACTTATGAACAGGAATATCTCCATTTATTTAGTTAGTACTTTGATTTCTTTGACCAGTTTTATAATTTTGCTCATCTAGACCTTGAACGTAATCTGTTAAATTTATACCTAAGTATTTCTTTGAGGGGAGTGCTAATCTGAATGGTTTTGTGTTTTTAATTTCTAATTCCACTTGTTCATTGCTGGTATATAGGAAAGCGATTGACTTTTGTATATTAACCTTCTATCCTGCAACCATGCTATAATTGCTTATTAGTTCTAGGAGTTCTTTTGTTAATTCTTTTGGATTTTTCTATATAGACAATTGTGTGATAATCAAACAAAGACATTTTTATTTCTCTCTTCTCAATCTGTATACCTTTTACTTCCTTTTATTGGCTTATTGCATTAACTAGGACTTCCAGTATGATGTTGAAAAGTGGTGAGAGGGGACATCCTTGCCTTGTTTCTAATCTGAGTGGGAAAGCTTCTAGTTTCTTCCATTGTATTTTTAAACTTGTGTTCTTCCTATAAAGAAAATCTATTGAGTTTTTTATGTTACCTTTGAACTCAGACACCTCAATTTTTTCACCACCTTTAGGAATTTTTCATATGTTTCTATTGATTTTTCTAGGCATACAATCATATAATATGCAAGTAACTGTATTTTACTTCCTTCATCCTTATTAAATAGTATAATTGTTTCTCACATCTAATTGGATTGGTTTGTATAGTGTTGATTTTTTTCTTAACTTTAATGAAAATATATCTAGGGCTTGTAAAGTTTGTTGTTGACTTTGGGGGTTTTTTATATATATATATATATATATATATATAAATAAATATAAATAGTGCATTAGTGGAGAAGTTAGCTTATTCAGTAATTAATGTTGGGACAACTAGAAAAAATGGATCTCTACCTCACTCCAGATAGAAAACAAATTCCAAATAGATCAAAGATTTAAATTTATAAAACTAAGCCATAAAAATGACAAAAATTCAAGAAGAAAACATGATATATGATATGTCCTTCCACACTTCCACAGGGACGTGGATGCTTTCCTGAGCATGACACAAAATCTAGAAACCAAAGAAGAATTAGAGTTTGATCATCACATAACATTAAACATTTTTTAATTAAAATGTTTTTAATCTGTAGCATAAAATACCATAAAGTCAAAATACATACACTGTATGTTTTTTAAAAGCCCCCATATCCCGAAATTAAATGGTTCATGTTGTACTTAAAAGGTGCTATAGATTAAAAAGGAAAAGAAAATGAAAATGAAAACATGGACCGTTATTTAACTAGGCAGTCACAGAAAAGAAAATATAGCTCTTAAACATATGCTCATATAAGTTCATATAAGTTCATCTTTTCTCATTTTAAGACAAATGCAAATTAAAACAATTATATGACCCCATTTTTGCCTCAGTCAGGTTGAACGTATTGAAAGTATGATAACACATTATGTGGTTATCATAACTCCATTATGTGGAGATGAGCAGGCACCGTGTTACATCGTTGTCAGGAGAATCAATTGGTTCAGCCTTCAGAGAGAGTTATTTTGTGATAATATCAAAATTAAAGATTCACTTTTTGCACAAATTCCAACTTTAGAAATTGATACCATAAACATATTCACATATATGTGAAAGTATGTGTTTAAAATATATTAATTGCAGCTTTATTTATAATAACAAAAGACTGAAAACAACCTGAATACCCATAACTAGGTAATTGATTCAATAAATTATAGTATGTACAAAAAATGGAAAACCATGCAGCTGATAAAAAGAGTTGAATCTATAAAAACTGATAAGGAATGAACTCTAATATATATTTTAAGTGAAAAATGCAGGGTGCAGAAAAGTTTGTATAGCAAGATATTCTATGTATGTGTTTTTAAACAGAAAATGTGTGAGCATACATACACCCATGTGATTGGCACATACCTATTACATATCTGGAAAAATATATGTAGACAGATAACTGTGGTTACCGCTGGACCAGGAATTGATTGTTGGAGAACAACATGGAAAGGAAAATTTACACTGTTTTTTTTAAATGTTTTGAATTTATATCATTTACACATGTTTTTTATCAAAAAACTAATTAGTTAAAAATAAAACCATACATACATTGATGTTATAAAACTTCCCTTAGAAAATACACCATGCTTGTTATCCCTAAACTTTTACTTCCAAATAAATAAATGCCAGTATTTTTCTGATGCCTTATGGGAGCAGTAAAATTTTAAGGCAAAATATTCTTTTTCCATTGATTTAAATTTACTGATTTAATTTTTCTATTCTTCCAGGCCCTAAGCTGAATTGCAGGTAGATTGTAATAACCTCTGAAAGTTTCGTTAGTTCACTTAATGGATGGAGAGTACAAATTTAGACTTCCATCCCCCCTTGTTTCTGGTCACCCCCTAAAAAATATGGTCATAAACCTCACAGCAATGGGAATCTCCTTCAGTGAAATTTGAGATCCCTATAAGACCTCTCAAAAGATAGTTATGACAGCAGTTTTATTATTGCAGTTCATATACACCAAAGCTGCAATTAACTGTATCATAGCTTGCTGACTTTATTATTATTATTATTGGCTGCTTTGGGTCTTCATTGCTACGCAGCTTTCTCTAGTGGTGGTGAGTGGGGACTACTCTTCGTTGCAGTGCATGGGCTTCTCATTGCAGTGGCTTCTCACTGCAGTGGCTTCTCTTGTTGCAGAGCACGGCCTCTAGGTGCACAGGCTCAGTAATTGTGGCATGCAGGCTTAGTTGCTCCACAGAACGTGGGATCTTCCCAGACCTGGCATCGAACCCGTGTCCCCTGCATTGGCAGGCGGGTTCTTAACCACTGTGCCACCAGGGAAGTCCCAGCCTCCTGACTTTAATGAGTTAATGCAGTGTCCAAATAAAACGTGTGGCCAAATGATAGCGTAGGCTCTGAGAAGTTTTGGCTCAGTAATATCTGTGAAATTTGAGCTGATATTAAATATGCCTTAAAACAATACATTTGGGATTTGGCCTCGGGCATCAGATCAAGTCTGACTGCTACACAGAGTCGAGTGTTTTGCCTCAGGTCCTCAGATGTTTCTCACTATAGGACTATAGAATCAGCAAGAATATCATTATTGCTTTAGTGAAGGAAAACACCTCAGTTCCTATTTAATTTACGGAACCGTCTTCTTTCCGATTATTTTATTTTCCTGAAATTAGAGAATCCTGCTATCTCCTGCACATACAGCTATCTTCACCCACCTGCAGCCCAATCTAGTAATTTCTTCCCAGCCTCACCTTTCTCTCATTCTTAGTCATCTAAATGGCATCTGTCTAACCTTGGACCATCTCTTTCTGTACGTGTTTAAGTAAGCCAACCCTAGCATGGCTGTTGATGTGACAGGTCACAGTTCCAATTGTCTGTATCTCAGAATAGATGAAGACTCAATCAGGACAGCAGTGGCTATTTGACTGGTCATTAAGTCTGGCCGCAGCAAACTGTTCTGACCGGCTTGGCCAGGAGCCATTTGTGCAGATTAGAGGGTTGGATTTTATATCCTCTCAGAGACAACTCCCTTTCCACTTCAGCCTGTTGATGAGCTAACCATGGTCTCTATGGGGTACATCCTCATCTTCTGGGTGGCTCACAGAGTGAACAGCCCATTTGGGACAGGGTGGTATTTAGCTAATGTACTTTAATTAAGGCTATACTTGAACTACTTTCTTAAGTTATGGCACAGTTCCTGTCTCGGCAAAGCACAAGAATTAATAAACATGGGACATTTAACAAACCCGAGATAGAAAACATGTTTGTTAAGCCAAACTCATAGAGGCAGAAAGTAGAATGGTGTTTGCCAGAAGCTGGGGAAGGGGGAAATGGAGAGTTGCTATTTACTGGGCATAAAGTTTCAGTTATGTAAGATGAATAAATTCTAGAGAGCTGCTGTACGACTTCGTGACTATAGTTGACAATACTGTCTTGCATACTTAAAAATTTGTTAAAAGGGTAATGTTAAAGATCTCAAGTTAAATGTTCTTACTACAGAAAAAGAATTTATATTTAGTAATTCCATTTGGATTTAATTGGAAACGAACATTTCAATCCTCTAGCTCTTATTTCATGACAGGAGTTTGTAGATCTTAAGATCTCTTAATCTCCTTAAAATATCTGTATTCTTTTTTTTTTTTTAGGACTTTCATATGCAGAGTAAATGGTGATTAAAATGTGCAGGATGACAAAATGGAGCAAACAGTGCTTGTACCACCAGGACCTGACAGCTTCAGCTTCTTCACCAGAGAATCTCTTGCAGCTATTGAAAGACGCATTGCAGAAGAAAAGGCTAAGAATCCCAAACCAGACAAGAAAGATGATGACGAACGTGGCCCAAAGCCAAATAGTGACTTGGAAGCTGGAAAGAACCTTCCTTTTATTTATGGAGACATCCCTCCAGGGATGGTGTCAGAGCCGCTGGAGGACCTGGACCCGTACTATATCAATAAAAAAGTGAGTGTGTTTTATCAGGCATATTTTGCTGCTAATTGCCTTACAGTATACTTTGGACTGTTATAGCACCAACACAAGCCAAGTTAGCACAAAGTCTAAGTATCCTTCTGTTTAGGAAATAAAACACATTTGCACATGTTTTATGCATATACATGACAAATAAATTGATTATATCATAACAGATGGAGCTGTCCCAAATGCACAGTAGATACTTAAAAATAAATGTAAGTTGTAGGCAGCTAATTTAACAAATTAAAAACATCTCCCCAAAGATTGTATTTACTATTTATGGGTTTTCTGTACTTGAAAATCTGGAAATTATCACAAATTATAAAGACCTCAAAAATATTGGTATTCATTTCTCATGGAACAAAATTTGATGCCACAAGGGTTTTCAGTTTCTATATTATATATAAATATTATGTTATATATAATATATCAGTTAACTTCCTGAAGACACTTTTTTTCATTGGGAAAAAACATTCCTATACAAACAATAGTTTAAAAAATTATTTAATCTTTTGGTGGAAATATATTGATATTGGTAAGGATGACCAAAAATATAGTATTCTGAAGAACATATAAATGATATTTGAATATCCATGCTTGAAATGAAAATAGTAAGCACCCAGCCTTTCATTATGACCATGATTTCACCAAACCAAGAAGAAAAGTGTAGAAAAAGATAAAATCAAAAAAGATTATTGTATTGATTTTAGATTAAATTTATGACTAGTTAATTTGCAATATTTTATTATCCTTTTCACCTAGAATAATATATTTGTGAACTCTTGGTGGAAAGGTACAGCACAAATATTGTAATTAAGCAAATGAGACCTTTTAGTTGAACATGGGCCTTAAAAATACCCCCAAAACGTTTAGGGATGCTTTTAGTTGCTGGCACAGTTATCGTGTTAGTTTTCATCCAGTGCATAAGTTTGGAATTTTAGTATTTGGATTCGAGACAGTTTTGTAAATACATTCTCATTGACTACTACAACTTTCAGAGGTAAAAACCTCATAATGTTCAGATTTTTAAAAAAACTTTTCAGGATATAGCCAGCTTAAGTGTAACACACTTTTCCTTTTTAAAAACTGATTTGACCATTTTACTGTGAAGGAAGAGACTAATAATTTTTCATAGATTCATTATCTTTTATTTAACTTTGCTTTTTAACATTGTATTATTAAATCTTAGTAGGTAAGCCATGATCTGTTTCATAACTTCCATTTAAATTATGAGAAAAATTGAATTTTGTCATTAAATCACTCCTTTGGAAATTAATTTAATATGATATCTGAAAAGCTAAAACCCAAATTAAGCAGACTACGAGGGGTTTATTTGTATAAAAAAAGTAAAAATGTGGATAATCCAACTATTCATACATATTAACTTATTTAAAATTATTCTATTTTTGAAATAATGACTCTGATGTGTTCTAGCCAGAAATTCATTAACACTAAAGTATGTTACTTTATTTATAGCCATTGGACATAGCCAATCTATTTAGAGCAGCTATTATAGTGGGTTAGTGGGCTCCATGCTCAGCAGGCATTTTGCTACTCCCAGACATCCAGCTCCCACCTCTCCAGTAGTAACCACCATCTAAAAATTATTAAAGCCACCCAGAGTCTACCACTTCATCAAACAGGGCTGAAATCTAGCATCCCATCTCCTGTGCTGTGTCCTTATCTATAAAACAGTAAATGCATACATTGAGAAAGACCAAACTAATGCGTGTTGACAAGGGCAGCTATTCTTCAAGTAGAAACGAGATCATCCAATTAATCTTTTCCTTTAAATTAAAGAGTTTTTAGACTGATAAAAGTTGTCATCTTGAGGGAGTGTCCCCAAACAAAGCCATCCACAATTGGTTTATAATGAATGAGATATAACAAAGGATATAAAGGCAGATGGAAAGCAAAATGATGCAAACCCATCCAAATAGTTAAAAGAAAGGTCTTAAAACTGAGGGTAAAAGACCAATCCTTAAGGAATGACTATTCAGTCAGATTCTTGCGGTGAAGTAACCCTTATAAACTTTGTTAGGTTCACATTCAAACTTGCCTTTAACATCTTCTGTCCTTATCTTCAAATGTACATTGTGTGAGGAAGGAAAGATATTTTGGTATTTTGGAACAAATCAGAGTGCAAGTAGCACAACCTGGTAAGAGAAATATTGTTATCAGGAAGGAGGTTTCCCCAAGGTGAGGCACATCCATTGCTTTCACATTGAGCTGACATCCAGCAAGTCTCCAAATGTAAGTCATTCAACAGAAATACAAGTGAAACTTTTTGCAGTACTGAAATCCTTAAAAACTAACATGGCATGCTTAGAACATGATTGAGCTATGTGTTGGAAATTTCCTTCTTTTGCACTTACATGTTTTATAACTTTCTGTGGTTGTGTGTACACTCTTTCTAGTCTTAAATTTTTGTTCATAATTGGATTATTTCAGTATGGAGGAATAGTCTTAAATTCTGAATTAGCTTCCTCTGATTGAAGCTGGAATCCTTAGAAAAATACTAACCTTTTAAAAATGATGAATATTTCCTTTTTCTACTTGATGACCAATTTCACTTTAGTGACTTGAGTATCTGAGGATGGCAGGGTGATCTTCTTTAAACAATGCAGTAGACATGCACAGTACTCCCAGCATAGATAAAGGGTCTAATGATGGAAATGTCACTGGGGAAAATGCTTCTTAGGATGAAATTTCCCACCATCACTGATATTGGGGATGTGCATTTTATTGCCTGAGTGGATTGTAATATGCAGATATTAATCAGGCTAGTGACTCCCCTAAGTTTAAACTCAAGTACAATACTTAATGTGTCCTTTGTATGTATATCCCAAGTCTCTGGTTTCTTTCTTAAAAATATATAGAATAAACAAAGCAAGCCTATTACAAAAAATGGTTGCAGAATCTATGTTAAGTTTTAGGTTAAAGTACAGTGGTGTGTATATATAAAGAATCTACATGTAAGGAATAGAAAGGACACAAACCCCAGTGAAGCTCTCTGTGATCTTCTACAGTGTCAGTGAGCTTATGAAAATGTCACTGCTGATGGTGTATTTTCAGATGGCATATGCCCACATATTTTTATCTTCTTTGCCCTAGCTTAAAATGTACAAATTATATAATGTTCAAATTTTCTGTTGAAATTGCTAAAATAATTTAATCCATGGTCAGTGATATTGTGGTAGTAACTCGAGAAATAGTAGCAAGTGTCTCATGAACACTCACGGTACATGGAAGCACTTCCAGACCCTCAGATGTTTTAAGCCTTCAGAAGTCCAAGGTAAGAACTAAGGAATAAAATAACAGTGCTATCAGAGGAGAATCACAGAATTTTCCATACCATGTTAGCTCTGGTCCCGTGATCTTCAGAACATGATGCCAGGTTGGGTTCCTTTTGTTTGTTTATTTACTTTAGCATTGTGACAAGGCACATTTTAGCTTGTGAACACACCTTTATTTCCTCATGGGATTTTTTTTTTTTCACAGTTTCGTTTCATAGCTTCGGCTGATTTTGCACCATTTGGCTATACATTCAAATTCTTCACCCACTCTTTATTACAGAAAACTTCTTCCTTCTCATGTTCTCTTAAAATTACAGATGACTCATTAGTACCATGGAAGAAAATATCCTTTTGACAGTGTGACAGGGTACTGGAAATAGAATGAGGTATGTTAGATCTGTAGTGAAAATGCATGTTTGTTAATTCTGGAATGTAGAAATGTATCCATTTAAAAATGTGCTCTTTCCTTGATTGTCTCTTCGATGTTTAAAGACAATTTATTCTCCCTTTTTATCAGCTCTTCTAAAGAGATGCATGCTCCCTCTTTACTGGGGCTGCACGAAGAATCATACAGGAACTTGTGGTTTTAAATTCATGCCTGGTTTGTCATTCCACAGGAGTTTTTAATTGTTACATGGGGTAGGGAGAGTTGTTTGTTTTGTTTTTAATTGGGATTAGGGAGTTTTTCTTGAAAAAGGAGTTTAGGGCTTCCCTGGTAGTGCAGTGGTTGAGAGTCTGCCTGCCGATGCAGGGGACACGGGTTCGTGTCCTGGTCTGGGAGGATCCCACATGCCGCGGAGCGGCTGGGCCCGTGAGCCATGGCCGCTGAGCCTGTGTGTCCGGAGCCTGTGCTCCACAACGGGAGAGGACACAACAGTGAGAGGCCCACGTACCGCAAAAAAAAAAAAAAAAAAAGGAGTTTAAAAGAAAATCAGAAAAGTAGATGGTAAAAGCTCAGGATTCCATGAATTGTCATATTTATGATTTTTCTTTGTATATCATTAGCTCTTCTAGAATTACCAGTCACCCAGGCTCTCCCTTACTTGCAAGGCACTACAGTTCACTTCCAAATCTTTCTTACCCATTCATTATTTCTTCCTTAAGTCCCTTTCTTCTTTGTCACCTCCCTGTCTCTGCCTCAGAAACAATCCCAAAATGATGAGGATGGTAGTAAAATAATGATTGCAGTTATTAAGTACCTGTCATATTAATAAGTTTCCCTTCAAGTGAAAGTGACCGAAAACCAACAGAAAGTAGCTTTTGAAAACAAACTAAGCAACAAACAAATAAATGTATGTGTGGGGTAAATCTCGTCTTAATATCAAAGGATCCAGTACCTAAAACAACATCATCAGGACACAGTCCTTTTCCATTTTTGGTTCTACTTTCACCTATGCTGGCTGCATTCACAGGCTGGCTCTTCCCACAAGACGATAGAAATAGCCACCAGTAGCATGAAACTAACATCCTACAGCCTAGTAACCCCAAGAAAAAGAGCTCTCTTTTTCTTCAAAATTTCTTACACAAGTCCTGAAATTCAGTCTAATTAGGTCACATGGCCTCTTCTGAACCAATCACTGTAACCAAGGGTTTGTGATGCTCTCATTGGCCAGATCAGCATCACATGTTGACCAGTGTTGCCAAGGGGTGGGTCAGCTCCATCCAAGCCACATGGCCAGACAATGAGGCAGAGGTTTTCTCTAAAAGGAAGAGATGGAGACTTTGAAGAAGGTCAGCTAGGCAAGCAGAAACAGTAGCTCTGCCGTATGCACTGTGCATTAGGAAATTTACAGTTCTTATTTAACCGACATGTCCTTCCAAGATAATTCTTCTCTTTGTTTTAAAATGATGAAAGAAGATGTGGTACATATATACAATGGAATATTACTCAGCCATAAAAAGAAACGAAATTGGGTCATTTGTAGAGATGTAGATGCATCTAGAGACTGTCATACAGAGTGAAGTAAGTCAGAAAGAGAAAAACAAATATCGTATGTTAATGCATATATGTGGAACCTAGAAAATGGTACAGATGAACTGGTTTGCAGGGCAGAAATTGAGACACAGATATAGAGAACAAACGTATGGACACCAAGGGGGGAAAGCCGCAGGGGGGTGGGGTTGGTGGTGTGATGAATTGGGCTATTGGGATTGACATGTATATACTGATGTGTATAAAATTGATGACTAAAAAAATAAAATAAAATAAAATAAAATAATGAAACTGAGATAAAGTTAATTTTCCTAAGATCATAAAGCTACTAAGTAACAGAGACTAGATTTAAAACCAGATCCGTCAGCTTCCATGGCTCATCACCATGCTACTCTGGGTTTGCAGTTGTCACACTAATGATACCAGTGGAGAAGAGAAGTCAGTGATAGACTCTAAATAAGCCTGTCACTGCTTTTCCTGCCCCTCCACTCATGCCACTTTGCCATCTGTACTCCTCATCTCTTAGGCTGGCAGTATTTCCCAAACCTGACTTGTTGCTTTACTACTTCTGCTCAATCAGGGGCATCCCCTGCCTTTATAAAAACTAAAATCTTTGAGACTCAGGGGGTCTGGATCAGCTTCTAAAATAGAGAAGTACATTTCCCACCAGATTCTAATAGGGTGATAAGCACCTTTTTTTCAAAGAGGACAGATTCAGGAAACTTAAATTGTATGCCTCTGTAAAGAAATGGCATTTATATTGGGATCTCAAGGGTAGAAAGAAGAAGGGAGAGAAACCTTCCAAGGAAAGGGAATAGCCCATAAGAAGACATGTAATATAGCAGGACTGTAGTAAGTAAAAGGCGAGTAAGATGTGATTGGGGAGGTGGGCCTGGGGCTAGATCAAGGCTCCTTTTAGGACATCTTAAGGGTTCGAAGTCTAAGGGCAAAATGAATTCTCTGAAGACTTTGGGTAGAGAAGTCACAACGTCCATTTCACTTTTTTTTTTTTTTTAATAAATTTATTTATTTATTTTTGGCTGTGTTGGGTCTTCGTTGCTGCACCTGCACTTTCTCTAGTTGCAGTGAGCGGGGGCTACTCTTCATTGAGGTGCATGGACTTCTCATTGCAGTGACTTCTCTTGTTGCGGAGCACGGGCTCTAGGTGCATGGGCTTCGGTAGTTGTGGCACGCGGGCTCAGTAGTTGTGGCACGCGGGCTCAGTAGTTGTGGCACATGGGCTTAGTTGCTCCGCGGCCTGTGGGATCTTCCCAAGCCAGGGCTCGAAGCCGTGTCCCCTGTGTTGGCAGGCAGATTCTTAACCACTGCACCACCAGGCAAGTCCCCATTTCACATTTTTAAAGACCAAATTGGGAGTCTTTATGGAGGCTTGGTCTAGATTTTTGACAATGAAGACAATAATGGATGGGATCGGAATCTATTTTGGAGGTGTAATGCTTATCAGATGGGAACAAATGGATGGCATTGTTTTCTGAATATGAAATTTGGGAGGAAGGAAACTGAACGGCAAAGTTCCAATGTGAGAATTGGCGTTGCTTTCAAGTACACAAGTGTTTGTATGTGTATATATTTGAGAACCAGAGAGACACACATTTTTAATCCTTTAATCCTTAAGTGTATATGGCACTTTGAATTCATTAAGGGGATTCTCATGTTTTATTTCATTTTGTTTCATTTCAGCCTTTAAACAACCCTGAGGTTAGTATTGTTATAATCTTCATTCAGATGTAGAAATTGACATGGAAGAGTTTGCCCAAAGTTCTCACACAGAAAAGTCTGCAATAAAACTGGGCCAATTAGTCCTTTTCTGTCAATGAAAAATTTGCTGAGCATATAATAGTGTACCACACCCATGCTATGGGCTGAAGATAACAGGGATGGGAAATATTTGACCCCCAGATTTTATCATTTCACCCTCTGGCTATAATTTTTTCTCTCTGTCTGAGATAGAGGCAGAGCATCTGCAACCCTGGCTGATAGGAGCCCAGCTGGGGAACTCTCCAGCACTGGCCCCACTGCATCTGTTCTACCCAGCTAAAGCCTAGGGACCAGCAATTTTACAGACTCTTTTCTGGGTACAACTTTTTCTCTTTTGCATGAACTTAAAGCAAAGATAAAAAAACTCTAAGGCCTTGAGCCCCCAGACACATTTTTGTTTGCCTCATGCAATACTGTTTACAATTTTGAATTAGTGTCTGAGATTTATAAATCAGAAGGTTGCACACACACATGTATAATCGTGCATATTTAGGATTTCTCATACTATATCAGATCTAGCATCACTGATTTGCATGCCCAAAATTGGCAGCTCTCTCACACTGCCTAGCCTCTGTGGGGCGTTTTGGTTTGTGATCCCTGGCTACAAGACCCCTGTGCAATTAGATGAGGGATGGATATTAATGCTTGGTGGGCCACAGGAGGCACAAGTCCACAAATTGTTCTTTAGGCTTATTATCCCGCATCTAAGGGGAAAGACAGAATGAGATTGGGAGAGAAAACATTTTTTAAAATATTGCACACTAACTTCAGAGTCAGGTAGAGAACCTGTGAGAAAGCTTTCCATCTCCCAGTGAGCCAGAAAAGGAGGAAAATCTTGGCCTGAATCCACAGGTTATTAAAAAAAAAGATAGGCAAGGAAGTAGGTGAGACCATTTAGAGAGCTCACAGGAAAAAAAAAAAAAAGAATTAGATGCCTTGGAATTGGCCCAGAACAAGAGATGTCCCCAGAGATGTGTACTAATCGGAATCTCTTGTCTATGCAGTTCTTTACACCCAAAGCTCTGCAGCATCCCTCCTCCTGCCATGTGGTCTCATTCTGCCTTTTCCCGATGGAACCTCTTCTCGAGCCAGCAGCTTAGAGCTAGAAAAAGTTGACCGCACTTCTGGCAGAAGATAGAGCCAGGGAATTTCCCTAGTTTGAATGCCAAGGCAACATCGAGGGGAGAGAGGTATACCTTGCAACCCAGCTTAGAAGTCTGTTACCATTTTCAGAGTCACACTTGCTTATACACAGGGATAAAATTTCACATTGTCATTATACAGAATTCTATTTAATTAGGAATTACATAGGTTTTTGAATCTATGTGTAAAAATATATATATATATATGTATCTTCTTTCTTTGGGAAAATATGTTCGAAGTTCCAAACAATTGACCTCCAAACACATTTTTGGATCACAGTGTAAGTACAAGTTGAAAATTGCCTCTTTAAATTTTGAGGCTAAGGCATAAGTGGAATCAACCAATAGTATATTCTGCATTTTTCTCTTGTTCATGATCATTGCTCACCTTCCTCTGTTATTTCTTGCTTTTGCCAGTACATTTAGAGCAGTGAAATTGCAGTAAATTTGGAGTCAATCCTGTGATTTGGCAATTTTTCAATAATGTTTAGATAAACACAAAGCTGAGCATTAGGTTTAAACCATTTAAGGAACAAGACCCCTAGAGTGAAAGAAAAGTTAAGATAATGGACATATTTTTAAAAGGGAACTGGAAAACTATGGCTTGTTAAATTCAGTGTCCATCCTGAGTAAAAAAAAATAAGCAAACACTTTCTAAAAACCCAGAGACAAAAAAAGACTACTAAATAGTAATGGGTACAGATTCATAAATAGCAATCCTACCAAACTATTATAACCTAAGTGTTTCCTTATTGACTATGCAGTTAGATAAAGGGGAAGGATTTTATTCCAGGTACACAACACGAGAACTGTTAATAAAAACAGATTCACAGCTCTCCTATTGCAGACTCACCTGAGTTATTTATTAAAAGTACAGAATACAAGGCATCAGAATCTGACCTACTGAATTGGAATCACAACACCTCTGTGAACTTAGTGTACTTATTCCCATTTTTCAAAAGAGGCAAATAAGTCACAGAAAAGTTAGTAACTTGTCCAGGATCTCAGTGCTGGAAGGCAGCAAGCACAGCCAGATTTTGCGCGAGGCATCCAACTCCAGAGTCTGCACTCAATAAATACGTAAGTTAAAACAAATCCTACTTATGTTTTTCTAATTTGCTTTCCAGACTATTAAGCTTTGATTATCAGGGGTGTTTACCTGTTTGGGTTTTCGTTGTTTCCTTTAAAGCTAGAATTGACTTTTACCTGGCAAGGCTTGCTGAAGAGAGTATGAACTGGCAGTACAATGAATGGTTTACACCTAGGTCTGCGCTGCCCAATTTAGTGGACATTAGTCACGTATGGCTATTGTACTTGAAACGTACTTGAAATGTGGTGAGTTCAGTCTCTGAAGACGTACAGTTGGTATGACAAGCGGATGTAAACTATCTCAATAATTTTTAATACTGACTTCATCCCCAAATGATAATTTATTGGATATATTGGGTTAAAGAAAACATTATTCAAATTAATTTCATCTGCTTCTTTTTCTTTTTCTAAACATGGCTACTATAATATTTAAAATCACATATGTGGCTTAGATTTGTAGTTCATGTAATATTTCTATTGGGCAGCTCCAGTCTACGTAAACCTTCACTTACCCTTCTAGATTTTCTTCCATTAGTATAGATAGTTGAACATTTACTAGTTTTCAAGCTTCTTGGGGTCATAACTTACTATTTACTCCAAACTACTTGAGGGCCTTTGTTTTCCCTATAAACTTTAGCACAGAGCTTTGCAAATATTGTCCTAAACAATTAACACAAATCTTCTGCATTGAAGTCAATTGAATTAACAATTGAGCTGAGAATTAGATCCAGGCTGCTTTCCAGGTGTCCACCACGCTCATACATATTAACAGCTTATCATATAGGGACTTTATAAATGCTACTTGAGTTTGGTAGCTATACATGAAGAGATAAGTGACAAGCCTGATCAATATCTAGTATGTGAAGAGAGTTACATTCCTACAAATGTGTCTTTAAAAGTGATATTTTTATATATAGAATCTCATCTCTAATTCAGTCAAAATGCTGTTTTGAAATTGGTTCTGAGGCACAGTGTTATTCTCAGGTTAAAATGATTTCATGAGTTTCCTACAGCCTTGGGCTGTAAAAAAAATAAAAAGCCTGTTTCAA
The DNA here is from genome assembly GCF_964374135.1 of Grampus griseus. Taxonomy (NCBI): domain Eukaryota; kingdom Metazoa; phylum Chordata; class Mammalia; order Artiodactyla; family Delphinidae; genus Grampus; species Grampus griseus. Next base: position 65,583,040 of record NC_139001.1, read on the forward strand.
GCTGGATACTACTATACCAGCCGTTTCTCCTCCACCATCAATATTGAAGTTTTTCTTTTCTACTGAAGTGACGTAATGCAATAAAAATTGTCCTGAGTAGTTATGTTAATGAAATTTGTATTAAACTAATTAGATTTAAAGGATGCTAAAATACTTTCCTCTAATAAGCCATTCAGTACATTCTTTGAAAAAGTCAACACTGAACTTGTACACTTAGAATGGACAAGATGGTAAATTTTATTTTATGTGTATTCTACCACAATAAAAAAAAATGGGGTGGGGGTAATAGTAACATCTTGGCTAGTCTTTTAATTCTTTCCTTTTTGATCCCTTTCTTATCTGTGAAATGAGGAAGGCAAATATCTGTATGTTTGAAAATTCTAGAGTTACTTGACCACTTGTAAGTAAACAGTGTTCCCTTCTGACTCTCTCCTCCCTTCAATACTATCAATACCATTATTTGGGGAAACATGTATTTGAGAGTCTTTAGGGGCAAGTATCCTTTCATTAATCCTCAACACTTAGAAACTAAATGTTTGGCTTCTTCTCTGTGCAAGTAAATATAAGGAGGATGGATACAGGTAGATGAGGAAATAGAAGATCAGTTACAAATAGCAAATTTGAAGTTATAAATGGAACTTATTGACATAAAAATGGTAACAGAGTCAAGATTCTAATATTGGACTGCTCTGTAATTCAGCTGTTTAAAATGAATCCATAAACACTTCAAAGCAACATTTGTGTAGTTTGTATGTAAATATATGTTTCAACCTGGGAACAGCAAAGTCCTCACAGAAGAAACCCTCTGAAATAGTCCCTTAGTGCCGGTGTTATCATCAGCTTCCCAGGAGCTCTATCAAGGATGTCTTATCTATCTATACGGCTTGTGAAAAATTAAAGGAGGACAAATATTGCTGTACAGGAAAATCTCATTAATTCCATTATACATTCTAATTGTAAGCACTTACACACTGTACACATACTTCTTCTAAATATGAAGTTAAAATATATTCTTTGAATTTTTTAAATAAATAAAGAGAATATACCCTAAAAGCAGTAGAAGTTTCCATCTAAGGCTTGAACAATTGGGAATTTTGTCCTTTTGCCTTTCACTTTTGTGTCAAAATATTAATTCTCCTATGTGAAAGGACTTCTAGATTGAGAATTATTTATCAGCATCAGGGTGCCGTGGCTTTCGTTAGCTTTACCCTGCTGAGTTCTGACCCTTTGCCCTGCCTTTTTGGGTTCCTCTTGGTTCAGCTTCTGAGTCTTGCTTCTTTTTCTTCTTGGTCCTTAGGGCAGAATTTCTTTCTCTCTCCAACCCTTTCTTTTGGCCTCTGCAGCTTTGCCTTTGGTTTCATCACCCTCTTCCTCCATCTCTTCTACTTCTTTTTTTGTTAGGTCTGCTCATGGTTTGGGCTGGAGGGTGGCCACAGAGCCGAAGACACAGGTCGTCTCTTCTGCACGTGGTCTCCTCTCCTCAGGATGAGCTGGATTATCATTCTTATCCACTGAGCGACAATCAGTACCATCTTCATCCCCCTCTTCCTCCAGCCCATGATTTAGGTCCCGCATGGACTGTAACTTCTTTTCCAAAATTAGGCTTGTAATGTTATTTGAAATGAGGGAATTCTTATTTTAAAAAGATATATTCTACATTATGTTTTTACTGGGTCTCCCACTCCCAGATCACAATATTTCCATCAGGTTTTACTCAGCATAATTTTGGGGAAAGGAAGCATAGGCAGTTGGTTTACAAGGTGGGCCATATTCGGTCCTGATTTAGCTCACTCAGAGCCTTTCTGTGTCCTTGCATGTGTGTACTCCCTAGGGCAAAGGCATTTGCATTGCAGAAGTCTGTGCACATTTTATGATGATCTCACAATGCCATTTAGGGACAGCGGCACTGAATGAATCAGAGAAAAAGAGCACTAAGTAGACACGGGTGATTGCTCCTCCAATAAGCACAGGTGAAACTCTCCCCTCCTATAAATGGACGTTGTGACACAGTTTTCTTTGTACTCTGGACCCACAGTCCATCAAAGATGAAAGTGGAAATATGGAGTCAAAGTTAGATGTAGAGCAATGCATCTCAAACTCTCTGTTGTGAAGGTGTGGTTGCTATTCTATAAAATACAATAAAATTAATTTCCAGAAAGTTGAAATGAAAAATAGACCTGCAAAATACACCCTGTCTTGTTACTATTACATTCAACAGATGTAAAATTAGTCTGTCAAATTGTCTTACAAGTTTCTAAATACTTACTCTCAAATCTTGTCACAGATCAGGAACAACTTGGAGACCAGCACTGGTTGGGGGACCATTTTCACAGCCCTGATTTAGGGCACTCTGACATATACCAGCGAGGAAGTGCTATTTTCAAACAGCAACTCAGTAAATGTTTTGGAGTAATTACTCTATTTCAATTTAGAAAACCCTGAAGGTAGAGGAGAAAAGAAATGAGAAATCTATAAATGACCTGCAGACTAAATGTAGAGAATAAACCCTTGTCAAAGATTTTTAGTAGAAAGTAAACATAAGGTTAATGCTTGCTATGTCATAATGTGATCTACACAGATATGTGTCCTCAGTCAGAAAAACAGTATTTTTGGAGAATGGGGTTTAAATTTAAAAGATTTGGAGTTCCCTTCTTAATATATGTTCTTCATAGAGAAATAGGTTCCACTCCCCCCAATCTGAATGTACACAAAGATCTTAGGAAACACTGAGTCAGAATCCTTGATACACAATTGTATGTTGCTGCTTTGTTTTTTGTTGTTGTTTGTTTGTTTGTTTTTGTCCACACACTGCTAATTGTGCTCAGATATGTCTAATTTTTAGAATGCCAGTTCCATTCACATCCATGGATCCTAGATTCTGCAGGGGCTTTGAGCTTTTCCTCTAAGAAAGCACTACATGAAATAGGCAGCCAGTTGGGACTAGAATTCAGTGTGTCAGCTAACTCAGAAATCCCAATACAGAGTTTAGCACTCCTGGTCAACAGATACTCTCCAGGGAGCTTGGCCTCCAGAACTCAATTATTGGATTACATCCATTTAACCCAAGACTGGGTTTGATGGTGGCTGTTTTTATTTCCTATTATAAATAGAGTGATAATGTTTATTTTATAAGCAGAAATGGTAAAAGAATATTTATTTCAAAAATATTATTTGTCTTACTGAATGATTTTGCATTCCAGAGCATTAATTTTCAAGATATTTGAAATGGAAAAGCTGAAATCGCTGTAAAAGGAATGTAGTGTCCTAAGATCTGTAGAATGAAATGATACGTGCACCCATTTGAGACTTTTTCCTTTAACTCAGATATTTAAAATATTAAGAAAATAAATAAATTATCTTGGCTAACTGTCTTATATACGATAAACTTGCAGGTAAGTATCAAGTCAAAGGTGAGTTATACCATTGGATGTTGTCTCTAGTTAAGAAGAGATCCAGTAACAGTTTGTCTTCATGGTGCACGTCGGAAGTTGCAACATTGGAATAATTCATTTTGACAAATGATAGAAGGTGGGTAATAGAGTTTAAATGGTTTATACTTTTATACTTCTATGTGTTCCTATCTTACAGACTTTTATAGTATTGAATAAAGGGAAGGCCATCTTCCGGTTCAGTGCCACTTCTGCCCTGTACATTTTAACTCCCTTCAATCCTCTTAGGAAAATAGCTATTAAGATTTTGGTACATTCATATCCTTTTCATGTGATCAATATCAGCTATTAGTACATAATCTATAAATGCTTTGTAGCTAAATATAAAATTAACTTGGGAAATGTCCATATTCTGTGGTTTTATCACCCTCATTTTGTATTTTCTTTGGTCATATAAGCCTTATTCTTAAAATTTATTACATAGATGTCACTGAAACTTACATAGTCTTTAATATTATATATGTACTATATATATATCTTTCAAATATATATTATACATCAAAGTCTTTAACATTATATATATCTTTCTAAAAACATATGTATCAAGTCCTACAAATCTAGTGTAAAATAGCCATATTTATTTTTAAGATATGGTACAAAGTTTCTGATTTTCTAGAATTTGCAGTGAATAATGATATAATAGCAAAAAATTTCCATCCAGAGCCAATATAGAGCTATCTATAATACAAAGCATTTTAGTGTGCCTTAGAATTAACCTTTAAGCATATTTTCCATGGGAGAAGATCAGGGGGCTTTGGCCAATATTTAGCTAGTTTTTGAACTTTCCTAATGAAATCTGTGAGGAAGTACTGGAATATTGGCTTAATTTCAAATTTAAGTCATTGAATTATGACTCTGCTGTGCAAAACTGATTGCTTAGTAAAGGCTTTGGAAGTTAATGAAAGACGCTAAGATTGTATTTCCAAGTGGTCTTTAGGGATTTGGCTTTGAGATTCTCATTGGTGTTAAAAAAGGATTCTGCAACTAAATTCATCTGTTCATATTCATTGGCAAAAACCTTCACTTCTGATTATGTCTCATTTGATAGCTTTGGCAATAATAAATATAGAAATACTATTATAATTATCATAAACTTACACTACCTGATTTTTTGAAAAAAGACTTTAAAACCTAAAAATCCGTTCTATTTCTAAACTGATAGCAAGAGATTTCTTATGGTATAAATACGATATTATTAAAAATCAAAGATTTGAAACACAAAATTTATATGTTCGGGGTTTTTACATTTATGGAGGTTTCATCATCCTAGTTTGTGTTCCTAGTGCCATCATGTGGTCATTTGATGAAAACTTTCTTTTTCACACACGGAAAACTTTTGCTTTGGCAGTAAACTGTAGTGGAAAGAATATTGGATGTGAAAGTAATAAACCTGTGTTTTAGTCTGTGGCCAAGTTATCTAATTTCTTTAGATCTTACGCATTATTTCTCTGATTTCTAAAATACAGGGATTAAACAGTTGTTTTTTAAGGTCCCTTTCAGCTCCATAATTCTGTTATGTCATAGTTAGTCATTGGTTTTAGCTAACACTTAGATCATGTCTACTAATATACAGACCTGTTCCAAGTACTTCACATATATTAACCCATTTAATCTGTACCTCAAACTATGAGTTCCATACCTGATTAGCTCCACTACATAAAATTCAGTAGAGATACAAGAAGCTTCCATGGCACAGAGAGGCTGAGTGACTTGCCCAAGTCATTTTTATGTTGCTAAGATCACCTTTATGTTGAATTTTAATTACATTCACATCATGTTAAGTCATGGCCTTGAAGAATATTCACTTTCAATCTTATCCAGTGCTGCTACACGTTTACAAACTCAGCTGAAATAGAGCAACCCGACCCTTAACACCATGCTGTACTTTAACTACATAAATTTTAATGTATTCAACTATATTGTATCACATGTATTTAAGAAGTTACAATTCTGCAAGGATGTGCCTTCCTCAACAATTTACTATTTTAATCAACTAAATTAGTTCAAGTCAGTGCTCTCTGCTCAAAAGCTGTACCACTCCAAAGTGCCCACGGGTTTCCCCCTAAAGTCTTCTGGGAGGTAAATAGATTGATTTAATAATAGTAGCAAAAGCCGCACTTTATACTTTTATAACGCTTTCTCATACATTATCTCACTTAATCTATACAATTACTCTGTGAGGGTGATATTATTATCCAAATTTTATGGATGATAAAAATGAAATTTAAAGAGATTAGATGACTTGCCCATAGGGTATTTGTCCCTGAGTCCTGGCCAAACTGCAGGTTGAGCTTTTCAATGTTAGTTTTATGTAATATGATACATGGATTTGGGTTTTCTTTTGTGTGTTCCTTAACAATGACCTACATTATTCAGCATGCTAATTATGTGCACTATTTTGACGAACTGTGTGTTTATGACAATGAGTAACCCTCCCGACTGGACAAAGAATGTAGAGTAAGTTCAACTTACGTTTTAAGCGACCTACATGAGTATGTATATGTGTGTGTGTATAGATAAATAGACATACAGACATATATATCTATATCTATATATATATGTATTTAGTATTTAATCTCTCTCCTTCATGTGTACTTGGTGGTTACCAGAAGCCCATCATTCTTGGACACTCGCCACTTTTCCTGTAGGATCTACAGTGACCAAAGCAAATGTTATGAAAGTACTCACAGAAAGGAACCAATATGGTAGACCTTGGTTCCAGTTCATTTCCAGATGAATTCAGTGAGTCTTACACTTGCCCTAAAAGGATAATATTGAGCCTCACAAAGTTTTCACTTCCATCAGACACATCCACTCCATGCCAGGCCTATATCAGTTTCAAACGTGGTCACCAAAAAATTTGCTGAAAAAAAAAAGCCCACAAAATTTGGGATTTTCAAACTTGAAAATTTAATTGAGGGCTAAGCTAACCGAAGTGAAAGTTAGGGTAGGATTTTCAGAAACCAGATGCATTACTAACTGTATTGATGGGCTCTGTTCTGGGATACTTTTGAGGACAGAGAGGCCAGATGTGTGATAAGTGCTGCTGAGTCTGCTTGCGTGGCCGACGTGGTAGCCAGTATTGCTCTGTGCCTGCTGACCCTTAAAACAACCACCACGGGGGTGTTTCCAAGGGCTTTTTCCCTTCCTGGAAACTTCCAGGTTGGACCCAATCAAAAAAGGGATAAAAATTCTGAAGAAAATAAAAAATTTATAAACAAAGGATATCTAAAGTATTAAAGCTACCATGTGAGGCCCACAGGTCTCAAGTTGCCCTAGTTGCCATGATTTCATTCTCCAACTTCCGAGTCGAAGATTAAAACTTTGGAAACATCTAAGTTTCTACTCAGAAATATCTAAATTTCTGCTCATTTAAACTGAGTAGAAGATTTAAATTTTGGGAACATCTAAGTTTCCAGTCTAAGACTCAGTATTTTATTCTAAACTAAATTTTCACCTCTTATGACCTTAATTAAACTTACCCACTTTTGATGTTAACAAAATTCTTTTTTCCAAGTAAGTTAACCTAGCTTATCTTAAAGAAAGAGAAAAACTTGAAACTAATTTGTCAATGTTCCCTCATTCATAAAACCTGGCTGAAATTGAGTTTTTTTACTTTCTAAAGGAAAATCATTTTATGCTTCTGCAATATTGTTGATCAGCTACTCCATCATGTGAATGTACTGGGTAATTCTCAGAGGCTCTCTTCATGTATGTCAATACTAAGACATTTCAGATACACTTTATACAGTGTGTGGTTCTCACCCTACTCTTAGGACAATTTAAAGCCAACTCTTCATGTGTTAGGGAGTTGAATTTAAAGTTACGGCTATGTTTTATTTCCCTGGAAATAATATTAACTTGCTTAGATTCGTTTTATAATATTCATCTGTTCCCCTAATAGAGAGACAATTAATTGAAATTGCTGTGAAAGATAATGATTAGTTTATCCATTCTTTTTGGATACTTGTTTCCAGGTACACTTTCACAGGAATATATACTTTTGAATCACTTATAAAAATTATTGCAAGGGGCTTCTGTTTAGAAGATTTTACCTTCCTTCGGGACCCATGGAACTGGCTCGACTTCACTGTCATTACATTTGCGTAAGTGCCTTTCTTGGAAGCTTCAAAAGAGACTATATTTTGGCTTCTATAAGTGCTCATGCTTTTAAAGAATAAGCTTGCTTTAACTGTAGAATATTTCAGTGTGATTTATATATTTAAGCTCTGGATTTTAATTTAGCGCAACAGAGCTCAAAGTGGCATTACACTTTGGCATAAAGGCTTTGCAGTAATTGAAATTACAATTTTCACATGTAACAAACATCTGTCAGCAAATTTCATACATGCTGCTTTTTCAACAGGTGCGTGCACACACACACACACACACACACACACACACACCCTAATATGAAAGCATAAATGTATTCATAATACATCTGTGAAAATGGCTTTTTAAAATTACAGCCAAAAACAGTTCTGCTGACCCTACAGATTTCAGTTGACCTTACCCACATCACACACTCTCCCCAGCTTCTTTGGTAGAATAATAGAAAATAAACATCAAAACATTCTGACAAATCAAACTAATAGAAAAAATAAGGTAGTTAATATATTATGTATTTAATACTAAATTATTATTTCATCAGTCAATTGATAATTAAGACATATAAACAAAACACGCTCTCTCTGCCTCTTCCTATATCTTACCTGATCCCTTTCCTTTCTTCCTCTCTTCTTTCCCGTTATCATTTTCTTCATCTTTTTCTTTATATTAACCTTCTTATCCTTATTTCCTATCCAGATACACTCAGTATTGTGCACAATTTCTGCAGTCCTGCTTGTTTTTTTTCTTTGTCTAGTAATATACTTCCCCAAGGAAGAAGACACTCAGAAAAGTAACAGAAAGCTACTCAGCAGTAGGTAAAATTAGAGTGTGGAGGAAGGTGGACCAATACAGTTCACTCTCATCCTTCAGGAGCTGACATTCTTGGCCTCTTACAGGTGTAAGGAGGTGGATGGATGGGCAGAGGAGAAATGGTGCTGATATTCTCAGGGCTACGGATGCTGCCTATCTCATCTTAATTCCATATCTAGTCAGGATGGTTCTTCACCATTCCCTCTGGCCACAGCTCAGAAGAAGGCATATTGGGGCTACTGTTTCTTGAGAATAAAATAGCAGTAATGGCAGGAGTAACCGTTGGGCCCCCATAAAATATTGTTCTTAATTTGCCTAGCTTTCACTTAAGAGTTACACTAGGAAATCCTGATCACATACAGATAGGCAATAAGTCAACCTATCTAAATTTCTCTTGGATGATTTCATGATTTTCATGTATTTTTTTTAAACTAATTCCATGAAACTATAGCCAAGAATTATTTTCTTTTTACTTAATTCTCCTAAATTATACATGATATCGACTGTATTGCTTTTTGAAATGGCAACAGGATTGTGTATGTTATGAAGTTTACATCTAGCTAACAGCCTTAAATTATCTGAGTAAAGAAAACCATAGTGATAGACCCAAATTTCTAAATTGTTACTTACAATATTATCATTCAAAATCACCAAGAAGGTCTTTATAAAATACCCAAGCAAATAATATAAATCCTGCTTAAATCTTGAATAACTCTGATTTAATTCTACAGGTATGTAACAGAATTTGTAAGCCTAGGCAATTTTTCAGCTCTTTGGACTTTCAGAGTCTTGAGAGCTTTGAAAACTATTTCTGTAATTCCAGGTAAGAAGTGATCAGTGTAAAGCATAAGGATCCTTGCACCTACAGCTCTTTCTTTGTGTTCTGTTATTGTGTTTGTGTGTGAACTCCCTATTACAGATATGTGACAGAGTTTGTGGACCTGGGCAATGTCTCCGCATTGAGAACATTCAGAGTTCTCCGAGCACTGAAAACAATTTCAGTCATTCCAGGTGAGGGTTAAACACTGAGGCTCACCCGTCATGTTTTTTTCAGCAGCCATCTCTTTTCTTGACATTCAGCATTACAGAAAATCAGGGGTCATAATCATTAAAATCATCAAAATCATAATTATAAAAATTGGGTGTTACTCAGAAAATGACTTATTATTTGAACATAAAATTTTATGTTTTCACATTTTTCATCAGCCTTGGAGCTTAACAATTTCTTGCATGAGACACTGTAATATACAGTCTATGTGACTTGCACTTAGAGATGTCCTGGGTTTTTTCCTCCACATCAGTCATAACAAGGATTTGTTCCATATCAAATGTACCAATCTGTAATTTCTTGTTCATTTTAGGCATTGATGACAATGTATATACAATGTAAATCTTAATATTGCTTAAAAAGAGAAGGGAATAAGATAATAAAGAGTAGCATGGGTCTGCATGGAGGATTATTATTATTATTATCATTTTTGTTTTGGCCATGCCATGCAGCTTGTGGGATCTTAGTTCTCCAACCAAGGATTGAACTCAGGCCACAGCAGTGAAAGCGCCAAGTCCTAACCACTGGACAGCCAGGGAACTCCCCAAGGAGTTATTATCCTAAAGTGCAATTATACTCCAAACCACTTCCAGTTTTATAGCAAAACCTTTCCTACTTATGAATAGGAATTTTAAAATATTTTTCTTCACGTAATTTGTTATAGAACTGGCCCCAATGAAAGAAAGTATGGGGCAAGTTTCATCAGCAAAACAGAGAAATACAAGACCTTAATATAGGCTTTGTGAAGACCATGAACTTCCAGCTATTTTCTCCCAACCTAATGGGATATGGATCTTCATTTCATGGTTTAGATTTTTTTACATTTCCAGAGTTTATTTCCATATGCACTTCAGCCTTCCATGAAGTGTTGCTCTCCCACTAGCACTGCAATCATTTTCACACTTATTCATGGAGTGTATGTTTTCAAGAAAATTGTGTGAAGCTTTTGGTATTTCAGACATTCTAAGTCTTCATAGTAATAACCTTCTTTCTTTCAGGCCTGAAGACCATCGTAGGGGCCCTGATCCAGTCTGTGAAGAAGCTCTCAGATGTCATGATCCTGACTGTGTTCTGTCTGAGCGTGTTTGCACTGATTGGGCTGCAGCTCTTTATGGGCAACCTGCGGAATAAATGTGTACAATGGCCTCCCACCAATGCTTCCCTGGAGGAACATAGCGTAGAGAAGAATATAACTGTGAATTACAATGGCACACTTGTAAACGAAACTCTCATTGAGTTTGACTGGAAATCATATGTTCAAGATTCAAGTAAGAATTACTGTTATGTAGGTTTATTTTTTCATTGTTGATCGTCTTTCCATCTAGGCATGGAAAATTTTTTAAATGATTGCATAACAGGTTGTGATCTCTTAATCACCTTCTAATGGTTTGCACATACATTTAATTATTTTATTGATAACTATAATAACTATTTTATTGATAACCCTATGGGAAGCTGAAAAATTCAGCTTGAAAGAAATTTTCTTAGGATATTGGGTTGCTGTACATTCTTCTCATCACAGTGTACAATGCTGTATATTATCTCATTTGAGACAATCAAATGACATAAAGTATTTGAAAACCCTTTGTAAACTCCAAAGTATTATGTAAATGTAACCCATTAAACACTAATTGCAGAATGTGTTTTATGTACCAGAAAGTGCACAGGATGCTGGGAGAATAATGGTGATGGCACATGATTCCAGGGTGCTTATAGTTTACCAGGTTATTTTTATTGTTGTGTTATGGAAAGCAAGTGAGACCTAAAGGTTAACATTATTCTTACACTTGTAGAATAAGAATTAAAAGTAGTATTACATCAAAGAGAAGGAAATGAGAGTCAACGTTTAAGAGAGAGAAATTAAAAATGTCATAAAACTGTGAAGTTATGAGAATCAGTTTATCTTTATTTCAAGAATTTAGACAAAATAGTCAAACGTTTAAATAGTCTACTCTAAAAGGATGAAAAAATAACTGGCCTGATATCCTCTTTTTAAAGTGACAAAATTAACAATCTTTTTCTATCATATAATTTTAGTATCTGCCAGTAGCAATATTTCAAAAGCAGAAAGAACCTGACTCATGAAAGGGAATGTCCTTTTAAAGGAAAATATGAAATATATAAGACTTAGACTCTAGATGTGCTTAAATATAGCTGTATCTATTATTTTAAGGTGATGATTAATTCTTAGGAAAAAAATCAAAGAAGAAAGAAAGTCTTAGTGACTGGTTATGTGGAAGAAGTAGGATTAGTCATAAAGTTTACTTACTGGTGGTTTGATAATTCTTAAAGTAATGATAGCATAATAAAAGAAAAACTAATCAGTGTCTTTTTATAGTTATAGATCTGGAAAATACCTTGGTTGATACAGATGTACACTTCCATGATGTTAGTGACATGCCAACAAATAATTTGCAAATAATTGTAAATCGCTGGATTAAGAAAAATGCCTTAAGAAAAATACATGTCAGAGGAATACATGAAATGTCCCTTTTTTACTTCACATGATCCTTATAAGCTCACTGCTGTCACCAACTCCCTGAAATCTGTTTTTTTTTGATGTTGTTGTTTTAATCTAAGATCAAGGAACTGATTATGAGGATGTCACTTAGGATTTATTCACTCTAGGGAAAATTTATTGGACTCCATTTTTGTTACATTCAACATAAAAGAAGTCAAGAATATCTGAGGCTATTTTCAGCCCTAAAAATCTGTTTCTTGTCATTTTCTCTAATAATATTCCATTTGTTGAACAAAGATTATTTTAAACCAAATGCAAATATAAATAAAATGGTTTATTTTTGAAAGTAATAGAAAATTAAATTTATTAAAATTAAGGATAAACATTATGACTGAAAGTAATATTTTCTTCAGATTAAACTTCTAGATCAGTGAGTTTAATGGATAAAACTTCACTTATAAATATCTGGTATCAAAACTTTGTCCAAGGCTCCCCTGGTGGTGCAGTAGTTAAGAATCCACCTGCCAATGCAGGGGACACGGGTTCAAGCCCTGGTCTGGGAAGATCCCACATGCCACGGAGCAACTAAGCCCATGTGCCACAACTACTGAGCCTGCGCTCTAGAGCCCCCGAGCCACAAATACTGAAGCCCACACACCTAGAGCCCGTGTTCCGCAACAAGAGAATCCACCGCAATGAGAAGCCTGTGCACCTCAACAAAGTGTAGCCCCCGCTCGCCGCAACTAGAGAAAGCCTGTGCGCAGCAACCAAGACCCAACACAGCCAAAATTAAATAAACTAAAAAAAAATTTATCCAGAAACTGTCATATTCCTTTCACATTGTTTAATTTCATTTAAAAGTTAAGAAATTGTATCTTAATTTCTCATGTTCAGAGAAGTAAAGACATTGAAAATTAAAATAGTTCCATTATATATTTTTGTATCTCTTACAGAACTATACGTAGAGTAAATTTCTCAGAAAATTTAGCATCTAGAAAATATTTTTCCTACAAAATCCAAAATTGTCCTTTTTACAAAATGACTCTTTAATTCCATATGTTTCTCTTTTTGTCATCCCTTTACTTATTAATTCAGTAAACTTTATTGAAAGGCTACTAGGTCCCAAACACTAGTAATATGGAAATAATTAATGATTAGACATTTTTTTCAAGAAGGAACAGTATTTGTAAGCAAATAATCACAATATAAGACAGTGAATGTATAATAATGGCTATACATGTTACTGGTAGCACAGTGAGAGGATTTCTTAATTTTGCCAGTCTTTAAGTGGGAAGAAAGTAGAAGCTATCAAGGAATAATTCACAGAGGAAATGACACTTCAACAGGACGTTGAAAGAATCTAACGAATTTGCCAGAGACAGAAAACTTCGAGATAATGAAATAGTCACCTATAATAATTATTTTAGCTTTAGTACAATATTTTAAATTATTTTTTATTTCACTTGTTTTAGCAGTTGACATGATTTATGCATCTTTTACTAAGCTGCCTATGATATATTCTATAAGTTGGTAGAATGTAAATTATAATTAATTATTAGTCATTTATAAAGTGTTAAAAAATACAGAAGACAGTTCAGAAAAGTTAAAATCCCTTTATTTTGAAATATGTAGCTGTTTTGAGAAAGCAAAGAAATCCCTGTCATTCTTATCTACTTTTACGGAATGAAGTTTTTTTTTTTTTTTTTTTTTTTTTTTTTTTTTTTGTGGTACGCGGGCCTCTCACTGTTGTGGCCTCTCCCGTTGCGGAGCACAGGCTCCGGACGCGCAGGCTCAGCGGCCATGGCTCACGGGCCTAGCCCTTCCGCGGCATGTGGGATCTTCCCGGACCGGGGAACGAACTTGTGTCCCCTGCATCGGCAGGCGGACTCTCAACCACTGCGCCACCAGGGAAGCCCCCAGAATGAAGTTTTTATTTTTCATGAGGAGGGTAAAAAAACACTGATACCTTTTAAAATACTATGTTAGTACCTGTGATTATCACTAATTTTACATTCATAAAGAAAAAATGCTTTGTACTATTAACTAAGTATCCAATCTCCTTAATATAATATCTAATATTTAGAGGGAATAACACTTGTGCCTTTGAATAAATTATATAATGTATTTAAAACTATAATATATTTAAAATTATATTAATGTACTTAAAATTATGAACTTTAAAAGAGCGGCCTGATCTTATTCTCATTTTGCAATGTCATGCAAATATTCATCATGTGACTTTTTTTCCTAAACAGGATATCATTATTTTCTGGAGGGTTTTTCAGATGCACTACTGTGTGGAAATAGCTCAGATGCTGGGTAAGACAATCGTGTGTGTGTGTGTGTGTGTGTGTGTGTGTGTGTGTGTGTGTGTGTGTGTGTGTGTGTATTTTCTCTTTTTTTATACAAACTGACAGATAACAGCCAAGTAACTTTATTCATACTAATTTGCTATAATTAAGCTTATTTATAAGGTGAGGGATTATTTAAATATTAGACAAGCTTTCATGTTTCATAAAACAAGAAGTTATACTTTAGCTCTAATGCTGTTTCCCTTAGATGAGTATATGTGAGCTATGAGACAACTCTGGATTATCCATGGTAGGAAAATGAACTAGACATATGTTAACACACTAATTACCAACAGAAAATAGTTTTGTAAAATATAACTAGAAATGCTATGTAATATTTTAATGATGACATCAAGTGGATAGTAAAATTATGTTAAGTCAAAAGTTGGGAAATGTATTAATTGCTTATTTATCATACTTTTATCCCTTGAAATAGCAAATCTTCCTGGCTAGACAATATCATAAGTATAGCACGCTACCAGAATAAAAAGACAGCAGAATTTCTTACAATACTTTCTTTTGCCACATTTACAGCCAATGTCCAGAAGGATACATGTGTGTGAAAGCTGGTAGAAATCCCAATTATGGCTACACAAGCTTCGATACCTTCAGTTGGGCTTTTTTGTCCCTGTTTCGACTGATGACTCAGGACTTCTGGGAGAATCTTTACCAACTGGTGAGAACCTGAAGAGACACATATTGTGTTTAATTGGAAGTATATAAGAAAACCAGCTTAGTTATGAAATCCAAATCAATTACCCTATTGATTATAACACATATTAAGCATAGCAATGCCAGGAGCAGCAATTCTCTCTCATTTCCCCTTGGCTCAAAACCTATTTCCCACCCTTCCCAGACACAGATCCTCCTAAACAGAAGGCATATATTCCCCTCAACTCTGTTTACCCGCTCAAGTATCATCCTTCAGGTGGCAGGTGATGAAAATGAATAAGCAGATGTAGAAGGATAACTTTGGTCTCTTCCTTAACTTTATTCAAAGCCTCAGCTCTTTGATGGAGCTCTCCATGGTACTTTATTTGACTCTGCTTTATTCCTGATAAATCCAAGAATTCCCTCCTACACATCAGAATGTTGAATGCATGAGTTAGGGGAGAAGGAAGAGGATGATGTTAGAGAAACAGACAGTCAACGAGGTAGGAGGGGCTGTGAACGTCATAATTATTATTCATATCAGAGTCCTATAAGACACACAGTAAGTTGGAGACAGGTAAAGCCACCCGTTAGTGAAATAATATTGAAAAAAATAATTCTGGTCTTCTTATTTTCAGACATTACGTGCTGCTGGAAAAACATACATGATATTTTTTGTGCTGGTCATTTTCTTGGGCTCATTCTATCTAATAAATTTGATCCTGGCTGTGGTAGCCATGGCCTATGAGGAACAGAATCAGGCCACCTTAGAAGAGGCAGAACAGAAAGAGGCTGAATTTCAACAGATGCTTGAACAGCTTAAAAAGCAACAGGAAGCAGCTCAGGTAAATTCACCAAATCAACTCAGGTAAATTCACCAAATCAAATATGTCCTGTCTCATGGTACAAACCTTCTTTATTGTTTTGGTTGTTACAAAAATACTGGAGAGAAAGTGAGAGATAGATAATTGTTTGTACTTAAGAGAAGCTGATAGTATAGGGGATTAGTAAGGATTTCTACATTGTTTTCATCATCTATAAGTCATTTAGTTTAATTATTCTAAGATGTTTATGATATGGACCACAATAGAACTCTCTCATGCTATTTTAATCATCTTAAAATTTTTAGAATACAAGGGAAAATGTGATTTTGGGGTCTTCTCAGGTGAGAAACTTACTGAATGAGTATACTGGCATTAGAAGAAAATCCTAAGAAATCATCTTTTCTTAGAAAAAAGTTTATTGGTTATTATATAAAAAGATGTTCATGTGGTTCTTAGAAGATTGTCTATTACTTTCTTTAACCAAAACTATGTTGTCTTTTAATGTGGTTGCTTAATTGCCTTTCTTACATAAATAAGAAAGCGATTGACTATTGTAATGTTCTCTGATACAGCAGTATCCAATAAGCATATGAAAGTCACCAATTTTTATGGAGATCGGGGAACCTAAGAATTACTTGTTCTTATAGTGAGGTGTCAGTACTCACAGTACAATAAAATGCCCTTCTTATCCCTTCCATCTTTCCTTACTCTTTCCGTTCAGCATCGAAACTCACTGTCTTTACTAAAGAAGAAAGTTGTTTGGGGAATATTAATTTATTTGCAAGAGTCCTTGTATTGAGAGTACTCTTGGAACAATGATAATCATCAAAAAGTGCCAACCTAGGGCTAGTACAAGTTGTGATCAAAAAGCATTGTTTTCATTCCATGACCATGTGGCCAGCAAGAACCAGTGCCGAATTAAAGAAGTTGGGGATGGTCTTTGGAGAACTGAACATCTTGTCTTGCTTAGCCGAAACTTCTGACCCTCCCTTCTCCAGTCTTCTGAATAGAGTATTGTGGAGGGGTAAGGAAGGGATTTTATCACCTTCCATAAATTTTATTGATAATATTGTGAGAGTATTGGACAACCCTGTTTCAATAACTGGAAAGAGGATCTCAGCTCTTTATCTCATTCCTCCTATCTTTGGATTAGACCCCAAGTTACTGATCAGCTTTTCTTCCATGCTCCAGTTTTTTTTCAGTGGAAAAAAAAAAAAAAACAGTGCTAATTAGATACCAATTTTTAGAGTAAATCAAATCCCAAAAGTAATATGAATTTATGTTCTTGTTATTGTCTGATTGATCCTTTTGAATGTGCAGTCTGTAAAACATCATACAAATGTAATCAATGTTAGCACAAAGAAAACCAAATTAACTCTAAAAGCCTTTATTAGATGGAAAGAAAAAATTTTTCTTTTATACTTGCAGAGTTTCTTCGATGTAAGATTAGCTGGAGTCAACTAAATTATTTTTAAAATGCTTTGCAAATACTTTAGCTATTTTTTTAAAGGTAAAGTCTTCTCTAGTTCCATGCTAAGACCATTTCTCCTCAATGTAGCAGGCAGCGGCTGTAACTGCCTCAGTGCATTCCAGAGAACCTAGTGCAGCAGGCGGGCTCTCAGACAGCTCATCTGAAGCCTCCAAGTTGAGTTCCAAGAGTGCAAAGGAAAGAAGAAATCGGAGAAAGAAAAGAAAACAGAAAGAGCAGTCTGGTGGAGAAGAGAAAGATGACGATGAATTCCATAAATCTGAATCTGAAGACAGCATCAGGAGGAAAGGGTTTCGCTTCTCCATAGAAGGGAATCGGTTGACATATGAAAAGAGGTACTCCTCCCCACACCAGGTATGGCACTGCTGAGTTAAATGATGCATGGATGGAAATTAGAATACTGAAGAGAGGAGTAGGAATTAAATACAACTTATGAATTTTTTTTAATCTTTATTGGAGTATAATTGCTTTACAATGGTGTGTTAGTTTCTGCTTTATAACAAAGTGAATCAGTTATATATATACATATGTTCCCATATCTCTTCCCTCTTGCGTCTCCCTCCCTCCCGCCCTCCCTATCCCACCCCTCTAGATGGTCACAAAGCACGGAGCTGATCTCCCTGTGCTATGCGGCTGCTTCCCACTAGCTATCTACCTTATATTTGGTAGTGTATATATGTCCATGCCTCTCTCTCGCTTTGTCACAGCTTACCCTATCCCCTCCCCATATCCTCAAGTCCATTCTCTAGTAGGTCTGTGTCTTTATTCCTGTCTTACCCCTAGGTTCTTCATGACATTTTTTTTTCTTAAATTCCATATATATGTGTTAGCATACGGTATTTGTCTCTCTCTTTCTGACTTGCTTCACTCTGTATGACAGACTCTAGGTCTATCCACCTCATTACAAATAGCTCAATTTCCTTTCTTTTTATGGCTGAGTAATAGTCCATTGTATATATGTGCCACATCTTCTTTATTCATTCATCCAATGATGGACACTTAGGTTGATTCCATCTCCGTGCTACTGTAAATAGAGCTGCAATGAACATTTTGGTACATGACTCTTTTTGCATTATGGTTTTCTCAGGATATATGCCCAGTATTGGGATTGCTGGGTCATATGGTAGTTCTATTTGTAGTTTTTTAAGGAACCTCCGTACTGTTCTCCACAGTGGCTGTATCAATTTACATTCCCACCAACAGTGCAAGAGGGTTCCCTTTTCTCCACACCCTCTCCAGCATTTATTGTTTCTAGATTTTTTGATAATGGCCATTCTGACTGGTGTGAGATGATATCTCATTGGTAGTTTTGATTTGCATTTCTCTAATGATTAATGATGTTGAGCATTCTTTCATGTATTTATTGGCAATCTGTATATCTTCTTTGGAGAAATGTCTATTTAGGTCTTCTGCCCATTTTTGGATTGGGTTGTTTGTTTTTTTGTTATTGAGCTGCATGAGCTGCTTATAAATTTTGGAGATGAATCCTTTGTCAGTTGCTTCGTTTGCAAATATTTTCTCCCATTCTGAGGGTTGTCTTTTGGTCTTGTTTATGGTTTCTTTTGCTGTGCAAAAGCTTTGAAGTTTCATTAGGTCCCATTTGTCTCTTTTTGTTTTTATTTCCATTTCTCTAGGAGGTGGGTCAAAAAGGATCTTGCTGTGATTTATGTCATAGAGTGTTCTGCCTCTGTGTTCCTCTAAGAGTTTGATAGTTTCTGGCCTTACATTTAGGTTTTTAATCCATTTTGAGCTTATTTTTGTGTATGGTGTTAGGGGGTGATCTAATCTCATACTTTTACATGTACCTGTCCAGTTTTCCCAGCACCACTTATTGAAGAGGCTGTCCTTTCTCCACTGTACATTCCTGCCTCCTTTATCAAAGATAAGGTGACCATATGTGCGTGGGTTTATCTCTGGGCTTTCTATTCCTGTTCCATTGATCTACCTTTCTGTTTTTGTGCCAGTACCATACTGTCTTGATTACTTTAGCTTTGTAGTATAGTCTGAAGTCAGGGAGCCTGATCCTTCCAGCTCTGTTTTTCTTTCTCAAGATTGCTTTGTCTATTCGGGGTCTTTTGTGTTTCCATACAAATTGTGAAATTTTTGGTTCTAGTTCTGTGAAAAATACCAGTGGTAGTTTGATAGGGATTGCATTGAATCTGTAGATTGCTTTAGGTAGTAGAGTCATTTTCACAATGTTGATTCTTCCAATCCAAGAACATGGTATATTTCTCCATCTGTTTGTATCATCTTTAATTTCTTTCATCAGTGTCTTATAATTTTCTGCATACAGGTCTTTTGTCTCCTTAGGTAGGTTTATTCCTAGATATTTTATTCTTTTTGTTGCAATGGTAAATGGGAGTGTTATCTTGATTTCACTTTCAGATTTTTCATCATTAGTGTATAGGAATGCCAGAGATTTCTGTGCATTAATTTTGTATCCTGCTACTTTACCAAATGCATTGATTAGCTCTAGTAGTTTTCTGGTAGCATGTTTAGGATTCTGTATGTATAGTATCATGTCATCTGCAAACAGTGACAGCTTTACTTCTTCTTTTCCGATTTGGATTCCTTTTATTTCCTTTTCTTCTCTGATTGCTGTGGCTAAAACTTCCAAAACTATGTTGAATAAGAGTGGTGAGAGTGGGCAACCTTGTCTTGTTCCTGATCTTAGTGGAAATGCTTTCAGTTTTTCACCATTGAGGATGATGTTGGCTGTGGGTTTGTCATATATGGCCTTTATTATATTGAGGAAAGTTCCCTCTATGCCTACTTTCTGCACGGTTTTTATCATAAATGGGTGTTGAATTTTGTCAAAAGCTTTCTCTGCATCTATTGAGATGATCATATGGTTTTTCTCCTTCAGTTTGTTAATATGGTTTATCACATTGTTTGATTTGCATATATTGAAGAATCCTTGCATTCCTGGAATAAACCCCACTTGATCATGGTGTATGATCCTTATAATGTGCTGTTGGATTCTGTTTGCTAGTATTTTGCTGAGGATTTTTGCATCTGTGTTCATCAGTGATACTGGCCTGTAGATTCCTTTCTTTGTGACATCCTTGTCTGGTTTTGGTATCAAGGTGATGGTGGCCTCGTAGAATGAGTTTGGGAGTGTTCCTCCCTCTGCTATATTTTGGAAGTGTTTGAGAAGGATAGGTGTTAGCTCTTCTCTAAATGTTTGATAGATTTGCCTGTGAATCCATCTGGTCCTGGGCTTTTGTTTGTTGGAAGATTTTTAATCACAGTTTCAATTTCAGTGCTTGTGATTGGTCTGTTCATAATTTCTATTTCTTCCTGATTCAGTCTTGGCAGTTTGTGCATTTCTAAGAATTTGTCCATTTCTTCCAGGTTGTCCATTTTATTGGCATAGAGTTGCTTGTAGTAATCTCTCATGATCCTTTGTATTTCTGCAGTGTCAATTGTTACTTCTCCTTTTTCATTTCTAATTCTATTGTGTTGAGTCTTCTCCCTTTTTTCCTTGATGAGTCTGGCTAATGGTTTATCAATTTTGTTTGTCTTCTCAAAGAACCAGCTTTTAGTTTTATTGATCTTTGCTATCATTTCCTTCATTTCTTTTCCATTTATTTCTGATCTGATTTTTATGATTTCTTTCCTTCTGCTAATTCTGGGGGTTTTTTGTTCTTCTTTCTCTAATTGCTTTAGGTGCAAGGTTAGGTTGTTTATTCGAGATGTTTCCTGTTTCTTAAGGTAGGATTGTATTGCTATAAACTTCCCTCTTAGAACTGCTTTTGCTGCATCCCATAGATTTTGGGTCGTCATGTCTCCATTGTCATTTGTTTCTAGGTATTTTTTAATTTCCTCTTTGATTTCTTCACTGATCACTTCATTATTAAGTAATGTATTGTTTAGCCTCCATGTGTTTGTATTTTTTACAGATCTTTTCTGTAATTGATATCTAGTCTCATAGCGTTGTGGTCGGAAAAGATAGTTGAAACAATTTCAATTTTCTTAAATTTACCAAGGCTTGACTTGTGACCCAAGATATGATCTATCCTGGAGAATGTTCCATAAGCACTTAAGAAAAATGTGTATTCTGTTGTTTTTGGATGGAATGTCCTATAAATATCAATTAAGTCCATCTTGTTTAATGTATCATTTAAAGCTTGTGTTTCCTTATTTATTTTCATTTTGGATGATCTGTCCATTGGTGAAAGTGGGGTGTTAAAGTCCCCTACTATGAATGTGTTACTGTAGATTTCCCCTATTATGGCTGTTAGTATTTGCCTTATGTATTGAGGTGCTCCTATGTTGGGTGCACAAATATTTACGATTGTTATATCTTCTTCTTGGATCGATCCCTTGGTCATTATGTAGTGTCCTTCTTTGTCTCTTCTAATAGTCTTTATTTTAAAGTCCATTTTGTCTGATATGAGAATTGCTACTCCAGCTTTCTTTTGGTTTCCATTTGCATGAAATATCTTTTTCCATCCCCTTACTTTCAGTCTGTATGTGTCTCTAGGTCTGAAGTGGGTCTCTTGTAGACAGCAAATATATGGGTCTTGTTTTTGTATCCATTCAGCCAATCTGTGTCTCTTGGTGGGAGCATTTAGTCCATTTACATTTAAGGTAATTATCGATATGTATGTTCATATTCCCATTTTCTTAATTGTTTTGGGTTCATTATTGTAGGTCTTTTCCTTCTCTTGTGTTTCTTGCCTAGAGAAGTTCCTTTAGAAGTTGTTGTAAAGCTGGTTTGGTGGTGCTGAACTCTCTCAGCTTTTGCTTGTCTGTAAAGGTTTTAATTTCTCCATCAAATCTGAATGAGATCCTTGCTGGGTAGAGTAATCTTGATTGCAGGTTTTTCTCCTTCATCACTTTAAATATGTCCTGCCACTCCCTTCTGGCTTGCAGAGTTTCTGCTGAAAGATCACCTTATGGGGATTCCCTTGTGTGTTATTTGTTGTTTTTCCCTTGCTGCTTTTAATATGTTTTCTTTGTATTTAATTTTTGACACTTTGATTAATATGTGTCTTGGCATATTTCTCCTTGGATTTATCCTGTATGGGACTCTCTGTGCTTCCTGGACTTGATTAACTATTTCCTTTCCCATATTAGGGAAGTTTTCAACTATAATCTCTTCAAATATTTTCTCAGTCCCTTTCTTTTTCTCTTTGTCTTCTGGAACCCCTATAATTCGAATGTTGGTGCGTTTAATGTTGTCCCAGAGGTCTCTGAGACTATCCTCAATTCTTTTCATTCTTTTTTCTTTATTCTGCTCTGCAGTAGTTATTTCCACTATTTTATCTTCCAGGTCACTTATCCGTTCTTCTGCCTCAGTTATTCTGCTATTGATCCCATCTAGAGTACTTTTAATTTCATTTATTGTGTTGTTCATCATTGTTTGTTTCATCTTTAGTTCTTCTAGGTCCTTGTTAAATGTTTCTTGCATTTTGTCCATTCTATTTCCAAGATTTTGGATCATCTTTACTATCATTATTCTGAATTCTTTTTCAGGTAGACTGCCTATTTACTCTTCATTTGTTAGGTCTGGTGGGTTTTTATCCTGCTCCTTCATCTGCTGTGTGTTTTTCTGTCTTCTCATTTTGCTTATCTTACTGTCTTAGGGGTCTCCTTTTTGCAGGCTGCAGGTTCGTAGTTCCCGTTGTTTTTGGTGTCTGTCCCCAGTGGCTAAGGTTGGTTCAGTGGGTTGTGTAGGCTTCCTGGTGGAGGGGAGTAGTACCTCTGTTCTGGTGGATGAGGCTGGATCTTGTCTTTCTGATGGGTAGGTCCATGTCTGGTGGTGTGTTTTGGGGTGTCTGTGGCCTTATTATGATTTTAGGCAGCCTCTGTGCTAATGGATGAGGTTGTGTTCCTGTCTTGCTAGTTGTTTGGCATAGGATGTCCAGCACTGTAGCTTGCTGGTCGTTGAGTGAAGCTGGGTGCTGGTGTTGAGATGGAAATCTCTGGGAGATTTTCACCGTTTGATATTATGTGGAGCTGAGGGGTCTCTTGTGGACCAGTGTCCTGAAGTTGGCTCTCCCACCTCATAGGCACAGCACTGACTCCTGGCTGCAGCACCAAGAGCCTTTCATCCACACGGCTAAGAATAAAAGGGAGAAAAAGTGGAAAGAAAGAATTAGTAGAAGTAGAAAGAAAGAAAGAAAGAAAGAAAAGAAAGAAAGAAAGTAGGGAGGGAGGAAGGTGGGAAGGAAGGAGGGAAGGAAGGAAAGAAAGAAAGAAAGAAAAGATAAAGTAAAATAAAATAAAGTAAGATAAAATATAATAAAGTTATTAAAATAAAAAAATAATTATTAAAAAAAGAAAAAATATTAAAAACGAAAAATAAAAGGAAGGATAGAGCCCTTGGGACAAATGGTGGAAGCAAAGCTATTCAGACAAAATCTCACACAGAAGCATACACATACACACTCACAAAAAGAGGAAAAGGGGAAACAATTATAAATCTTGCTCTCAAAGTCCACCTCCTCAATTTGGGATGATTCGTTGTCTATTCATGTATTCCACAGATGCAGGGTACATCAAGTTGATTGTGGAGCTTTAATCCGCTGCTTCTGAGTCTGCTGGGAGAGATTTCCCTTTCTCTTCTTTGTTCTCACAGCTCGCGGGGGCTCAGTTTTGGATTTGGCCCCTCCTCTGCGTGTAGGTCGCCGGAGGGCGTCTGTTCTTCGCTCAGACAGGACGGGGTTAAAGGGGCCGCTGATTCGGGGGCTCTGGCTCACTCAGGCCGGGGATAGGGAGGGGCATGGAGTGCGGCGCGAGCCTGCGGTGGCAGAGGCCAGCGTGACATTGCGCCGGCGTGATGTTGCACCAGCCTGAGGCACGCTGTGCATTCTCCCCGGGAAGTTGACCCTGGATCCCGGGACCCTGGCAGTGGCGGGCTGCACAGGCTCTCGGGAGGGGAGGTGTGAATAGTGACCTGTGCTCGCACACAGGCTTCTTGGTGGCAGCAGCAGCAGCCTTAGCGTCTCATGCCCGTCTTTGGGGTCTGCGCTTTTAGCCGCGGCTCGCGCCCGTCTCTGGAGCTCCTTTAAGCAGCACTCTTAATCCCCTCTCCTCACGCACCAGGAAACAAAGAGGGAAGAAAAAGTCTCTTGCCTCTTCGGCAGGTCCAGACTTTTCCCCGGACTCCCTCCCGGCTAGCCATGGTGCACTAACCCCCTGCAAGCTGTGTTCATGCAGCCAACCCCAGCCCTTTTCCGGCGCTCCGACCGAAGCCGAGCCTCAGCTCCCAGCCCCGCCTGCCCCGGCAGGTGAGCAGACGAGCCTCTCGGGCTGGTGAGTGCCGGTTGGCCCTGATCCTCTGTACGAGAATCTCCCCGCTTTGCCCTCTGCACCCCTGTTGCTGTGCTCTCCTCCGCAGCTCCAAAGCTTCCCCCCTCCGCCACCCGCAGTCTCCGCCCGCGAAGGGGCTTCCTAGTTTGTGGAAACCTTTCCTCCTTCACATCTCCCTCCCACTGGTGCAGGTCCCATCCCTATCCTTTTGTCTCTGTTTATTCTTTTTTCTTTTGCCCTACCCAGGTACGTGGGGGTTTCTTGCCTTTTGGGAGGTTTGAGGTCTTCTGCCAGCGTTCAGTAGGTGTTCTGTAGGAGTTGTTCCACGTGTAGATGTATTTCTGGTGTATCTGTGGGGAGGAAGGTGATCTCCACGTCTTACTCTTCCGCCAGCTTCCCGGAAGCCCAGCCAAAGCAATCTATGTATTATTCTTTTCTGATAATTCTTTCAGTGTATCCCTTCTGGCTTTGTGCAAAGCGATTCTTTGTTTTGTACCTCGCCGCTGCTGAGCTCTACAGATCCCGCTCCTTCCACACAGTTCGCCAATTCCGCGGGCCTTACTCAACTTATGAATTTTTATCAACTGAATTGACTGCTGTGTTTATTATATTTAAACCTATCCTTTCTGTACATAGTTATGAGAAAATCTTAGTTTGCACAGGTAAATCTACAGTGGGGTGTAGTTGAGATAACACTGCATTGAAAGTCAGGGGACCCAGATTCTCACCTGAACCTGTCTGCTGGTACTTGTTGTAACTAATGACATTTCATCTTTCTGGTCTGCAGCCTTTTTAATGAGAAAAAAAATTGTAGATAACTGATCAGTAATCTATAACTCGTTGGTTATTTTATATTGTTTTTTCATCCCTGCTTTATAAACTATCATGCATGCTTCTGAAAATATTAGTCATGGTATACTTTATCAAAAAGCACATCACTCTGAATTTCAGAAGTCTTCAAGTTCCAACAACACTGTGCCTTTTAGCTGAAACAAGAACAATAATTAATTTAAAGTGATTTTAGAAAGATGGACTAAAACAATTTGTGAAAAGTGTTAGAATTTCTTGAAGGGAAAGAGCAACAGAAACAAATGTGCCCCTGTTAAGGTCATGCTACTGATATTTATTGAGTGTTTACCATGTCCATAGTAAGGTACTAAAGATGCTTCCTTTTGAATATGAAATATGGTGGTTCAGGGTTTTGTTTTTCAATATCTTTAAGTTGCGATCTATCTCCCCAGTCATTAATCTCAAGGGCTAGAAATCGTCTCTTAGAAAAGTAATTTCATTTAATCCGAATGCACATAAAACGAGAATGTTAATCAAAAAAGAATGAGTCACATTCTGTTTTGAATGCTGAAGTCCCCTTCAACTTAATCTTGCAAAATAAAAGCACATTCCAAATGGCCATATTAATATTATTTTATTATTATTTGTTTTTGGTTTCAAACTTTTAGTCTTTGTTGAGCATCCGTGGCTCCTTATTTTCTCCAAGGCGAAATAGCAGAACAAGCCTTTTCAGCTTCAGAGGGCGAGCAAAGGATGTGGGATCAGAGAATGACTTTGCTGATGATGAACACAGCACCTTCGAGGATAATGAAAGCCGCAGAGACTCCTTATTTGTGCCCCAACGACATGGAGAGCGACGCAACAGTAACCTGAGTCAGACCAGTAGGTCGTCCCGGATGCTGGCCGTGTTTCCAGCTAATGGGAAGATGCACAGCACTGTGGATTGCAATGGTGTGGTTTCCTTGGTTGGTGGACCTTCAGTTCCTACATCGCCTGTTGGACAGCTTCTACCAGAGGTGATAATAGATAAGCCAGCTACTGATGACAATGTAAGGAAGTTTTAAATAGTTCAGGCATGGCTGGCTCATTATTGCTGCACCAGCCAGTGTTTCTACAGAATGGAACCCCTTGAGAATGATACCTGGTTGGTCAAGCTGTGAATGCACCTGCATCTTTTAATATCTTTAAGAGAGTATCCAACTAAAACTTAAGGCTTCAGCACCTTCTTGCATAACACCTGAATGCATTTACTTATTAAACGTGCTAAGGATTAATTAAACACAATAGTAAATGACTGCTTCCAGTTGGAGGATTTGCTATATACCCATGCTGAACTTAGACAGCAGGACATCCTCTAAAGCTCTGGTGTAAGAGTAAATGAACGATTCTTATGTTTAACTGTAAATGGTGTATAATAAATCTTTCCAACGGATTCTTCAATATAGCTCTGCTTTAGTTTAGAAGATTTTCGAGAACACTGTGCCTGAATAGATAGCTTCAATATTATCTTAAAATTTCTAGTACTCATATTTGTCTTACTAAAAAGAAAATGCTGATATAGGTCTTCTCAAAACTAATCTGAATGAAGAGACACAAATAAAAATATTAATACAGGCAGATAAAAGAATTGTCTGTGTACAAAGTTATGTTATGTGTTTGTGAATGTGTACCCAGATGAGGAATTTCTAAACATATGCTGCCTCTTATTAGACTTGGAAATACATCAGCATGGTGAGGCATGACTAAGTCAGAATTAGATGACTTATTGCTTTGGTACCCTGGATGAAACTGTTGTCCATGCAGCATGTGTTGTTATTTTTTTAACATACAGTTTGTGTTGTCAATGATCATCTATGTCTTGTGTCCAGAAAATGAGATGGCAGCTACGAGTGTTGTAATTATTTGTACTTCTTTAAAAATAAAGGGCTACCTTCTCAACATAAAATGCCTTGATCATTTAGATGTCATTTCAAATCACTACCTTTTACTATTAGTTCAGAAATAAGGAAATTGTTAAATATGTCTCTCACAAATTTATCAATCATATCCAAATTACATTATGTCTCATAAAATTATGAAATCAGAGGGTAAAAAAAAACAACTGTCAGTTTTTGCTGTATGAGTAAATGGTTAACAGTTTGGACATTCCAGGCTAATGATACAATAAGTCAGCAATGTCTGCCATCACC
Organism: Grampus griseus; assembly: GCF_964374135.1. Classification (NCBI taxonomy): domain Eukaryota; kingdom Metazoa; phylum Chordata; class Mammalia; order Artiodactyla; family Delphinidae; genus Grampus; species Grampus griseus. Next base: position 65,610,471 of record NC_139001.1, read on the forward strand.
AATTAACTATGAACGTGCATGTCGCATGTGTTTCATGAATTTCACAGCGTCACATTGGTTGTTCACTTATCATATTGCTCAAGTTAATCATTTAATACATTAGCATTTTCTTTACAGGGAACAACCACTGAAACTGACATGAGAAAGAGAAGATCAAGTTCTTTTCATGTTTCCATGGACTTTCTAGAAGATCCTTCTCAAAGGCAAAGAGCAATGAGCATAGCCAGCATTTTAACAAATACAGTAGAAGGTTTGTAACAAATTCCGTTTCCGTTTCAGTTGTTTTCACTGAGCTTATATTGTCTCATTCGAAACGAATGTCTCTGTGAGTTGGAAGCAGTGTATTCTAAAGAGAACGTAACAGGTCTTATTTAAGAGTTATTTGTTATACTTACTCCTGTATTCTAGAAGCTTTAAAAAAAGTTACTTAAATTCCGTGATATTGAAACTAAAGAATGTATCCTGTGTGTGGCAACTCCTTGAAAATGCAGAATAAAGCATTTCTGTTAGGGGTTTCTAATCCCATTAGTCATGGTGTTCCTCTCTTCTGTTCCACTTAGCGTAGGACTTCCTAAATACTCTCAAGATTGGAGGGGAGGAGTGGGTCATTCTCACAAAATAAAAACAAATTAAAAAGATGATTCTTGGCTCTACCCTATCTCTCTGTCCTATGTCTTATAGCCTGAGGATGACACCATAGCCAGACATTAACATAGGATTACACACAGTCTACACTACTCCAACCCATATTCTTATTGAGACTTCATTTAAAAGACCATTCACTTAAGGCAAAGTATGGAACCACAGGATCAATGCATAAGAGAAGAAAACCATTCTTTGCTACCTCTGTTCTATGTTTATGTGTGAAGAAATATTTTGGGCCGTCTAAAGATTAAATTGTATAGTTTTTTTAAATCAAGTATAAAAGAGGTTGACTGTTGCAAATGGAAATGTGTTGGTTACTAAAAAGAAGTCTAGTCGATTTGAAAGGAATATATGTGTGTAAAAATATCTTTTGGTGGTTGGTTTTATTTATTTTTTTTTAAATCTAGAACTTGAAGAATCCAGGCAGAAATGCCCACCCTGTTGGTATAAATTTTCCAACATGTTCTTAATCTGGGACTGCTCGCCACATTGGTTAAAAGTGAAACATATTGTCAACCTGGTTGTGATGGACCCATTTGTTGACCTGGCCATCACCATCTGTATTGTCTTAAATACTCTGTTCATGGCCATGGAACACTATCCCATGACGGACCATTTCAATAATGTGCTTACAGTAGGAAACTTGGTAAGCATATTGGAAGGTAAATGTGTTCAGTCTTCAAACTTTCTGTTTGAGAAACTCTTTACATTTAATAACTTACAGCAGTCTTTCCACCACCCTTTCTACCTCCTGACTCCCAAAAGATGGGAATTATATCTATCTGGATATATCCTACTTTTGCCAAAAATAACAGCCCTTAAGATCAAAGCAGAAACTGGGAAAGAGAGCAATAGGCACAGGCCTACAGTACTACTTGAAAAGTCAATATTGTTATTTATAACTATTTAAAGCTACAGAAGCAGTCCATAGTTTAAGGACACACTTTTTGAAATGATGTTATCACAGTTTCCCTCCCTGTAGAAGGCTAAAATAAAATTACAGACCTTTTTATCTTGCTTAGTCATCATCATTATAAGCAATAGTTTAACAACTCAAAAATGTCTCCAGCTTTTCCACTTCCAGGATCTAGGTAGACCATGTATTGTTTAATCCATCTATTTTAGATCAAATCCATAAACTATTGAAAACGTCCAGTATATTTTGTGTATTATATGATTAACAGTGCCACTTCTGGTGAAGGTTGCCATTAAATTCTTTCTCTTCTGTGCTTAAAAACCATAAATTATTAAAGTGTTTGTCTGTTGACTCAACATAGGAATATTAGCTTTTATTTGCTGAAAGAATGGTCTCTAAAATAATGTATGCATTTTCCATAATATTTGTTTTAGGGTTTAAGGTTTTTGATGGTGGAAAGCAAAACATGTAAAGCATCCTGAATTATAGTATTTCTATTTTTAAAGCTTTAGTATTTATATAAGTTTAACCAAAAAGTTTGTTCGGATTTTTCTGTAAGATGTTACATAAGAGGATTGGCCAACCCAATACTATGGAAGTAAATTAATTTTTTTCATGTGCATAACAAATACTGATAATAGTAATGCACATATTATAATATAGTTACATATGTATAATGACAACTATCTGATTAGAGGGAAATGTGAATAAGCTTATAGATACATAAAACTGTTTATGGGAAAATCTTGTCAGTAGCTGTGCTGTATGAAGTCTGAAGGAAAATGCAGTTTGATGTGATGGAAAGAACACTGGTTAAAAATAGATTTGCTCTCAATCCTAGTTTTGCCGTTTTCTAGTTGATATTCGGCAAATCATTGCACCCATCTGAAGACCTGTTTCCTCATCTGTAAAGTCATGGTTATAATTCCTGCATTATGTGTTTAATAGCGTTTCTGTTGAGGATAAAATGAAATAACTTATATGAGAGCTTTTCATCAACTATAAATTACTATGCAAATGTAAGCTAGTAATATAATCATGACTAGTATAAACATTTTGTTCTAAAAGCAAATATTATGTCATTCCACTTTATCATTATCTGATGGAATTAGAGTAACTTTGTTTTGATCTTAGGTTTTCACTGGGATCTTTACAGCAGAAATGTTTCTGAAAATTATTGCCATGGATCCTTACTATTATTTCCAAGAAGGCTGGAATATCTTTGATGGTTTTATTGTAACGCTTAGCCTGGTAGAACTTGGCCTGGCCAACGTGGAAGGATTATCAGTTCTCCGTTCATTCCGATTGGTAAAACAAAACAAAACAAAACAGCACAAAGACAAAAACCTTTCCAACAAGCATCATAGGTTTTATATCATAGGTTTTACCACACACCATTAACATTTTAAGTTTTTGTGTGACATTTGCATTGTCAAAAACAGTCCCTAAATGGAAAAAAAAATTGTTCCCACTTATTTAGAAAAAACTTTATTGCAAAATCCTAGTCACATAAAGTTTCATATATTGCTCAGTTACCATTCTGACTAATTATTGTTTCTAGATATGACTATAGTTAATATTTCTGGATCTAAGAAAATATTTTAATGAAAATGTATCACATTTTAATAGGGCTTTGAAAATATAAACACCCTTATATAGTGGTGGATGACAATCAGATATAAGATGTGCATGTAGAAACTCTTCCTAATTCTACCTCTGGAAAATATGCTCCTTCCCAAAATCAGACAAGAGAAATCTGTAGGATTACTTGTTATGTCCACTGATTTACATATATGTCCTTGCAAATCAGGGAAAGAATTATAAAGTCATGGGAAGTATTCCAGGTTTTTAAATGCAGGTACATCTAGCTATGTCAGTGCTCCAAAGGAGCATTATGAATAATAAACACTTTTCTCTACTTATAGCAGGGCTCAATGTGATGGTACTTTGCATGCTATTGACAAATGAGTATCTTTGAGCAGAGATCACTGAGATCACATGTTAATATTAGTGTCAGGCCTGGTATGCCTTACAACCACCTTCACAAAACAAATTAAGGACAGTTGGTCCCCAAGTAATCATTAAAAATTCACTCTCAGGGAAATTGATCTCAAGGTTAAAATATAGAAGAATCAGATTCTTCCTAGGGGGAGTCCAAAAATTAGCCATGCACCTGAAAGTCATCAAGGGCAGGGCAGATGTAAGAGAGTCTTTTTGTTTTGGTTTTTTTGTTTGTTTTGTTTTGTTTTTAGATAAGAAGCTCCCAATGGGAAGACCTTTACTTCTTATTTGGTAAAGTGCAACATTTGCTCACAGCTCTCTGTCCTTGATAGATTAGGAAACGTGTCTTGGAGTAAAGATAAACACTGACACAAAGACATCCAGACAGCCTGCTCTCCATGCCTTTTGCTTAGGAGAGTGGTGCTATGACAGTGCAGTGGCACCAGGTCATTTCTAATTGGTTAAGGTCCAGAGGTGGATGGATTTAAAAGTTTGGAAAGCAAAGTGCAAGAATGCAAGGTGGCTCTTGCATATTTCCCCAGTGAAGATTGGTAGATTGTAAGTTCTTCAGTCAGTAGTGGGTAGATTGTAAGTTCTGCAATCAATAGTGGTCCAGGATATCCACTAGCTTTTTTTTTTTTAATCTCTTTTGTTATAGATATATCTTTCTTATTGAGTTATGATTGATATAACATTATATTAGTTTCAGGTATACAACATATGATCCAATATTTGTATATATTACAAAATGATCACTACAGTAAGTCCAGTTAACATCCATCACCATGCTTAGTTATAACATCTGCATAGCAGATGTTGTAAGAAATTCAATTTTAATCACTTCTTAGTAAAGCTCAATATATGTAATGCTTTTAAAGATTGATCATAATAATATACATTATTTTTTTAATTTTCCAGCTCCGAGTTTTCAAGTTGGCAAAATCTTGGCCAACATTAAATATGCTAATAAAGATTATCGGCAATTCAGTGGGGGCTCTGGGAAATCTAACCTTGGTGTTGGCCATCATCGTCTTCATTTTTGCTGTGGTCGGCATGCAACTCTTTGGTAAAAGCTACAAAGATTGTGTCTGCAAGATCTCTAGTGACTGTCAACTCCCACGCTGGCACATGAATGACTTCTTCCACTCCTTCCTGATTGTGTTCCGAGTGCTGTGTGGAGAGTGGATAGAGACCATGTGGGACTGCATGGAGGTCGCCGGTCAAGCCATGTGCCTTACTGTCTTCATGATGGTCATGGTCATTGGAAACCTGGTGGTATGTACCCATTTAAGAAATGTGTTTCAGAAATACACTAAGAGCATAATGAAATGATGACCATTTTGTCCAAAACAAAGACTATGATTATTAATTTTAATATCAAAGTATCAAAGTCTATTACCTTTGACACACTTACAGTCTCACTTTGACAACATAACCATATAGCAGTGACCATACAATATTTATACTCAACTCCATTTTGTCAATCATTTCATGTGAATTCCAATAGAGTATCATATTGAAGACAGGCCTAGTAGGAAATGTTGGGAACATTTCATAAATTCAGATCCAAGGAAGGGAGAAGTCTGAAGAATAAACTTAGAGAAAGCCCAGTCTTACTTGACAGTATAGTACTAAAAAGTGGTGCCTTTAAATGTTCCTAGTTATTTCCCCTTTTCCTTGCCCCTTCATGGTAGTTAGCATTCAGTCACTGTATGTCATATGGCAGATGCGTGAACCAACCTGGATTAACCAATCCTTTAGTGGCTCTATTAACCAAACAAAAGTTGGCTAATGATGCCTGAGATTACCCAAATGGAGTAACTGATCAATCTTCTCTCTTAAGTTTGGAACATTACTGTTATAGTACAGAAATATATAATATACTCCAAAGGATATATACATTAATATTACAGTCTCATGGAAATATTAGCGACTGATTATGAACAGTTGCCTAATTAGTGAACAGTGGAGTATGAGAAATGCAGTAGATCAAGAAAACATGTGTTGATGCCTATGTTAAGCTCATAATTCTCGTTCTGGGTCATAATGGTTATTTTTCAATTAATATCCAATTTAATATCTCTCTTCATCAAAAAAAGAAACTAAAATGCATTTAAAGGCATAATTTTAAACACTAACGAATTTTAAGTTTAGAACTCTTATATAGAACATGTATAAATCTTGTTTCTTATATTCATACAATTTTAAATTTAGTAAAACCATAGGTCAGCTCATTCAGCATCTTCATTTTATAAGTAGGGGAACTTGAGACCAACAGAAATCATGTCTTTGCCCATGGATGAACAGTGAAGTAGCTATTGAACCAGACCACAAATTCAGATCACCCAATTTCTTTTTTTTTTTTAAATTAATTAATTAATTTATTTTGGCTGCGTTGGGTCTTCATTTCTGTGTGCGGGCTTTCTATAGTTGCAGCTAGCGGGGGCTACTCTTTGTTGCAGTGTGTGAGCTTCTCCTTGCAGTGGCTTCTCTTGCTGCAGAGCATGGGCTCTAGGCACACGGGCTTCAGTAGTTGTGGCGCACGGGCTTAGTTGCTCCACGGCATGTGGGATCTTCCCGGACCAGGGATCGAACCCATGTCCCCTGCATTGGCAGGCGGATTCTTAACCACTGTGCCACCAGGGAAGTCCCTAGATCACCCAACTTCTGATCACTGTGCTGTGGTGTTTCTTGTCTAGTTGTTAGAACTTATAGTTTCCTCCACACTTCGAGAAATAAGTGATCTCAATCTGCTCTTCTTCACATTGGGGTGAGATTATAATGATGTTTGTATTATTTTTAAGGTCCTGAACCTCTTTTTGGCCTTGCTCCTGAGCTCATTTAGTGCAGACAACCTTGCAGCCACTGATGATGATAATGAAATGAACAATCTCCAAATTGCTGTGGATAGGATGCACAAGGGAATAGCTTATGTGAAGAGAAAAATATATGAATTTATTCAACAGTCCTTCATTAGAAAACAAAAGATTTTAGATGAAATTAAACCACTTGATGATCTAAACAACAAGAAAGACAGTTGTATGTCCAATCATACAACAGAAATTGGGAAAGATCTTGACTATCTTAAAGATGTAAATGGAACCACAAGTGGAATAGGAACTGGCAGCAGTGTTGAAAAATACATTATCGATGAAAGTGATTACATGTCGTTCATACACAATCCCAGTCTTACTGTGACTGTACCGATTGCTGTAGGAGAGTCTGACTTTGAAAATTTAAACACAGAGGACTTTAGTAGTGAATCAGATCTGGAAGAAAGCAAAGAGGTAAGATTTTATAGATGTGGGTGGGTATAAATGTATATGTGTATACTTGTATTATATTGCCTGTATTTATGATTATATATTCTCCATGTAGAATATTTTTGCCATCATATAAAATATTTTTTCATTGAAGAACCAAAGATTTAAGCTCAGTGAGGTGATTAATAAATTGAAGAATAATATATGTATAAGTTTTCTCATCCTAAGTAATGGATATTTGTTAGATAATGAATGAATGAATGATCCAAGAAATGAACAAGCATCATCAGATTTAATCCTTGTAATAACCTCAAAAGGATGTGTTATTTTTCTAACTTTTCAGATAAGAAAACTAGCTTAGGAAGTTTAAGATCATGTAGCTAATGAGGGAGTATAGCTGAGAATTGAATTCATAATCTTTGTTTATGCATTCTGTATATCTGACACCATACTCATTAGCTCACTTACATGGAAGAGAACTGAGCAACAAGAAATAGTCTATGTCATTCCTCCGATTAAAATTACACTGATCTGCATATTAATCTTCCAGGCTGCCATAACAACGTACCACACACTGGGTGGCTGAAACAATCAAAATGTATTTTCTCACATTTCTGGAGACTGGAAAGTCCAAGGTCAAGGCGCTAGGAGGGTCAGTGTCTGGGGAGAGCTCTCACCTTTGGGTGTGGATAGCTGCCTTCTGTGTCCTCATTTGGCCGTTCCTCAATGCATGGGCATATGGATAAATAGCTCTGGTCTCTCTTCTTCTTATAAGAGCACCAGTGCTGCTGGATTAAGATTGCACCCTTATGACCTCACTTAACCTTTATCACTACTTCACAGGACATATCTCCAAATAGAGTCACATTGGGAGTTAGGGCTTCAAAATATTAATTTTGAGGGAACACAATTCAGTCCATAGTAACTGACTTAGAAATATTAAGCTAAAACTCTAATGGATATAAAAGATAATTCCGAAGAAGTCTAGAACAAACCACCTTCATTTCCCACTTATTGTGTGGAAGTCCCAAAAATGGTAAGGTGCCTTAGGTTACACAGTCCAAATTTTTAAATATTTATTTAAAGACTATTTTTTAGAACAGTTTTACGTTTACATAAAAATTGAAAGGAAGGCAGAAAAATTTCCACATACTCCCTGCCCCCCACACATATATAACCTCCCCCATTATCACCATCCCCTACCAGAGTGGTATATTTGTTACAGTTGCGGAATCTACATTGATGTGTCATTATCACCCGAAGTCCATAGTTTACATTTGGGTTCACTCTTGGTATTGTCCGTTTTATGAGTTTGGACAAACGTATAAAGACATTTATCCACCCTTATAGTATCACACAGAGCAGTTTCATGGATCTAAAAATACTCTGTGCTATGCCTATTCATCCTTCCCTCTACGCTAACCCCTGGCAGTCACTGATCTGTAACTGTTTTTGCCTTTTCCAGAGTATTATATAGTTAGAGTCATATAATATGTAGCCTTTTCACACTGGCTTCCTTTATTTAGTAATACACATTTAAGTTTCTTCTGTGTCTTTTTATGGCTTGATAGTTCATTTCTTTCAGTGCTAAGTAATATTTTGTAGTCTGGATGTTTAGTTGTCCATTCACCCACTGAAGGACATCTCGGTTGCTTCCAAGTTTTGGCAAATGTGAATAAAGCTGCTATAAACATCCATGTGCAGGTTTCTGTGTGGATATAAGTTTTCAGCTCATTTGGTTAAGTACCAGGGATGGCAATTTCTGGATGGTATGCTAAGTGTTTTGTTTTGTAAGAAATTGCCAAACTGTGTTCCAAAGTGGCTGTATGATTTTGCACAGCGACTAGCAATGAATGAGAGCTCCTGTTGCCCCACAGCATTTGGTGTTGTCAGTGTTCTGGATTTTGGCCATTCTAATAGATGTGTAGTGGTACCCCATTGTTTTTTAATTTACATTTTATGATGACATATGATGTGGAGCATCTTTTTATATGCTTCTTTGTCATCTATATGTCTTCTTTGATGAGGTATCTTTTAAGAGCTTTGACCTGTTTTCTGATCAAGTTGTTTGTTTTCTTATTGTTAAGTTTTGAGAATTCTTTGTACATTTTGAATAACAGTCCTTTATCAGCTTTGTTTTTGCAAATATTTTCTCCTAATATGGCTTGTCTTCTTACTCTCTTGACAGTGTCTTTCACAGAGCAGATATTTTTAATTTTAATTAAATCCAGTTTATTAACTCTCTCTGTCATGTATTGTGCTTTTGGTATCGTATCTAAAAAGTCATCACCTTTTCCAAGATCATTATATTTTCTCCTGTTATCTTCTAGGAGATTTATAGCTTTGCATGTTTACATTTAGGTCTGTGATCCATTTTGAGTTAATGTCTGTGAAGGGTATAAGGTCTGTGTCTAGATTCATTTTTTGCCTGTAGATGTCCAGTAGTTCCAGTACCATTTGTTGGAAAAGACTATCTTTGCTCCATAATATTGCCTTTGCTCCTTTACCAAAGATCTGTTGACTAGATTCATGTGGGTGTATTTCTGGGGTTTCTATTCTATTCTGTTTATCTGTTTGTCTATTCTTTCACCCATACCACACTGTCTTGATTACTGTAGCTTTATGTATGTCTTTAAGTCAGGTAGTGGCAATCCTGACTTTTTCCTTTTCCTTTGGTATTGTGTTAGCTACTCTAGGTCTTTTGCCTCTTCATATACACTTTAGAATCAGTTTGTAGATATTGACAAAATAACTTGTTGGGAGTTTGATTGAGATTGCATTGATCAATAGATCAATATAGATCAAGTTGGGAAAAACTGACATCTTGACAATATTGAGTCTTCCTATTCATGAACATAGAATATCTCCCACTTTATTTAGTTCTTTGTTTCTTTCATTAGAATTTTATAGTTTTCCTCATATAGACCTTATACACATTAGATTTATACCTAAGTATTTTATTTTTGCAGTGCTAACATAATGGCATTTTTTCATTTCAAACCCCACTTGTTAAATGTTAGTCCATAGGAAAGTGATGAACTTTTGTGTATTAACTTTGTAATCTGCAACCTTGTTATAATCACTTATTAGTTCCAGGAGGTTTTTGTTTTTGTTTTTGTTTTTTTATGTTTTGTAGATTCTTTGGATTTTCTACATAAACAATAATGTCATCTGCCAACAAAGACAGTTTTACTTCTTGCTTCCTAATCAGTTACGTTTTGTTTCCTTTTCTTGTCTAATTGCATTAGTTATGACTTCCAGTACAGTGTTGAAAAGGAGTGGTGAGAAGGGATATACTTCTCTTGTTCCTGATCTTAGTAGGAAAGCTTTTAGTTTCTCATAATTAAGTACAATGTTAGCTATAGGTTTTTTGTAGATGGTCTTTATCAAGTTAAGAAAGTTTCTCTCTATTCCTAGTTTACTGAGAGATTTTTATCATGAATGGGTGCTATTTGTTGTCAAATGTGTCCTCTGCATCCACTGATATCATCGTGTGATGTTTCTTCTTTAGATTATTGATGTGATAGATTACATTAATTCATATAGTCTAAATATTTTAAAATACTTTAAATACTAAATATTCAGAGGATCAAATACTATCAACGATATTTTATTAGGGATAAAGTTCTACTAGAATATTACCATGTCCAAGGTAATGCATTTTGACAGTTGATCAAGTGAGATATCATAAGCATGTGAATTATTGCCTCTGTCCCTTTAAAGATGTTTCAAGGTTTTATAAGTCTCTGAATAGGCTAAGTCATCCATTACTCTTCAGAATGGAGCTAATATCAGAGCTGGAAGCTGCCGCCTTGACCCCAGCCTGTGGGCTTCCTTAGGTAAATCAGATTTGTGTAATGATAGGGGGAGAGAAAGCATGTAGAGATGTAATTGTGGGTAGATCCTCATTACATTTCACATGTCTATGGAAATGGATTTGGGAGATAAAAATTACAGATCATTTTTGCAAAGCATTGTAAAATTTTTTCAGGATTTTTAATTTGAATATTATTTCAGTTCAAACTTTGTTCATTAAAAACTTGAGTTTTGCTAAAGAATCTGATGGAGGCTGATTTTTTTAGTTGTTACCTTTATATTTAAAAAATTGGTTCTGAAGTTCTGTTAAACTTGGCAGTATTCTTCCTAGTCTGATTTTCTTTGTCTTGAATCTTCATACCTTTATTTAATATTTGATGAAGACTAATAACTACTCCATGCTATCTGTTGCATTAAAACATGTTTTTCTTTTTCTACTGAAATATAGTTGATGGACAATATTATATGTTACAGGTGTACAATGTAATAGTGATTCACAATTGTTAACGGTTATACTACATTTATAGTTATTATAAAATATTGGCTGTATTTCCTGTGTTGTCCAATATTTCCTTATAGCTTATTTTCTGACTAATAGTTTGTACTTCTTACTCCCTTACCCCTATATTGCCCCTCCCCTCTTCCCTCTCCTCGCTGGTAACCACTAGTTTGTTCTTTATATCTGTGAGTCTGCTTCTTTTTCATTTATTCACTAGTTTTTTTGCATTTTTAGATACCACATATAAGTGATATAACACAGTATTTGTCTTTCTCTGTCTGACTTATTTCACTTAGCATAATGCCCTCCAAGTCCATCCATGTTGCTGCAAATGGCAAAATTTCATTCTTTTTTATGACTGAGTAGTGCTCCATTGTATGTATATGCCACATCTTCTTTATCCATTCATCTGTTGACAAACACTTAGGTTGCTTCCATATCTTGGCAATTGTAAATAATGCTGCTATGAACATTGGGGTGCATGTATCTTTTCAAATTAGTTTTTGTTGTTATTGTTGTTTTCAGATATATTCCTGGGAATGGAATTGCTGGGTCATATGGTAGTTCTAATGTTAGTTTTTTGAGGAACCTCCATACCTCCATACCACATGGCTGCACCAATTTATATACCCACCAACAGTGTACAAGGGTTCCCTTTTCTCCACATCCTCACCAACATTTGTTATGTGTATTCTTTTTGATGATAGCCATTCTGACAGATGTGAGGTAATATCTCATTGTGGTTTTGATTTGCATTTCGCTGATGATTTAGTGATGTTGAGCATCTTTTCATGTTCCTATTGGCCATGTGCATTTCCTCTTTGGAAAAATGTCTATTCAGCTCTTCTGCCCATTTTTTAATCTGGTTGGTTTTTTGTTTTTGTATTTTGTATTTTTTGATGTTGAGTTACATGACCTGTTAATATATGTTAGATAGTAACCCCTTATTGGTCATATCATTTGCAAATATTTTCTTCCATTCAGTAGGTTGTCTTTTTATTTTGTTGATGGTCTCCTTTGCTGTGCAAAGGCTTTTAAGTTTAATTAGGTCCCATTTTGTTCACTTTTGCTTTTATTTCCTTTGCTTTAGGAGACAGATCCAAAAACATATTGCTATAATTTATGTCAAAGAGTGTTCTGCCTATGCTTTCCTCTAGGAGTTTTATAGTGTCCGGTCTTACATTCAGCTCTTTAATCCATTTTGAGTTTGTTTTTGTATATGGTGTTAGAGAATCTTCCAATTTCATTCTTTACATGTAGCTGTCCAGTTTTCACAGCATCATTTATTGAAGAGACTGTCTTTTCCCCATTGTATGTTCTTGCCTCCTTTGTCATAGATTAATTGACCATAAGTGTGTGGGTTTATATCTGGGCTCGCTATCCATTGATCTATGTGTCTGTTTTTGTGCCAGTACCATACTTTTTGATTACTGTAGCTTTGTAATATAATCTGAAGTCAGGGAGCATGATTCCTCCAGCTCCATTTTTCTTTCTCAAGATTGTTTTGTCTATTTGGGATCTTTTGGGTTTCCATACAAATTTTAAAATTATTTGTTCTAGTTCTGTGAAAAATGCCATTGGTACTTTGATAGGGATTGCACTGAATCTGTAGGTTGCCTTGTGTAAGATGATCATTTTAATAATATCGATTCTTCCAATCCAAGAACATGGTATATATTTCCATTTGTTTGTGTTATCTTCAATTTCTTTTTCCAAGTACAGTTCTTTTGCCTCCTTAGGTAGATTTATTCCTAAGTATTTTATACTTTTTGATGCAATGGTAAATGGGATTGTTTTCTTAATTTCTCTTCCTGATAGTTTGTTGTTAGTGTATAGGAATGCAACATATTTCTGTATATTAATTTTGTATCCTGAAACTGTACCAAATTCATTGATGAGCTCTAGTAGTTTTCTGGTGGTGTCTTTAGGATTTTCTATGTATTGTATCATGTCATCTGCAAACAATGACAGTTTCACTTCTTTCCAATTTGTATTCTTTTTATTTCTTTTTCTTCTTTGATTGCCATGGTTAGGACTTCCAAAACTGTGTTAAATAAAAGTGGCAAGAGTGGACATTGTTGTCTTGTTCCTGATCTTAAAAGAAATGCTTTCAGCTTTTCACCATTAAGTATGATGTTAGCGGTGGGTTTGTCATATATGGCCTTTATTATGTTGAGATGTGTTAACTCTCTACAAATTGAGTTTATCATAAATAGATGTTGAATTTTATCAAAAGCTTTTTCTGCATCTACTGAGTTGATCATATGGTTTTTACTCTTCAATTTGTTAATGTAGTGCATCACATTGATTGATTTGCAGATATTGAAAAATCCTTGCATCCCTGGGATAAATCCCACTTGATCATGGTGTGTGATCCTTTTAATGTATTGTTAGATTTGGTTTGCTAGTATTTTGTTGAGGATTTTTATATCTATGTTCATCAGTGATATCTTTGTCTGGTTTTGGTAGCAGGGTGATGCTGTCCTCATAGAACGAGTTTGGAAGTGTTCCTTCTTCTGCAATATTTTGGAATAGCTTGAGAAGGATAGATGTAAACTCTCCTCTAAATGTTTGATAGAATTCACCTATGAAGTCATCTGGTCCTGGACTTTTGTTTGTTGTGAGATTTTCATTACTCAAAACTATTTTATTACAAAAACCATCCATAATGAATACTTTTCTGCAAAAATTTGACATAATTTATACTCATACATTTTCATTTGTATTGATCAGGGCTAACAGGAACCCTGATTTCTTTATTAAGCAGTGATCATCCACTGAACCACTGGAGAAAGTTCTATTTCTTCATACTCTGTCATTTTATATCTTCAAACACTGCATTAATTGAAAATTTAAATGTTTAGTAGAAACTTTAGAGATAATTTAATGCACTATTTCTCAAATTGTGAGTCATAACCCAGTAAGAGTTGATAAACCAATTTATTGTACCACTAATTTAAAAATTTTTTTAATTTAATAAAATAATGATATCAGAGCACATTGCACATTTAGGAAGAACTAGTGAGTGACGCTCTTGTTGCCTGTGCTGAACTATAATGCACTGCTTTTCTAATAGAGTACAACCACTAGGTCCATGGGTGTAGGGCCTGAAGTTCAGGAGTTCTTAAGTGTAAGAAATGCTGTTTCAGCTCTTTAAAGGTAGTGATCATGGAGTCTTCCTGACCTAGGCAGAATGTGTGGCTTCGTTTTTGGTTCCCAGAGATATAAGGCACAAAGTGTAGGTAATAAGCAACTCATGCTCTAGGCTCATGCATCTTACAAAGTTATCATATTATTTTATTATAACCACTGATATGCATGTATGTCTCTCCTTTTATGTTGCAACGTATATACGTGTGCATTCTTGGTAAAAAGTAGGCACTCAAATCAAACTTTTCCAGCTCACTTAACTGTTTTTAATAGAAGCAGTTTGAAGGTATTCATCACAGTTACTCTGATGAGAGCATTCTTGAAAATAAAGTTTTATTTCCCATCATCCAGACTCCATTTTTCTCTTGATTCAATCCAATATTGAACTTTGTTGTTTTTATCTTTGTTAAACATTTCACCTTGTCAATTTATATTGGGCTTCAAGGAAAGTAATAGTCCCTTATCTTTTTCCCATGAATTGCTGTTGAAATACAGTTGTTTCTCATCTAGTTGGTATTTTTATATTAAATACTGAAACTTCTATTCATCCCCATTACATTTCAATTTCTTTCATTCATTTTTGAATCTGGCTTTCTATAAATATTCTTTTATAGATTATTGTCCCAATTTTCTTTTACCATGCACTTTTCTTTACCATGTCTTCCTTTTTGGTTAGAAATAAACCCATACAAAATTGTTTCTCTTCATTGCTCCCCTAGTCTTATATAGTACTCGCTTCATCAAAGCAAGGCACAAATCATAAGATGCTCTGCTTTTAGTGGAATTAAACTGAAAATAGATACCCCAGAAGATGAAGATTCTTTATTCTGCATTAGGAATGCAGCCTATAATACGTTAAAGTAGCTTTGCCCTTTTGATTTTTCTGTTTTGGCCTTTACTCTTTTGCCTACCTTAATTTATTCAACAGTTACCATGTGCTAAGAAATGTATTAGATAATGAAGGATACAAATGAGCCATGATTCTGCTTATATATGTACATATATGCATTTAGAAAGATGACTCTCTTCATAATTATATATGTATACAAATACACATATACATGTATCCACACACATACATACATTTGCATTTTAGAAAGATAACTTTCAACCTTTAAATATGCATTTCCATACTGGAACATACCTTATTGACTAAAAATATTACCTGTCGTGACCTCTGTTTGACCTATTCCATTTTAATATATTAATGTTTCCATTCCTGAATTTCAATAACGAGTCTTATCTACAATGGGCATTATTGAAATTATATTAGTGCCTTGGGTTAAAATTACCAGTGCTCATAGTTTATTATCCATTTTTGAAGCATTTGTTTTTAGACATGTGAGGCTAATTATAAAGTTGTTGGTAATGGAGTATTCTCCGAAGCCAAATACTGGGTTATATAATTCTATTTTAGCCACATACTGTGTGACCTTACTTGACTATCCAATCCTCAATTTCCTCATCTCAAAAATGGGGATAAAATCACCTACTTTTGGGGGAATATTATTAAATGAAATAGTAAATGTAAAGGACTTAGCACAGTGTCTAGCAAATTGTAAGTATTCGATAAATTGTTATTATTATTATTTCTAGTAGCATTCCCAACACTCTGTTCCTGGTAAGTTTTCTCTTAAGAACTACTAGTAACATATTCTACTATTTGTCCTTTTTTGCTGTTTGCCTTCTGCCCTCTGTCATAAACTGTTTTACGTTTATCTGGAGAGAGTGATAAATTTTGTATTTTCTGTCTAATTTTTAAACTGTTTTCATTAAATTCTTGATAATGGTTAACATTTAAAATATTTTAAAAAACTATTTTTCTGAAGGGCATTCCAGTAAGAGGGAATAAATGAACAAAAACCTAGAGCTATGAAGCATAGAGTGTGTTTAGAAATAATTAGCAGTTTGCTGTTGCTGGGACATAAAATCTAGATGCAAGTAGAGGCATAAGCAAGGAGCGGATAGTCTGTTTCCAGGAAACCAAGAATAGACTGATATGAAGAAACACTGTAAAATGGAGGCCGGTACTTGTTTTACTTCCTCCATAAGGTACATACTCATGCATCACTGTCCCCCATTCCAGGACAAACTTGAGAGCTATCTTTTCTATATTTTCCCCCTTTTGGTCCCCCAAAGCAGAAAAGGCATAGCGTGGGTCACATTTCCTCACCTTTTTAAGTCCCAATGGACCTCAACCTTCAAAGAACATTCGGATAATCTAAAGTATTGTTTTTATTTTTTATTTTTTGCAGTATGCGGGCCTCTCATAAGCTAATGATGTAACCATAGAAGTGCTTCCTAATTATTTGGAAGATTGTTATAGGTAGAATTAAACTCAGAAGGGTATCTTCCTAAAGCACAACTTTGAGTAACCATAGTTTCTAAGAATAAGCGCTCTGTAATTAGGAGAACTCCACAGGTCAGAAGCAGATCAGTGTAAATTACAGGCCAGCAGAGGAGGGAAAGGTCCCTCCAGGACTGAGGGAGACTGAGATTCTCCTGGCTATACCATTAACCTGTGCCCAGTGATGAGGGCTTGGTAGTCAACACCAACTCTACAGTGGATACCTATTCTTAGGTCTTCAATAAAGTGTCAACGTGGGCTACCAACTCTACAGTGGATACCTATTCTTAGGTCTTCAATGAAGTGTCAACGTGGCCTCTCGCGTTGCAGAGCACAGGCTCCAGACGCACAGTCCCCGGACGCACAGGCTCAGCGGCCATGGCTCACAGGCCCAGCCGCTCCGCGGCATGTGGGTTCTTCCCGGACCGGGGCACGAACCAGTGTCTCCTGCATTGGCAGGCGGACTCTCAACCACTGTGTCACCAGGGAAGCCCTAAAGTATTGTTTTTAAAACCTCAGAAAGTTTCTTGACTCATGGAAA
Organism: Grampus griseus; assembly: GCF_964374135.1. Taxonomy (NCBI): domain Eukaryota; kingdom Metazoa; phylum Chordata; class Mammalia; order Artiodactyla; family Delphinidae; genus Grampus; species Grampus griseus. Next base: position 65,627,649 of record NC_139001.1, read on the forward strand.
TAAATAGCTAGAAATATGGGTTTCTACTGAAAAATAATAGTAAAGAATGGAGGCTTGGACAGATTTTGAGGAGTTTTGAAAGCTGGGCAAAATCGCTGGGACTATGCAAAAGACAAATAAAGTCATATCTCCCCAATTAGAAAGTAAGTTGTTTTGGCAATGAATTGTGTTTTATATAATTTTAATCCTCTGAAGCACCTACTGTAATGTTGGGTGCATAATAAGGACTCAATATCTTTTTGCGTTTGGGCTGATTTTTATGAATACTAGACTAAGAGTCTGGTGGTCTTAACTCTATTATGGGCAATCACTAACTCTATATTATCCAGTTTCCTAATTTATAATAGGAATACATCTGTTCTGTGGTGCTTATAGGAATGTTATGAGGATCTAAAAGCTGTTTAGAAGTTAAAAGGACTCAAAAAACATAAGGTAGTGATAGCTACTGATAGCGAAATTACTACTCTAATCTGTTTAAATAAATACTTTTAAAATGAATTATTAAACTTAGGCCTCTTTGGAATAAAAACATCATATTATTAAAGTAGTTAGGGAAAAGTACGCTTGTTTTTGCAATGAGTGAACTCCAGAGTGAGTAAAAATGTCATTCGAGTCTTTGTATACAGTTCCTGTTAGTAACAGGTATCATTTGTTGGATGCTCACCGTGGACAAAGCACTGTTTATAGGGCTTTACATGTAGTGTTATGTCATTCAGTCTTCACACCGTGAGACAGATACTATTATTCCAAACTTACAGATAAGGAAATTGAACTCAAAGAGTTTAAGTAGCTTGCCAAAGTCACACAAATAGTAAGGATTGATCCTGACCTAGAATCCAGGCTGTCAGTTACAGTCTATGTTCTGAACCATTACATTAAATTTCCTTAACAATGTCTAAAAAGGTACTATCTCTGACCCCTATTTGAAATGAATGACACTTCATTGAAGACCTAAGAATAGGTATCCACTGTAGAGTTGGTGTTGACTACCAAGCCCTCATCACTGGGCACAGGTTAATGGTATAGCCAGGAGAATCTCAGTCTCCCTCAGTCCTGGAGGGACCTTTCCCTCCTCTGCTGGCCTGTAATTTACACTGATCTGCTTCTGACCTGTGGAGTTCTCCTAATTACAGAGCGCTTATTCTTAGAAACTATGGTTACTCAAAATTGTGCTCTAGGGAGATACCCTTCTGAGTTTAATTCTACCTATAAGAATCTTCCAAATAATTAGGAAGCACTTCTATGGTTACATCATTAGCTTATGAAGCCTTTGAGAACAGGGAAAACACCAACCATGTCTTACTCACCTTAAGTCCACAGCACATAAAAAATGTTTATTAAATGAATGAATAAATGCATAATGAACAGTTAATTCTAGATCTCATTTGTCCTCCCAATGATATTACCTGTGTTAAAATAATATTTACTTACTGCTTTGCCGATATTTTCTTATTTAATACTTTTATCTTTACTGTACATGGTATAGATTGAAGAACACATGATAATTTTCAACCTGTTGTACATTACTGAATATCAGCAAATTAAATTTGTGCTACCACATAAAGGTCTACAGTGAATACCTTATGTGAATAATAGTTTTAAAATGTGCATAAGAACAGGAATTAAGCTTATTTCATATCACACAGTATGGCCCACATTCATCACAGTGCCTAGCATATAGTAAGCAAATGTGTGTTAAATAAAGAAATAAGAATAGGAAGTCTTTGATTAATCTTGAATCAAATGGATATATACCAAGACTTTTACAAATATCCAAGTTTACTAACATCATGATAACAATTTTCCCTGTAGAAAAATGTCAGACAACGTATCTGGGGATATTAAGAATCTACTGGGAGATAGGTATATATGCCTCACACTTTTTTATCTATACTGTCTCTTAACCTCATGGTCTCTGATACAGCAGGTTTTGCCTCCATCTTGTATTACAGTTTCTTCTTCTCTCTAAGCCCTTACCACAAGCTTGTTTAAATGGTCAAGACTCTCTCATTCTAAAATAAAATAAAATCATGTAAATTTTAAAAGTTATTCCTTTGATTTTATCCTTTTCTTAAGTTTCTTTTGTAATTTCTTCCTTGAATTCGTTGCTGATCTTCTTTAAAAGATAACGTGCTCACTGTCTCCCATTTCCACTGCTCAGTCATCTTAAAGCATCATCTCTGGTTTCCACCTTTACTTTTCTCTCTCAAAAATCACCAGTGTTCTCTTAATTGCCAAGTTCAGTGGCCCTATTTTACTTGATATCTGCATCATTTCCTAATTCTTTAAGAGTCGTCATTCCCTGGCTTACAAAAGTCCAAGCTACTTTCCTCCCAACCATATGATCTTCTCAAATAGCTTACAAGAAGCCTGAAGTCCTTCTCAACTTCTCTAATTGGAAGCCCCTCATCAAATTTACTGCCAAATCCTGTAGCTTTTATCTCCTAAATCTGTCTCCAATCTTGACCATCCCCCCACTCCTCATCCTATTATTTCACCAGTATCAATAGAATTACCATCTGAAACACATTTCCGTGGTGGGGAGAAGGGCAGTCTTTATCATGAGCAACTTGATTGTCTTGAGATCTATTTCACCAGTCTAATATCTCATGACTTATTTCAGTTCTAATCACATAGTTCCATGAAGTTTATACCTTTTGACTGCATAATTTCTTATTAGAAATTCTCTTCTTATCCCTGTCATTCTCTGCAAAATCTAGCAAAACAAAAAAAGGAACTTTGAGTTGTCTTTCAAGACACTGTCAGTTTATTCACTCAAACATATTGTTGTTTGTTGCTCATGATACCTAGCAATTCTTATTCTGGGCAAGGCTCTGAGACTCCCCTAAGTACAATTACTACCTGCATAACATGAAATGTCTATATTGCACTCTATTTCTCTGTTGTGTATCTGTCTATCCTACTTACTAATCTTGTGAGCAACTTGAGAACAAGACCTGTGGTCATATACACCTTTGTACTTCTAGTAACTAGCACTGTACCTGGCACAAATGAGGTGCTTGATCAATGTTAATTGGCATCGTGTAAGTTAATCTCACTTTTCCTGAATACATTTTTATCAGTTATATTTTTTGCAAGTGTACAGATAGAATAAACTAAGCAAGCCTATTCCTAAGTCAAATTAAGTTAGCAGCTTAATCTTTAATGAAGCTTCTCCTCCCTGGGGAGAGGGCAGGGAGGAAGGAAGGTGGAGGAGAAAAGAAAACAGTCAGAATTTTCGTATCATTGCCTGACAGATGCTCAGGGAACACTTTGTAGAGTCCCATCCGGGTATTGACTGGGGGTGTCCCTTCAGCCCTTGCCTATTTCCTTGTCTTGAGCTATATAGTTCCTCAGGACCATGATTCCTGTGAGATGGCAACTACTCTCCATGAAGAGTACTACCATCTAGCCAACGGATACCCAAACTTCCTCTCCCTTATTACACCTAATTGATCACCAGATACAACCAGTGCTACCTTGTCTTTGTCTACTCTGCATCCCCACCACCTCCACCCAATGTCAGACCTCCATCATCTCTCAGTTTTACTGCTACAGCCTCCAAAAAGGGCTCCCACATTCATATTCTCCTCACTAGTCCAGTTCCCACATAATGATAAGTGGTCTTTCTAAAAGGTAAATCTGGCCATAGCTCTCTCAGCTTTCTAACCTTTCAGGAGCTTCCCATTGCTCCCAGTCTATACTTCTTAACATGGCCTACAAGTCCCTGCAAAAGTGACCATTACTGACCTTTCCAGCTGCATGTAATAGTACTTCCCACCCCTCCCCAGCCAACTACACTGATCTATCGTTTCCTAAAACTCCTCATGCTTTATCAGGTTCTGATCTTCATTCCTGTTCCCTCTATCTGGGATATTCTCTTACCCCATATTTCTTCACCTGACTCACTCCCACCCCAACTCATCCTTCTGGCCCCAAATGTCACTTTTTTCTACCCTGTTCTTCTTAGACTGAGTTAGGTGGTGCTCTCAAAATACCCTATACTTACCCTATCATAGTGTGTAGCAGTTGTTGCTTGTCTTGTCTTATCTTGAGCCCATTAGGTACTGGGCCTATTATATTCACTATTTTATTTTTTCAGGTCCTAATTTTGATGTTTAGCATATACTAATATTTTTTAGCTGAAAAGATCAAATATCAGGAATTACACATATTACAAACTATAACTGTTACAGAAATTGTTGCCATGTATCCAGTAAGCAAATGACATATTCCACGTGTTATCTTGTTCAATCCTTATGACAACCATGTAAAGTAGGGATCATTCTACAAATTAGAAACTTCAACTTATGGAGGTCAAGATAACTGCCTAAAGTCCATAAAACCAGTCGTTGTGATTCAAACCCAAGCTTGTCTGACTCAAAAGAGAACTCTTCACCCTTTCACTGTAGTTATACAGTTCCCCTATCCAGTAGACACTTTAAAAATATTTGTTAAATATGTTATCATTTAACATTAAAAATTAATGTCAAAAGAATATTAGAGATTCTGCACTCATTCAGCAAAATAAATTTAACAATGGAAATTATTTGGTTTACAATTTTGCTTTCTAGCTTGGGAATTATAAATGCAATTTTGCAATTTTTTGCTTCTAATTCATTTGCAATCACAATAATTTTCTCTTGGTCCATTATGTGATGAGAGGTTATAATACCTCCTTTGTTCCTTTATAGCTAATCATCTATATAAAAATTCACTTTTGACATACTTTAAAGCAGAATTCAGAGTATATCAGAGCTGTATTTCTTCACCTTTACCCCTACCTTAGGCAAGTGTTTGAATGACAGTAGATTTCACAATTAATAAGAAAATTTTATATTTATTAAATATGAATAATCCACCAAAGATTGTCGTTCCAATGTAAAGCTCGATGAAGAAATCATCTGAGCTGTAGGGATGATATGGGAATTAATGAGTTAATATTTGACTTTTCTAACTGCTCTGTGGAAATGCTAAATCTCAGTACAGAGTCTGTTCCTTTGATATATTGTTGCCTTGCTGAGAGTTTTTAATAGAAGTCATTTTAATTTTTAATATGCTTAGTGTACACTAGAAATATTTACTAATGCACAGTGTATACAATGAAATATTAATACTAATATTTTTAAGGTTGTTGGCATCTCAACTATGTATGATTTAAGGTATATATCTTAAATATATATGTTAATATATATATATAACAGTAAAATTTCCACCTTTAATATAGTATATGCCTAGCTTTTAAAATATGTATTTTTCAGAAATAAAAAATACATATGTGTATACATATATATACACACACATATTCTGTATTCTTTTGACCCTTAAATTCCAGATTTTTTTTTTTTTTTAGCGGTACACGGGCCTCTCACTACTGTGGCCTCTCCCGTTGCGGAGCACAGGCTCCGGATGCGCAGGCTCAGCGGTCATGGCTCACGGGCCTAGCCGCTCCGCAGCATGTGGGATCTTCTGGGACCGGGGCACGAACCCGTTTCCCCTGCATCGGCAGGCGGACTCTCAACCACTGTGCCACCAGAGAAGCCCCAGATTTATTTTTAACATATTTTTATCACATTATAAATTGAACTTCTAGTAAACCCTATAAATAAGCTCATTGTAACAAACCAAGTCTAAAATAAAAGCATAAACATCCTACGATCGAGTCAGAGAACAACAAAAAAACCCATTTAATCACTTACTCAAAGAAATATTGTGGAGTGTACTATTTGCTTTCCTTTGTTTTGCTTCACCCTCAAGGTCAAAATCATTTACTATAGTACAGAACATTTTTAAAAAGCATGAAATGTTGCATAAATCCGTTGAGGAGGAAAAATGCTCTTCCCATCAGGGTTGCAGTTATTAAGTGGTTATTGAATGCCCTGATGTACAAGGCAAAGTGGATGCTTCAGATACACTGTGGTTCCCGCATTCTCTCTGCTCACTTATTGTCAGCCTGCCAAAAATACATGGACAATATAAGTCCTTACAGAAATTGAGCTATTGAGAGTTACATGTGAAAATATACATATTTTTAAATGAACTAGCTCATTTGGAAATTAGTAAATTAAAGGTTGATTAATGGCTTAATAAACATTAAAATGGATATTTAAATAGTCTATTAATCTCAAAGACCATGAGAACCAATTGCTTTATTATGTGAATGGTGAATTTCAAAATAAAATTAAATTTCAATGTAAGAACAAAAAAAGGAAAAATTAATTGTCCTTACTGGTTTTTACATCAATACAAGTACTTTTTTGAGAATGTTTTAGTTTTGCTGTTGTCCAATTTATTTAGTATTTTATCTGAATTCTTATCTCATGTGCTAATATAGAGATGGAGTCTTTCCATACATCTAAAAATTCTTCCCTTTTTGAGTAATAGTGTTATTACTCCAACCAAATAAAGAACTCAGAACCACATCATCTTTGATTTCAACAATGAGAAATATAAGAATACATTGATAAATGTATATTGGTTATGAGAGTTTTAATACCATTCTTTTAGTCTGTGATGAATCAAAGAAAAATTAAATAAGGACATTGATAATTTGAATAATATAAATAGCAAAAATGTTATAAATGTATGTTATCTCAAAAATTATATGTACAGAGAATTCTTATTTTCAGTGGCCCATGGTATTGATATATTTATACAAATTTCAAAGTAAGTCTCAATAAATTCAAACAAGCAGACATTGTAGGGCTATTATACCAATAAATTCAAGATAGAAGATATCATATAGGGTTTTAATTAGCTAATCACAATGCAGTTAAATGAGAAATTAATAAAAAAATGATAGAAAAAATATAACCACTTGAAAAATTTAAAATGTCCTCCCAAACAGTAAGAACTTTTCCTTCCAAAATCTATGAAATTGGACCAAGCAGTCACTGAATGTCTTACTATTAACAAGGATGATCAAGAAAGGATGAAAGAACATGACAAAGAACTTAGTTTGAGAAATTAGAAAAGGAAAAACAAAACAAAGGGAACATAAAGAGAAATTAATGAATTATCAATGTAGCAGATGATATTAGTATAGCACGTGGTTCTTAGGGAAAAAAAATCAATAAAACACACAAACTTTAGTGTTGTCAGCAGAATCCTAAGATGATGCCAATGACTCAATAAGCTAGAGTTCAGTTTGTTAATTTTTTATGTATTTTAATCTATTTGTTTAATACATTTATTATTTAATTTTACTTATTAATGTTCTTTATTTAGCTCATCAGTCAAAGCCCTTGTTGCCTCCCGTGCATTGCCTGGGCACACTTCAGTTCAGTCACTTCTGTATCTGTTTCATTTTGTGTGTTTTTCTTTTCTTTTTCATACTAATGCTATTTATTTACATTATGTATGGACTTATAGAAAAAAACACTAACTTTTTTCTCTGGTTAGCATAATTTATCTAGAGTATATTAACTGGCCTGAGCCTACTTGCCTGTGGTTTGGTCTTTCTAACATTCACTTGTCATTTTATCTGATGTCAGTATGACAAAGGTGGGGCAAGTTTCCCTCGCTAGTGTGAGAATCAGGGTCTATCAAGGGGGTCAGCGAGGATGTGGTTTACCAGGCTTCTTTTGCAAAATGTTGCTTTAGGGAGTTATTTAAACCAGATATGAATACTAACTTTAAAACTCGAACCTGTAATCATGTCCCATTCCTGAAATGTATACAAACTCCTTCCAATCCCAAACATTAAACTGCTTCATTTTGAAAATTGATACATACTTAAATTAAAATGTGCCTTTGGGCCTCTTGTTCCAGTCTGGGTTCATTGTTTGCGGTTCTGCATCATCACTTTAGCATGAGCCACACCTGTAATTCATCATCTATTAGTCCAGTTTAGGTTTTTCAAAGAGGACAAAGATTTTAAAGAACCTTATAAGGCAACCTGAATTTAGCATCCTTCCAGAAATTTATATCCCAGATACACCCCCCCATTTTTTGGCCACGCCCATGGCATGCGGGATCTTAGCTCCCCAACCAGGGATTGAACCTGTGCCCCCCACTAGACCACGAGGGAAGTCCCAATACCCCCTTTTAAAAATAATTATTCACACCTAATTTTACAATAAGTTTTTTTAATGTGTTTGTATATGTATGAGAGATTTGTCTTTATTTAGTTTATGCAATGATTTCAACTTAGTTTTTATGAATACAATAAATAACTTTGTTTTCAAACTCATTTTATCAAATTATGCAAGAGTAAATTCTGTAATTACATTAATTTACAATAGTACAGGTTGATTTGAACACAAACATAACTTATTTTTGATAAGTACACAACTCACCAGGTGGAAGAAGAGATGTACAGGTGTACTAGAGTGTAGCCCACCTCCTGAGAAAATATCAGCACACCACTGGCATCAGTCATTGTGTTCTACAGAGAAAATGCCAAGCATCGTTAGCTTGGTAAGTCAGTTAGTATGGAGGTGGGCTAAATAAAAAGAAGTACGTGCCGAAAGAATTGTGCCAATAAAGTGTTGAAGATGAGAGCGTAATTATTCTTCTTCCACAATGATGGGCAAAAGCCACTATAAGCAAAAGCCAGAGAACATTAAGAAGTTCACCTTAACTAAAGGACAGCTTCTGTGAAAGATAGATTTGGGAAATTTGGTTAGAAAGCTAAGTTGGAGACAGAAATTTCATTTGGTAGTAATATCTGAAACAGATATTTATTTATTGGGCATGTAGCATAATTCAGGCTTTGTGTTCCACAAAGGTCTAGAATTAGGTGAGGCGAGAATAAGGATGAACTTATTATTTATAGCTGTCCAAAAAAAAGTGACAGTAGTCAACAGAGAGTTCATAAGAATTTGGAAGATGAAACTGAGAGAAGAGTTATTTCAAGGGTAGAATTAAATGACTTTACTGTCAATATTTGAAATAAATAAGACAAGGAGGTTTGAGTCTAGGTGCTGAAAGAATGATATTGCAAAGAATCGGAATCAGGAACTTGGTTTAAAAAGTAGGTTTAGGATAGAAGAAAAGAAAAAAAAGACATCTTTAATGAAGAGCATGCTGAATTTAAGTGACACTAGGCACACTTCTACTTTCCTGCCATAGTCCAGGCAGATCGTGGAATATAATTACATTGCTTAAAATGTGTTTGGAAATTAATTTGTAAACATCTAGAGGATCACTTGTCTATACCTGGGAACTTTCCAGGAGCACATCTTCCAACTGAGTGCTAATAATGGGCATTTAATCATCTTTTATATCCTTTTAAAATTTCTAAAATGTAGATTGATTCCCAACTGTATGCATTAAAGGGAAAATATGCTTAGAAGTAGAGTAACTGGTAACATATTACAAAGTTGGTTTATAAGACAAGAATAGATAATTTTAAGGAATATTCTTAAGAATAAAGTTGGATATATTGGCAACAGCTCTCATCTGGAGAAAGTCTGACCCAGTAAGACCTGGAGTAACTATACATAAAAAAAGGTATCAATTTATTTTATCATCATCTAGGCAAGCCACATCAGGGGAGGATATTTAGGGAGGCAATAAGTAGACATAAATTAATTTTATATTATTTTAGGTTCACATCAGTACTCAGTTGCTAACTGAAAACTGAAATCTGGGTTATCAGTAATATTTAGTAATGGATACAAAGTTTGATAAGGAGCCTGATATCTAGCACTATGTGTGAAGAACTGTGATAAGCAAAAGCTGGATTTGTTCAGAAATTTTAAAGACTTTTCAAGCAGTATTTAAAAAAAAATTTCTCTGTGAGTTAAAGCAATATTATACCAAAATGTTTTATTATTGCTTGTGCTTAAGTTACTATTATGACATTTGCTTTATAACAAGTATATAATTCGTTTGGCATGATTACTGTAAACAAAGATTAAATAGAACTCATGTCTACACATATCCAAAAGTTAGTTTTTTGCATCTGATGAATTAATTTTCATGAAGACACTGAATATATGTATTATGTAAAATTCCATTATTGGTTTATGTTGTAAACAAGGTGCCTTTGTTTTTGTGTTTCACTTCAAGATTGAATGGTAGATTCTCTTCATCTGTTAGACTCATCTTGATAGTTTTTCTATGGATTATTTCCGCTTTTAAATTAATGGAAGAATTATAAGCATGTGAATACACTGTTTCTTTTATTTCAGAAACAGGGTGGTTGCACAGAAGTCAGAGCATGGGCTTTGGGCTCAGCAACAATTCTCTCAAATCTCGGCTTTCTCACTTGTTGGTTATATGACATTAGACAAGTTACTTAACCTGTCTAAACCTTAATTTTATCATTTGTAAAGTGATAATGATTATCACTAACTTCCCCTCTCCCACCCCTCCCTCTGGGGCTTCTCTAATTCATAGGACAGTGGTTTGCTTAGTACATGTTTTTGATGGCCGTTTGAAACTTCATAACATAGCAGTCTGACTTCATACATTGCAAATTATGGTAAAGGAGTTACCATAGATGATTTCCTTATTTCCCCTTCTTATTCATTCTTTCTTTTTAATCTTAAAATCTCTTCATTTCAAGGAGAATCCAGAATCAGTTCATTGTACTAATCCTTCCTTGCTAGGCTATTTCTTAGGTACCAAAATAAAAGGGATTTACTTTTTATGTCCATCTCATGCTCAGAAACTTAATGAAAGCAGTAGCTCATCCGAAGGCAGCACTGTAGACATTGGAGCACCTGCCGAGGAACAGCCTGTAGTGGAACCTGAGGAAACCCTTGAACCTGAAGCCTGTTTCACTGAAGGTAAAGAACATGATCTTCATGTTAATCTTCCCTTTATAGAGTGCATTTTTTTTTAGCTGTTGATCACCCAAAATGGACCACTCAGAATAGAACTTTGTAGTCAATCTATTTCAATTACCTCTTATATGCCAACAGATTTAAAATCTCATGTTATGTTTTGGTTATATCTGCCCATTATGTGTAAGAGACCATGAACATGGAGAAAAGATATTTTAATGTAATCAAAACTAATGACTAATTTATAATATTTCAAATAAAATGGTGATTTCGCAATAAGTTGGCATCTTAAACACTAGTAAAAATTCTCATACACAAAAGTTACTTTAGAAGTAATTTTTTAGCTATTAAAGTCAAATGAGTTGCAAATGCTCAGATGTATTTTTTTAACAAAATCATTACTTTCCAATGCTTGCTGAGTGAAACAGGAAATAAGCACTGCCCAATACCTGATCCCTGCACAGTATCTAGTTTAGCCTGGCACAATATGGACAATAAGTCTAAGAGCTTTGTTTTCTCCATGATTAGTATTTCCCATGGTCTGAGTTTCTTGGGAATTTGAGTTTTGAAGGTATGAATATATTTGCATATTCTCTATTTTGTGATTTTTTTCCTCATAGGCCTGATATATATTTTCTCCCTCTTTTCCTGTATAAATTATACACATCACTCAAAGTCCTCAGAACTACCTTCATCCGACCATGGTGGAAAAAACTTCTTATTCCTCTGAACAGCTATAAATAAAGATATTCTTTAATTCACCTGATAACTAATCATGTATTATCTTATGAGGGTTCTTCTCTTTCTCATTTGAACTGTTATATATATCTTTACTGGCTTTCTTCCTTCCTTCCCTTCTTTCCCTTCCCCTCCTTTCTCCCTTTTCTTCAAGCATACCTGATTTTTTTTTTGACTTGAGGCAGGGTTCTTTTGTTTATATCTGTTCTTAAAAACCAGATTGTAGGTTTCCTGGGGGCAAGTCCACGTTCTGTACCTTTTTACATTTTTTCTCTTTTTCTTTTTTTTTAATATCCTCTATGGTGATTACAAAGGTGCTCACAAATTTCTCTTGATTTAATTATTTTTTTAATTTTATTTTTTATTGGAGTATAGTTGATTTACAATGTTGTGTTAATTTCTGCTGTACAACAAAGTGATTCAGCTTTATATATGTACATTCTTTTTTATATTCTTTTCCATTATGGTTCCTGTTGATTTAATTCTTGTTAGAGTGAGTGAAAGCAGTATAGGGAAGGCAACACCAAATCAAAGCAGGACTAGTCAAATCACATTTTAGTGGACTAAATTAATCTTGAAAATTCTATAAGCTCTTCTAGGAGCACCACAAGAGAACCTAAACAGTAATAAACAGCATTGTTGGGTAAGAACTATATTATTACTCTGCATCCTCTTTAAAAGGGACGTTTTCTGCTTATTATTAATTTCACTTTGAAGTCCTTTCCTAGAGTGACTTCAACAAAGTGCAATAGGATGATATAGTACAAGGCAAAGCTACTTAACATGTACTTGTACTTTACAACGTTCTTTCTTGGACAATAGCAGTTGGGTCAGAAAAAACAGGTATTATCCAGGGAACCGTTTAAAGAGGCTGAATAACTTTCACAACTTCACTCTGCTAATAGATGTGCTCTTACTACTCCAGGCTTAGAGAGTTATCCTAGCAAGATAGAGATGGCAGTAGCAATGAGAAGATGAATCCAGGACACGCCAAAGGGTATCATTGAAGCAGCAGAAGTTATTTACCTACTCCTGTTTGAACATTATACTTGCAGGCTGTGTACAAAGATTCAAATGTTGTCAAATTAGTGTGGAGGAAGGGAGAGGAAAACAATGGTGGAACCTGAGAAGAACGTGTTTCCGAATAGTTGAACATAACTGGTTTGAGACCTTCATTGTTTTCATGATTCTCCTTAGTAGTGGTGCTCTGGTGAGTGAATATTAAGCAAACATGCTATAATGCCAAGTCTTAGAATCACCTAATACTAATGACTTATTAATCCTTTCAGTAGCATTGTTTTATTATCCAATGCATTATTTTTCCTGAACCCTCATTCTACATCCATTTCTGTGGAATCAGCCATCACCTCTGTTTGATAGCCCCCAAACTGTTATCTCCATTTATGACTTCTTCCTTAAACATATGTGTATCGCTATATCCATCCATACATACACCCATCCACCCATATACCCACCCACCCACCCTTCTACCCATCTCCAGTGCATCTTTAATTACCCCACTTCATTCTTACAGACTATATACAATGTATAACTATGCAGTTCTGGACTTACTTTTATTATGTATACATATACTTCTCACAAGCTATTTATTAATTTTTGCTTATTATTAAGTAACCCCCCAAATTTGTCCCTCTAGTTTATTCATTATAACCAAAGAACATGAGTATTTAATTACTCATATTTTAACAAGAAAGTAAGCATGGCAACTACAGTAAAGTCCTGTGATTGGGTATCTATAACTTCTAAGTTCTGATGAATTTTGTTTATGAATGATATTATTATTATCTCTTTATGGACAGTCAAAAAGTCCTTAGGAACCACTTCTCTGTCCATTTTGAATTGGGTCCACTGTTCTTATGCTACTCAGAGAACAATGGATATTAGTAAAAATAAATATTGGACAGTGTGCCTAAGGGATTATTTAAGGACTGGTTTCTCTCCATATAAAAGTGTTCATCAGAATCAATTTATATGAAAATCATTTACAAAAATATAAAGTATAGCATATAGATAGCATTTTAGGAAAATGCTGACACAAATAGACTACTTAAGCCATAAGATAGATGTAGATAGATAGATAGATAGGTTGATAGATAGATAGATAAAGGATGGAAAGATGATAAAACTTGCCTGATTGAAATGCAATTACTTAGGTTTCTTTAACTTAGAAGTGTATAATTCTAACACAGGCCTATATTTTTCTGCATATCTCTCTGATGAAATAAATTTTATCTACATGGCACTTTAGACAAGAAATAGTTTTTCACCATTTAAATGAATATATGCTTAGATATAAAATATCAAGTGAGGTTCATATTAGAAGAAGAATAGATATTAGAGTCTAAATGAGAAGTAAATTCATCTTACCATCCTTGTCACACCATATCTTTGCTGAGAAATATAAACTATCAACAAAATGAAGGGGACAAAGGGAACAAATGAACTCAACTGTATAGTAAAATTAGGCAATGTGATGATCAATTACAATTTCTGCTTTATGAAAAATATAAGCCTTCACTTTTTATTTCTTCAACCTCCTTTCTATGGCAAAAAATAAAAATTAAAAAAGCCAACAGGAGGAAGCAAAAGATATGAAACAAAAGGAATAAATAACTTCAAGTTAGGGTAGCAGCATCAAGATGTGACATCAAGAACTATTTCCTGAACAAGTCAAACTAATTCATTAGAGTTACGCTTTTACTTCTTCCTTCCAGTTATATCAATAGAGAGCATAACTTTTCTCCTGATTCATTAAAAGATCTTTGAGATAAAGAAAAGACAGCGATAGCTACTCTTCCTCTACCCTCCTATTCCAATGAAGTGTCATATATATAAAAGCAGGAAAAGATATTTATATGTGGTCAGAAAAACTAGCTCATAATAGTTGTAATAGTATAATAGTTTCAGAAAGCTAAAATGCATAACTTTTCTTTATAGGCATTTGAGGATATATATATTGATCAGCGAAAGACGATCAAGACAATGTTGGAATATGCTGATAAGGTTTTCACTTACATTTTCATTCTGGAAATGCTTCTAAAATGGGTGGCATATGGCTATCAGACATATTTCACCAATGCCTGGTGTTGGCTAGACTTCTTAATTGTTGATGTAAGTATCCTCCTATCTTTATCTTCCATTCAAGGTAATTTGTTTTATCTATAAACTAATTCTAAAATAGTGAATCTTTGATCACTCTGTTATGCTGACAGGATATGCTACTTAGTAGACACTAAACTAATTCACTGAATAATAGTATAGTTTTTGTAAGAAATAAGCTAATTTAATACTGATTTAGCATGGGGGGATGGGATTTGTGGTGGTTATCTAGAATAAAAAGCTGGGAAAAAACGTATCAGAACTTTGTAGGGAGAGTGGTGAAATAGGGTATGTTGTTTAAATTACTTACGTTGTGAATCAGACAGAATTGAGCTTGAATCCCAGCCCCACCACTGATTGGTTGTGTGCCACTGAGTAACTTACTTGGCTTTTGACTCTGTAAAATGATGATATTAGTGCATACAGAGTTAAAGACATTCAATAAACACTGATGATGGTGGAAGCTAATGTCAATTTTTAAAAATTCTTTTTCATCTTCTCAAAGTTTTTAAAGGATATGTTTAAAGAGTAGATTATATAGATTATAACTCCATTATAGGAAGTAAGATGTACGGGGTGTAGTGAAAAACTCTACTTCATTCTGTGATAAGGAGTTTCCCCAGTGTAACTGTAGATTTGCAGCAAGCCCATAATGTACCAACAGCCCTTCACAGAGTTTGTAAACCTAATGATTAATATTTCATCTACCCAAAACAAGTGGCTGCCTTTGAGATTTGTTAAAGGTAAACATCATGTTATATGTTTTAAGTTTGGCATAATTTCAGTTTTAGAAAAGTGTGTTCAAAATATTACAAACTTCATAGGCCACAGTTTTATTACCCAAAGATGATAATCCAGCAGAACTATGCAGATTTCTTATGGAAAGTATTTCTAGAACTAAGGGTCATGCATATACATCATATCTCTTTAATTCTGAAAAAAGGCAAACCCAGAGCTATTTGAAAAGCTTAACAGTGTTACTATGAAATGAGTGAATTGAAAAAAGCCTCAAAAGAGTGATAAGGGGTTCACATCCAACATATACAAACAGCTCATACAACTCAGCATCAAACCAAACAAGCAGCTAAATTAAAAATGGGCAGAACTGAATAGAAATTGTTCCAAGGAGAAAATGCAGATGGCCAATAGGCACATGAAAATATGCTCAACGTTGCTAATCATCAGGGAAATGCAAATCAAAACCACAATGAGGTATCACCTCACACCTTTCAGAATGGCTGTCTTCAAAAAGACCACAAATAACAAATATTGGCGAGGATGTAGAGAAAAGGGAACCCTTGTACACTGTTGGTGGGAATATAAATTGGTGCAGCCACTATGAAAAACAGTATGGAGGTTTCTAAAAAAGCTAAAAATAGAATTATCATATGATCCAGAAATTCCACTCCTGGATATATATCCGGAGAAAGTGAAAACACTAACTTGAAAAGGTACATGCACCCCAATGTTCACAGCAGTATTATTTATAATAATATAAAGATATGGAAGCAACCTAAGTGTCCATCAGCAGATGAATAGGGGCTTCCCTAGTGGCTCAGTGGTTGAGAATCTGCCTGCTAATGCAGGGGACACGGGTTCGAGCCCTGGTCTGGGAGGATCCCACATGCCGCAGAGCAACTCGACGGTGAGCCACAAATACTGAGCCTGCGCGTCTGGAGGTTGTGCTCCGCAACAAGAGAGGCCGCGATAGTGAGAGGCCTGCACACTGCGATGAAGAGTGGCCCCCGCTTGCCACAACTAGAGAAAGCCCTCGCACAGAAACGAAGATGCAACACAGCAAAAAAAATTAATTAATTAATTAATAAACTCCTACCCGCAACAGCTTCTGTAAAAAAACAAAACAAAACAACAGATGAATGGGTAAAGAAGATATGATAGATATGTGTGTATATATATATATATATATATATATATATATATATATATATACACACAATAGAATGCTACTCAGCCATAGAAAAGAAATTTTCCCATATGCAACAACACAGATGGACCTGAAATAAGTCAGACAGGAAAAGACAAATACTGTATGTTATCACTTATACGTGGAATCTAAGAGTAAAGCAAACTAGTCAATATAACAAAACAGAAACAGACTCACAGATATAGAGAACAAACTAGTGGTTATCAGTGGGGAGAGGGAATGGGGGAGGGGCACAATAGGGGTAGGGGATTAAAAGGTACAAACTACTATGTATGAAATAAATAAGCTACAGGGATGTATTATACAGCACAGGGAATATAGCCAATATTTATAATAACTTTAAATGGAGTATAATCTATAAAAATTTTGAACTACTGTGTTGTACAGCTAAAACTAATATAATATTGTAAATCAAATATACCTCAATAAAAAAAGAAAGAAACCTCAAAAGAATAATTGCTTCAGCATGTCACAAAGAGAAAGTTTCTAATATTTGAGATTTCAAGCATTAGAAGTTATATCATATTTCAACTGCTCATAATTTTTCACACTAGGCTTTAAATCTAAATATAATTTAATCCTTTTGAAAATTCCTGAGCTTTGCTTTTCTCTTTTATGCTTATTCCATGTCTGAATTTTTTAGTGGAAGAATGATGATTTTATTTATTATTACGAGTTTGGTTTTTAATAGCCATTTCCGAAATATTTTAGGAAAATAATTCTGAAGGGAATTTTATAGTTTTGCAATAATAATACTTTTATTTTTCACGGTTCTATTTTAATTACTTCATAAGGATCAGCATAACACTCTAAAAAAAGACAAAAGGAATTATAGCACATCTCAAGTAAACTAAAAAGCATATTAAACATAAACCAACTTAATACACTTAAACATAGAAAATTTTGCAAAAATAGTATCCAGTGTATTTGGAACTATCCAATACCAGCTATTCTCAAACCAAAGAAATTCTAACTCTGGATACAGAGTTTTGGTCTTTATTTAGAGAATTACAGATCTAAAATTTTTATTTCTTAGTTTTAGTTGCATATTTCATGCAGATGAAGTTAGTTTATTTATTTCTTTATTTGGTAAACATTTATTGACTGGCGATTTTGGGCCAAGTACCATGGCAGAAGGTCTAGATTAGTATAAAAATTTTGAGTAAGTTTCATGATGGAATTACTTTTAAGTTACATTATTTACATAGGAATAAACTTTAGATAAGTGAAAACACAAAGTATTAGCAAGACAACAAAAATTCCTCTTCAAAAAATCAACCTCAAAATTAATACGACAGCGCATTAATTTCTGTGGGTATCAATTATAATTAGTTGAAAATACCAACACAGGATAGATATTTCTTGCTTTTTCTGGTACAATAGCAGTTTTTATATTTTATTAGTAACCATTGGCAAAGCCCTAAATTCAGCAGCAACTTAATAAAATAAAGGAAGAATAATAATGACATTTTCCTATACCTGGACTTCTTCCTTTTTAAAATCAATTTTTATTTAGGTTTTCTAACTAACTGAGTAATTACTAAATCACATGACATTTAATTTTTTTATTCAACTAGTTTTTAATTAACATCATGAAAGCTACTTTCTTTGCATGCAACTAAAAATATTTCTTTAAAATTTTTAAAGGTTTACTGAAAATATGTCGCCACTCATCTTCTGAGGAATTATAAACAAAAATTGTAATTACCACAATGTTGTAAATAACTATACTTCAATAAAATAAATTATTTTTAATTGTAATTATTGTATTACATAGTAACTACAAATTGAATGACAATGATTCTATTTATTTACTTTTGTGTGTGTGCAGGTTTCATTGGTCAGTTTAACAGCAAATGCCTTGGGTTACTCAGAACTTGGCGCCATCAAATCTCTCAGGACACTAAGAGCTCTGAGACCTCTAAGAGCCTTATCACGTTTTGAAGGGATGAGGGTAAGGAAAATGAAAGAACCTGAAGTATTGTGTAGAGCCAAAATTATTAAAGTAAATTTAAAAAAGGAAAACTCATGCATGCAAAAGGAATGGCAAATCCTTGCAAATTGCTACTTTTTCCTTTTATCTGTTGCATATTTACTTCTAGGTGATATGCAAGAGAACTTAGGCCTCCCTTGAAATGATATAATATCATTTATCTGCCGTGCTCATTAAAATGACTTTATTTCCTAATCCATTTTGGGAGTTTCCTTACAAACCTGTACACAAAAAAAACAGATGCGCTATTAAAGTACTATGTGTAATGATGATGATAATAATCAACTAAAGTGAATTCTACATCATGTGCTTCTCATTTGTGATGGTCTAAGCTGTACTTAATGAGTTTTATTGAAAACAATATGAATCATACATGTGCCTAAATGTAAGTGTAAAGGAAAAAAATTTTTAATTGTCAAAATTGTGTCTGTACAATGCCAAAGTTTGCGTTATTTGAATGTATTCAAGGGTAGATATTAAATATTAACTGAATTTTAAAAGTTTTTTGTTATGTTAATATAGCTTCAATTTATAACTACATTAATCTTCTTAATTTATATAAATAGCAGTATCACCTTAAAGATTATATATAAATCTACACAATTTTTCATGAAAATGAATTTAAACTTTTATAACATAATAGAAAATATAATTTTGACCCATTACCATAGATGATTCATAAATTAACCATAACTTAACTATCATTTATATGAGTCACAGAAAATTTTATATTACTCCTTTTAAGGAAATATTACAGCATTCCCTATGATTCATAACACGTTAAAAAATTTGTCATTATTGACTTGTTATTTTCCATGCCTTTTTAAAAATATGAAGCATTAATCTATAAGATGTATAACATAAAAATTTAGTTTCTTTGTTTTAATCAAATTTCCTTTTACTAAAACAAAGCTGCTGAACTAAGTGTGATTCCAACAGAAAAATCATTGCTCTTTTGCTGCCTAAGATTTCGTTATGTTTATAGAAACAAAGCTGTATTGCAGACTTGCATTTGCATTTTCTAGTTTGTTGATAGCCTTATGTGTTCTTCTAAAATAAAATTTATTATAAATGTCACCTTTTAAGAACATAAGACTATCTTATGAAATCTTCAATTGAAGACTTCTGCAATTTCCCTAACATATATAAAAAATGTTTACTCACTAGAAACAATTTAGCACAATATAATATGGTCTTATTTTATTTCTCACAGAGATCCTCAAAGCTTACTAAAATGTTATTGGAAATTCTCTTCAGGATATGTGAAAATTAAGTTTATTTTCCAATTAAAATGTCACTTTTGTTTTAGACTGGTAGTTTCAGTTCTGGAGAAAAATATAATTTTTATACGTTCTACTTAAACATTTTTTGATTTTTTTTGAAAACATTTGATTGATTCTGCTGAATCAAAGTAATACGTTCGAAAAGTTTTCGAAATCTGAACAATGCTAAACATTTGGAGCTGTTGTAATTATTTCAAATTTGACCTTTTGGAAGTTTATTAAATCCATGAGTCAAATGACCAGATATTTTCATATTTAACACCTTAGTTCCATAACAGTATTGACCCTGTGGGCCTTTAATTTTTACAGAAATAACCTTATCTATAATTTTGATCAATAATGCTTTTTATATTATAAGGAGAGGCTAATTTTTGAAACTTGGAGTTTTCAAAACAAAATCCTTATAGATGCTGATAGGAGATGAACTAATCGTTTAAATTGTCAGATTTATGAATATGGTCCTTGCCTCTTAATGACAGCATATATACAACCCTAAAATGGCTGATGATTTCAACATGTATTTGGCATTGTAGAGACAAAATAACCTGATTATTGATTCTATTTTTGTTTCTTTGTTTCTGGTATTTGGAATTTTTGACTTTGTAAACAATATAATCATGGATGATGGTGAGGATGGAAATAATAATGATGATTATAATTGGGAAGTTAGCTTTGAATATATTCAGAAACTCTCATTTTATTCTTTTCCCTAGCAGCATAAAATCACAATAGCTATGTGAAAGCGTAAATCAGGCTCATTTTATTTTTGTTTTGTCACTTCT
This sequence comes from Grampus griseus, assembly GCF_964374135.1. Lineage (NCBI taxonomy): Eukaryota > Metazoa > Chordata > Mammalia > Artiodactyla > Delphinidae > Grampus > Grampus griseus. The sequence goes on from NC_139001.1 coordinate 65,648,243, forward strand.
TCAAAGCATGTGCTTTAGTGCAACATTACCAAATAAAGCATGTTGTACAGTGCTTGATAAGAAGTTAGAAAGTAAGAAATAAATTATCATCACTCTGCCCTTTATGTTTTGCATGTTCTATGCACATTTCTGGCTGACAGCTTTGAAACATTTATTGTATTTCAAATTTCCAGTCCAAATTTTCAACTTGTAAAATTGAACTGAGTGAATTGATGTCATGGATAACTTAAGTAAAATAAATTTTGTATTTTTAATTTCCTTGTCTAGGAAATCTTAAATACCTTCTTTTTCAAAAGAACTCAAGCCTTGATTGATAGGTAAACAGACAGAGAGCATCATATACAAAAAGTAACACCAAATGTTCTGTCATATCAGATTTCTAACTAATAACAAACTATATATTTCTATTTTATATAGGATAATCTTGCTCCAACTTGGATGGGGTGGAGCGCTGGTTCCGCCCCTCAGCCCTTTATTATGGGTACTGTATTACCCCTTTTGCTTCCTTTCATCCTTTCACTGTGACTTTGTGTTAGTGGGATGAGGGAGGGCTTGGGAAGGGTACTATCACACCACAGTAAGGAAAATACAGTATTTACATTCTAATCCCCTATTTTCAATTGTCTTAAATTTTCTTTTGAGAAAAATACCTTTTGTGAATTTACGCTCTGTGGATTTGAACCTCAACTGCTGATATCTTTATTAAGTTTCACTCAATATGATTTAGATGTGTGTATACTGAGTTATCCATTTATGGGGAGATTATCTGATTGGTGAGGGTGGGGGACCCTGGTTTAGAATGGTTGCGTGAAGTTTTTAACTTATCAAGATGATGATGCTGTTTGAGGCATTTAAAAGAACACTTGCTATTTTCTACTTTGGTCCGGGGCCTGAAAATTGACATCAAGATACCGGCAGTGGCTTCCTTGCCTGTTGACATGTGTGAGCAGATGCTAGGGTGCAGTATTCCAGGTTTCATAAAACTGGTATTGATTGTGTGATCATTCTCATGCTTTATTAAGTGTAAGTTTATAGGGGTTATTTTTCAAATGTAACAAAGCAAAAATATATTAAGATAGAGTTGAGTAAGCACATGTGATTTGTGTTTTAAATAAAGTAAATATGAAAGGACCCACTTATTTGAATTGTACAGACTACAACACCCACCTAGAAATAAAACATCTTATTATGTGTATTAAGATAGAATTTAATGCATAAACTTACTTCGTAGACTACGTCACTCCCAACTAACCTTTTAGTATCTTAGAAAATATCATAGTGAAAACATAAATAAAAATGAATCTACATTTTGTTTATTCTTAAAGTTTGGGAATAATGTGCAAGGAGGACAGTTTTTATTTTTGAGGGAGAGAAAAAGTTGGAATTTTTGTTTGGATAATTAATGTAACATATCTTTCAAAAATAATTACCGTAATTAAATCCCATAACACAAATGCAGACATTAGATTTAGAGAAGATGCTATTACTCTTCTTCATACTTTAAAATGTGTGATTTCTACTTTGCCTACTTTTGATTTTTATTCACATAGTTTTTCAGTATTTTGATTAAAGAAACATTGCAATCCATGAGTAGTATTGATTTGAAGTTCAAAGACAGTTCATTCAGACAAGAGGACATTTCTGCATGTATCAAAATTCCCAACATTAATTTGCATATTTAATTGTCAATCCCTCATTTCATGTTGATTTACTTAAAAAGCAGATAATGAACCAGAAACAGAAAGAGTTTCTGTAGGAGTGAGTTGTGTGCTAGAATACAGAAATTCTATTTTGATGATGTTTTGCAAAACATTTGTGAGAAGCAACCTCTAGTATTAATTCATTAAGATAGTTCCTTTCTTAGAACCTCCTTTTATGCAGCCTGAAACTTCAATTTGTTCTTTCCAACTTGTTTAGTCCAGTTCTGTCTAGTGCCTTCACCACCTGGGAACCAATTACTGCAGTTCCCTAGAGCCAGAAGGAGTTAATACCCCTCCCTCTGTGCTGAACCAAGGAAGGGCTTGGGGCTCTTGGGAAAAGACAATCCTTTCTCTCATCCTTCATTGCCTAATTTAATGAGATTTTAAATATGAATGGACCTTTGTATAGTAAATCCTTTTATCTTCATAAAAATAAACGTTTTCTCTGGGCCAAATGTATGCCAACCATTGTAAATGTTCCTTGAAAGGCACTGCTGCTTATATCATGAATTACATAGAGTTAATTTTAGTGCAAATCCAATCCCCAGTTTCAAAAGAAACCCCTCAGACTTATTAGCTAACGCCAAATTATTTTGTGTTCAGCTCTTTATTCTCATCCCATATCCAGAAATAGCATTTAAAAATTATATTTTGATCAGTAAATGCTAAGCTAACCTTTACTTCATTCATTCATTCAATCACCATTTTTGTAGTCCTGTATTCAAAGCACCTGCTATATTCCTGTATTCAAGGCACTCAAAGCCTTGGAGAATTCACAAATATATTTTTTCATCTTAAATTAAAAAAAAAAAAGGCTACCATCTGTCAAGATTATGGGAATGCCATTCATTAACTCTAACACAGAGCAATCTGGGTACCGGATAAGTACGAGTGACTCTAAGGAAAATTAGTGAGGTCGAGTAGAAGAAGCACTAGATGCCATTTCTAGTCTACATTCTGAACTTAACCTAGCTTAGCTCATTCTTCTCATTTGCCAAATGAGAATGCAGTAGTAAAGTATCTCTATAGTCCTGTCCAGTGCTGGAATTCTGATTTTTGAATTCAAAAGAGGAAACACTCATCTCTCTTTTGGAGGCTAAACTGAGAGGTGAAGTGAGGCTCCATGACAGAAGTGCTGCTTGAACTACAGCTTGTGAGGAGAGTGTTTCAGAAGGGGAGGTAGTGGACACGGAATTTCAAAGGAAAGGGCATCTCAGTTCTCTGGTAATGTTATTAGCACATGGTAATTACATTAGTTGGATTGGCGTGAAGGCTAGGTGGCTAGGGAAGTTAAAACTAGAAATGCAGATTGAGAAGTGATTTGAACATCAAGGTAAGGAAGATGTTTGATAATCAGTGGGAAGCCATTAAATAATTTTAAATGAGAGTCGGAGATGAATTCATCTTATATGAATGAAAGGAAGGAGGAAATTGGAAGACTCTGAAAATGGTACAAGTATGTACTAACAGATGTCAGAACTAGGGTGGCGATCATGAAAATGGAGAAGTGATAGAGGTGAGAAAGGTTTGGAAGAAAAAAGTGTGAGACCTACAGATTGATGGGAAAAGAATTCAAGAAATAGGTGTAGGTAGCCAGTGTTCTGCTCATGGGCTAAATTGGGTGTTGTAGGTAAAAAAAAACAAACAAAAAAAATATGCATTTTAACATGTGCTTTGTGTATACACAGTAGAAAAAGCTTTTTAATCTGGCTGGTAGGCAAAATGTTTGGAAAAGGAGGGAAATAAATAATAACTTGATTTCAGCTTTCATATCTTGAATCCAAAGAAATCTAAGTGTATCCACACATTTAAAGTGAAGTATAAAATAAAGACTTATTCATTCAGTTGTCTTAATGCAGACGGCCACATGAGATAAAGGTGAGGTACCATGTGTCAGCTTGGTAGGCTGCATAGCTCACATCATCTGGATCTGCCTAGATAATTCAACTGACTTCACTTTTTCATTCTCATTCCCCTCTTTGTCATTAATGGTTTTATTATTGCCTTTGGCCCACTTTCAGATCGACAAGAATCATAGAGGTACACAGGTAGAATTCAACTTAGCTATGAATGTTCAAGTCTGAGGCATCATCTGCCACTTAGGAGCATTTTAGGGCCTGTGTTTATCTCTCTCTTAGCTACTCATGTGCATCTCCAATGGGAACTGTAGAGAAGGAAGCAAGGACAGTCCTCCCTACAGTGTTGCTAAAAACTCAGAGTTTTAATTTGTGGTCCAGGAATAAAGATAAGAGGGGCAAAAATGCTTCCATTAAAAAAAAAAGTAGCTAATTATTTAGCACAGAACTTAATATAATCACATCAGATTTAGGAGCTATCATCCCAAAAATGGCATCCCTCCTTTTCTTATTTTCCTAAGAAACTGATTTCTACTATGTTTCATTTAAAATAAGTTTATCAAATTAAACTCAGTAAATGAAACAACTGATATGACTGGAGCTTGAAATAAACGATGTGATGATCTAATGAAATACATAATGCTAAATTGTCTTGCTTCTTATGCAAAAATTATTATTAGTCATAGCAATGCATGAATAATTAAGGACAAAATATATTAGGTATTTAATAATTTTTTATATTTATACATCTGAATTTTTAGTTTAGTAAAATATATCAATCAAATCAACTCTTGTCCCAACATTTTAGTTTCATTCTTTAATATACTGCCTTTTTTAATGAGTTAATTTTCTCTGTTAGGAATTCTTACTTTTTCTAATAAAAACTTTTCTGACTTCATCCGACAGCAAATTCCTCTGATTTTGTTTTCCCTTTAACTTTTCAGTACTTCTCCTCTCTTTTTAAAATCTTTTTTATCTTTGATATATTATCTAAATTCATTTCCCTAAATGTATTGCTTATGAAAGAATGTATTTCATTTTAAGACATTTTTACTTTGCTTTTAAATATCTTAGAATAATCTTGATAGTAAAAAAAAAAAAGAATGACTAAAGATTACTAGGGGAATGTCTTTTCTTTTAACCAACAAGAATTCTGACTTTTCTTTTTTTCCATTTGTGTATTAGGTGGTTGTGAATGCCCTTTTAGGAGCAATTCCATCCATCATGAATGTGCTTCTGGTTTGTCTTATATTCTGGCTAATTTTCAGCATCATGGGCGTAAATTTGTTTGCTGGCAAATTCTACCACTGTGTTAACACCACAACTGGTGACATGTTTGACATCAGCGAAGTGAATAATCATTCTGATTGCCTAATACTAATAGAAAGAAATGAGACTGCCCGATGGAAAAATGTGAAAGTAAACTTTGATAATGTAGGATTTGGGTATCTCTCTTTGCTTCAAGTTGTAAGTGAACACTCTTTTCTCTGAAATGTGTTTATTGTTTGGAATAATAACAAAGTAATGATATACAGCTATTATTTAGTTACTAAGAAGAAATTTTATAACGTATTTCCTTTTTTCTAATTTTGGTTTATTAGTACAAGTTCATGAGCCCAGATGGGTGGAAGTGTCAGTATATTTAAACAGTGCAGACGTAGTTGATAGTGGCCAGGTATTTTAGTTGATAGTGGCCAGGTATTTTAGTTCTTTCCAAAGGTCTTTTTTTCTTCTCATATTACTCTCTCTTCCCATGTGAACAAGTTGATTAATAAATCAATAAATTTGCTATTATTTTTCCTATTGCAATTGGAAAGCTTGTTTCACTGATGGATCACCCCCTTCCCGCAAACATACACCCTTAACACACCTGATTGGATTGTAACAAATTGGTGGGAATTAAATTAACTGCTACTGAATTGTATCATTTGGATTGAAGATTGGGGAATGATATTTAGGTTTTAGGTTTAGATCCTCATAGCAAAATGAAATAATACCAGGTAACACTCAGACACAGAAATCAAACACAAGCAGCTGTTGTCTCACCCCAAATGTCCTTCAGTACAATTACTTAAGTCTTTTTTTTTTTTCTCTAAATATTGATGTTTTCACTACTGGGTCTTTAAGCCTGAAACATAGTTCACAATTTATAAAAATGTAAAAGATGGTGGCCTCTTAAACATTTTCATTTGATGCTGCTTCTGACTGCAGCTGCATCGCAAGAGAGCAGTGGGTAAAAACAGTCTAGGTCGTTTGAAAAACATTGTAAAAATACTGTTCTATTTTGGCCACTGAAAACTCATCTTAAAAAAAAAAAAACTGCGTAAGTTCTTTCCTGTGGTTCTGCAGAGTCTTTAGGGAAGAAATCTATTTTGTTTCACCAGGGTTGTGTTTTCAGTTGTTCAGCCAGGAGATTAAGCAAACAAACCTGGACTGGTCAAAATCCTCGTGCATCTCTTTCAGAGGTGTCAGTACTGTGATTATTTTACAAGTTCTTTCCACCTTCTTGTTAGAAATTCTTATTTCTCTTGTAGATGTTTCTGACTTACTCTGAACGCTTATGCAATTAAAATAGAGATTTTTATAATCTGGCAAGTATGATTTTTTAAATATTAGCGTAGACACATGATGATATTTCCTTGGGCCCTTATCCTAACGCTTAACTAATAACCACACTTGTAAATATCACTAATTTATATCACTTCCTCCATAAAATTGAGAAAGAAAAATTGAAAATTTCAAGCAGTCCCTTAAAATGCTAAACAAGGGGTAAAGATCCTGTATGAAGCCATTAAATAAATTCTGCTACTGAAGTACTGATTTATTCTTGGCTTTATACAGAATCATCTCTCTGTTGATTAGCAATTCATTGAAATGGTTCCTTGAATCACTTTTTTCTGTTCCTGTACCTAGTGTGTGATGAACTTGTTCTATCATTGACCTCAGCCATTGACACATTCAACATTTCCCTCTTTGATACACAAATAAGTTCTATTTTCTAACTAAGAAACTTTACTTTCTCTTCACTGCCATCACAACCACCCTTACTTGGCTTTCTTCCCATGACATCTACCACTTCACAAGTGTTAGTGTTATAAAAACAAAGATGTGTTGAGATACAGATGCTGAAAGCTTTTTGCTAGATTTGCTCACTAAGGAATAATCCTCTCAGGCCCGTAGGGCTCAAAATTCATGTCCTAGGGCAAGTAACAAATTACTGTAAGCTATTACACTTGGAATACCAAGTGTACTATTTTTCACTTTTCTTACCCAAATTAACTCACTCTCATCAAAAATTACAAAGAGGGACTCCCTGGCGGTCCAGTGGTTAAGACTCCGCGCTTCCAACACAGGTGGCGAGGGTTCAATCCCTGGTTGGGGAACTAATATCCCACATGCCATGTGGCATGGCCAAAAAAAAAACCCCAAAAACAAAACAAAACAAACGAACAGAAAAAAAAAAAAAAAAAGGAGTATTATTTTAAAAAGTTACAGAGAAGAAAGTGGAATATAGGATTATTTCTAGATGTTATGCTTTAAAATTCTCAAAATGTTAGTTGCAACTGACTTTTTGTATACCTGTATGATCCTTAGAGTGTTACAATCAAGAGAAATCATAAACTTTCAGTCGCTTTGTCACCTTGTAGATAGATTTTAGTGGATGATCGTCAGGTCTAAGTTGTAGTTGTTTTGCTGCTACAAACATTGCCAAATGTGTTGGCATTTGTAAAGCTTTCTAAAAGTATTCCGCCAAATCTTGATAGCACTTTATATTGCATGATTGGAAGGGAGGGAGACGCAAGAGGGAAGAGATATGGGAACATATGTATATGTATAACTTATTCACTTTGTTATAAAGCAGAAACTAACACACCATTGTAAAGCAATTATACACCAATAAAGATGTTAAAAAATAATAAAAAAAAAGAACTGAGAAGTATTTGTGAGTTGGTTATCAAGCAGGAAGATATATCAAATGACCATTCTGTTTATTATATGGTCTAGAAATGAAGAGACTTACTGAGATATTGTTGGTCCAAAATCCATGTAAAATTTGTTTCGAGATGTCTTTTAAAAATGTTCCTTTTAAAGAAATATATCAGGAAGAATATTTATTAAACATCAGGTCTGAATTATTTTTACTCCAAAGTAAAACATGCATGTCCTTTTTAATAGGCCACATTTAAGGGATGGATGGATATAATGTATGCAGCAGTTGATTCCAGAAATGTAAGTATTCTTTACATCCTAAGTCTTTTCACAGTATTGATTAGGCACTAAAATTAACAGAGCATATCAGCTAAATGGAATGATTCTACAATGAATTTTTAAAAAGGGAAAAGTATGACTCAAGTTAATACTCAAATATTTATCAGAAAGATCTTAGTAAGATATATCAAAATGGAAGTCAAACTAATGTAACACATGAGTATATTTAATAACTAACAAATATCCATCTATTAACTATTTTTCTATTTTGTTTCCTTTTTATCTACCAATTATATAATCAATAATAATATTGGCATGCTGGAGCAAATGTGAAGAAATACATGGTTACCATCAGTAGTTTACCCTCCACATTAGACAAGTTAGGGATGTTGTCTAGGCAGAATTAGATTTCTGTAATAGTCACTTTAAAATCCATTCTTTTATATGATTATAGCATCCATAAATTTACTGGAGCCTTTACAGAGACTGTTATCATTTCTGTGATCAACAGTTTCCTTTAAGTTTCTATCACCTAAGACCTACTTTTTTGATTTATCCTACAATAGTCTTTTTCAGGCTTCAAGAAGAGAACTGAAATCCATGCTCATTCCAACTCTGCTCTTCAATATTTATAAAATTTAGTATTTTCTCTTTATCTTTCCATTCTGAAGTCCCATCTTCTATAATCATGAAGAATGAACTTTACCCCTGGAATCTTTAAACTGATCTGATAAGCACACTTTTATCTTTCTTGATGTGCATTTCCCATAAGTGGCTTTAGTTTTATGTTGAGTACTTTCTTGATATCCTCCAGAGATGAGTTATTTCACTTTGTTACTTATTGTGTTTGTTTTGTGCGTTTGGTTGGTTTTTAACTCTGTTATCTTTAGGAGGACATGAATCTGTTAGGGCACTATCTATAGTGACTCCTTTACCTCTTTACTAAGTGCTAAGTAAAAGCTCAAATGCTTATTTATTATGAGTACAATCTAGAGATTAAATTATCAGTTGAGGATTTAGCAGATAGCATGTCCAATTATGTCTACTCAATCTGAAAAATTCAATGAATGTTATAATGTTATAGGCAGGATGCCAAACATCAAAATAAGTAACTCAATTCTTATTTGCTAAATAAATTCATGCATCAGGAATGATTATTTCTAAAATAATCATTGAAATAGTCTATGCATATTTACTGATGTAAAATTTTTTTCGCTATTAATTTTTAAATTATTAAAATGCAATACCTTAAAAATTCCCAAATTTAGTACACTACTGTCCAAATGGCAAGATATTAGTTGTATTTATAGTTAGAAAAAAATACATTTCAAAATCATCATACTGTATTTTTCACATGAGAACACTCTGTTTTTCACATAAAAAATTATCCTAAAGGCTAATTTCAGAGATTTATTTTTTAGAGGTAGCTGATTTAGAGGAAATAAAGAAAAGTACTGCTTAAGTGTTACTAGAAATTTTCTTTTCTATTCTCATGAAAAACACCAGTGACTACCAGCATCAAATGTATTGTAATATCTTACAAAATATTCTCCTTTTGTAGGTGGAACTCCAGCCTAAGTATGAGGAAAGTCTATACATGTATCTTTACTTTGTTATTTTCATCATCTTTGGGTCCTTCTTCACCTTGAACCTGTTTATTGGTGTCATCATAGATAATTTCAACCAGCAAAAGAAGAAGATAAGTATTTCTAATATTTTCTCTCCCACTGAGGTAATAAATTATTTGAAGGGTTTTCAACACCAAATGAGTACTTTAACTCAGAAACCAAATGGGATTATATATTAAAATCTATTTTTGCATCCTCCCCCTCTGCCATTCACTGCCCATGTCTTTCGTGGTATAAAAAGCCAAGAAGGAGTGTATTCCATTCTCCTGTGCATAGGTTCACAAAATCTCTCTCCTCTTTAAAGAAAAAATACTCAGGTACCACATTTTTTCTTTTGAAAAAGAATAATTAAAAAAAAGAACTAGAAGAGAACCCAGGCATACACCTGTTTCCCAGAGTCAACCTGTTGTTTTATCTTTACAACTTACCTCCTTGAAATATATTTTCCAGCAAAAACGTTTAAAATCTTTGCAGTAAATTAGGCATGAGAGGTAAGCTTCTTCTAGTGTTTCTTTTCACATTTTTTAATTCTTTTATGGCTCGTTTTATGTATTCCCACTTCATTCTCCCTGATGTTAATTACAAACTATCAGTTCCAGCCTTGAATTGAACAGTTCTTTATTAATTATTATCACTTATGAAGCCCATCTTATCATCCCAGTTATATATGCATATTGTCAAAAACACAGAAAGTGAAGAAATATCATTACTCAGGAGTAACCACTATTCACATTTTATGTTTTTCTGTTCAAACTTTTTCTACACATATCCTTGTTATTGGAATTATTTGGTCTATAATTATAAATTTTTTTGAGTTAACATAAGTATTTTCCCATTTTGTTAAGTCTTCATATACATATTAACATAATTTTCTTAACCATTTTCCAATAGATTGATGATTTAGGTTGTTTCTAATCTTTAATAATTTAAGTAGTGCCTGGTCAAAAGTCTTTGTGCTGAAAAAATTTGAGCGTTTAATGATTTCTTTAAGATAAATTCCAAGAGTAAAGTGTTTTGCTTTCCCCAGGTAACATGCCCACTCATACTCCCAATAAGTGGTGCTGGGAAAACTGGACAGGTACATGTAAAAGTATGAAATTAGAATCCTCCCTAACACCATACACAAAAATAAACTCAAAATGGATTAAAGACCTAAATGTAAGGCCAGACACTATCAAACTCTTAGAGGAAAACATAGGCAGAACAGTACGACAGAAATCACAGCAAGATCCTTTTTGACCCACCTCCTAGAGAAATGGAAATAAAAACAAAAAGAAACAAATGGGACCTAATGAAACTTAAAAGCTTTTGCACAGCAGAGGAAACCATAAACAAGACCAAAAGACAACCCTCAGAATGAGAGAAAATATTTGCAAATGTAGCAACTGACAAAGGATTAATCTCCAAAATTTACAAACAGCTCATGCAGCTCAATATCAAAAAAACAAACAACCCAATCCAAAAATGGGCAGAAGATCTAAATAGACATTTCTCCAAAGAAGATATACAGATTGCCAACGAGAACATGAAAGAATGCTCAACATCATTAATCATTAGAGAAATGCAAATCCAAACTACAATGAGATATCATCTCACACCAGTCAGAATGGCCATCATCAAAAAATCTAGAAACAATAAATGCTGGAGAGGGTGTGGAGAAAAGGGAACACTCTTGCAGTGTTGGTGGGAATGTAAATTGATACAGCCACTGTGGAGAACAGTATGGAGCTTCCTTAAAAAACTAAAAATAGAACTACCATACGACCCAGCAATCCCACTACTGGGCATATACCCTGAGAAAACCATAATTCCAGAAGAGTCATGTACCACAATGTTCACTGCAGCATTATTTACAATAGCCAGGACATGGAATCAACCTAAGTGTCCATCATCAGATGAATGGATAAAGAAGATGTGACACATATATACAATGGAATATTATTCAGCCATAAAAAGAAACGAAATTGAGTTATTTTTAGTGAGGTGGATGGACCTAGAGTCTGTTGTACAGAGTGAAGTAAGTCAGAAAGAGAAAAACAAATACAGTATGCTAACACATATATATGGAATCTAAGGAAAAAAACAGGGTCATGAAGAACCTAGGGGTAAGACGGGAATAAAGACACACACCTACTAGAGAATGGACTTGAGGATATGGGGGGGGGAAGGGTAATCTGTGACAAAGTGAGAGAGTGGCATGGACATATGTACACTACCCAACGTAAAATAGATAGCTAGTGGGAAGCAGCCGCATAGCACAGGGTGATCAGCTCGGTGCTTTGTGACCACCTAGAGGGGTGGGATAGGGAGGGTGGGAGGGAGACGCAAGAGGGAAGAGATATGGGAACATATGTATATGTATAACTGATTCACTTTGTTATAAAGCAGAAATCAACACACCATTGTAAAGCAATTATACTCCAGTATAGATGTTAAAAAAAAAGAAAAAGCGTATAGATGTGCTCAGGTCACTGCTGTTTCACTGGCATCAAACATTCTCTCTGTTTTTTGGTACTTGATATTTGAAAAATGAAAATTGTATTTAATTTTCATGTCTTTTATGACTAGTGGGTTTGAATATGTTTTTGAGGCCTTTATTTTTGCCATTTATTTTTCTTCCTTTGTGTACTGATCCTTCATCTCACTTGCTCAGTCTGTTTTCTTATTATATGAGTGCTTTCATTGGATGAGACTCTTTCACTTATGGATCATTTCTGTCCCTTAGCCCCCTTTATTATTACTGATATTACTCCGTTGTCATTACCAAGCTATTTCGTTTCACTTATTAGCCTGAGGTCTAATCCTCTGTACCTACTGGCCTATCATATCACATACCTGCCATACGTATGACCTCTGACTTTTCCCCTAAGTCATCTACTGACTTGGCCAGTTTCCTTTCCATCCTTTTGCTCCAGTTCTTGGCAGAGTGAAAGTGGCTTTTTGTGAGTAACTCTAAACCATCATGCAATATACCTACTCTAACTCTTTGCTACATATGAATAAGAAAATCGTTGTCTTTACCTTCTGAAAGGCAGTGTGTGTGGTGAAAGGAACCATGTATTTAGTGTCTCAGTGAATCAAATTGTACTACTTCCTGAGTTTACGGTCTTGGGTAAAATACTTAACCTCTCAGATTCTGGGAATTTTTCCTCCATAAAATATTAGTGAAAACAATAAAGTCAATTTTGGATGATTGTGGGCAATAAATAAGATTATAGTATCTAAAAATTAGTTTTAATTTTTCAAATTTAAAATCCCAGGTATAATTATGCTAATTGGTTGAATTTTGCATTTCCTTTTTTAACTGTCCCTTTCCTATTTTAAGTTTAATATTAAAAAACTATGTACAAAGGGACACAGTTTTAACCAGTTTTGATTTTTCTTTTCTATACTTTGGAGGTCAAGACATCTTTATGACAGAAGAACAGAAGAAATACTATAATGCAATGAAAAAATTAGGATCAAAAAAGCCTCAAAAGCCTATACCTCGACCAGGGGTAAGAAATATCAAATGATATGGGGGGAAAAAATATAAAAACAAAACTAGCATGGGTTTTCTCACAGAAGAGATAGCAGCTAACGTTTCGAGCAGCAAAGATTTCTCCCACTTTTAGAGCATCATTAATTCATACCTTTTACGGTAATGGTAAAAATTATTTTTTAAAGGGAGAGACCAAAAGGAAAAAGAAGAAACAGAAAATGCACCCTTATCTTCAAGCCATTTAGAATTATACAACTAGAATCCAAACAAAATGGAAAAGCAAAAAAAAAAAATGGCAAAGGACACACAGGCAGTGTGATATGCACAAGGAATTTGATCATATAACTCAAGAATGTTAGAAGAGTAATCTTGGATGGGGTTAAAAAACATGCAGTTTTCTGATAGATTAACAAGTTGATGAATTGTTGAGTGAAATAACACCTTACTTCCATTTTATTTTTCATTAGAGGTACCAGTTGTTTTGGAGAAGGAAAGACTTCTAGTATCTAACATTCATATATAAGGCTATAAAGTTAGAAATTACTAATGTCTACAGAAGTCAGAGTCAATAAGTACAATTCATGATGATAAATAACCCAATGTCATGTTTCCATGATGAACCAATGAGACAACTGCCATGAAATGGAGGAGCCTTATCCCACATTGTACTGATTTTTATGATGATGACCTGTGAGGTTAAAACAACTCCTGGGGTGCTTTAGGGAATAAAATGCTAGTGAATATTCATATTGTGCTAGCCAACACTTGCCTTCTTGAGAATGATGAAAAACATATACTGTCCTCTGTTAAGCCTTAACACTGGAAGTGAAAATGAGTCAACTATGTGTAGGAAAAATGTAAGATAGACGATGTCCTCAAAGTTCCTCAGTGGCCTAGGGAAATGGGCCGGACAATGGCCTGTAGTGAATGACAGTGGCAGAACCAGGGAGCAGAACCATAGATCAGTGACAAGGGACATGAATTTGTGACATCAAAGCATAAGGAATGTCATTCTGGCCTGATTATCCCTGTGTACACTCAGCATTCTGTGTGTGACAATGTCAGCAAAGACTGGTTGGTGGAAGAGCATCAGTATTGCCACACATGGACTTTAAATGCATAATGTTATAGGTGTGTCATGAAAATGACAAGTTCCCTCTAACAATTCTTTGAGAATAAGGCAAGTGGAATGTTATTAGATACTATATTTTGAAACTGCTTCATGGTCCAACTGATCATGGGAAATTCTGGTATAACAAAATTAAGCAGGTTTCTTAACTTCTCGTAATTTTAATACATCAATATGCATTTTGTGCCTCTCAGAGAAGCGTATAGTATGCAGTGTTTCTTATCAAAAATCCCCTTTTGACAAGGGATTGTTATTCTGTGGAATACATTTTGGTAAATAGCAATTTAGGTAACTAAATTAAAGAACAATGTGCTATAAACCATCTTTTACAAAATTCAGGGCCAGTGGTTCCTAGGTATAATACTAGACAGTCAGTTAGTGCAGAAAATACTTATGTAGAAGCTAATGTGTACAGGAAAACACCTCTGTTGCTAAAAGCATTTCTGATTCTCTACAGAACAAATTTCAAGGAATGGTCTTTGACTTCGTAACCAGACAAGTTTTTGACATAAGCATCATGATTCTCATCTGTCTCAACATGGTCACAATGATGGTGGAAACTGACGATCAGAGTGAATATGTGACTAGCATTTTGTCACGTATCAACCTGGTGTTCATTGTGCTGTTCACTGGAGAATGTGTGCTGAAGCTCATCTCCCTCCGCCATTATTATTTTACCATAGGCTGGAATATTTTTGATTTTGTGGTTGTCATTCTCTCCATTGTAGGTAAGAATTATTTCAGGTCTCTTAAGTTCAGCTCAATAAGAGTAAAAGTTAGACTAATCAAGTTTAAATTAGAGGTTATCTGATCACTCAGAGAAAACCACTGTGAAAATTTTGATGTATGTCATACTGGTGTGTTTCTCTTTCTTACAAAATGAGGCTCCTGCTATGCATAGAGTATTGTATCCTATTCTGTGCATCTTAGACTAGGTATATTATTTGTCAATATACCAAAGTCTCATTGATTTGAACTAGAAATCTGCTGTTAACTAAGATTGAAATGTTTTTGACTTGTTGAGATTGAATAGTCTATACAATATCTAAATGGCTCTGTTGAAGAGAGGACTAGAAATTTAGTCTGGTACTCAGGAGAGACAGTGCATCAGAGACATAGACACAGAGTCATTAGCATGTATACAGGAGTGGAAGCTGGTGGCAAATAAGGAAGAGCATAGAGTGAAAAGAGAATAAAGCTAAGAACAAAATGTCAGCAATTGCAGATGGTAAGTTCTTTAATGCAGGGTATGGGATATTTTGTAGATTACCTTGAAATTTATAGTAATGATGCACAAAAGAAGTGATGTGGCATGGAACATCATTTCATCAGTCATACACTTCAAAGCCTGGAATGTTAAGTCACGTGACCCATAGCTCATCTCATTCAAGATACAACTCTAGCTCCAGTGAAGTGAAGAAGTCTGCCTGTGGGCCTGAAGTATTCATTCTTTCCTAAACCAGATAATAATATGATTGGGTCATTATTTTACCATCCAATAGGGGGTGCCTCCGTTAGGCAGAATTTTATGCCATTCCTCCCTCTGAAGAAGTTGATTTTCTATCCAACTCATATGTTGTATGTAGCCTTTGATTCCCACAGTAATCTGTGGTATAATTAGTTGTGGATAGGGTACTTAGTTGTATTCACCTCTCTTTCTCACTCTCTTTCCCTCTCTCTCACTCATACACACACACACACACACACACACACACACACACACACACACACACACACACATGCTTACTTACTCTTTACAGAATGAGGTAGTGTAACTCAAAGGTACTTAATTTCTTGAGATCCTTTTCAGCTCAATCACTATTTCATTATTTTAAAGGCAAATGGAGAAAGAAGCTTTAAGGAAGAGAGCTGAGAGACCAGTGTCAGACACAGGAAACCAGAAACAGCATCAGCTCAAACTCTTTTAGAAATGCACCAGACCATATATATACATATATATATGTATTTTTTATATATATATATATATATATATATATATATGAATATTATAGTAGAAGTTTAGGGAAGCATCAAGTTCATGGAGAGATGAAATCAGCATTAAAAACTGCAGATACTTTTAGATGGGGAAGGACTGAATAGAGGGTATATATGATTTGGCATTTTCAGAAAAAAATCATTGAATTCTTATAAACGTGTACATATACTGTTGGCTACTGCTCTTAAGATGGACTTGAGAATTTTTAATTTGTTTTTTTAGATTCAGTCTTGGGATTTTGTATAAGCTAAAACTAGTCTATAGATATCCCTCAAAGACAAAAGGTACTATAAAATCCTTATTCAATTGAATATTGTCATAGTCACCTTGGACTGCCGTAATAATTACCACAGACTGGGTGGCTTAAACAAGAGAAACTTATTTTCTCAGAGTTCTGGAGGCCACAAGTCCAAGTCAAGGTGCCAACATGATGGGTTTCTGGTGAGAGGTCTCTTCCAGGTTGGTAGATGGCCGTCTTCTCACTGTGTCCTCAGGTGGCAGGGAGAAAGAGAGAGCAAGCTCTCTATTGTCTTTTCTCATAAGGGCACTAATCCTATCATGAGGGCTCCAACCTCATGGCCTCATCTAAATTTAATTATCTCCCAAAGGCCCTATCTCCAAATACCACCACCTTGGGGGGTTAGGGCTGTAATGTATGAATTTGGTGGTAGGGTGGGTGGGGGGTGGGGGTGGACAGAATTTAGTCCACAGCAAATACTGAGTTGAATTTAACGCTGAATGCCGAAATTAAGGTTTATCTATAATATATGTATGTGTTGTCTGTATATAAAATTGAAGATTAAATAACTGAATTTCAGTACTCTGAACTTTACCTGGGAGCCTTAACAGAAATTTAAGTATTATTTTAATGGATAACTTCTTCACTGGTTGATACTCTGATCTTTTATCCATAGGTATGTTTCTGGCTGAGCTGATAGAGAAATATTTTGTGTCCCCTACCCTGTTCCGAGTGATCCGTCTTGCCAGGATTGGCCGAATCCTGCGTCTGATCAAAGGGGCCAAGGGAATCCGCACGCTGCTCTTTGCTTTGATGATGTCCCTTCCTGCGTTGTTTAACATCGGCCTCCTGCTCTTCCTGGTCATGTTCATCTACGCCATCTTTGGGATGTCCAACTTCGCCTATGTTAAGAGGGAGGTTGGCATTGATGACATGTTCAACTTCGAGACCTTTGGCAACAGCATGATCTGCCTGTTCCAGATTACCACCTCTGCTGGCTGGGATGGATTGCTAGCACCTATTCTCAACAGTAAACCACCCGATTGTGACCCTAATAAAGTTAACCCTGGCAGCTCAGTTAAGGGAGACTGTGGGAACCCATCTGTGGGGATCTTCTTTTTTGTCAGTTACATCATCATATCATTTCTGGTCGTGGTGAACATGTACATCGCTGTCATCCTGGAGAACTTCAGTGTTGCTACTGAAGAAAGTGCAGAGCCCCTGAGCGAGGATGACTTTGAGATGTTCTACGAGGTTTGGGAGAAGTTTGATCCCAATGCCACCCAGTTCATGGAATTTGAAAAACTCTCGCAGTTTGCAGCTGCTCTTGAACCTCCGCTCAATTTGCCACAACCGAACAAAGTCCAGCTCATTGCCATGGATCTGCCTATGGTCAGTGGGGACCGGATCCACTGTCTTGACATCTTATTTGCTTTTACGAAGCGGGTTCTGGGGGAGAGTGGAGAGATGGATGCTCTCCGAATACAGATGGAAGAGCGATTCATGGCTTCCAACCCATCTAAGGTTTCCTATCAGCCAATAACTACGACTTTAAGACGAAAACAAGAGGAGGTGTCTGCTGTTATTATTCAGCGTGCATACAGGCGCCACCTTTTAAAGCGAACTGTAAAGCAAGCTTCATTTACATATAACAAAAATAAAATCAAAAGTGGGGCTAATCTTCTTATAAAAGAAGACATGGTAATTGACAGAATAAATGAAAACTCAATTACAGAAAAGACTGATCTGACCATGTCCACAGCAGCTTGTCCGCCCTCCTACGATCGGGTAACAAAGCCAATCGTGGAAAAACACGAGCAAGAAGGCAAAGATGAGAAAGCCAAAGGGAAATAAACAAAAATAAATCAAAATCACTGGGTGACAAATTGTTTACAGCCTGTGAAGGTGATGTATTCTGGTCAACAGGACTCCTTTAGGAGGTCAATGCCAAACTGACTGTTTTTACACAAATCTACTTAAGGTCAGTGCCTACAATCAGACAGTGACCCCTTGTCGGAAAACTGTGACTCTGAAAAGGGAAGATGACCTCGACAGGAGGTTACTGTTCTCACTACCAGCTGACACTGCTGAAGACAAGAGACAAAATGGCTACTCAGACTGTAGGGACCAGTTCAAAGGGGTGCAAACCTATAATTCGGGGGTTGTTTAACATGAAACACTTTAGTGTAGTAATTGTATCCACTCTTTGCATTTCGACTGCCACATTTGTCACATTTTTACAAAATCTGTTAGTGGATTCATCTTTTTTTTAGTCCATATGTTGTTTATTATATGTGACTATTTTTGTAAACGGGGTTTCTGCTGGGAAATAGACTAAAGGACCTCTCTAACAGGTATGCCACCAGGGGTTATGGTAATTGCATGGCCTCCCATCTGCACAGAGATGTGGTTTGCATGAGGGCATGCTACACTCAGAGATCATGCATGAAAAAAGTCACGAGGAAAACAATGAGTTCTTAAATTCCATCCATGTTTCTGGGAGGGGTAATTAGGTGAAAATTGGAGGTGCTTTGCTGACCTTGTCAAATCCAGCCCCTAGACCAACTGTATCATTTTGGGGGGGATAGCCCATGAAATCTAAGCAGGTGAAAACTTCACTCAAATGTCTGGAGTCATAAGTGTTATGTTTCTGTTTCTTGTATTTAAAAACCTGAATAAGTATTGCTTCCCCCCTAAAGACGGAATTGACAAAAAGAACGCTTTATAAATTTCTGCTTAATCCTGCACTTTGTTTAGCCATCTTCAGCGCAGCAAGGTTGACAATGTATATGTTAATGAAATGCTATTTATTATGTAAATAGTCATTTTACCCGGTGGTGCACGTTTGAGCAAAGAAATAATGACCTAAGCACAGTATTTATTGCATCAAATATGTACCACAAGAAATGTAGAGTGCAAGCTTTACACAGGTAACATAATGTATTCTGTACCATTATAGATAGCTTGGATGCTATGAATGCATGTTTCTAATTACCATGCTGCTGTATCTGGTTTCTCGCACTGCTCAGAATCTCATTTATGAGAAACCATATGTCACTGGTAAAGTCAAAGAAATTGCTCAACAGATCTCATTTCTTTAAGTCATTAAGCAATAGTTTGCAGCACTTTAACAGCTTTTTGGTTATTTTTAAATTTTAAGTGGATCCCATATGTTGTATAGCCTGACTGTACAGACATGTTTTAAAAAAAAGCACCGCTTAACCTGTTAAAATGTGTTTAGAGTTTTATAAGCAAATATAAGTACTGTAAAAAGTCATTTTATTTTATTTTTCAGCATTATGTACATAAATATGAAGAGGAAATTATCTTAAGGTTGATATCACAATCACTTTCTTACTTTCTGTCCACCGTACTTTTTCAGGGAAGAAATTTGCTAAATAAGAAATGAAAACAAGACGGGGTAGTTGTAGATTTCTGCTTTTTTATTACATTTGCTACTTTTAGATTATTTCATAATTTTAAAGGGCAAAAATAGGTTCACAACTCACATCCAAATTATGCTTTGCAATTGGAAAAAGGTATAAATTTTTATTTACATTTTTGGTAGTTCCTACACTAACTGATTGAAGATAGTGCTTATTTTTCATTTTTGTCCTTTTTTTCTAACTTCTGTTTATGTTTTCATTTCTTTGGAGTCATGCCGCTCTAGATTGCTCTAAATATAATGCGGGTTTCACAACTTTTTTTTTTCCTGGAAGAACAGAGAGTAGTGAACTTACGTAGTCAGTTATATCAGGACATTTTGTGTTTCTTACAGAAGCAAACTATAGGCACTTTTTCTTAAAACTACTTAAACTGTATTCGTGAACTGCATGCTGGAAAATGCTACTATTACCCTAAGTGATGCTAACCAACATTAAAAATGTGCAAAACTAATAAAGATTACATTTTTTATTTCATTGTTTGCCCAGTTACTTTTAGTTAACGGTGTTGTGTAACAAGATGAAGATGTTTTTATTGTACAAATTGGGGGAGAAGGGGAGCTAAACACACACACACACACACACACACACACACACACACACACACACAGGTATACCCGGGCTGACAGCAAGAAAACCTGGGGTAGGAATGGGGCTGGGGAAGTGACATACCAGGGGCTACAAGCAGTAGGATGTGGTCTCTGTTAGGAGAAAGGACTGAAGCTAGAGCATAAGCTGGTGGCTCCAGAAGGAAAAGAAGGATATGGGAACCAGAGCTATGGTGGATGGCCACTTGAGGTACAAAGAGAATCCCTCAGAAGTGTATTAAAATAGTAAAAGTTGCAATGTGTGAGTCGGGTATTTTGTTTGCTCCTCCAGAACCACTTTTCATGCTCCTCCAGGTTGACTTTCTCAGCAAAAGAAGTAAGTACAAATTACAGAATATATAGAGGAACGAATGAGTAACTCTACAGGCGGATTCAGGGACAATTATAACTGTAAACTCTGATCTGGGTTTGAAGAATGAGAGGGATAGGGCAGTCCAAACAGCAGAAGTATTACAGAAAAGTGGTCAAAAGTATAGATTCTGCAGCCAGATTGCCTGGATTCAAACATCAGCTATACTGCTTACTAGCTGAACAACTTTGAAAGTTTGAAAAGTTTCTTAGCCCCTCTTTGCCTCAATTTTGTCATCTGTAAAATGGTAATAATAATTTGTATGAGGATTAAATGAGTTAATACAAGTAGAGCTTTCAGATCAACAGTTCCAAGCCTATGGTAATTACTATATAAGTATTTGCCCTGATGATGATGAAGACCAAAGACACACATGAAAATCAGAAACAGGATGGCATGTTTAGAGCAGTCACAATAGTTCAATATGGCTACAGTGAACAATGGGTATTGATACTGACGGAGGGGCAAGCAGGGGCCAGATAATAAAGGGCCCTAAGTGCATGTTGGCGCTTTGGCTTTAACATATGACATAACAACATAATGGTGACGAAGAACCATTAAGACATTTGTAAAAGAAGTAAAGGTAGAAGTGAAGTTGCTAGAGTAGATTCTGACTTTAAGGAAAAGGAAACAGAAAGCAGGGTCATAATTTGAGAAGTTACTGGAAGAATACAGGCAAGCAACGATGAGACATGAGCCTTGACTACTTCCTCATCTATCTTTCTACCTCTGAAATCAAACCCATCCTTCAGGATTCAGTGACATTTTTCTTATGTCTTATTACTGGAAGAGAATTTTCTCTCCTGTGAACTTCTGTGGGACTTTGATGTATATGTTCACACCCAGACCGTTTTGAGAGTGAAGGAGGAGACTATTAATAATTATAATAAAGCAATAGGCATACATGAGGACTCTCCTAGGCAAAGCAGGACATAGGGTCACCACTGTGTTCCATTTGTATGGCACTTAGCCATGAAGCAGTGGTTTAAAATACAGTTTTCTTCCTCTCATCACCCTCCTCCTCCAATTTTTGCCACAAGAACACACACACCAGAAAGTGTATGATTGGCAGAAACTGGCCTTAAATACTTCTGTATCCTCTATAGTACTTTGTACAGAGAAGGTGTTTTCTAGGTATTTAGTAAAAGGTCAGATTAATTAATTTTTAGCATTGCTCTAAATACTTCTATTTTTAAAAGAGTCATTTATCCCTCTAAGATATTTTGCCCTTTGCTTATATACTCTAACAGAGGGCTATCATTATATGCGAGATATATAAAAGAATAAAACATCAGAAAAGTTACAAATGAAAATTGACCTTGGTATATTAAAGTAATATTGGATATATGTAATAAATATTTAAATGGACATATATTACATCCATAAGAGCAAACATACTACCTCTCTGTTACCTATAAAGAGACATAGATGTAAGTGTGGGTATATGTATAATTATGTACATACATAAATATTTCCAAGGTATAAGGTCCATAAATAGATTTTTGACTCTTTAGAACTTAAAGATTATATAATACTCACCTCATTCTTTGCTGTGATGGAACTACTGAGCTTGCCATTTAAAATTTATTCCTCTAAAAGGAATTAGGGATTCTGGACCTTGTTTTCTCTTCAATATCACTTGGCCTGATTCTCGTCTGCATTATTAATGTCCATCGTTCATCAAGGTTGGTAAAGAAACGTTTTGTTCAGCAGTATTTCTTGCAGTCACAGAAAACACACATTTCTAAAGGCAAACAGATTGTGCCTTTGGTCAACCTTAGTCATAAGTGCAGCCATTCTCCCTACCTCAGGAAAAATGTCTATTGAGTTATGCTGACGGATATTGTCAGTAGGTGCAACACTAGAGCAAAATATAGTAACTATAAGATTGTGATCTTATAAATATGCAAGGAGGTGGATAATAGGATTTATGGAGAATGGTTAAAGTATGTAGACATATTTCTTTCAGAGACAACGATAGGAGGAAGGACTTCATTCAAATGCAGCAGAGGTTTCCAATTTGTAATATGTTATGATTTGCTAAAATAAAACTCATCAGGCAGTTAACTGCATGAAATTTAGTCTGAAATTAGCCAGGTACGTCTTAGAATTTTATGAGAATTTTATGATACCATTCCTCTTTCCCCACCCCAAAATCTTGGCATTTCCATGGCATTCTCTCTGGACTATGCCTTAAATGTCCAACTCAATCCAAAGATAACTTCAATGTGGTGAGCTCCAAGTCTCTGGGCTTATTAGATAACCTCTCTTACCTTCCAATCTTAGAGCATTAAAAACAAAACAACAGCAATCACAAAAACTCATCTAATTCTAAAAGCCTACAAGGGCAATAGTTATAAATACAGTTCCAAGTCTCATCTCAAATTAAATCAGAATCACCATAAAAGGGCCTAAAATGTCTAATGAGTTGTATTGTTAGAATGAGGTAGAAGAAAGCTATAGCAAGCTCCCTAGGAGGGTCTTATAATCAGCAAGTCTGGGAAAGCCTGGCTTAGTGGTTGGTAGCCTGGTAAGTTTCAAGGCCTTCAGGAACTAATCATTAGTTGATTATAATAATTAATAAAATACTCAAAAGTCAGAATGGGCACATCACCAAGTATCATCCCTGAGTTACAGAGTTTGATTCAGTATGATACTGTTATGTAACCAAAGACTTCCCAGCAATATGGGCTGAATAAAGAGAATAAAACAGCTTATCCTTCAGCCTACATGATTTAGATATACTAAAAGAAAATGAGTTCTAACATCAGGGACTTAATTAGCTCATATAGACCTTTGTAAAAATTAGGGAAAAGTCCCCTTTTCTCCTCTGGGGAAAACAGCTCTGTGCTGGGACAAAGGATACAGTAAATGGATTTCAATTGGCACTTTTGTGCAGAACAACCTGAACAACTGGTTGTCATTATTGATCTAAACTACCAACACCAAGAGAGATCACAGAGCAAAAGATTAACTTCTAGGCCAAAAACCATTCTAATAGTTCAAGGCTGTGGAATGCTTTTATCCACCCCAATGGCATATTATGATTCACATGAGGATTAAGAAGTTATGATAGGGAATGGGACAAGTACCCATAGGTCTTTGCAAACTTCATTGAAGTTTGCTGTTGCTTTTTGGTTAGACTGTAAAAATATTACCTATTATTTAAGGAGAAAAAACTAACATAGTACAGAAAGGTATAAAATACTATTATCCCACTCTCCTCTCAGAACAGTTTCCTGAATAACTGTCCAGGCATTGTTTCTTTTGTTTCTGTTTTTTAAAATTTATTGTTTATTTATTTATTTATGGCTGCGTTGGGTCTTCACTGCTGCGCGAGAGCTTTCTCTAGTTGCGGAGAGCGGGGACTACTCTCCCTTGTGGTGTGCAGGCTTCTCATTGTGGTGGCTTCTCTTGTTGTGGAGTACAGGCTCTAGGTGTGCGGGCTTCAGTAGTTGTGGCACGCAGGCTCAGTAGTTGTGGCTTGCCGGCTCTAGAGCGCAGGCTCAGTAGTTGTGGCACACGGGCTTAGTTGCTCTGCGTCATGTGGGATCTTTCCAGACCAGGGCTTGAACCCTTGTCCCTTGAATTGGCAGGTGGATTCTTAACTACTGCACCACCAGGGAAGTCCCCAGGCATTGTTTTATACATATGCAAACATATTGTTTGTTATTATAAATAATGAAATGTTTTTACATCATTCTACACTTGACCTTACAATTAATATAGCTTAGATATATTTCCATTTGGCACATATAAATCTACTTCATTCTTTGAAAATAATGTGTAGCATTCCATTCTATAGATTTATTAAACACTTATTGATGGACACTTAGATTTTTCTAGTTTTGCTCTATAGCTAGCAAGGCTGTAATGAATATCTTTCTTCCAGTATTTTTGTGAAATCTATGAATATTTCTGTTGGATAAATTCTTGAACCTGGATTTTCTAGGTCTAAAGTATTTACATTTTCCATGTTTATTTTAGACAGCTGGATTAAGTGTAGGTGCTTCTCCTTGCAGCAGGGGCCATCATACGATCCTCTTTAATTTTTCATCTCCCAACATATCTTCTAGGCCAAATAATTCTACAACCATAACAACTGTAAGGGGAGGAACCACGACCATCTTACGTGGTATAGAACAGTGCCTGCACTGCACTTTTTAATAAGTTGAATAAATGAATAGAATAACCTGCCAACTTGAAGAGAGATTGCAAACTGCACTGAAAACATCCTTCACAATATCTTGAAATTTAGGACCAACCACATAAAGCCAATAAGGCTTTTTTTTTTTTTTTTTTTTGCAGTGAACGCAACACAATCAGCATGTACAGCAATGTCATATTTCAAATGGTGGGAGCTGCATGACATCATATTAGTATTCAAAAACAATGACTACTTGAGAATGAAAATGAGGAGGTATAGCAAATACTATCAGCACATCTGATGCTGTTCAACTGGTACGTATCCTATGAATGAGAAATGAAGAATGTAATTTAAATTATCTTTGAACAATTATACTTAAAAGAAACTATCTCATTCAGCAATAAAGTTTTTATTTTAAAATACTGAAGGAGACTGGAACATTTATTTCTAAGATAGGAATTATCTACATTTTTTATTACAATAGCAAAACATGGTTATCATAATAAAGTCAAGACTACAAAATTTACACAGTAGAAAATAAGAAGCCCAAAGACAACTGTTGCTAAAACTTGATTTATATTTTCTCATGAGTTATTACTACATGTAACATTAGAGCAAAAACATTTACTTAACCTTTCAAACTTCCTAAGCTGCTGTTTCTTAATTGATCTTCCAGAAGACCAGAAATACTATTGTTATAAAAACTATAATACCTGAAGCTCATCATTTAACTTTCCTGAACACTGGATTCTTATTGACATAATGAAGTGTTTGGAAGACATGAATTTTCAAGGTCCATTCTAGTATCAAAACACTATTTTTCTGAGAATAAAACCAATTTCTGGTGGCATAAAACAATAAACTATCATAATTAACATGGTGAATCTAGTAAACCTCACATTAGTTTTCTAGGCTTTTAAGACAATATACAGAGGATTTCTCATAAGAAGGGATAGCTGCTGTCTACACATTGATTTTGGTATAACAACTGTCTGGGGGGAAGAGATGTCCACATTACAGAAGGTCACCTGGTTCTTAGGAATCTGTGGAAGATGATTTTCTTTCTGCTCTGTGAGGCTGTATTTCATCAGGCAGCCCACGTCCCAGCCTGTAACGCAACTCTAAAATAAAACCTAACTCTGAATTACCCTGACAAATCTAGTCTCCTTGGTATTACCTGAAATACAATTTGGAAATGAATTGCTGAATTTTAGGTCCTTTTATAGCCAGGTACAGTTTTCGAGAGCATCTCCTAAATCAATAGTTTAGGGATCAAGCTCTGCCTAGACCTAAGCTGTGTCTCAGAAGCCATTTAGTTTTTTGGTCTTAAACTTCATTGCTGATCCCCTTCCGCCATGTATATATATAGAAGGATGAACGTCAACTAGATAGGAACTATGACTTTCTGAAGTGCTGTTACTATTGACACCTTAAAATCACATATAACCTTTTTCTATGCTAGACTAAGGCCAACTATTAGTACAGCATGCAGATTTTTCTCTGTGTCCATTATAATATCCTAATGATGAAGGAAGTTTGGTCAATAAACAGTTTTAATATCATATTTTAAAATTGTTATTAAAGCAGTGGTTTTCAAAGCATGGTCCCCAGACCAACAGCATCAGTGTCACTTGGGAATGTGTTGGAAATTCATATTTTTGCCTCCCCGTCCTTATTGAACTCGAACCTCTGCAGGTGGCAGCCTAGGAATCTGTGCTTTAACAAGTCCCTCGGGTGATTCTGACATGTGCTCAAGTTCAAGAACCACTGCTCCAAAGCATTCCTTGTCTTATGCATAGGGCAACAATGTTCCCCAGTGGCCAAAAACATATACACTATTTTTTAAAAATTATATATACATATTGTGTATATATATGTATATATATATATACTATATGTAATATGTATACTATATTTTTTCACAATTTTCGCTCTTTTTTAAGTGGGCTTGGAACTCAATCCCAAAATTCACATATGCAACAAATTTCTACCTCTTCTTCTTTTAAATCTAATAAAATCCAAAGTTGAGCACTAGTCTCACTGGATCGCCAGGAAATTAAATCTCACTCAGTATTACAACCTTCTCTCCCAGGATTCAACCAGAACCCAAGAGGCTCATGTGGTGTCCAGAAAATAGGAAGTCCATCATAGCCTCTGATGGCATCCTTATTTTCCAAACTACTGTGGATCCCTGAGGCCAGTATTCCAGATTCAGCTCTGCTGGGCACACCATGCAACCATTTTCCTGAAGTTTTGCCTCCTTCTGGGTGCACTGTCACAGATTAGGGGGTGGAGCCCTGGAAATCACAGGACCCTATTGCACTTGGTCCCTGTCCCAGTTTCTGAAAAGGGCTCCTCCTTCTCTTGCCTCAGAGGCACTTCTCTGGCTCCTTCTACCCGCCAAGAAACCAACTCATTTCTTTAGTAAGCTTAGTCCTTTACAAAAGACCCCAAAGCTTAAACTGCTTTAAAATAGAATTTCCTGAAATGATGCAAATGTCCTCTATCCGTCCTGTCCAATCCAGGAACCACTAGCCACAGTGGCTCCTGAGCATTTGAAATGTGGCTAGTGCAACTGATGTATCTAATTTTTAATTTTAATTAACCTTAATGTAAACAGCCTCATGTGGCTAGCGCTGCCTTTCTAAAGGCTTTTGCTTCCACCCTGCGGCAAAAATACTAATGGCCTAGCCATCCTCATGAACCTGGCCAATGCAAAATATGGAGAGCAATACGATACAGCATCTCAAGAAAGTTCTCTGGTGGTGAGTAGAGGGGTGTTCGTTGCGTTGTTCAAATTTGCTGCATGTTTGAAAATTCTCAAAATAAAAATTTGTGGAAAAAAATATCCTGCCGTAAAAGCCCATTTGTAAAGCCCAGTTACAAATGGATTATGCGCAGGGATCGTGAGGGATGAGCTCCAGCTGTTTTTAATTCAGCCGATTCAGACAAGTGGTAGGACTGATGAGGAAGGCCCAGTGCCTGAGAAATCAGGAGATGGATGTGAAGACAGAGAAAACCTGGGTACTTTGACGTGAGAACAACAAGAAAGTCTCAGCCGAAGCAGAATCTCCAGGCTCTCCTCCGAATGGGAGGCTTCTCTTCCCAAGGGAGACGGAGGCTGTACCTTCGGGGTGGAGGGACCGTCAGTGAGTCAGTGTGGGTTGGTGCTCTGGTGAGCTTCTGGCCTAATTTGTTACAGATAACAAGGCTGGGCTTCCCTGGTGGCGCAGTGGTTGAGAGTCCACCTGCCGATACAGGGGATGCGGGTTCGTGCCCCGGTCCGGGAAGATCCCACATGCCGCGGAAAGGCTGGGCCCGTGAGCCATGGCCGCTGAGCCTGCGCGTCCGGAGCCTGTGCTCCGCAACGGAAGAGGCCACAGCAGTGAGAGGCCCGCGTACTGCAAAAAAAAAAGAAGTCAGGCTGGCGGAGTGGGACGTAATTAGGGCAAGCAAGTCGGAACCAGAAGCTAGGAAGAGGCAACCTGGTGGAGTAGAGGCATCTACACAGCGGCTGTTAACACACAGATGCTGAAACGGATGCAGGGAGGGGAGAGACGAAGGGAAAAAGGAGAGAAAGGAAGATGAGTGAGAAGAATTGCATTTGAGGTACCCAAAGAAGATCCTGCTATAGAGCATAACATTCAGCGGCAACCGAGCCTGCCGGGCAGGCGCGAAGTCGCTGTTGGCTCCTTTCTTTTTACAGACTGAGCACTTGACATTAGCATGTATTGACCCCAAGGAACGTTGTGACTGCTTGGAAGCACTGCCATAAACACAGTTTCCAGAATCAGACACCTAGAAAGCTAAGGCCTGATTCTTCTCCACCTTAAGATAAAAATTAGAACAGAGCTCTGGTTATCTCACATCCAGAAATAACAGTGTCTAGGAAGATGTGCAGTGTGAATTTGATGTCAGGGAAGATTTTTCAGATGTGAGCTTGGACCTAAGTGAGTAAAATCTAAAGCAATGTACTGTCTACCTCAATGTCACACCAGGCAGAGGGGGAGTGATCACTATTTGTTCTTACTCTATCGACCAGAGAAAGATTCTTTAAAGGAGTAGAAGGAAAGACAGATGGCATCTTGACAAGATATTCAGTATATCACAGTTGTAAACATTTAAATAATTCATTGTTTCTATTTCAAAATACCAGACTCTTTTTGAAATCTATTTTTCTGTGTTTTCTGTCTCCTACTTTTGCATAGATGAAATGTCAAGATATAGTCAAGAACATCAAGAAAAAAATAACTCCTGGTAAGTCTCTGTCATGGTGTTTAAGTAGAAACATTTGTTACATCTGCTAGTTCAGGTAAGCAAGAAGCAAATTTCCTGTTACCAGAAGTTCTTAGCCATCAGATACCTGAGCTGCTCAGGTATTTTTAAAGAAAAACAAAGTATCATTCAGTGGTCTAAAAGAAGTTAATTGTAGGAATTGAGTGGAAGGATTCCCTGGACTGCAACAAGTTAATGTGAGTTTCACTTCATTATTGATATATTAATCCTTAAGACTGGGCAAAGGCCACACAGTTTAGTCTGTTTATTGCACTTACTAAAACAGCTATTAAAGCTGTCACTACTTGTCATTTATTCATTTCCTTTTGTGAATATCTCTTCAATGTCTGTCTCCTTTTACTAGACTTTAAATTCTGGGAGGAGAAGACAAGAATTTTATTCTCTGCCATCAGCACTCATTAAACGTTTGGTGAATAAATGAATGATTAAGTAACACATGGTTAGAACTTTGATCACTTCCTCAACTTTCTCCATAGTATCATTTAGCAAAACAAAATGTGAAAGGTAAGTGACTGACCATTATCATTGTCTCCCTAATTTACTTAAATGAATAAAATTGGAGAATTTTAAAGGGATGAGTTATGACAACCATCTTATTTTTTGCATCAGCAGACACCATGCTTCATGCACAATTCAAAAGAATGGTACGTTTGTGCTGTGTTATTTGGAGAAGAAAAGAGCACTAGATAGCATACGGAAGGCTGGATGATAATGTCAGGGAGGTAAGATGTCTTGCCCCATAGTCAGCTCATTTAGGTAAGAAGCTTTCCTATAACTGTGGTATGAACTTTTATGAGGTGGTTTTCAATTTTTGAAATATTTTCACATAGTCTCATTTAGTCTATACACTAACAAAACAAATATTACAATCCTAGTCCCAACTGCCCACTGTAAATGTATAAACTAAAGCAGAGAAAAGTTAACAACTTTGCCCAAAGTTGCAAAGTTATTAAGGGATAGAGCCTTAACTTAGATCCAGCAATTTTGACTTCAGTTAACTTCTAACTTCTCCATGGTATCACCTGTGAGACTAAACTCTGTGCCAATTTATTTGGATTTCATACATATTTACTCTCATTTACTGCTTCAACTTTATAGTAAAATAGCCTTAAGAAGAAAAGACAAACACCTCATCTCTTTATTATTCATAACTGCTTTGAAGGCTAGATTGGGAGTAGAAAACTGTGAGACCTTGGGTAGATTATTTCATATCTTTGGGCTTCATTTGTAAAATAGAGATTGGACAATTGTTTCTAAAGTTCTTTCCAGCTCCCAAATTTAATGAGGTCATAGATTTATCTCTGTTTTATTTTCTGTGTACTTACTTTTACTTTTGTGTTCACCAGAACCACCTATTTTTCTTAAGGGTTTCCTTTAACTTCTCGAATAAATGATAAAATAATATATATACAAGTGAATCGGTGTAAGAATTGGGGGGAAGAAAGCCAAACAGAGGCACAATTGAAGGGCTTCAATAGTCCTATAAGATTTACTAAATGCTGATGGAATCAATACTGTGCTCTGTGTTCAGAGTAGTTGGGAGTACAAATAATTATAGGTTAAAGTTATTCAATGCCTACCATATATCTAACACTGCTGTGTTCAGTAAATGAACACAGTGACTCATTTAATCTTCTTAACAGCTTTCTGAGGTATTAGTCCCACTTTACAGCTGAAGCACAGAGATGTTAAGTAGTTTTTCTAAGTAAACAACTTGGAAATGGTGGTGTCAGGATTTGACTACAGATGGCCTAGCTCCAGGGACCAAGCTGTTACCCACCTCACTATATTGGGTGGCTTTAATGTACTCCTCATTTAGTAGAAAAGATTAAACGAACAAAAAATACACCATAGCTATAATGCAAAAAATATAAAGGTGTGTTAAGTCTTACAGAGCACTATGTGTTTCATGGAAATTAATGGTTATGTCTGTTATGTGTTAGGAACTTTTCGTATGTGGTTAGGTGTTTAATTTCTTTAGTAAATGGAAAATTAAGCTCAGGAAATTACTTGCCCGAGTCACAAAGATAATAGCGTGCCAGGAGTTCCATCTCACGTCTGAGAGACCATATTCTTCCTACTGCACCAGGCAATCTCACACATCCAATCGGTTATGGCCATCCCTAAAGGCTTCATACACAATGAGATTTGAGATGAACTCTGAAAACAAGAGTAGGTTTCTTTTTTCAGATGGAGAAAGAGCTCAGAGCAATGTAAGGGAAGGCACCCAGAAGAAGGAATGGTTGTCCCATTTGCCTGGAATATAAGGTTCTATGAATGGAGAAGTAGGAGATAAGGCTTCAAAGACGATGAAAGGTCTTAGATGGCAGACTGAAACGTTAGTAGGTAAAAGTGAGCCAGTAGAAATGCTTGAGCTAAAGAACACCTCAGTTTTTCAGGGAAGACAGAGTTTTTCCTGGCCTGAGATCCAAAAGAAACTACTCACGTGAGTCCTTATGCAGGGAACAAGTTTACCAAGAGTGTCAAAGCAAATTCCCAAAGTAGTTTTAATCCAACAAACACTCATGGAGTGCCAGGCATGGGGTTTTGTGCTAAATACTTTAACCTTAGAACAAAATTCAACGAAGGAAATTTTATAAAGGGCTAAATTAATAAGGCCCAAGTGTACAGTCTTCCAGTAGTCTGACAGCCCAAGTTTAGACTTTAAAGATCTCAGAAAGGTAGCTTGATCATCTCTTCCTTTAACTATGATCCTCAGAAACTTTCTTCTGGATGAACTCTTCACTTGAAACCCAAAGCATACAGGTTAAGATTATATACTCAGATGAGCATCTTAGTTTCTGATATTCTCTGCTGCATACCAAGTGCAGATTAATCCACAGGCTTTGAAAATCAGACCAACAGGTATTACCAGCTGTCCATTATCACAAACATTTAGCTTGACTATGAATGATGGAAACAAACAAAAGCAATCTCATGAAAATAATATGTGCCTCTCTGGGTAGAATGCACTTTTAAGGGAAACCAGAGAGAAATATTGCCTAGCACTGAAGTCTGTAGTCATACTCACCCTTTCCCTCAAGATTGTCTTTACCTAACCTACTGGCATGGAGAAAAGGTTAATGTTCGTTGACTGCTTAACAAACTTAAAATCTGATTAAGGCAACTATGAATCACATCAACTAAAGTAAGATACTTAGAACTAGGATTGAAATTTGGGATCCATGTAAAAGATTTCACAAAGATTACTTAAACCTCAAATCTTATTTTAAAAATATCTTTAAGCAGAAATCGGAAATCTCTTTGTTCATTCTATTTCAATTCAATTCACTAAATAACTGAAGAAATCTACGAGCAACTAACAGTTGCGTGATCGGTGCAAACATAAACGTTTGCGTAGGGATTAATTTTATTCTCAGTTTAAAATCAGCAGTGTTATTATTTTTTTTAACTGAAAAAATAGGTTTACTTCATTGGTTCCTCCCATTATCAGGGCTGGTAAAAAGAAAAAAAAGACTAATTTAACGTGCTTTCTAACAAAACACACGGGATTGCAGCACTGCCTGCAAAGATGGGCGCAAGAAGCTCATCCCTTTCTGTTAAGAACTTGTGATTTTTCTGCTCCACCTTGTGGCCGTAATGCAACCACTACATGTGAAAGTTCAAGGCTTTTCTCTGAGCTGGTCAGGCCTTCTAAATAGCCGCATTGCGGGAAGCCGCCTCTACACAAACGTGTAGAAAATGGTGTCTTGCTTTGTAGCCGGAGATTGGAAACAAACTTGCCCTTTTCCTACGTCCTCCCCCATTTCCTTCATTCTTTAATTTCTAATCCTCAGGCCCGCCCACCCACGGTGCCCCTAGGGTCTTTTCGCTGTTTGACCTCTGCCTCACCCAGCATCCGGTTGGTCGCTCCCCCTTCCCCACCCGCCGCCCTCCCTCGGGGTCCCCGCCCGTGCCTCGACCCCCGCAATCCCTGCCGCGAGGGCCCGCCCCCTCCGCCGGCAGCCAATGGCGGCGCGGCCCCGCCCCGTCCCGCCCCTCCCGCCGCGGCCCAAGCTGGTGTGGGCCTGGGCTGCGAGACCCTGAGACCCTTTGCTCTTCTGCTGGGGTTCGGCAGGCGCGCGCTCGGGAGGCACGCGGCTCGGCCTCGGAAGCCATGGACTCGCAGGGGCTGAAGGTGAGCGGGCAGGAGCTGGCCGTGTGTTGCCGTGGGGGGGGCCGGGGTGGCAAGGGGCCGGGGGGCGTGGGGAGCTCGCGGGCCGACCTGGCTAGGCCGTTGTTACCCTGCGGTACCTGCCGCCCCGGCTGGCTAGGTGCCCCCGCCTGGGGTGCGGGCCTGTAACCTACATCAGCTGCTCTCCCTCCGCGGGCCCTGCTTTGGAATCTTGAGGTCTGGGCAGCCTTCCCCGCGCGCTGCTTTCCGAATTGCTGTTAGTGTGCTTTTCCCACCCTGTTGGTCGTGTTTACTTTTACTTTTGTACCCTGTTTGCTTGGAAGGTTTGGTCAACATAGGACACCTAGTGCGTCTCCCGGGTGCAATTTTTAAGGACTTACAGCAAACTAGTGCCAGCTGCCCCTGTGAGACGGTAAAAGGAGCACGGAAAGATGATACGAAATCAGTTAAAGACATAGGCTTGAAAATGGAGGAGTATTTTAGGGTGATGGTCTTCTCCGTTTATCACTGATGCATACGTTCAGCAAATATTTAATGACGGTCCACGTAAGAAATGATATGAAAACAAAGACATGAGACTTGAAAGTAAAAGAAGTTACTTTTTAGGATGATTATCTTCTCCATTCATTTGTTCACTGATTCCCTTGTTCAACACACATTGATGGAGGGCTCACTGTCCACTGGAGCTGGAGATAGTGATGAACAGAACGGAACAGTCCCCGCCTTCACAGGGGCTGTGAATTTATAATCTAATGTTGGCGAAAACCTTAATTAAATTAATTCAACAGATGTTTACTGAGTGCCTCCCATGTGTCTGGCACTATTCTAAGCGTGAAGATGATAAGCCCTGCAGTAATAAAGCTAAGAAAAACCCTCCCAAATCTTTCTACATTTGAGGAGGGGGAGTCAGTCGGTAAACAGGTAAATGCAATGCGTACCATGTTAGCTGGTGATGAGTGGTTGGAGGACAGTTTGGCGGTGATGGGGGTGCTGGAGTGTCTTTTGCTTTTTTGCCTGAAGTTTTACATGATCTTCCTGTGAAGCCTTCCCTCATCCCCTTAAGTATTTTCATCCCCTTAAATTTATCCTTTGTACTGCCAACCAAATGAACTTTTTAATAAAAACGCTTTCGTGCTAAAAACTGTGATTTAACTCCTCATCTCTTAGAGGATCAACTCAATAGGAGGCCCTTCTTGACCCTAGCTTTCTTCTAACCTTGTTATCCAATAATCCCTGTTCTACTTAACGTTCTAGAACAGAAGCCTTAAGTAGAACAGCAAACTTTAAAGGGCCAGGTGGTACATATTCAAGCTTTATGGGCCATAGGGTCTCTGTGGCATCGAATCTGCCATCGTATCATGAAAGCAGCTGTAGACAATACTTAAGCATGGCTTTGTTCCAATAAAACTTTACTTACGGACACTGAAATTTGAATATTTTGAATATAGCTCGCTGTGCTATACAGTAGGAACTTGTTTATCCATTATCTATATAATAGTTTGCATCTGTTAACCCCAATTTCCCAATCCCTCCCTCCCCCACCCCCCTCCCCCTTGGCAACCATCAGTCTCTTCTCTGTGTCTTAGTTTGTTTTTGTGTCATAGATAAGTTCATTTGTGTCATATTTTAGATTCCACGTATAAGTGATATCCTACGGTATTTCTCTTTCTTACTTCACTTAGTATGATAATTTCTAGTTGCATCCATGTTGATGCAAATGGCATTATTTCATTCGTTTTTATGGCCGAATAGTATTCCAGTGTGTGTGTGTGTGTGTGTGTGTGTGTGTGTACACACACACCACACATCTTCTTTATCCATTCACCTGTCAGTAGACATTTAGGTTGTTTACATGTCTTGGCTATTGTAAATAGTGCTGCTGTGAACATTGGGATGCATGTATCTTTTTTAATTTTCTCCGGATATATGCCCAGGAGTGGGATTGCGGGATCATACGGCAACTCTATTTTTAGTTTTTTGAGGAACCTCCATATGGTTTTCCATAATGGCTGCACCAATTTTATTCCCACCGACAGTGTAGGAGGGTTCCCTTTTCTCCACACCCTCTCCAGCATTTGTTATTTGTAGATTTTTTAACGATGGCCATTCTGACCGGTGTGAGGTGATACCTCATTGTAGTTTTGATTTGCATCGCTCTAAAAATTAACGATGTTGAGCATCTTTTCATGTGCATGTTGGCCATCTGTATGTCTACTTTCGAAAAGTGTCTATTTAGGTCTTCTGCCCTTTTTTTTTTTTTTTTTTTGTGATACACGGGCCTCTCACTGCTGTGGCCTCTCCTGCCGTGGAGCACAGGCTCCGGACACGCAGGCCCAGTGGCCATGGCTTACGGGCCCAGCCGCTCCACGGCATGTGGGATTCTCCCGGATCGGGGCACGAACCTGCGTCCCCTGCATCGGCAGGCGGACTCTCAACCACTGCACCACCAGGGAAGCCCCTTCTGCCCATTTTTTGATTGGGTTGTTGGGCTTTTTTTTTTCTTTTCCTGAGTTGTTTGAGCTGTTTGTATATTTTGAAAATTAAGCCCTTGTCAGTTACATCATTTGCAGATATTTTCTCTCACTCCATAGGTTTTTTCATTTTGTTTGTGGTTTCCTTTGCTGTACATAAGCTTTTAAGTTTGATTAGGTCCCATTTGTTTATTTTTGCTTTTAATTCTATTACCTTGGGAAACTGACGTAATAAAACATTGGTACATTTCTGTAAGAGAATGTTTTGCCTTATGCTCTCTTCTAGGAGTTTTATGGTGTCATGTCTTAATATTTAAGTCTTTAAGCCATTTTGAGTTTATTTTTGTGTATGGTGTGAGGATGTGTTCTAACTTCATTGATTTACATGCGGCTGTCCAGCTTTCCCAGCATCACTTGCTGAAGAGACTGTCTTTTCTCTATTGTATATTCTTATCTCCTTTGTGGAAGATTAATTGACCGTAGGTACGTGGGTTCAAATAGTCTTTAGATTCTAGTCTCAGTTGAAAATTTTAAGCTTTTCTGGGACAGGAATCATATCTTATTCATCTTCATGTTCACCGTACCTAGCCCAGTGCTTGGCACTCGTAGCAGTCAGTAAATGTTTGTTGGATTCAACAACCTAACCTGAACCAAGGCAGTGGAAATAGGTGCAGGGAGTGGGAAGCAGACTAGAACAACAGAAGAACCTACTGACTGGTTAGACTTATGGGGACTGTGCAAACAGGAAGAGAGGATTCCTGACCCGATGTCTGGCTTGGGTTTTGGGGAAATTGAAATAGGAATCGGGAGCTGCGATGAGAAGTCTTGGCTGGACACGTGTTTTTTTTTTTTTTATATCATCAACATTTTGGGTTTGGAGGAACTTTTTTTTTTTTTTGGAATAGGAGTTTTACAGTATGGTATCTCAATTAATCCTTACAATGACCTATAAATGACTACCAGCATTTTACAAATGAGCAAAACTGAGCGGCTGTAAGATGGACAGGAAATTTGAAAACAGGTCTTAAAATCCATGTCCTTTTTATGATACCATGCCACTGCCTTTTAGGAGAGTTATAGGTGCTTAGTGATACTAAACGCTGGACAGAAGTCAAGTAAGATCATATTAAAAGTGTCCTTAGTTGTGGCAAACTAAGAAGTCATTTGCAACCCTAGGGAAAGGGCTCTGGAGGAAAACTGCACTTTCCTGAGGTGTGCTGCGGGGGTCTTGGAATTGGTGTCCAGATCACACTTTGAAGAAACAGTGGCTGAGAAGGGACTGGAGAACAGTAACCACAGGAGGGAAGCAGAGTAAAAGTCGGAGGATGTTTGCCAGACTGTTCTAGAGAAGCACATGGACTGTAGCCCTCCAGAAACAATGGACTGTAAAAAAAAAAAAAAAAAAAGCTGTTCAGACACTCATTTTAATCCTGTCAATCAGTGCTTCATCTATATTTCTTGCTCCTGCTGAACCAGCTGAAGAGTCAGACTAGGGAGGTATGGGATGGCCCGAATTGGTTTGTGGGAGTGAATCAGGTATATCACGGTGATGGTGAATATGGCTTCCCTCTTTGATTAGGTTAGCAACTAAGCCTTAGACGTGATCCTGAGAAAAATGGTGAAAAGCGGAGATCCAATTAATCAGAACTTTGTATCTCCTGATACTAGTTTTCTGCTTCATGTATAAATAATATAATTTTGAGAAAAGCCTAATGATAGTGATTTCCATTAAAAAATAGATCCTTTGTTTTACTGACAGTTATTTGTTGTGGAACTCAGAAAACAAGATAACCTTTGACAGTCAATTGCTGAGTTTAATTGGTCATTACTTTGTGATGCTATAAAAACAAAATAGAAGGGTTTTTGTTTTTAAAATAGATCTGGTCTGGCAGTGGGAGCCTCTTGTCTTTTTTTTTTTTTAATTCCTGCTTTTTGTCTGCTTTCCCATTTTCTAAAACCTTAAGAAAATGTGAGGAAAGGAAAGAGGTGAAAATACCCTGACTTCAGTATTGTTAAGAAATAGTTTAGGAAAAAAAGATTGAAATTATTAGACAACATTGAGTTATTTCAATAATTTTGTGTTCACTGTGTTCTACATTCCTTAAGTGCTAGCCTTCAACAGTATTTAAGGAAGTTGGAAGAAAAAAATACGTTATCGAAGTTTTAGATTACTCAAGATCTTAGGTTAATATCTGCTTAGAGTATTTCAGAACATCAGAATCTCTTTTAACATTGAGTCTTTATTTCCTCTTAGACTTTGATTAATTACTATTGTCAAGAGAGATATTTCCATCATGTGTTACTTGCTGCCAGTGAGGGAACTAAGAGGTATGGCAGTGATCCCGTCTTCAGGTTTTATTATGCCTATGGTACATTAATGGAAGGTATGTGCTAATTATTAAACATTTCCATAAGTTTTAAATTCTTGTTTTGCACAAAGAACAATTTTCACTTCGTAATTTTGATTTTCAGGTAAAACTCAAGAAGCTCTTCGAGAATTTGAGGCTATTAAAAATAAACAAGATGTATCACTTTGTTCTCTAATTGCACTGATATACACTCATAAAATGAGTCCCAATCCAGGTATAGTATTTAAGTACAATGCTTAGACAGTTTTTTCTACTCAATTCATTTTGATTTTTCTCAGTTACCTTAACATTCAGTCTAATCATACTGTATTATGTATTACCTGTAGACACTATTTGTCATAGTTGTTTTATCTTCCTGACAAGACTAAGTTTATCAAGCATGAGAAATATGGGTCTTCTGCTTTCATATTGCTTTCATATGATACTATTGCTTTCATATGATACATATTGCTTTCATATGATACAAATAGATACTATTTGTCATAGTTGTTTTATCTTCCTGACAAGACTAAGTTTATCAAGCAAGAGAAATATGGGTCTTCTGTTGCTTTCATATTCCTTATATCCTATGGCAGAAGTTTCATTAGTATGTAGGGATTGTTTGAATTAATGTAAAGGTGAATAAATATTAGCAATGGTTAAACCAAGAAAGGACAGCTCAAAACAGGTATATACATAAATTACTCTGTAGCAGCCAACTTTACAACTTGTTTTGTGCATATACAGCTACATGCAGTTTCTCTCTTCTACTATATCTTGAGCTTCTTAAAAGCCTTTACATCCCCCAGGGGGGCTAGCTCTTTGGAAGACATTCAGTAAATTTTTATCCAGTAGTAGGTTGGGAAATATGATTAAGTTAAAGAAGGAACTTTATACATAAACCAGCAATTAAAATTGTGTGAACTGTCTTAATACATAGCATATCTTAATGGCTGAGGCAGAACAGTATTGGAATTCTAGGTAATAAAAAAGAAATTGTATTGTATTCATCCATATATATCCAGTAACAGCTAATAGCATTGTAAAAATAGATCTTATTTCAAATAATTAAACAATTACCAAATGTCATAAAGTTTTTTAAATATTAAGAAACAGTTTTTTCTTAAGCAAAGTATCACTTACATCCTTCACCCACATATACTTGTACAAATAAATAAAAAGTTACTTAAAACACTAATATGTTTAGTTCATAAACAAATCTACGACTAAATGCTTTCTAAAACTTTTAAGAAAGTGCGGGGAAATGGCATGTACTGTTTATCCATAGGAGTAGGCTGGGAAGACTGTGGAAATGGGGACTTGATCTTCTCAGACAGGAGAACTCGATGGGCAAATATGTGGAAGTGGTTCAGGATTAGGTTCATCTCTGGATCCCCTTCCTTTATGTTCCAGCAGGGGTGTGTGTAGCTGGAGCAGAGAATTGGTGTAGGAGAGCTGTAGTCAGTAAGCCTTAAAAAAAAAAAAAAGAGAAATTAACAAACTTTTCTTCCTAGAATCAAGTTTTTATTTAATTGGTTGCTCCCAAGAGTACTGGTTCTGTTAGAGAATGTGATTTCCGGGATTGTTTAGAGACACCTGAGTAGTCAGTCACTTGACTTTCCTCCATAATAATGCTGAGTGCGCTTGAGTTCAGGAGAGGCCCAGATGTCTGTCTGTCTCGCCTAGGAAGAGCCTACATTGTTCTCGTACATTCTTCCTGAATGCTAATGTAAGCCCTGTTTATTAAAGGGCTGTGATGCATTAAGAACTTGAGCTGATATCTGGAAAGAACTAGTTTTATGCAGACTATCACAGCTAGCTGATGCCCCACTAGGGGACTTGACGGAAATCTGGGCAGGAAGGTACAATGCCTGCTCCTGCCTCATAAGTTCTGTTTCTGTATCATGCCTATTTAGTGAGAACTTCTGAAGGTGTTGCAGTGGGTGTGCTGTAGGCAGGGCGGAAGGGGTCCCTTGCCAAGCAATCTCTAGCCCTCCAGAGTACAATTTTGTTTCCTAAACTCGTAAAGTTGTACCTTGGTAATTCCACATTTAAATTTAAATTTGTATCCTTAGAGTTAAAAGGAGGAGTCACGTACCTTTTCTTGGTAGCCATTACCAGAAAGGTAGTCTGTTAGAATCTCAGTCCTCAACTTTGACATTTCTTCTTTCTGTTGGCTAGCTGATCCACATTTTGATTCGACCTGGGATTTGGATCTAACTGACATTTGTGTCCCAAGCATTTACATAACAGATTAAATAGAAGTGATTAGAGTTCTAGGCGTAGACCATCTTTTTAAGGGAGCAGTCAGTATTAACTATATAAGTAGTAATTATACTACCTTTCATTAACCTGTGACAGCAGCCTGGCTTGGACATATATTGTAGAATTGGATTAGGAAGTAGGGTAATTTGACTCCTAGTTCTGAATTTGCCCCTAATAATTGTCTCATTTTAGAATCATTGCCAACTTTTTCATCTTAGTATTTAAAAAAATATTTGCATATATAGCCTTTATGTCTTGAGAATGACATGAACTATAGAACTGTAGTGTGGTCACAGTGGTCATTAGCCACAGGTGGCTGTAGAGCACATGAAATGTGTCTCGTTTGAGGACATGAGTTTTAAATTTTAATTCTAATTAATTTACTTTAAAATTTAAAACTGATGCTTGATTCAGTTAGAAAAATTATGTTTAGAACAAGTATATGATTCTGCTTTTTCCAAAATAAATTTTATGAAATCTCACTATAAAGATTTGCTGAAGAAAATTTCGCATCTTAATTGAGATGTGCTTTGTGTAAAGTGCATACCAGATTTTAAAGATTTAGTAAGACGAAAAAAAAGAAAAGTATCTTCT
This sequence comes from Grampus griseus, assembly GCF_964374135.1. NCBI lineage: Eukaryota > Metazoa > Chordata > Mammalia > Artiodactyla > Delphinidae > Grampus > Grampus griseus. Next base: position 65,689,136 of record NC_139001.1, read on the forward strand.
TAATAATTTTCAAATCAATTATGTGTTGAAATGATAATTTAGATATATTGGGTTAAATAAAATATATTATTAAAGTGAATTTTACTTGTTTCTACTTCCTTGATGTGGCTACTAGGAAATTTTAAATTACATATGTGGCTTGCATTTTATTTGTATTAGTGCTGCTGTAGAGAGAAGAACTGTATTCTCTGCTGTTAGTTATCTGACCTATTATAAACTCTAAATCTAGAATTTAATTTTCACTTAATGTCTTTTTTTCCTTCTCCCAGATAGAGAAGCTATTCAGGAATCAGATGCCAGAGTGAAGGAGCAGCGTAAAGGAGCTGGACCAAAAGCTTTGTACCATGCAGGCTTATTTTTGTGGCACATTGGTCGTCACGATAAGGCGAGAGAATATGTTGACCGAATGATCAAAATGTCAAATGGTAGTAAAGAGGTAGCTGGTTTTCTTATTTTGAAATACTAACATTAAAGGAAGCTTATGTTATTTATATAAAAGCTTTGTTATTGCCCACTCTATTCTCATTTTATAAATAACAGCCTTATTTTAATATTTTATTATTTTATAAAATTGGTTCTCTAAGCTTGTTTTTTTTTTAATGTTATTTATTAACTCTTGACAAGAGCCCTCCCTGGTTCCTTCCCTCCCTTCCCTCCTTTTCTTTCTCCTTCCTTCCCTCCCACTCTCCTTATTGAACTGCTCTAGGTACAAGGCACCATTATTTGCACTGTTAATAATAGAAAGATAAAAAATACATAAACTTTACTTTCATGAATGGATCATCTAGCAGTGTTATAGAGCACACACCCAATTAACATTGTGAGAAAATTGACAAATGGAATGAGAGAAGTGTGATTAAAATGTGCAGGAAAATAATAGTTAACATTTATTGATCATTTACTTTGTGCTAGGCACTATTTTATGTACTCAAGGAGAGATCACATCGATAACTGTTAGGCGAATGAAGAAGAATTTCTTGAAGGAAGTAGCATTTGAGCTAAAACCTGAAAGATGGATACAGTTTCCACAGGCAAAGATTATGGAAAAGGGAAGTAGGTACTCCCAAGGTGGGAGATAATAGACAGAAAGGAGAAGAACAAGGAGACATGTAGGTCTGGGTACAGTGAGAACCTTACACCTGATGGGAATACAGGGTACAGAGAAGAAGAGGGTGGAAGAAAAGGTTGGAAAAGTGGGTTGGGACAAATTGAAGGATCTTGATGGCTAGGTACAAATACTTGTATCTAATTTGATATGCACTGAGGGTCATTGAAGAGTTTTAATCATATCAGTGATGTTATTAAAGTGCAAATTCAGAAGGTGAATTTAGCAAAGGTTTATAGGATGAACTGACCTGGGAAGAAACCAGAATGCAGGCCCCCAAAGATAGTACTTTCTGGCAGAAGGCTTTAAGGGCCTACGCTAAAATACTATTCAGTTTATCAAATTCAGGTAAGAATTTGAGAATTATCAAATACCCACAGGACTTTTCAACTTATTATAAATATTGGGGGGAAAGATATTGAGGTGTCATATATCAAGGATGTCTCTGAGGTTTTAAGCCTGGACAATTCAGAGACCAGTTAATGTGACTAGAAAATACTTTGGGATGAGAAGGTAATCTTGGAGGGAGGTGATGTGTTTGGTTTTAGACATTCTATATTTCAGGCTCTGACAGAACAGTGAGATGGAGACAGTAGATGAGCTTCTAGAAAAAGAAGAGAAAAAATTAGAAAAGGTATTGGACTAGAAATAGAGGTTGGGAATCATCCACACAGTTGAAATGATTCAAGAAAGTACAGTGATCTAATGAGTAGAAATAAAATTGTTTAGGTATTCTTTTTTTTGTTTTTTGCGGTACACGGGCCTCTCACTGTTGTTGTGGCCTCTCCCGTTGCGGAGCACAGGCTCCGGACGCGCAGGCTCAGCGGCCATGGCTCACGGGCCCAGCCGCTCCGCGGCATGTGGGATCTTCCCGGACCGGGGCATGAACCCACATCCCCCGCATCGGCAGGCAGACTCCCAACCACTGCGCCACCAGGGAAGCCCTGTTTAGGTATTCTTACCTGTCTTTTCAGGTGAAATATAGGGAAGTAAATATGATCTTAGTTAAAGATTTATAAGGTTTGTTAATTAACCTAGAAATTTTTTGACAGATGAGCAGATTTCGTAATTTTTTATTTGGCATTAAAAAGAAAAATAATCAACGTGTATTCATCTTCTTTCTAATCCTATAAACCTTACTGTCCGTTGGCTCACTAACATTTCTGAAGGTAAACATTCATGGTTTCTTCATTTTTTAATTTCTGAGGCCATTTTATCCTTTCATTTGAAGCTCACTGGACTAGTCAAAAAGATTGAGATAGTTGCCAAATTATCTTAATTTTTAATAAATGTGAAGCAAAGCACTTCTTTTTTCCCATCTTAGTTCATTTGGTCTATTTCCCCAAAAAGAGGTAACGAATTCTTATTTATGTATTGAATTACATGTTTAGTAGTTATTAGTAATTTATTAGCAAAGCCCCATGTAAGAATATTGGTTATTTAGTACTAAGGGAATATTTTACAAGCTTCTTAATATTAACCACAGTAGTAATCTTAAAGGCTGAAATTCATAATAGTTCCAAGACTGTAGGCTAGCAAGGGTTTAAAAGTGATTTTATTGCAGTCTTATTTTTCATAACATTATTTGATAGACTGATTTTTGTTACTAATTACAAATAAGAATGATGCTTAGCTTAACTTCTTCATCAACATTTATTTCTTTCATTTCCAAAAAAATGAAAATATTAGAATTATTCATTTTACAGGGACAGGTTTTGAGAGCATGGCTTGATATTACAAGAGGAAAAGAACCTTACACTAAAAAAGCACTAAGGTATTTTGAAGAGGGATTACAAGATGGAAATGATATTTTTGCTCTGCTGGGTAAGGTGAGTTGGTGTCAGATTAATAAAATGATGTTTTAAAATTTATTTGTAATATATATGAAACCCAACAAAACCAAGTAGCTCAAAAAGATAGGTTTTATGTTACTTTTATCAACTCTCAACTGCAGGAGGGACTTGCATTTGTATGGGACGATGAACGTAAGCTAGAGAAAAGTACTCCCTGCCAAATTCCTGAATCCTGGATCCGTTTTAATTGTTTTTATTGTTGCTCTTGGCAGTTGTGGTGGTTCCTATATTATTTACTCACCAAACATCTATGATGTATCTAATATGTGTGAGGCATCACTCTACATACTAGGGTTACCCTAAGCAAAATAAAACCTCTTGCTTTTATGGAGCTTATGTTCTACTGGTGGAGACAGACAACAAAAGTAAGTGAATTGTATGGTATATTAGAAGGTGGTAAGTATAATGGAAAAATAAAGCAAGGAAAGAAGGAGAAGTACAACTGGGGTATGAACTTGCAGTTTTAAATGGTCAGAGAAAGTGACATTTGAGCAAAGACATGTAGGAGGTGAAGGTTAAAGCCCTGTGGGCACCTGGGGAGAGCATGCATTACAAAGAGGGGAGTAGAGAGTTCGTATACATTAAGCATGTTGAAGGCATTGCTAGGAGGCCTGAAGACTAAAGCAGAATGAGTGAAGGGGAGAAAAGTGAAGGCTAGAGGGAGAGAAGGTGAGTGTCAGGGCAGGTGGGCGTGGCGGGGGGGAATGAGGAGAGACTGGCTGATTCTGTAAAGCCTTTGGCTTTTGCTTTGAACCAGATAGATGGGCAGCCAATGAAAAGAGAAATAACATGATCTAACTTAGATTGAGAGGGGTGACCAAGTGGCAGTGTCATTAGAAATCATTGGTGGGTAGAAATGTTTAATTTGGACTTTTTCTTCAATTCCATGGATGCCATCTGAATGCCTTAAATTAAAAAAAGATCATTTTTTATTTCAGCAAAAAGAATTAAATTTATATTAGGAAAACAGTCTGTTAAATTAGCAGTAATCTGGTGTGGGGGGATAAAAAGGAAAGAGAGGATTATTGGTGTCTTGGCTATTGCCAGTGTCCCCATATTGCTCTTGTCAATTACCCTGGCTAGTGAGCTTGTTCAGATGTTTGCCACCAGTACAGCTAGTATTCGTGCTGCTTGGACTCAGGTTTTGCCTAATGGCACTGCTAGAGGTTATGGGAATTTAGCAAATTTTTAAAGAAGTTTTTCTTGATTATTTCTGCTCCCCTCTATGCCTTAAAGAAAAGCTAGTAGGTAATCTAAGGTAGGGCTATTTCAAGTGTCAATATAAGCAGCTTAGGAAGGATTTACCTTTTTCCTCTAATACTTTAGACTGGTTTAAATTCTTTTTCTGATATAACCCATTCCAATTATGTATTTATTTTTCAGTTCATTCAGCAAGAGGCTTGCATTAGTTGAATTCCAGCTAGGAATGATATGAACCAATTATATAGCAAATTTAGTTTCATTTAATATAGTATGTTGCATTTATATGGGAGGTGATGGTCTAAGGAAGTATTAGATGTGGTCTATTTGCATGATTTTGTTACTTTACGTTACTAGCTATTTAGGCAGATTGCAAAGGCGTATATATTTTTAAAAATTATCTGCATTAATCTTTTTTGCTATTGTCCACTATTGAGAAATTTAAATAATAATTTATTTTGACATAGTGGCATCTTTGGATGGTTCTCATACTTTCCTTTAATTATATGGGAACATAATCTCAAACTGATTTCAGGAATATATTGCAGTTTCACTGTACATCTGTTGAGGCTGGATGTTCATTTTGAACTGAGATATTCTAGGACTAAATTCATTCCTAAAGGATATTCAGAAACACATTTTTAAAAATCTGACATATGATAAATATGCCTCATCATCTGTTCTTAAAGCACTTACTATATTTATAGATTTATATTTTCTGACTATGAAAGTAATACATGTACATTGTAGAAAAATTTTAGAATACAGTAATATCTGAATTAAAAATAAATATCACCATTGGAGATAACCAGCTAAACTATTATATTGTAAATGACATCTCTTCGTGTCAGTAAATATCGATCTACAAATTAACATAATGAGTTTTAATGGCCACCTAAAATTTTATTAAGTAAATATGCTATCATTTAATCCTAGGTGGCCATTTCCAGTTGTTTTAATTTTTTCTATTATAAATAGTTCTGCCATAAATATGCTTCTTTTTGGTCTTATCAATTTATGTCCTTAAGATAATTCATAGGAGTGAAAATATTGAGGTAGTTTTGTACTTTATTTTGCTGATTCTTTAAAATCTTATCTTCTTTAGGCTGAAAGTAATTTTTAAAAAAAGATACAATATCAATAAAAAAAGATACAATATCTATTAGTTTTAAATGCTACTTGCAAATATCCTGGAAATATTTTATTCTAAAAGGTAATTTTTCTGTTATAAATAGAAGCATTCCTTATGATGTTTCTAAAAATATTTCAGAATTTTCATCCTGTAGTTATATTTCTCAGTTATTTAAAAGTGAATTTTTTTTTTCTTTTTTTTGCGGCACGCTGGCCCCTCACTGCTGCGGCCTCTCCCGCCGTGGAGCTCAGGCCAAGCGGCCACGGTCCACGGGCCCAGCCGCTCCGCGGCACGTGGGATCCCCCCCCGCCGACCGCAGCATGAACCCGCGTCCCCTGCATCGGCAGGCGGACTCCCAACCACTGCGCCACCAGGGAAGCCCCAAAAGTGGATTTTAAAACAGTCACTTATAATGTAAAATATTTTTATTCTGTGATGTTTTAAAATTTTGTTTGATTAAAACTTATTTTGTTTTTCTGATTATAAAACTATTTCTTACAGAAAGGTCAGAAAATAAAAATATAAAAAATGTTAAACACTAGAATTCTACCTCTTCCAGGGTAACTGCTGTGAGAACCTTAGTATATATGATCACAGTTTTGATGTCACTTTTTTCTTTTTTCTCCCATTAGGCACAGTGCCTTGAGATGCGCCAGAATTATTCAGGTGCTCTGGAGACTGTGAACCAGATAATCATGAACTTTCCAAGTTTCCTTCCTGCTTTTGTAAAGAAAATGAAACTACAACTAGCCTTGCAGGATTGGGACCAGACGGTTGAGACAGCACAGAGGTTAAGTATAAAAAAAGATGTCACAAATATCTTTGGATCTGGTTGTAATTTTGAGAAAAACGAAAATCTATGTGCATTTTTTTCTTATAAGGTTTTTTTAATTTGAGTTTTTCAAACAATATAGAATTGAGGAAAACCTTAACTTTGCATTGTTTTTAAAGGCTGAATTTATAGATTTACATAAATATCTGGGTAGCTATTCTAAAACACTCTTATATGCAGAAAGACAAATATCCCTGACCTCATGAAGCTTATATAATAAACAGAACAAGTAAGAAATTATGTAGTATGTTAAAAAGTTATAAGTGCAATGGAGAAAAAATAAAGCCGGAAAGTGAACTAGGGACCAGGGGGAGGGGCTTCAATTTTATGGGTTGGCAGGGAAGGCCTGTGAGAAGATGGCATTTGACAGAGGGAGCCAGCTTGCAGACATCCTGGGGAAGACTGCAGTAAGAAGCAAATGCAAGTGCAGAGACCTTGAGGCAAGAGTACGTGTCATATGGTTAAGGATGGGAAGGAGCAAGATGACTAGGCGGTGACGTCAGAGCACAGGGTCTTGTTGGTCACGGTAAAGATTTTGGGTTTTCTTAAGTGTGAAGGCATTGGAGGGTTCCCTCTCTCCCTTCTTCCCTTCCTGCTTTGTTCCTCTTTCTCCCCAACAACACCCTCCTCTTTTTGTTCTTGCTAATAAATAAGTTAAAGAAACCAGTATTTTTATCCTGCAGGTTTTGAATGATATGAATTGTATTGATTGTATGCCATAACTGTGTAGCTTATTGCGTATCCTCAGTATTTCTAATAAACTGGTGATGGATCTAGAGACTTGGTTAGATTCACATTCACTGTTTCTTTGTTTGGCAGTTAATTCATAAGTGCTGATGTGTTCTTCCATCAAAGAGACATAATCTAGGCTTGTCTCTCTTTTTTGTGGTATTAGCAGCAATTCGAGCTCAATACCTGGGTACTTGGTTTAGGATTACAGTATGGTTATGCCATTCTTTCTGCATTTCTTAGCTAGAATCCTCCTATAAAGAAAAACTTCCAGCCTGCTGATTGGTTATCTAGTGTTACAGTTTCATGTAAGAAAAGTTGGATAAATGCTTGAGTCTTTTCCCTTATTTCCAGGTTTCAGAAACAAAAAAGGTCTCTAGCATCCCTAGCATTCTCCATTGATGATTGATAGTGGTTTGGGTTTGTTTGTTTATATGACATGGATTAAACTTGAGTGTTTCTAACCATTTTGGTTATTATAATTGCTCAGATTGAGTTATCTTTGGCCATTAGTAGCTTCTTCAAGTTAGTTCTTGAGTCTTTTTTGACATGACCCTAGTAGTCTTTGATAGTTTCCTTACTATTTGGTATGACAAGATATACCAGGGTTATTTTGTGTATTTACTGCCCTGTTCAGGTATCAGCCATGGTCCAGGGCAATCTAATTCCTTTTACTGAGAAATGGTATTTGGAGACCACAATTTGGGTCTAAGTAACTTTCTGATGTTTATATTTTTCCAGATTTCCTCTCTAGGCACTGTGGGGGTGGGTGGGAGTGGGAGGTATCCACATAATGTATAAATATATGCATATATCTTGGGGGGCATTTAAAAAATGAAAAATAGACTTGTTGTATAGCTTTTAAACTTGATTTTTCTTTAACTTAGTATTTCATGGATACCCTTTTATGTTTATTAACAATGAATAGCATCTATAAAGTGAACATATAGTTTATTTTATCTTTCTCCATTGGTAGGCATGTTTCTAATTTTTTGCTGTTCTAAATCTTGCAGTGAACACACACACACACACACACACACACACACACACACACACACACACACACACACACACACACACACACACACACACACACACACACACACACACACCCCTTTATACACATATAGGAGTATTTCTGAAGGATCGTTTCCCAAATGAGGGATTTTGCATATTTCTTACTAAGTTTTGTTTTTGTTCCTATTATTAAAAGGATTTTTTAATAACATTTTCTAATTTATTTTTACCACATTGGATCTATTTTAATGTTGTGAATTCCATTAATAGAGTTTTTGATATTCAGCCCATCTTTACATTCCTGGAATTCTTGTAATAAATCTGTGTGGTCAGGGTGAATTATTCTTTTAATACACTGTTGAGTATGGTAGAATGTATTCATATCTTCTGTAAACATATCAAAATTAAGATCCAGAGATTCTTTGGGGTTTAAATAATGAGATTGATAATTTTCATAAAGGAGATGTCACTTTACTAATTAAAATTACTTATTTAAGCAGTGGAATAATAAGCAAACCAAGTTTTCAAGGCATCAAATAAAAATACATGACATTAACTGAAATTTTTTTTGCAGGTTAATGCTGCAAGATAATCAAAATGTGGAAGCACTAAGAATGATGGCCCTTTACTATTTGTGTAGGGAAGGGGATATAGAGAAGGTAAGTTGTATTGTACTATTATATTTATGTTTTCTATACTAAATATGTATTTAGTTACATACACACATGCACATACAAAAGTGCCTTGAAGTGCTGTTTTAGAATGTATGACATGGTAGTTTTTAGTTGATTCCTAGAAATATACCTTAACAAAGAGGTGGGTTTGTTAAATCACCTAGTAAAGCAAAAATATCATATAGTTAAAATTACCTATGAAAACTTTTAAAATTATTAACTACAGCACGTGCTGTTTCTATGTAAAACTCATGTGCAGTAATATATATGATTAACGTAACAAGTGATGCTGGGTATGGAAGAGAACATACACAAAATATAATTCACAGTACTTTTACCATTTTATTGAGTTTGCATAAGTTAAATGGGCTTAGGATGAAATCCCATTGGACCTTATAAGGCACATGTTTTCTCTGCTAGTGAACACATTGACTGTATACTAGATTATGGAATGCCAAAATCCAGTCTGAAGTAAATAGTATTATAACAAGTGATAGATTTAGACTGGTATTTAGTCTGGTTAAATTGGATAATATGATAGTACCTAGTAAATACTTCAGTAAATACTAGAAGAATCTTAGAGGAGCAACTCTTCAGTAAATTTTTCAGGCATTGAAATTATTTATGTCAAGTATCTGATTTTTCTGTTCTAGAAAATATTTTAAATATAAACCAGGATATATAGGTAATCCAAGGACTGATCTCATATTATAGTAACGTTTGTAAATATGTTATCATTCATATCTCGTGTGTTATGAATTAATTATTGGAGAGGGAGCTTGGCATGTATAGTTAATTGAATATTATGGGTATCTTTACCCACCCTTAGGAAACCCAAAGGTTTCCATTCAATAACAATTATTAAGGAAACACATTTTAAAATGCAGTTATTTATTTATAATTATTCAACTTTTTAGAAAAGGGCCTTTTATCCTCTTGCAACGTATAAGATTTCATTGGAAGAAGGGGACTTTATAAAAGCAAAGATCTTTTTAAATATTAATAATAATATTTATTAGTGTACATGTCATGTATTATGTTCTTTTATTCTTAGTTTATTTTTAAATAATACTGAATACTTTTTGTTTTAGGCTGCCACCAAGCTGGAAAACTTAGGAAATGCACTAGATGCCATGGAACCACAGAATGCTCAACTTTTTTATAATATCACAATAGCCTTCAGCAGAACTGTAAGAGTGCCAACAGAGCTCTGTTATTTGTAGCTGGAAATATAAAATTAGTCACAAATGTTGAGGCACCAAAAAGCACATGACCTAGAGTGAAAATGTGATGTGTCTATAAATATGTGATACATTCTTAAGGTAGTTCAGAAGAGATACAGTTTCCAGCTATCAGAAGCCATCATGGAGGTATCATGGAGGAAGTGGTACCCGTGAATCCTTTAAGGATAGGGAAGTGCCTTCCAGACAAAGGAAATGGAATCAGAGCGTAGGATTTACGGCTAGGGTTGTTCTTTGTTTTATGTTTTTAAAACTATTTTTTGAACGTTGTAAAGTGGGTAATAGGCTATTTGGGTGGGGGAAGTGGTTGCTATCTTATTTTTTTTATAATAGTAAAGAAATGATTTTATTACAAGCACCCAGTAAAAAGGTAGTTGGGAATGGAATGGAAAAATACAGCAGAATTTTAAAATCACTACAAGAAATGAGAGGATTAAAAAGTTAACTAAACTAGAAAAATATAAATAAGGAAAGGAGACACAGTAAATAAAATAATTATTAAAATAAATTTGAAAGAAAATAATCAAGGATATTAATTGTTAAATGACATGAATAAACTGAATTCTCTTATTTAAAAACAAAGATTGTCAGATCACGTGAAATTTAGAGGAACTGTCCCTGCCCCGCCGCCCCATTATTATGGAAGTTTGAGTTAAGGGGGGTATTTACCTTTTTTATTTACCTACTGCCAGACACGTGGTTTTTATTACTTTACAACAAATCAAACAATTTAGTAAGTAACAACTCTTCAAACTTGTTATGTTCAAAAAGTATATACTTATTCTGACAGCATTGCCATTTCTTGAAATATTTTTGAAGGCTTTTTTTCAAAAAGATTCTAAGGTGTGGTTCTCACTGGTGGTATACTTGTCTTTAGGGGTAAAGCAGATCCTTGTCCTAGCTTTTGATTCAATAAAAATATATATATTCAATAAAATATATATATATATGTTTCTCTATATTACTCTAGATATACACACACGTATATATACACACACATAAATATATATAAAACCTTAAAGTAATGATTTTCTTTTCTGATTATAGGACAATCATGAGACAGTTTGAAAAAAGAGCTCTGAAAATTTTGCTTGTGCAGCATCATTAGAAGCAGTAAACTTTTCAAGATAGCTGTTTTTTAAAAGCATTACTCATAAGGTTGTTTAAGTTCTGATAGGATATGAACTCTTGCTGCACTGTCTAGATAGTAAATGGAGTAGTTTTATTTTTCTTTATGAAATTATTTTATATTCTTCCTACATTCTGAATCTGTGAAATAAAAATTATTTATATGTACATTTAGAAAAAATGAATTCTTCCGAGTAGAAGTGTTTTAATCTAACTTAAATTTTTTTTTCTTCTTAGTGTGGACGTAGTCAACTGATTCTTCAAAAAACCCAAACATTACTAGAGAGAGCTTTTAGTTTAACTCCTCAGCAATCAGAATTTGCTACAGAACTTGGATACCAAATGATTTTACAGGGGAAAGTTAAAGAGGCATTGAAGTGGTATAAGACTGCCATGACACTAGATGAAACCAGTGTCTCTGCACTAATTGGTATGACAACCATATCTATGAGTGATTCTCATACAGATGCAAGTAATGATTGCTTTTCATACCTGCCATTAAAGAAGAAAAGACATATTTTATGGTTTTCTAAAATTAAACTGTTCTCCACTGTCTACAACAGAAAAAAATATCATGTACCTTTAAGAATAAAATTTTTACTTCTTAAATACTATCTTAAGAGAATAGATTTTTATGAGATAATTCACATAAATTATGAATACCGTAGTAACTGATTTTCTGTGGGTACAAAGCTACCCATTTTCTTTTCTTTCACTCTTTTTCTTCTTTCTGTCTTTGTTTTTAAATCTAAAACTTAGATGTATTATGGCAAAAAAAATCTTGTTTAATTAATGTTGTTTGTGTTAGCTTGAAGTGTACGTGCGTGAAATGATGTGGATTTTTACCATTTCTGTCTTTTTTTTTTTAGGATTTATCCAATGTCAATTAATAGAAGGGCAACTACAGGAGGCAGATCAGCAGTTAGAATTCCTTAGTGAAATTCAGCAGTCTATTGGAAAATCGGCGGTATAGTATTTTATTTTATTTTATCAGATGGTAGATCCTAGCTACTATTTATAAAATATGAAATTTTTAATGTCTTAATATTTAGTAATGGTTTTAGAGGACTATTGTACACTAATTTTAATACGTAATTACATTTATTAATTTACCTCCGTGCATAATTAGACTTAAGATTCTAAAAATCCATCCAAGCTAATATTTAAGTTTGAACAAATGCTGTACATAAACAGCACTTCATATACTTTTGAAATCTAAGTAGAAATAAATGGCTTTATAACTGCATGGAGTAATTAATGAAAACTACCTATTTTCCAGGAATTAACCTATTTACATGCAGTTCTCGCTATGAAGAAAAATAAACGACAAGAAGAAGTTATTAATTTGTTAAATGATGTCCTAGACACTCATTTTTCACACTTAGAAGATTTACCTCTTGGCATACAGTATTTTGAGAAGTTAAATCCTGATTTCTTGCTAGAAATTATTACAGAATATCTGAATTTCTGTCCATTGCAGGTAAGTAATTCTGGGACTTATTTTCAAGGATGCATTTACATGGTGTTTTATAAAAGATGCTAATAAATGATGTTCTACATGTTAGACTATAATCGGCATCTTAAAATGGAAGCATTTGTATCTATATTAGGTGAAATAATTTTTAATGAAACTATTTACAGTAATGACTACTATCAACTAATAAATGTGTTGGTTTACAAACATTCATTTGTAATTCATAAAATCTTAAAATCTTAAATTTAAACAAAGTATTAGAAGTCATTTAATTCAGACACCCACCTTGTATTTGAATCTACTCCACAACATCCTCATTAAGTGCCCACCCCATCTCTGGATGCACTCAGAGATGCAGTTCGTATTGTATAACTGTGATTATTAGACTGTATTTCCTATGTTAAGTCAGACTTCACTTTATATTACAAAATTCACCCGTTTATCGGTCCTTCTTCTGCTCTGGAGTGACATGGAGCAAGTCTAGCTACTTAGTCTAGGCAAGGACCATTCCTCATTCATAAAACACACCTTCAGATTTTGGAAATTAGTTTTCATGTTCCTCTAAACAATTCCAGGTTTCCAGCCATTTCTTTTTTCATGACATAGTTTGAGCACGCTGGTTGTAAGCCTGAGGATGTTTTTCATTTGATCAGTGCCTCATTAAGCTCACTCTTCCAAATATGGATTTGGACTGCAAGACTTAGAAGAGATTCCCTGCTCCCTAATTCTGGATGTCCATCTAGCTTCCTTTTTGTGAATCACGTTACATTATCGACCCCTATTGAATTAACTGTTAACTGAAGTCCTTAGATTGGTTATTCACTATAACTTTGGACCCAAGTGTAGGACTCTACATTTATCCCTGTGAAATTTTCTCTCTCCAGATTTATCCCATAATTCCAGATTACCTTGTCCTTTTGGATCCTGATTGTCATCTGCCTGTCTAGCTCTGAGTAGAACAAAGAATGGAGCCCTCTGTTGTGTTGCCAGGGAGTTCATTCCCAGTTAGTGTGGATCCATTAGTCAACACTCTTACTACAGACAGTAAGCAGATGACTTGACTTTATTATACTCAACTCACAACTCAACACAGGGATATCGTGACGGGCACTAGCAAATACTTAATTCCTAAAAGCATAGTTTTTAGCATTCTCTCTGATTTACAGCTTCAGTAACTGTAAATGAACTTCAGTAACTGTTCATGACCTTCCCTTAGGGAACTCATGCTGCCTTTCATTGACCATCATGTCCTTTTCCAGACTTTGATGACCTATTTTTTTTCAACTAATCCGTCTGGAATCACACCTGGGATTGATCTCAGTCTCAGTCGTGATCTGTTTTCAGTTGCTAAGGAGTTGGAAAGCATTTTTCAGTACTCATGCAGTATTTAGATTTCATTCAACAAATGCTTGCACCAGTGTGTTGCTCAGAGCTGGGGAAATAGTTTGTAAAAACAAACTACAACCCTTGCCTTCTTGAAACATGAGTACTAGCAGGAGGATACATAATATAATTAAGTCAATCATGTAGTATGTTTGAATATCACAGAAGAAAATAACAGAACAGGGCAGAATGGGTAGTAATTTTAGATAAGGTGGTCTGGGTAGGCCTCATTAAGATGGGAAAATTTGAACAAAAACTTGAAGGTTGTGGGAATATGGTATAGAGTGTTTCAGGCAAAGGGAGCCGTTGTGCAGGTGGCCCAAAGGGACACAGAGATGAGTGTGCCCAGGACAGTGTGAGGAGTTGGGGAGTAGTCACCGTGAGGTCTCAGCACAGAGACCAGTGTGGTAACTTCTCTGGCTTCAGTTCTGAGTACAGTGGGGAGCCACCAGAAGGCTTCCAGCATGATCCAGTTCAGCATTTTAAAAGGAGTCTTCTGGCAGCTCTGCCGAGAGTAAACTGTACAAGGAGCAAGAAATAACGTGTTAAATGGTAGTTGGGTCCCTAGTCCACAGACATCCTATTTTTCCATAATATAACCTTCATCAGCATGATAAGAATCTAATTAGCATTTAAAATGCTGTTTTCCTGGGGAAATATCAGAAAGGCAGACTTGTCTCTCCAGCTCCGTTTCTACTTTGGCCCTTTTATATATATACTTTCTAAAATCAAACATATTATCTTAGAGATTATCCATATAAGTCCTGTTTTTTTTCTGTGATTCACTGTGAAATTACAGTAAAAAACAATGAGTAATTCTTAGCAATTGGCAGAGAACATTATCAGAACTTCACCCTTTTACCTATGCTTTCATTATTTTCAGTTACACTGAAGAAATAAATGTTTTAAGAATACACTCTGTACCCATTACTGTGTGAGTCTGTCATACAGAGTGAAGTAAGTCAGAAAGAGAAAAACAAATACCGTATGCTAACACATATATATGGAATCTAAGAAAAAAAAAAGGTCATGAAGAACCTAGGGGTAAAACAGGATTAAAGACACAGACCTACTAGAGAATGGACTTGAGGATATGGGGAGGGGGAAGGGTAAGCTGTGACAAAGTGAGAGAGTGACATTGACATATATACACTACCAAACGTAAAATAGATAGTGGGAAGCAGCCGCATAGCACAGGGAGATCAGCTCGGTGCTTTGTGACCACCTAGAGGGGTGGGATAGGGAGGGTGGGAGGGAGACGCAAGAGGGAAGAGATGTATAACTGATTCACTTTGTTATAAAGCAGAAACTAATACAACATTGTAAAGCAATTATACTCCAATAAAGATGTTAAAAAATAAGTAAATAAAATGGATCAAATGTCAAAAAAAAAGTCTGATCTTTGAGACACATAAGACCCTTAGCCCTATAAGAGAGGCAAAACTAAATATGAAACTACTATAAGACTGTATAAGACAAAGAATGCTGAATTATTATATAGATTATAAGCACTATAGAAATTTCAAGAAGTTGAAGTATTCTAGGCATCAGTAGTTTTATACTCTGAAAATCCTTTTGAGCACACATTTTTTTGATGCCTCAACATAGTGAGAACATACCACACTTTCTTGTTAGTAAAGTGGCTCTTCATAGGAGTGACTGTCAGTAAGAGGCGGTGCTCCAGTTAAGAATCTGTGTATGTGGAGTGTAAGATTGGGGGGATGGGAGGATCACCCTTCAGATAAAGGAAGGAGTATTAGTAAGGCAAAGCAGGGAGAACGAACATTTGATATTTAAACTCTAATATCACATTTCTAAATTGTGAGTGAATAACCACTGGATAAAGGTGGGTTGAATAGACAGCCATTAAAAGAATAAAAAAGTGGTCTAGTACTGCTTTAGTTATCGTATTCACTATTAATAAAAAGAGAAAAAAAATTTGAAGGCCTACAACATGCCAGGCGGAAAAGTGGGGAATATGAAGGTATGAGACATTTGGTGTAGTATACGTGAGTGTTCAACCTTCGGACTTTTGCTAGAATGATGAAATCTGAATTCTCTAGAAACTGACCTTACAGTATTTTAGGGGGTGGTGCAAGTTACTCAACTGAGTAAATCACAAGGCAGGTTTAGAGTTAGAACTCGCATTGCCTTGACTCTCAATTCCAGCAAGAAACTCTACCTCTCGTTATCGTTCCTTTGAACAGATATGTTTTCTTGACAGAGTTTAAACAGATATGCTCATTTCGTATGTTATCAAATTAGTAACTGTATAATAATTTCACAGTTATTTTGCTGAGCAAAAGCCATCATTTATATAGTCTGTTCATAGATCCCAGGGAGATAAATTAGTATTAGTCCAGTCATAGTAAAAATATTGGGCAATAAATAGAATAAGACAAATTTTAGAAAAATATGTGATTTTTGCTCTTCACATTACAATTAATATGTGTTTATTTTTAGCTAAATACTATTATAAACCTATAAAAAATGATCTGATTTGTTTAGCCTGCAAGTCCTGGGCAACCTCTTTCTCCACTTCTCAGACGTTGTACCTCAATCCTGGAGACTATAGTAAGAACTGTTCCTGGTCTTCTGCAAGCTGTCTTCCTAATAGCAAAAGTGAAATATTTGTCAGGTAAGATATACATTAAAATCTTAAAATAACCTTTATATTCTGATGTTGATAAGAACTAGTATAAACAAACAAAGAACTCCTTGTATGAATAGTCACATAAAATAGTCACATAGAATAGTCTTCATAGAATAGTCACGTAAAATGTACCTTTTACGTGTGCACAGATAAGTAATTTTTATCCAAAATAAAACTGCATAACTTTCTTTACTATTTAATTCTTTAAAAAATTACTATAAACTTCTGTGGTTCAAGTGAATGTCTGGGAAAATACAGTTCTACCACTTAAAAAATGTCCGTCAGGTGGTACTAGGTCCTGGCAGTATAATTTATAGTCTTTAATCTCTCCTTTGAACAGATTATAATGGTTGACTCATTGGCATGACCAAATGTGATGTTCACCGGGTTTCAGGCCCGTAAGAAATTCATTGATTAATTTCTATTTAGTTTCTGTGATTGGTTATACATAGCTTTAAAAAAATATCCTCAGTTACAACCTTAGATTTTTAGGACACAAACATATGTATGACAATATATATAAAAGTAGACCATCATATGGTACTTAGGTATGTATCTTTGCTGGCTGAATGCTATGCAAAGTAAGTTAAGTTTGTAAAGTCCTATAGGACAGAAACCAACTTCAAGGTGTTCATTATCGTTAACAGTTACTTCTTGTACATAATGGAACGAGTTAAGAGTTTGACCTTACTAATTTTTTGGCTTTGTTTTAACTGTTTTTGGGGTTTTTTTAAAATAAATTTATTTATTTATTTATTTTTGGCTGCATTGGGTCTTCGCTGCTGTGTGCGGGTTTTCTCTAGTTGCAGCGAGCGGGGCCTACTCTTCGTTGTGGTGCGCGGGCTTCTCATTGTGGTGGCTTCTCTTGTTGCGGAGCATGGGCTTTAGGCCTGCGGGCTTCAGTAGTTGTGGCGCACGGGCTTGGTTGCTCCACGGCATGTGGGATCTTCCCGCACCAGGACTCGAACCCGTGACCCCTGCATTGGCAGGCAGATTCTTAACCGCTGTGCCGCAAGGGAAGTCCCTTTAACTGTTTTAAAAAGAGAACCAAATGATCACAAAAGCTTGTTTCACTTCTAAAATACTCTAGTTGTAAGAAGTGACTCTCTATTACCTTCTCTGATTGAGTTCTGTTGAGCCACATCATATTTCTACTTTCTTCCCAGTTAGAACCGGTATCACCTACTAGGTGATCAAACTGGGACTTTGAGTTCTGTGATTAATTTGTAAACACTCATTATTTATTTTGAATTTTGATACAAATCAGTTTCAATAGAGTAATAGTTAATTGCCAAAGTCTTAGGAAGGAAACTCTTGTATATTAACCCCATTTTTAAAAAGAGCAGCCTGAAATAATGTGAAACAGTGGTGGCACGTGTCTGAATAGCAGTATTCTTGCTAAATTGCCAACTGCAGTGACTTCCGGCACCAACTACCTGGAGTTGGGCTAAACTTCACAGGTTAAGGGCACAATTCTCCATCATACTGCCCTCATTTTAGATAGCAGCCACAAGTTCAGGGGTTCCCAGGGCCTCCTGCACTTCTGACCAGCTTGCTACTAATTTAAGGGTTCTTATGATTCCCTTCAGGTTCGATAATTCACTAGAAAGACTCATAGAACTCAGGAAAGCACTATATCTAGGATTAGAGTGTTATGATAGCAAACTGAAATTTGAAAGTCATCCAAACCAGCAAAAGGAAGAGATGCAGAGGATGAGGTCTGGGAGGGTCCCAGATGTGGAGCTTCCGTTGTCCTCTCCCTGTGGAGTCAGGACACATCAACTTTCCGACAAATCAATGACGACACCTGTGGAACATTAGCAACCAAGAGAACTCACCCAAGGTTCGGTATCCAGAGTTTTATTAGGGTTTTATTACATAGACATCGACTGAATCTTTGGCCATGTGATTGAAGTCAGAATCCAGCTCCCCTCTCCCTAGGTTAGGCTGATTATAGGTGGCTCAAAGCCCTACCCTTCTAGTCACAGGGTTGGTCTTTCTGGCATGGCCAGCCACCATCCTGAGTCACATCATTAGCATAAGCTCTCAGGGCCCACCATGAATAACAAAGATTCTCCTATTGCTTGGGAAATTCCAAGATTTAGAGACTGTGTCCTGGGAACTGTCTCCCTGTCTCCCTATCTCCCTGGGATAAAGACCAGCCAAATTCTTTATTACATAGGACCTGACAAAGGCAGAACTGCAGGACAGAAATTTCTTCCATTTTTCTCTCAAGAGAAATTGGGCCGCTCTTAGATAAGAATGTGATATTGATGTGATCTTTGTTTTTATGGCCCGTTTTTTTCCCAACAGTGATGACCCGTTTCTCCATTGAAATACTTAGTGGCCTCCTGAAGCTAACCGGACATATTCTTCCTCCTTATCTTTAGAAGAAACAAAAAAGATTATGATTTCAGTTATTCATACAGTCCTCATTGTTTTTTCCAGTCTCTGATTTGCAAACCCTAATTCTTTTCTGTGTACTCTCTCCACTTAGTAATAACCTCTTTTTTCAAGTTATCTCCTTAATCCTCCTCCTTCCTAAAAGAATATGGGGGTGGCAATTTGCATGCAAATTTATTATGCTTAATCTTCCCTTCTTTTTTTGTCTGCACAGTTCTGAGTGTTGGATTGTATCACAGTGAAAAAGAATCTAATGTTTATTATGCTTGATGGTTAACTGACACATTTAGACACTGTATTTAATAAGTTATTGTGCTACCCCAGCTAAATTATTGTTCATTAATCCTCTGTCTCTAAGAAAGCGTTTTCTGTTTAAATGGATTTCTGTTAGAAGAAAGTTGAGCGTTTGGGAACTGAAGGCCTGACTGTTAGCCTTACTTTGTCTGTTAAGGTGTTAGGTAAGGTTACAGAGAGTAATTGAACGGATACCTTAGCAGAGTTACATGGGGAGCTGGCCTAGCTACACCTACTTAAGGCCAGTTTATGAGCCGGCTAAATGCAAATCAGTGTGGGTGACATCACGAAACTTCTAGCACCTAGAGTCTGTGCTGTTGTTTCTCTGAAGAGCCTCTTCTACCTTATCTGTCAGCCCAAGGTAGATTCCAATATTCTGTTCACTTTCATCTTGATCATATCCTTCTATTTTAAGATTCCCAGATGTACTTACTAACCTATAATGGAATATAATCTGCAAAAATGCTGAATCATTATGCTGTATACCTGAAACTAACACAGTATTGCAAACCAACTACAATAAAAGAAAAAGTCTTCCAGATGTACAATACCTGTGGTTCCAAAACATTTGATATTTCAGTTAGTATTTAAAGGCATTTTAAATCTGTAACTCACATTTCTAACCCCCTGGAATATAACCTTATGCCTTTTTTGGTTATTTTTTGTACAGTAGTAAAATTTCTAGCCTAGATGTGGCCCTATAACATTCTGTTTAAATTTCTATGTCTTACATAACTTATTTTAATGAAATTGTAAATTAAAAATATTCTTTTGACAAGGAGAATACAGGTACATTTAAAGGGCTTCAGATTTTTTCACATACTTTTCCTTATTTGCTCCTTATGACCAAGGGATGGCCTGGCTTTAGATATATTCTTTCATGCATATTAAAAAGAAACTGACTAGTGCAGGTAGAGGTTAAGCTAAGGCCTTACGAACAGAGAACTTTTAAGTTCAAACACCAGAACTATCCATAGACTAAATACTTTTCTCCCTGTTCTCTCAGGTTTCCTCTTGATCATTTTGTATTATAATAGTGCTTTGTTTCCTCATTAGGTGATATTGAAGCAGCTTATAATAATCTGCAGCATTGCCTAGAACACAGTCCTTCCTATGCAGATGCTCATCTCCTGATGGCTCAGGTTTATTTGTCTCAGGAAAAATTCAAATTGTGTTCTCAGTCTCTTGAACTTTGTCTGAGCTATAATTTTAAGGTAAGTGTTCCAGACTCAAGTGGATAAGACATATCGCCCTCCTTGAACCTTTAGCAAATGTTTACATATTCAACTATTTTGTTTCTTAGCCTGTAATATTTTGCTAATAAATGCATTATTAATGGAAATTTTTTTTTTTTTTTTTTTTTTTTTTTTTTTTTTGCGGTACGCGGGCCTCTCACTGTTGTGGCCGCTCCCGTTGCGGAGCACAGGCTCCGGACGCGCAGGCTCAGCGGCCATGGTTCACGGGCCCAGCTGCTCCGCGGCATGTGGGATCCTCCTGGACCGGGGCACGAACCCCTGTCCCCTGCATCGGCAGGCAGACTCTCAACCACTACGCCACCAGGGAAGCCGATAATGGAAAATATTTTGAACTCATTAGCAGTAGGAGAAAAAAATGGAGGCAACTGTGGTGTAGTTAAACAACTATATGGACTTGGCAACAAAAGACCTGGAGATAGTGTCTGGTCTTTTCACCTGTCTCTCTCTGAACCTCAGTTTTCTTTTCTAGAACACTTATATAATAATACCCTACAATTATAGTGAACATTAAATGCAATATGAATATGTAGAGATAATTGTACACTGTAGAGCATTGTGCCAAATATTTTTATGTATAAGGATTTTATTTTATTGCCTGTTTCTTTCTTGGACCTTGGTGTTTAATAACTTCTTTTTAGATACATCATCAGAGAACAGCTAGTCATTTTGAAAGTTGGTATGTGGTTTGAGGATATAAACACACTAGATTTCTATCCAAGGTATTCTGTGTGAACATCTCATATCCCTGAGCATTACGGAAAGTCCTAGGTTCAGGGGCTTCCTGAGCAACCTGGAATCAAGGAGGAGCTCCTCAGACTTTTGCTTTGGTTGGCAGTGTCTTGAGCCCTTCGATGTGAGAACACTTTAGTACACTGGAGTATTCAAGTTCCAGGCAAGGTTTGCAGAAGATAATGCCTGCTTCTTAGGACAGTAGTTCTCAAGACTGGTGGTGCATTGTGACCCCAGTGCCAGTGCCCTACCCAGTGAATCAGAATCTCTGAGAGAAGAGCGTAATCATGATTGCTTACACAAGGCCCACAGGTAAACACAATGCCCAGCTATGGCTCAGAACCCAGCATTAGGAGGACTGGAGGTTAGATGGCAGCCACATCATCTCATTCTGGACCATCTTCTTCCCTTTGACTCCTTCCTCATCTTTTGTCATTCTCTTTATTTTTTCTGTATATGCTGTTGATACCCAAAATAAAGACAGGAGATTCATTACTACGTGTTTCAGAGTAGTATCAAAGGGTAAAACCAATGTTTGATTAACGTGTCCTGAAATTTTTAATCTTAAATTATTTATTTATTTGTTTGTTTATTTGTTTATTTAATTTATTTACTTCTGGCTGCGTTGGGTCTTTGTTGCTGCGCGCGGGCTTTCTCTAGTTGCAGCAAGGGGGCTACTCTTCGTTGCGGTGCGGTGGCTTCTCTTGTTGCAGAGCACGGCCTTCAGTAGTTGTGGCTCGCGGGCTCTAGACCGCAGGCTCAGTAGTTGTGGCACACGGGCTTAGTTGCTCTGCGGCATGTGGGGTCTTCCCAGACCAGGGCTCAAACTCGTGTCCCCTGCATCGACAGGTGGATTCTTAACCACTGTGCCACCAGGGAAGCCCTGAAATTTTTAATCTTAAAATTAGAAAATAAAAGAAACTGTGTAGAAATCTGATAACTTTATCTCAGTACGAGAAGTCTGAGGTAAAGGAATTCATTTCCTGAAAACTAAAATAATTTCTTAGAATATATTTGCTAGCCTTATAAACTTTGTGTGCAATTTCTTTCCTCTCATAGTAGAAGTACTTAACTTGTTTGTTAACCAACGGAACACTAGGTAGTGTCAGGTTATCTGAATTCTGATTTAATATAATAAATGATCAGAACATGAGTAAGAGGACAGAAATAGACCTCATGCATACAATCACAGGGTAGACTGTCCTCAAAGATCCTATTATTATAACATTTGATGGATTGTAAACTATGTATTGATGTTGTAAACACTCCAAGGAAGTATTTCTGAATATTATTTTTTCAGGTGAGAGAATATCCTTTATATCATTTGATAAAAGCTCAGTCACAAAAGAAAATGGGAGAAATAGCAGAAGCAATTAAAACCCTGCATATAGCAATGAGTTTACCAGGAATGAGGAGAACTGGAACTTCCTCAAAGTCAAAATACAGAAAAACTGAAGTCAATGCAAGCCATCGTTTATCAGTCTTTCTTGAGTTGGTAGAGGTTCACCGCTTAAATGGAGAACAGGTAGGTCAAGTGTAATTCAGTGGCTCAGATCTGAACTTTGTTATTCAAGTATATAGAGTCATAGGAAATGAAAAAGCTAAAATTATTCGCTTGACCAAGTGGTAAAGTTTAGAAAATTTATTTCTCATCACTTAGCACCAGATCATGTTACTTTCTATAGCCCCTGAATTTAGACATTGTTTGTACTGGGATGACTTTATTTATCAGTGTACTTACATTGGCTACCATGAGATGTAATACTAGATATACACTGTATGTGTAATATGAGTAATAATATAATGTAATATGATGTACTGTAGTATGTATTAATATAATGTGTATAATAATATGTATGATTACTTTGGCTATCATGAAATGTAATAATATAATATAGTTATAATTCTGTGAATTCCTAAAAGGGCTCACACACATACACAGAAACACACACACACACACACACACACACACACACACACACACACAGATGTACTACTGGAATAAAATTAAAGTACCAATCTGAAATTCTAATAGCTGAGAAAATAAAAGAACCACTGAAATAATATAGCTTTGTTAAACTAACAGGACAATCATAAAATCAAATACTTTAAAAAATACAGATAGATAGATCATAAAATCAAATACTTAAAGAATAATATAGATAGGTAGATGGATAGATAGGTAGAAAGAAGGCAAACAAAAATGTAATTCTGAGGAAAGAGTTAGAACCTTGTAGAAAATGAGGAACTTAACATCATTTATATTTGGTTTTTAAGTTGCAGCTGTTGCTAATCAGTTATTTCATTATTTCATATTTTAGTGGAAATTAAGAAGACTATGTCCAGATACTTGCCGAATCTCAAAGAATTTCCAGTTCACTAATAAATTAATGTAAAATGCACTTAATAAGAAGAACCAATTCTACTATAGATAGTTGATTCTGAAATGCACTGTTTTTTTCACATTTTAACGTTTCTTAAATCAGAATGTTTTAAAATCTCTAAAGCTGAGATGAATTAAAATCAATGACATTTTAGATTCATTGAGGTACAGATTTGGAAATTAGGAAATATATTCACCTGGGGTATAACAAAAATGACATACTAGAGTAGGGAATAACGTAATCTGCTAGGTAATGTAGAACCATCGGGTACAGAGGGTGACTGTGGACTGGATCCCATCCAAGATGCAGTAATGAACATGGCTAAGAATTTAGGCTTTGGAGTCAGGCTGGTTCTATCATTTGTTAACTTAACTGTCTGAATCTCATTATACTTACTGCAAAGTGGGGGGTAATTATAGTAACTACCTTAGAGGATTTTTGTGAGAATTAAATGGGTTAATATTTACAATGCTGGGTGCAAAGTAAATGTTTATTAAATTATAGTAGCAACAAGTCTTAGGTAGCAACTGCTGTTGTCCTAGTTATGAGAACACTTTTCAGCTAACAAATATTTATAATGTCATCTTAATTTGGTCTGAGTTTGGTTTTAAATTTTTGTACTTTTCAAAAAAAATCTATCATTATTTCACAAATATCATAACTGTACTAGCATTTATTGTTCATTCTGTATTAGTAGAAAACCTTAGTTTGTAGTGTAATTTGTTGAAATTTTGAATGTTACTTTAATTTCACCTTTATAGCATGAGGCGGCCAAAGTTTTACAAGATGCCATCCATGAATTTTCTGGGACATCTGAAGAGTTGCGTGTCACTATTGCTAACGCAGACCTAGCTTTGGCCCAGGGAGATGTGGAACGGGCTATAAGCATGCTTCAGAATGTTACATCTGAGCAGCCTTATTTCATAGAGACCAAAGAAAAAATGGCAGATATATATCTGAAGCACAGAAAAGAGAAGATGTTATATATCACTTGTTACAGGTAAATGGTTCTTTCAACCCATTATATTTTGACATTTATCTCCTAAAATTAATCCCCAAATTTCTTTCTTTTAACTGCTTTTCAGATACTTTATAGATCCCTTCCTTAATGTGTTCTTGCTTCCTTCTACTACCACCAAACACAGTAACTCTAACCAAGTTACTCTCCCTAAAATGTAAATCGTGGTAATTATGATTTATTTCAACCTGTGGCTCACTTTAGTTTCTCAGCTCTCCTCTCTCATCAGATGTTATTTTTGGACTTTGACAGAGCTACAATTACATGTATTCTAATAGCTTAAAAGCATTATGTAATGTAACAATTCAGGGGCTATATAGTCATATTTAACACTCAGTATCATAGCTATAGCAGAAGAAAATTATGGCTTAGTATATACCACACTAAGGTATGGATTACAGAAGTGGCAGGGATTTAAAAAGTGTCATACACTGATGCCCTTGGGAGTTACTGGGATACACAAAACATGCACACAACACACACTCTCACACGAGACATGGGTGCACACATGCACACACAGGTTGCTCTTACACTTCTCCCCAAACAAAAAGATAAAGGTACAAGCACACACTCCATGTGAGAGAAAATTAATGTTTTATCCTTGAGAATAGTAAAATGTTGATGAATTAAGTCATATTGGTTCATCTATATTTTGTAAATATCAAAGCCCAGAAAGCTGCTCAGATTCGTTGTAGGTACTGAGTGATTCAAAGCAACTGAGCAGCACCCCCTGTATAGATGGATGGACTGGAGTTTCCTAGATTATATTTTCTATGATGTTTCTAAAATATCGGCACTATCATCTCTAATGATATGACAATTTTTTTTTCACTCTTCACACCTTTTATTCTACTATTATTTTTTTAACATCTTTATTGGAGTATAATTGCTTTACATTGTTGTGTTAGTTTCTGCTGTATAACAAAGTGAATCAGCTATACATA
This sequence comes from Grampus griseus, assembly GCF_964374135.1. Lineage (NCBI taxonomy): Eukaryota > Metazoa > Chordata > Mammalia > Artiodactyla > Delphinidae > Grampus > Grampus griseus. The sequence continues at coordinate 65,714,585 of NC_139001.1, forward strand.
CACATATATCCCCATATCCCCTCCCTCTTGTGTCTCCCTCCCACCCTCCCTATCCCACCCCTTTAGGTGGTCACAAAGCACCGAGGTGATCTCCCTGTGCTATGTGGCTGCTTTCCACTAGCTATCTATTTTACATTTGGTAGTGCATATATGTATGTATATATAAAATAGGGTTGATGTGTTTGGATGCACTATAGTATAGTAGCTAAAATCATAGGTTTTCTTTTTTCAAGTAGATCTGACACATTAGCTGTAGTAAACTCAGCATTATCTATATAATTGTAACAATTTTCTTTTCTCAGAGTTTTTGGACCAATTAAGTGAGATATTGTACATTAAAGACTTAGCATCACATTATGTGAGCAACCTTGGTATTTTGACCTTTAGTAGTTTACCTTTTGCAGGTAAAAAATAAGCAGCAAATGTTGAAATAGAATATTTTATATTTTTTAAGGTAATTCGTTGTATATGACTTATGCCATGAATATCAGAGCTCAAGATGCATAGGAGGATGATAAGTGTTTGTCATATTTTGCAACTTCATTCCCACATCATGTATTTCTGGATAATGAGAGCTTATATGTTTACTATCTGTATACTTTTACCTGCATTTCAGGAAATAGAAAAATTTAATGAAAAAAATTGTTGACTTAGCATAAACAATCTGAGTGTGGGTATGGCTGGAGTTTTTAAACAATATTACACTGTTGGATATAAAGAAGGCACTCTGAAGGCTATTAGTTCATTGAAAAAATAAGCTTATCTTTTATTTAATTGGTTTAGAAGAAGAAATTTATATTCAATACACTAAGCAGTGTTCGTCTGATTTCCAGAGAAATTGCTGAAAGGATGCCTAGCCCTCGTTCTTTTATTCTCCTTGGTGATGCATACATGAATATTCAAGAGGTAAAGTTTCTGATACTACTGAACTTAGATTTAAAAACAAAACAAAAACCAAAAATTCTTCTTTGTGATTAGTATAACATTCTACTGAAAGGAATTTGGGTTTTTTTCTTCCAGTTTTATTGAGATACAGTTGACATGCAGCACTGTGTAAGTTTAAGGTATGGCATAATGATTTAACTTAAATACATCATGCAATGATTATCACAGTAAGTTCAGTGAATATCCATCATCTTATATAGCTCAAAATTAAAGAAATAGAAAAAAATATTTTTCCCTTATAATGAGAACTCTCAGGATTTACTTTCAACAGCTTTCACGTATAACGTACAGCAGTGTTAATTTTCATGTTGTACATTACATCCCTAATACTTATCTTGTAACTGGAAGCTTGTACCTTTTAACCACCTTCATCCAAATCCCCTCCCCTCATTTTAATAACGTTTACTTAATAGTCAAAGATCCAGTCATCACAATAAAAAGGGAGACAACCATTACAATTAAAAAGTTATAGTTATTTTTCAGGGCTTCCCTGGTGGCGCAGTGGTTGAGAGTCCACCTGCCAATGCCAGGGACACGGATTCGTGCCCCGGTTCGGGAAGATCCCACATGCTGCAGAGTGGCTGGGCCCGTGAGCCATGGCCGCTGGGCCTGTGCGTCTGGAGCCTGTGCTCCGCAACGGGAGGCACTGCAACAGTGGGATGCCCGCATAAAAAAAAGTTATAGTTATTTTTCAAATTGAGATCCAGTTATTCAGCACTATCATTTGAAATAGAGATGATACCAGAAGTAAGGTGAGTCACCTTTAAACAAAAGGATGAAAAGAGCTACTGGCTAAGGTGGTGTTTTCTTCAAAGGGAAGCAATCCTCTGACCTCTGGTTCTGGCTTTTATAGTGATGCCAGATGAAAAGCTGTCAAGAAGCCGTCTCTTAGTTCTCATATGACTATTTATGAGGACATGGACCTAAGTAACCTGGGTGGGATTATACTAGTGAGTTACACCTGCACTAGTGATTATCAGCTCTCTGAAGTTATTAAGGTTTCTGGACTTAGTATGTGCTTTATTAGTCTTAGTAAGTATTCCAAATGTAGCCCTTAATTATAGAAGTGTTGCCATTTAATGGGAGCCACCTAAGCTGTTATTTTATTGCTTCATTTTTTATCTGCCAACATTAGCCTGAAGAAGCCATAGTAGCATATGAGCAAGCATTAAATCAGAACCCAAAGGATGGAACATTGGCAAGCAAAATTGGGAAAGCTCTTGTCAAAACTCACAACTACTCAAAGGTAAATACTTTATATTTTGAAATGTATCTGTTTTAACAAATCTGCAAACCCTGCTCTGTGAAAGATCTTCAGCAAGCACTGTTTATATCTTAATGGTTGGAAACTCCAAATTTGTCTTTACAAACTGGAATTTGTGATAAAGACTTTCTCAGTGTCTCAGATTCTTCTCTGCTGCATTTTGCAAAGACTTTTTGGACCCTAAAGTTTACTTCAGGTTTCACCTTACAGCAAAATTCTGCCATGAAATAAATTATGATAAACTTACTGTTACATCTCTTTTATCATATGACAAAGCATAATAGATGTCCTTTCCATTGAACCAGTTTTGGTAAGCCATGTGCTTTGAGGGGTTTTTTTGGTTTTTTGTTTGTTTTGTAGTAAGGATAATAGATTTTCCTTTAGTTATATTCTTGCCCTATTCCTGGTAACTGTTGAACATATATACAACAGCTAGCAAAGTATTTGCATTCACTAACGTTTGGAATAAAACTGGAAAAAATTTTAACAAAGTACTTTGCTTTAGTTACTTGTTGTAAGAAATGCTAGTTGTCTTGTGTAATACTGGATTCTGTAAGAAAAATGTCACACTTAATCACTCGTGCAAGTCCATGCATAACGTGCTTTTAGGTTACTTCCAGTTGCTTTAAGTCATAATGTGTGTAGGATCTATGCTTGAATGCCATCCTCATTGCCTTTTTTTTCCCTAACTGAAATGGACTTTGTTTAGGCAATCACTTATTATGAAGCTGCTCTGAAAAATGGACAACAAAATTATCTTTTCTATGACTTGGCTGAGCTCTTATTAAAACTGAAATGGTATGACAAAGCAGAAAAAGTTCTTCAAAATGCACTAGCTCATGAACCTGGTATGAAAATCTTTCTTATTTGAAAAAGTATACCTAATATATCTGATTCTTTTATTTTTATATTAGTATGTATTTGTATTGTTAGTGTATGTGAGGTTGGTTCTTTCATTTGTTAGAATGTCACTCTACTAAAGTAAGATATTTTAAAAATCTTAAAACAGATTTGTGAAACAGTTTGTGTTATAGAAAACTACTTTCCAAAGTGACATAAAGGAAGTTTCCTTTAGTTTTTTTCTTTACTTTAATTTTTATTATGTGTTATAGTTGATTTACAATGTTATATTAGTTTCAGGTGTACAGCAAAGTGATTCAGTTATACATATATATATGTATACATTCTTTTCCCATATAGGTTATTACAGATTACTGAGTGGTGTTCCCTGTGCTGTACAATAGGTCCTTGTTGATTATCTATTTTATATGTAGTAGTGTGTATTTGTCAGTCCCAAACTCCTAATTTATCCCTCCCTCCCACCTCTCCCCTTTCGTAACCATAAGTTTGTTTTCAAACTCTGTGAGTCTGTTTCTGTTTTGTAAATAAGTTCATTTGTATCATTTTTTTAGATTCCATATATAAGTAATATCATGATATTTGTCTGTCTCTGATTTACTTCACTTTATATGATAATCTCTAGGTCCATTCATGTTGCTGCAAATGGCATTATTTCATTCTTTTTAATGGCTGAGTAATATTCCATTGTATATACGTACCACATCTTCTTTATCCACTCCTCTGTCGATGAACACTTAGGCTGCTTCCATGTCCTGGCTATTGTAAATAGTGCTGCAGTGAACATTGGGGTAGATGTATCTTTTTTGTTTTGTTTTTGTTTTGTTTTGTTTTGTTTTGTATTTTTTGCGGTACACGGGCCTCTCACTGCTGTGGCCTCTCCCGTTGCGGAGCACAGGCTCCGGACGCGCAGGCCCAGCAGCCATGGCTTATGGGCCCAGCCGCTCCGCGGTATGTAGGATCTTCCCGGACTGGGGCACGAACCCGTGTCCCCTGCATCGGCAGGCGGACTCTCAACCACTGCACCACCAGGGAAGCACCATGTATCTTTTTGAATTACAGTTTCCTCTGGATATATGCTCAGGAGTGGGATTGCTGGATCATATGGTAGTTCTATTTTTAGTTTTTTAAGGGACCTCCATACTGTTCTCCATAGTGACTGTACCAATTCACATTACCACCAACAATATAGGAAGGTTCCCTTTTCTCCATGCCCTCTCCAGCATTTATTGTTTGTAGATTTTTTAATGATGGCCATTCTGACCAGTGTGAGGTGATACCTCACTGTAGTTTTGATTTGCATTTCTCTGATTATTAGCGATGCTGAGCATCTTTTCATGTGCTTTTCTTTGCCATCTGTATGTCTTCTTTGGAGAAATGTCTGTTTAGATCTTCTGCCCATTTTTTGATTGGGTTGTTTATATTTTTGATATTGAGATTCATGAGCTGTTTGTATATTTTGGTGATGAATCCCTTTTCAGTCACTTCATTTGCAAATATTTTCTCCCATTCTGAAGTGGGTTGTCTTTTCATTTTGTTTATGGTTTCCTTTGCTGTGCAAAAGCTTTTAAGTTTAATTAGGTCCCATTTGTTTATTTTTGTTTTTATTTTCATTACTTTAGGAGGTGGATTGAAAAAATCCAGCAATGGATGTTGCTGCAATTTATGTCATAGTGTTCTCCCTATGTTTTCCTCTAAGAGTTTTATAGCATCCGGTCTTAGGTTTAGGTCTTTAATCCATTTTGAGTTTGTTTTTGTGTATGGTGTTAGAGAATGTTCTAATTTCATTCTTTTTTATGTAACTGTCTAGTTTTCCCAGCACCACTTATTGAAGAGACTGTCTTTTCTCCATTGTATATCCTTGCCTCCTTTGTCATAGATTAATTGACCAGAGGTCCGTGGGTTTGTTTCTGGACTTTCTATCCTGTTCCATTGATTTATATTTCTTTTTTTGTGCCAGTACCATTGTGTTTTGATTACTGTAGCTTTGTTGGAAGTTTCCTATAAATTGTAACTACAACCAGTGTTTAAACAAGTAAACATTTTTATAATCCTTTTTAAAAGTTGTTTTTTAAAAAAAAATTCAGCATTATTAAAGAGTATAATGTACAAGTCTCCAGTTTCTCCTGTGAATTCTACTTGGCCTGTTCTCAGACCTCCCTAGAGGTAACCATTTTTGTTTTAGTGTATATTTTATATATATTTATGTAAATATCTAAGTGTAATATGCATATTGTTCTTTTCAAAATGCATCATTCTTCCTATTCAGCAATTTTTTTCACATACAATATGTTGCAGATATAGTTTGATGTCAGTACATCCATATTATTCTATCTAATAGACTCACAATATTTTATAACTCCGTAAGCTATTTAACTTTTCCCCAGTTAGTCTTCCAGTCTTTTGATGTTATAAACCATGTTAAAATGAATATCCTTGTATCTCATTCTTTGGCATACACTTGCCTATATTTCTTAAGAGCAAGATGCTATGTTAAAGGGTATGTGTACTTAAAATTTAATTGGATACTATCAAATTGCCTTCTTAAAAGTTCATACAAATTTACTTTTTAAAGATCTGTACTTTTTAAATAAAATCTAGTGCTTGTTCATTGGAGAAATTTGAGGATTATAGAAGTGAATGAAAGTTGTGTTGCTCTCCCACTCTCCAGAGAGAACCACGTCCTGATCAATCTCCCTGCCTCTTTCTCTCACACACTAATACATAACACTTTTTTCTACCAAAAAGGAGTCATATTATACCTATAGGTCTGCAGTATGCATTTTTCATTTAATAGCCTCTCTTCATTTTGGCAGATATAGCACTTTTAAATTTTTTAACATAGGTAGCATATTTTACTGTTTGTCAATATCATAATTTATTTGATGACTCCCCTATCGATAGACATTTAGATAGAAGAAAACATTACTGAGATAGAATCCTTGTTTATATAGCACTATGTACTTCCTAGAATTGAATCTTGCTCCATTGTTTTTTCTTAAAGGTAAAAATGTCCCAACATTATGTAGTATTAATTATAGAGAAAACAAACTTCTAATTTACATTTCTTTGATGATTGTTAAGGTTAAGTATTATATCTATAGATCGTATTTTCACTATTTCATTCATATCCTTTGTCTTAATCCTTTACCTATTATTCATTAATCTTTTACCTATTATTCATGTTACAGATATTTTCTCCCAGGCTGTCCTTTCTTTATCAAATTACTTTATCATTTCATTGGTCAAATAGAATATTTAACTATCATATATAATACTTACCAGTCTTTTCTCTTTTTGACTTTTGAATTTCTTGTCATGCTCAGAAAAAGCTTCCCTAATCCTAACATTGAAAAAAGTTTTCTTATATTTTTCTGGGGCTTTTGTAATTTTAATTTGTATAATGGAGAATTTTAATTTTTATAATGAAGAACTTTAATTCACATACAATTTTTACTATATAGTTTCCAAAGGGATAGCCAATTATATCTCAGTGTCATTTATTGAAATGCCACCTTTATCATATTAAAAGCTTTTTTATACATTTCACTCTGATTTTGGGAATTTTTGTTTTGAGTTCCTTCCTTCTCCCCTCCCATTTTTATTTTTGCCAATACCATGTTTTCTGTGATTTTAAAATATGTTTGGATACATAGATAAGGCAAGCCAACTCTAAATTTTCTAATATGTCTAAAATGGTCTTTTAATTTAGCTTTGAAGTTGATGCTTAAATTCTAATTTGAATGCATTTATTTATTCCGTAAAAATACTTGCATGAGACTTGTCAGACCTTGCTTGAAACACTACAGATGGCCTAAATGTGGATATGCATTTTTTAAAAGGTTGTAGAGGAGGAGAGATTCAAGTAGTATGTTTTACTTATATGGGCATAAGTATATTACATTTATGCAGTATAAATACTTTCATTTAATAATTTGCTGAGCACATCCAATGGTGAACTTAGATGCCTTCATGTGCATTTCATTATATGTTATTAATGCTCACATTAGTTTTTGAGGCAAATAAAATTATCTACATTTTTAAATTAGCATCTAATACTCAATTTTCTTGAGTTATCCAGGTTCACCTAGCTGATATAGTAGCACCAGCGTTCTAAGAAACATCTTAAACTTAGCATGTTTGAAAGTGAATTCCTTATCTGCCTCCCCCATCTCTTCTATGTGCAGCCTTCTCTATCTCAATAACTTCAGCCTTCTTTGTAGTTTTGAAGAACCAAAATCCTTGCCTTCACCCTTGCCCATAGGAAATCCTCTTGGTTCTGCCTTCTAGATACATTCAGAATTCTCCTGTGTCTCATTATTTCCACTACTGTTACCCTGTCCTAGCTACATCGTCTCTTATGTGGATTAAAGCAGTAGCCTACACCTGGTCTCCCTGTTACCCAGTCCTCAACCCCACAGCTGGACACAGCCTTTCCCAACCCAGCAGCACTATTGGACCTTTTAAACAACCAAAGTTTGATCACACCTGCTCAAGCTCCCCCTTGTCTCCCATTTCTCTGAGTTAACCAAAGTCTTACAGTGGCTTACATGGCCTTCACACGTGCATGCTGTTGTTCCTCTGACCTCTCCTTCCAGCCTGCTCTCACCATTGTCACGGCTCCCTAGTTCCTTGTACCACCTTAGAGCTTTTCTTACCTGTAAAATAGCAATAACAAAACCTGCTTCTCAGGTTGAGATTTTAAATAAATAATGATGTATTCAAACAGAATATGGCTCAGGCCATGCTGTCGATAAATGGTAGAAGAAACATCTTTTTGTTAATTATCTAGGGTTCTTTTATTACTCTTAGATTACAAAATAATAATACCAAATACTTAAATAGCACTTGACATGTACAAGACTTTAATTGCTTTGCATATATTAGCTTATTTAATAATTTACTAACTTTTTAAATTTTACAGTAATCTTATGAGATAGGTACTATTATTTCCCCTATTTTACAGATGAAAGGGAGGCACAGAATAGATAACTACCTTGTTCAACTAGGACCTTGTTAACTAGAAAGTGATAAAGCCTAGATTTGAAACCAGACAGGTTGGCATCAAAGTCAGTGTTTATTATGTATATATGTATGTGTATATATATGTATACTTTATTAAGTTCTGTTATTTAAAAATAAATAGCAGTTATCTTCTTAATTGCATGTACTAACTACCCCATCTTGTTTTTAAATGACTTCAATAAACAGAGGTGCTTATACACTTAAGAATGGAAATTGAGGACTTTCCTAGTGGTGCAGTGGTTAAGAATCCACCTGCCAATGCCGGGTACACAGGTTCGATCTCTGATCTGGGAAGATCCCACATGCTGAGGAGCAACTAAGCTCATGCGCCACAACTACTGAGCCCATGTACCCTAGAGCCCATGCACCGCAACTACTGAGCCCCACACGCCGCAACTACTGAGGCTTGTGCACTCTAGAGCCCACACGCCTAGAGCCCACGCTCCTCAATAAGAGAAGCCACCGCAATGAGGAACCCATGCAACGCAACAAAGAGCAGCCCCTGCTCACCACAACTAGAGGAAGCCCATGCGCAGCAACAAAGACAGATAAACAAACAAATTAATTAATTAAATCTTTAAAAAAAAAAAAGAATGGAAATTGAAACTCTTCTCTGTGTTGTTGTATTGTTATCTCTTGTATGTCTAAGAAATGCCTCCAGTTCTTTAACTTTTCTTCCAGCCAGTTTTTATCCTAAATCTTTTTTTTTTCCCAATTTGGCCATTCTTCAGTTAATTTATTGAACCTTTTTAAACTTTATTCACTATTTTTCAAAGTCAAGTATAAAAACTTATAGAAAAATGTAAAGATTCATTTTAAATGAATTATTATTTTTTCCCATTATATTTTGTTCTTTCATAGTAAATGAACTGTCAGCTCTCACAGAGGATGGACGTTCTCAAGTTCTTCTAGCAAAAGTTTATAGTAAAGTGGACAGACCTGGTGATGCAGTTGCTTCATTACAACAGGTAAACAAATGCCTTTGTAAGGGGTTAAGGGTGGGTGATGGTCTCAGAAGGAAATATGCCACACGTAAAAGGAAGACAATCTTTTGGCCCAACTGTCATAGAAAATAAGTCAAATAGAAATAATGATTGAATGCCAGTGGATTGTACTGTTTAAATGTATTGTTGCTAATTATTAATAACAATTAGGGAAGGTTGATATTTTTAATCCTGTTTTATAGCTGAGGGAGCTTGGTTTAATAACTTGTGTGAAGTCACATGACTAGTGTCATAGGCAGGAGTTGAACTCATTTTTTTCTTCCACTTATTTATATCTTCTTCTTCTTTAATTTCCTTTAATGTTTTGTGGTTTTCAATGTAGAGGTTTTGTACTCATTTCCTTAGATGTATTCCTAAGTGACTGATGTGTTTTGATGATTTTTCAATTTCTAGTTTGCTAACAGTTTTGTCTAATACACTTTCTGCATCTATCAAAATGGTCATGTGACTTTTCTCCAATTTTTTTTCCTGTTTATTAAATTGATTGATTTTTGAATGTTAAACCATCCTTACAGTACTGAAATAAATGTCACTGTTGTGATTTTTCAAAAGACATTGCTGGAATTTAAAGATAGTTCCTAATATTTTGTTCAAGGTTTGTGCATATATGTTCATTAGAAAGGTTGGTCTCTAAGACATGCTATTTCTTTAATGTTTGGAACAATTCAGTATTAGCACCTTTGAGACCTTGAGGTTTCTTTGACAGAAGATTTTTATTAATAGATTCAATATCTCTAGATTTCAACACACAAAATGTGTGTGTGTTTCAGGCAATGTCCAATAATATTTTTTTGTTCAAATTGTGAATGAATGGAGCTCACACTGTTAGATTTCTGTGACCCCCATGTAAGCTTATGATTTCATTAAGATATGTAATCTTCAACAATGTAATATCTTACCCTTAATTGTTGGTATGTTTTATCCCTGTTTTCTGAATTATATGATAAAGGAATGGCACTTAACCTGAGGTTAGCTACCATTAGCTAAAAGGAAAGTGTAATTTTCATAAATTTAGACTTTCAAAACATTTTAGAAGCGAATTTGGCATATTTCATTCCATCATGAATAGCATTAGTCTCAGTGACTGGTTGCATGAGCTTCTGTGTTCTATGAGCAGACACATTGAATAACACTAAAAGACAAACTGTGGTTAGACAATGCCAACAAACCAAAATCAAATTCATTTTAAGTTTATATGTTATAGCACAGGGATTTTTCACCTTTCATAAAATTTGAAGAGCTATAACGTTCTTTCCAACTATAATATTCTTTGCATTCTGATCTCTGAAAAAGTAAATCTTTTTGAGGTACAATACAAACAATTTGAATTTGAATATAGAATTACAATACAACTCAAATAGTGTAATCAAAGTGTTTGATATTTTAAATTCATTTATTCAGCAACCATTTATTGAGCTTAATTCTCCACATTATGGAACTTGGGAGTTGCATCATAATATTTTTGCATAGTTGCTAAACATGAAATATGTTTCGGACTTCCGAAATAACTCCACATTTCTTCATCCCTCTCTGTCATCTTTTAGCCTTATCTATTATTATCTTTTAGCCCAGACTCCTCCTAACTGATCCCCATCCTCTTATTGAACAATAGAGGTGAAAATCATGGGATCCATCTTCAAATATGTTCACCATGATAGGAGCTTGAAATTTTTGTTGAATGACTGAAAGGAAATCATAGATTATTTTAATTGTTTAATTGCAGGAACAGTTAAAGGAAAAATCACTTTAGTATAGGCATTATCTTTTCTGTGAAAACAAAATCTAAACTAGAAATAAAAAACCTATGTGCCATAAAACACTAACAATTTTAGGACATTATAACTTGATATAGTTTTAATTAATATGTACAGATTATACTTGTGTTTGCTTCCTTCACTCAACGTTCATTTGTATGGATTTTTCCAGTATAGCTCCATCTTCATATAAAAAGTAATGTGATATTCTGATTTTATTGGCATATTTTGCTTTGATGTTGTCTTCGGTAAGATACAATAAGGCTATTGAAATAAAAAGGGAAAATTAAGAATTCTTTGAAATAAGATGTTTATATATATACTTTCTTCTACCCAAGGGTTTGATGGAATTTAGAAGAATATTATAATAAAGGAAGGGGGAGGGAAAAGTAATGGTGTTGACAGATCAGGGTTAATATGCTTACTGTAAAAGACCATGAAATTTATTTCTGATAAAAGCAAGGAAAAGTATAGGGAATGGTATCAATTCTTCAAGAAAATTTTATTCTATGTGAAAATGTTTTTTAATGATTATTATATATACTTAGAGAAATTGAGCATTGTTTTATGATATCTTTAATAAAAAATGAAAAAAACTTTTGCTCAAGATCCACCCCCTCCCAACCCCCCAATTATTTACCTTTAAGAAAATTGCAAGGTATCACAAAGCCTAACTTATAAAGGTTTTTCTCTAGGAAGTTAAGCTCATGAGGTCCACCTATTTGACATTTAGAGATTTAGTTGATGCAGAGATAAAACTCACACTGTCTAGAGAAAGAAGTGCATATCTTTTAACCTAGTGCAACCATATAATTTATCATTCAAGCCAGAATACTTTTGAGAAAGAAAATTAATAATTAAGCTGGCATAATAGGTATAAAAGGGTACTGCCCCTATTTAGACCAGTTGTTTCAGAGTTCTTTGTGAGTGTGTGTGTGTGCGTGTGCACATATGCAAAACCGTGCACACTGGTACATGCATAATATAAAACATCAAATACACAAACGTGCACATACCTCTATACTTATAAACACACATTAATATAACCAAAATTAAAATTTCATGAAACAGTGTTAACCTTTACCACATGCTATATATACAGTATTTTTTAATCCTTTCTCTTTCATTTCCAAAAGAATGCTTATCATGATACCCTAAAATATTATGACCTGTGGTTCCCCAAAATAATCAGCTTTAGACCATCTTCATCAAATACCAGTTGTCAACCAACGTTTTGACAGGAGTCCCCAGAAGGGCTTGTTGTGTGTAGCATAATGTATGGCAGATGGTGGGCATTTATTGTTCATTAAATGAATGCATGAATGCATGAGTGAATGATTAGCTCAAAGTTAAAGTTTATTGTAAAGGCCTAACGCCTAGGAGTTCTCTGTCACTTGTTAAAGGAAGGTCTCGATGTTTCAGAAATGAGACTTGTGGGTGGGAAGGCTGATACTCCTCCAATTTAGCAAATTACTCTACGTTCTTAGTCTGAGGAAGGCCCCTACCTCCTTAGGAGTGTCTGTGCATAGTGTGGGACCAGGTATATACACCATCAATTGGTTAGGCATTTCCTTGTCATCAGACATTTGGGTTGCTTCCAGATTTGTTTTTGTTTTGTTGTTGTTGTTTTGTTTTTACAACAGGCCTTTTTTTTTTTTTTTTGCGGTATGCGGGCCTCTCCCTGTTCTGGCCTCTCCCGTTGCAGAGCACAGGCTCCCGACGTGCAGGCTCAGCGGCCATGGCTCACGGGCCCAGCCACTCCACGGCATGTGGGATCTTCCCGGACCGGGGCACGAACCTGTGTCCCCTGCAGCGGCAGGCGGACTCTCAACCACTGCGCCACCAGGGGAGCCCAACAGGCCATTTTTTTTTAATAACAAATAACATGTTTCCTTTTTTCCTTCTAAGTGATGTCCTTAATACCTTCCCAAGAATGAAACAGCTAAGTTCAATAGTGTGTTAATTTTAGGAAGTTAGTATGTTTTACGAGGGTGCTCCCCAGAAAGATGGGACTGATTTATATGCCATTGACAATATGTGGATGTACTTACTCCCTGAAACATGCCAGTATTTGATTCAATAACTTCTAGATACAATTTTATTAATTTAATAAACATTTACAGTTTTCATTTTTTTAATTACAACATGTAGACATCTTTTCTAAATATTTGTTTCATGGTTGCATTTCCTCTTAGTGAGTTTCCTGTGCATATTCTTATAACAGTGGGAAAGGATTCAGTACTTTTATAGCATTTTAGTTGCAAAGATAAGTGCATACTGGCTTATTTGCAAACAAGTACCTTTTTAAAACCTCAGTTAAGACATTTTCTTTGGATCAGGCTTTGTTAGATTGAGGGCCATTAATGCTTAAATAAATCTGTAAAATTATGCTACATGTGAGTTACTGAGAATTGTTTAATTTCTTTTTAAAATTCCTTTTTATCCTTATATTTTTCTAGGCTCGAGAATTACAAGCTCGGGTACTAAAACGTGTTCAGATGGAACAGCCAGATGCAGTTCCTGCACAGAAACATTTAGCAGCTGAAATTTGTGCAGAGATTGCAAAACATTCTGTTGCTCAGCGAGACTATGAAAAAGCAATTAAATTTTATAGAGAGGCTCTTGTTCATTGTGAAACAGATAATAAGGTCAGTACTTTTATCAAATTTTAAGCACCTTATATTCCAGATGTCATCTAATTTCCCCAAATGTAAACTTCTTAACAGCTTATTTATAAAGATTTGAAAAGAAATGTAATAAAAATGCAAGTTAAAATATTAATATTGGTTTCAGAAATACTTCAAAATACATGATGCCTTAATAATGTTAGTCTAAAATTATTATGAAGTGATATAAAGTAAATCTGTAAGCTCTTTTTACATTCATCTGTGTTTTAATAATTACTTTAAAACAATTCTCAAATTCAAATAAATATCTGAATCTAGAGGATTCGATTCAGTTTACTAAACAGCTATTGTATTTTCATTGCTGTTTGGTGCTGGATATACAAAAGCAACTAGATTGAATCTCTTAACTTCAAATGGCACAGGTTGCTTCCATGTCTTGGCTATTGTAAACAGTGCTGCGGTGAACAGTGAGATGCATGTATCATTTCGAATTATGGTTTTCTCTGGATATACATCCAGGAATGTGATTGCTGGATCATACAATAGTTCTATTTTTAGTTTTTTTCTAAGGAAACTCCATACTGTTCTCCATAGTGGTTGTACCAATTTACATTCCCACAAACAGTGTAGGAGGGTTCCCTTTTCTCCACACCCTTTCCAGCATCTGTTTCTGTTTGTAGACTTTTTGATGATGGCCATTCTGACCAGTTTGAGGTGATAACTCATTGTGGTTTTGATTTGCGTTTCTCTAAATGATTAGTGACGTTGAGCATCTTCTCACGTGCTTTTTGGCCGTCTGTATGTCTTTGGAGAAATGTCTAGATCTTTTGCCCATTTTTTGGTTCGGTTGTTTGCTTTTTTAACGCTGAGCTGCATGAGCTGTTTGTAAATTTTGGAGGTTAATCCCTTGTCATTTGCATTGTTTGCAAATATTTTCTCCCATTCTGTGGGTTGTCTTTTTGTTTATGGTTTCCTTTGCTGTGCAGACGCTTTTAAGTTTAATTCGGTCCCATCTGTTTTTGGGTTTTTTTTTTCCATTACTCTAGGAGGTGGATCCAAAAAGATATTGCTGCAATCTATGTCAGAGAATGTTCTGCCTATGTTTTCCTCTAAGAGTTTTATAGTGTCTGGACTTACATGTAGGTCTTTGATCCATTTTGAGTTTATTTTTGTGTATGGTGTTAGAGAATGTTGTAATTTCATTCATTTACATGTAGCTGTCCAGTTTTCCCAGCACAATTTATTGAAGAGACTGTCTTTTCTCCATTGCATAGTCTTGACTCCTTTGTTGTAGATTAATTGACCATAGGGGCGTGGGTTTATTTCTGGGCATTCTATCCTGTTCCATGGATCTATATTTCTGTTTTTGGGCCAGTAACATACTGTTTTGATGACTGTAGATTTATAGAATAGTCTGAAGTCAGGGAGCCTGATCCCTCCAGCTCCGTTTTTCTTTCTGAAGATTGCTTTGGCTATTTGGGGTCTTTTGTGTCTCTGTACAAATAAAAAATTTTTTGTTCTAGGTCTGTGAAAAATGCCATTGGTAATCTGCTAGGGATTGCAGTGAATCTGTCGATTGCCTTGGGGAGTATAGTCATTGTGACAGTATTGATTCTTCCAATCCAAGAACATGTTATATCTTTCCATCTGTTTGTGTCATCACTGATTTCTTTCATTGGTGTCTTTTGCCTCCTTAGGTAGGTTTATTTCTAGGTATTTTATTCTTTTTGATCTGATGGTAAATGGGATTGTTTCTTTAATTTCTCTTTCTGATCTTTCCTTGTTAGTGTGTAGGAATGCAAGAGATTTCTGTGTATTAAATTTTGTATCCTGCAACTTTACTGATTCCATTGACGGGCTCTAGTAGTTTTCTGGTAGCATCTTAAGGATTTTCTATGTATAGTATCATCATGTCATCTGGAAACAGTGACAGTTTTACTCCTTCTTTGCCAATTTGGATTCCTTTTATTTCTTTTTCTTCTCTGATTGCCATGGCTAGGACTTCCAAAACTATGTCGAATAAGAGTGGCAAGAGGGGACATCCTTGTCTTGTTCCTGATCTTAGAGGAAATGCTTTCAGCTTTTCACCATTGAGTATGATGTTAGCTGTAGGTTTGTCATATATGGTCTATATTATGGTGAGGTATGTTCCCTCTATTCCTACTTTCTATAGAGTTTTTATCATAAATCGGTGTTGAATTTTGTCAAAAGCTTTTTCTGCATCTATTGAGATGATGATATGGTTTTTATTCAGTTTGTTGATATGGTATATCACACTGATTGATCTGCAGATACTGAAGAATCCTTGCATCCCTGGGATAAATCCCACTTGATCATGGTGTATGATCCTTTTAATGTATTGTTGGATTTGGTTTGCCAGTATTTTGTTGAGTGTTTTTGAGTCTGTGTTCATCAGTAATATTGGCCTGTAGTTTTCTTTTCTTCTGGTATCTCTGTCTGGTTTTGGTATCAGGATGATGGTGGCCTCATAAAATGAGTTTGGGAGTGTTCCTTCCTCTGCAGTATTTTGGAATACTTTCAGAAGGATAGGTATTAACTCTTCTCTAAATGTTTGGTAGAATTTACCTGTGAAGTCATCTGGTGTTGCAGTTTTGTTTGTTGGAAGTTTTTTTATCACAATTTCAGTACTTGTGATTGGTCTGTTCATATTTGCAATTTCTTCCTGATTCAGTATTGGGAGATTGTATCTTTCTAAGAATTTGTCATTTCTTTCAGATTGTCCATTTTGTTGGCATATAGTTGCTTGTAGTGTCTCTTATGATCCTTTGTATTTCTGTGGTGTCCGTTGTAACTTCTCCGTTTTCATTTCTAATTTTATTGATTTTTGCCCTCTCCCTTTTTTTCTTGAAGAGTCTGGCTAAAGGTTTATCAATTTTGTTTATGTTTTCAGAGAACTAGCTTTTAGTTTCATTGATCTTTTCTATTTTTTTTTAGTCTCTATTTTATTTATTTCTGCTCTGATCTTTATGACTTCTTTCCGTCTACTAACTTTGGGTTTTCTTTGTTTTTCTTTCTCTAGTTGCTTTAGGTGTAAGGTTAGGTTGTTGATTTGAGAGTTGTCTTGTTTCCTGAGGTAGGATTGTATTTCTGTAAACTTCTCTTAGAACTGCTTTCTCTGCATCCCATATGTTTTGGATCATGATGTTTTCATTGTCATTTGTCTCTAGGTAATTTTTGATTTCCTCTTTGATTTCTTCAGTGATCCACTGGTTGTCATGGCCAGTTTTATAAACTAAAATGTTATTACTCTCAGATCTTGATAGATGATCAACATTTTAAAACAATACTCTAGTAAATGGGTAAATATTTAAATAAGTGATGTAGAACACGAGACAACCATGTTCTAGAATTTAAAGTTTAAGATTAGACGTTTTGAAATAATACAACTCTTTCAGATGTAAGGCAAAGATAATCTTTATTAAGTCATAACCAAATAGGTACCTTGTTCAGTGGTGACTAAAGTAACTGGAATCATAGTTGTACATCTAGAGCATATCTGCTTCAAGCTTTTTATTTTACAAATGAGGAAACAGGTTTAGAGAAGTAAAGGGCCCCATCATGGAGAAGCTTGGACTAGAATCATAGCTCCTAATTTAAGACCAGTGTTCTTTTCACAGTGCTTTGTGTCTCTCTACTTTTCAACTGAGGCACAGCCTGTTTTTCCTTTTTTTTTCCCCAGTATAAGAGAAACTAGAGATGAGCAAACCTATAGTTTTCCTGCTTATCGTGCTTGGCCTTTTTATTGCAATAACTCTTGGTCAAATAAAGTTTCATCTGTGCCTACACATTTTCCTATTTCACTTTTTATTCCAAACATTTTCTGACTAATCTTGCCCTTCTTCTCTGTAGATAATGCTGGAGCTGGCACGATTATACCTGGCACAAGATGACCCTGACGCCTGCCTGCGGCACTGTGCTCTGCTTCTCCAGAGCGACCAGGACAATGAAGCTGCCACCATGGTTAGTCCAGGAGACTTCACTGCTGTAAAGGCAGTTGTGTTTTATGTTTATTCCAAGGGGCAGTTTCAAATTTTAACTGATAAAACTAATAGGAGATGAGATGCCTGGCTCATGTTGGCTTTTGGAAGAAATAACACTTTTAACATTATTAGTATATTTTACCAATAAACACCAAGACTCTCTTTATTTTATGAGAATGGTGAACTTAGGTCAGGTTTTTGCTTGCCCTTTTTGGGCCTAGTTAATTTTTCTTTATGCTTGGTCAGGAGGAGTTCATGTGGTAAAGCTCTAATTTGCTAAAGACTAACTGTTACCAGTTTCAGTGGCACTTTCTGAGTTACAGAAAAAATTCTTCATGTATCATTTTAAGGTGTGTGTTTATTAAATAGAGTTTTGCTTTTCTTTCTCATTTTTACCTGGGTTGAGGTTTTTGGTAGCTTTTCAAACAGCTACATAGATGACAGTTTGTGAGGTTCATTTAATAATTTTACAAATGAGCCACTGTAACTGAAAAGAAATACCAGACCTCTCCCTTTTAAAGCACTTGCTCATTTTAAATTCCTTTGAAATACTTAAGGTTTCAGAATGTTCTGGGTTTTCTTTTAAAATCTTCTCGTTATTTTAGCCAAGTGAGACACAGAGAGTGTGCAGTTCCCTTCAAGTTTCTGTTTTTAGAATAACTCCTTGAAACATATTTTATGCTAAAATACAGTTTTTGCAAACAGAAATGTTTCACATCCTTGATTATCTTCTGTTATACTGATCTCAGTGCTAATCTGCTTAAGGTGTACTTGACTTTTAAATGGCTCCGTTTCATAAAACTTTGCCCTCCTCATATTTCTCAGATGTGTTTTCATAGCAACCAGTCTTGATAGGAATACTATGCTTTGTAAAATATGTGGCAGTATTTTTAGAACCAACGTTTACCTTTATAGATGATGGCAGATCTCATGTTCAGAAGACAGGACTACGAACAAGCCGTGTTTCATTTACAACAGCTTTTAGAACGAAAACCAGGTAAATATCCACTGATTATACCTTCTAATGCAATCAACTCCCTTTCTCTTCTTTTTGGCTGTTATGCTGCTTATTCCACACCTGCCCTTGAGCAGCTGAAATGGTTATAAGAAAAATGACTGGTCATTAAGGTGACTGGTCTCACTTTAAATCATGACCAGAGACCCCAGATGGGCCCTCAGATTCTGCCTGGCAATCCTACTGTACTTCTCTAATGAATTCACTCACTCCATCCCCCTTTTATACTTTCTCCTCTCCACAAACCTTTGACACCCTTTCCCCTCTTCTTGTCCTTTCCCCTTTCCCCTCTTCTTGTCCTCAGCTAGAAACCTTGCCTCCTACCTCACTGAGAAAACGTGAGCACCTGGAAGAGAAAGTCTCCCTCTTCCTGTCCCCAGGTCCGCCTGCTCCCCAGGTCTGCCACCCCACCTGCAACAGCTGCTCCCTGTGGGCACTGGATGCCTCCCCTCCCCTCCTGAAGGGCTTTACTTCTGCTGTTCTCTCTCTCCTGTACCATCATCTTCTTCCCAGTCAGCACATAAATTTGCTGTGATACCTGCCCGTTTTAAAGACATTAGTACATAAAACCCAGCTCTTAAGTCTCCAGTTACTCTCCCCTTCCAATTACAGCTCCATTTTCCACTGTAGCAGATTTCCTCTGAAGGATTTCTGTCTGCTGTCTTCACTGTCTCCTCCACTCCTGCACTCCAGGGAGGCTGCTTCTGCAGGGTGGCCAGTGCCCTCCATGCTGCCAGACCCAGGTCTGATTCTCAGTTCTCTGCTTTCTGGGCCTGACAGTGTACTTAGCACAGCTTACCCGCTCCTTCATGAAAGACGTCCTTGACTTGTCTTCCGGGATGCTGGGCTTACCTGGTATTTTCCCAGCTGACCGCTCTGTTTCACCCTCCTTTGTTAGATCTGTCTTCTCTTTATGACCTTTAAATGTCAGAGGGTTGTAGACACCATTTCTCAAACGTTTTCCCCTTTAATACCTTCACTGCTCTAGGTGACTTCATCCAGGCCCCCGGCTTTACGTCCAGTGTCCAGTCCCGACTCATCTACACCACTGCTTATTTGCATTCCCACTCAGCTGCCTAGGAGGCTCTCCAGCTTAACCTGTCCAAAACACAATACTGGATCTTTTCCTTCCCTCCAGATCTACTCCTTCTCTTTTTCTCATTTCCGTAAATGGCATTACCATTTATCCATTTACGCCAGTCCCAAACCTTCTAGTTACCTTTGTCTCATCTTTCTTCTCATATACCACGTCCAGTCTGTCAGCAAATCCCTGTTAGCTCTACCTTCAAAATATGTCTAGGATCCCATCACTTTTACCACCTCTACTGCTGCCACCCTGGTCATTTCTCACACGGATTACTGCAGTATTCGCACAACTCACCTCTGTTTCTATGCCTTGCCCCCAAATAGTTTAGAAATGCTTTCAGCTGAAAGTAGTGGTTATCCTCCCCCCCATACTCTAGTGGCCTAAATAATTATGGCTTTTATTTTTCTCTTACGTTAAAGAAATTTAAAAGTAGATTGTGCTGGGAATGGCCCAGAGATTCCACGGTATCATCAGGAAGTCTGAGTCCTTCTGTCTTTTTCTTCTACCATCATTAGCCAAACTTCCATTTTAAGTATCACGTCCAAGATGACCGCTGCAGCCCTAGGCATTGATGTTCCTGGATGGGGAAGGTGGAGGTGGGCCAAAGGGCATACCTCCTCAGTGAGTCATCTTTTCTTTCTTTAAAAAAAAAAAAACCCTTTCTAGAAGCACCTCTGTAGCTGCAAAACAGAGTGGGAAATGTCATCTTCTAGCTGAACACAGTGCCACGTAGAATAAAATCAGAACTCTGATAGTGAAAAAGGAAGGGATAGTAGATATTAGGTAAGCAACAGCCCAGGCAGGTTAGTTCCTTGAGACTCTCCAGTTGCTGTTCCCTCTTCCTGGAGTATGTTCTGCTTTATTCCACTCAGAACTTTGCTCTCATGCTGCCTCTTCCTGAGGGTGCCCTTCCCCAGCCATCCTATGTCAATAACACCTCATTGCCCCCCATCCTCTTATCCTGTTCTCGGTCCTTTGTTTTATATTGCATTTGTAAAACAAAGCAAAACAAAAATTGTAAATAATAGATCATAAGCATCAAGTGGCCAGGAACTGGGTCTTCACTGCTATGAAGATGTAGAACAGTATCTGGCTGAGTATAACTATTGGATGAATACAAGAGTGGGAGGAGAAAAGGAAAGAAGGGAGTTGGGGTAAAGGGGGAAGGGAAGGGAATGTATGTTACTTACGTGTCAAAGTACTGGCTGAGAAGAGTTTGCGATCTCAGAGGAAGTCCTCGAGCTGTTGTTCAGTTCTTCCGACCCCTATGCCTTGTCTCAGGATGCTGCCATGGGCAGTCAGAGCTGCCTGGGTGGGGCAGCGTGTACACAGAGGTGGGCATGCCTCAAGGAGGGCAGCTCAGAGAACCAGAGACACTCGACTTGTTCCGCTGACTAATGCTGTAACTCGCTGAGGGTTTGAATTTATAGAACAGTCCCTTCTGCTTACAAATAAAACATTCCTAATTCCTAGTTAGGGCAAAGATTAGAAGGAAAAAATCTTGTTCTTATGGTGATGTCAACACTTTTAATTTCTTATTATTTTTATCATCTTTTAAGATTGTCTCCCACCTTTGGACTTCCTCAGGTCATGTCGTTTCTCACACTGTCTGCTCCAGCTCTTATTCAGATGTTACTTGAAAGAGTGCTCCTAATTCCTTTAACTTCTTACCTTTTCTGCTTACTCCAAGTCTAAAATATGGGCCATCCTTCCACTTCATTTGCCCAAACCTTACTCATACTTTCTTCAGGCCTAAGTTGTCTTCCTGCCATGGCTTCTCTCTTGGTTTCTATACTCTGTTTTGTCTTTTTTTCCTTCTCTGATCTACTGTTTAAGGTAATGCATGTAATATTTTCATTCTGACTATCTCAAGCTGTTCCCGTATTGCAGCATTTCCCTCTGAGTCAGTGATCCAACCTGGTTTCTTTAAAAAACAGACCTCTTTCCTTGTGAATATGTTTAAGCCATTGGTGGCAACAGTGCCCTTGCATGTAAGATTTGAAGAAGCCCCTCATCTGTCACGTGACTTTTGTATCACCCAGGTTACTTGGCCCCAGCACTTTTTCCAAATACATAATAGTGGTGCTCTGGACTGTCTACTTAAAAACAAATATAAAGTGAATTATTTATTCATAAATTCAGTAGAACGACCTAGTACTCCAGAAATACCAAACAACATACAACCACCAGCATCAGGTATATTTCCAGGTACATAGATGGCACAGAGTAATTGTTTACTGGTTGAATGGCTCAGTGAATGACTGTGAAATACCAAGTTGTTTAAAAATACAAAGTTTTAAGTAAATTTTTATTGTCTATGTGATATTTTGTTTTTAATCTTGCATTCTATGCTTTATTCCTAATAGGATTTTGTAAACTTATCCACTAGTCAATTATTCTAAAATCTGTGCATCTATACTTACTTTGTCATGTGTTATATAGGTCATCCTCAATAGCACATCTTATACTTCAAGGCTGTGTTTGAGCTTACTTCAGAAATGTACTGTCTAATTTGACTTAACCTAGCTAGTAGAAAATTCTCCATATAGATCTAATTATTGCTCTCTTGACAGATTACAAACCTTTTCTCTCTCAGAATCTCCAAATCGTCCTGAGTTCTCCCCTTCCCTCACACTAATTGGTTAACAAGTCCTATCAGTTCTCTCTGCTGAATAGCTATCACATCCTGTCCGTCTTCTCCTAGCCCACCACTCTAATGAAGAACTTTATTATCTCTCACCCGGACTAGTGCAGTTTCCCAGCTGATCTTCCAGCCTCTTGTCTCTTGCTGTGTTCCAGGCCATTGTAGGAACTATCATATTAATTCTAAAAAAAGCGAAAACTAGCCCTCTGCTTAAAATTTAGGATGACTTTCCAGGGTAAAGTCTAAACTACAGCATTATTTTGATAATAATACACCCCAGGATTACCCTTCCATCCGTATTTCTTATCCTTCTTCCTCTACTTCAGCATCTAGCACTCTCCATGCTCTTCTCAGCCCTGTCTTTGCACATGCCACCTGCCCTTGGAATGCCTTTGTCTGCCTAACAAGACTCAAAGTCTGATCCTCTGTGAAACCTCTTCTGCCTCCCCCAGGCAACGTTAGGAATTCTGTGCATTGTAATTCCATAGCACTTCATGCCTAATCACATCACATTATGGTTTTTCTTGGTATTTTCTCACTGTTCATTAATAAACATGAACTAACTTTTCAGAATATAATACATTTTAGCTTTCGACAGACTTCTTAAGTGCAGAAATTTGCCTTCTGTCAGATTTCATGGTTAACCAAAAGACAAGTTAATGTAATCTAACCTATCAGTGGTAATTATAACTTCAACTAATAATGAATGCATTTCAGTAATATTGTAAGGTGATAATTATTCAAGAAACTGGCCTCCCAAGGTTGACTTTAGATAATATCAGTGATATTATATATCACACACATTAGCAAAATCATACAAACAATTGGGGGCCAGGAATTTCAACCTTTACTTCCTGTCTAATCCAATTTAGCTTCTAGATTCTGTGGCTTCATTATAGGGTAGTCATCCTAGTTCTTAACAAAATATGTGGCATTATAGATACTACTATTGACGTTTATAGTTTTAAAGCTCTTTCATGCTTTTATTTGGTTTCCATGGCACTCTGAAGGTCAATATTATAATCCTGTTTTAAGAAAGTAAGTGATTCTAGACTCAGAGAATTTGAGTAATGTGCTGGAATTCGCATAAAAGATAAGACCAGTATTTGAATCCTCTTTCTGAAACCATACTCTGATCGCGCTCCTCTCTTTAGTGATACCAGAAGGCAGACAGAACAACATTTTGAAACCCAAGATTATGGGTCAAGAAAGGCAAATGGTGGGGGGGAGCGATCAAGATGGTGGAGTAGTAGAATGTGCAGCTCATCTCCTCCCATGAATGCATCAGAAATACCTCTACATGTGGAATGATTCTCACTGAATATCTACTGCATGCTAGCAGAAGACCTCAGACCTCTGAAAGGGCAAGAAAATCTCCACATAACCGGGTAGGACAAAATTAAAAAGGAAGAAAAAAAGAAAGTGAGAAAGGAATTGGGGATGGGACCTGCTCCCCTGGGAGGGAGCTATGAAAGAGGAAAGGTTCCTGCACCCAGGGAAGTCCCCTGATGGGGAGATCAGCAGGGACAGAGGGGGCGCTTCTGAGCCTCAGAGGAGAATGCAGCAGCCGGTTTGCAGCAGCTAGAATGGAGAGAGACCTGCACAGATGGTCAGTGCCACCACTCTGCACTCCCCAGCCTGAAACACACATCTGCTGGTGCTGGTGGGGGCTGGGTGCGGAACCTCAGGCTTCGGAGATCAGGCCCGGGGAGAGGACTGGGGTGGGCTGCATGGAAGCTCCCTGAACAGGCTGGAGTCTGGTGCAGCTGCACCCGCGGGTGTACGCACAGGGAGCCTGGGCTGCCTTAGAGGCCAGGCGCTGTTGTGTGGGTGGTGCGCAAGGGGAGGGGTGGGGCCCGCCATTACAGCTTTTTTTCCTGTGTGAGCTCTCAGGTGGCAAGACACAGCCTGCATGAGCTCCAAAAGCAGTTGTGAGCCACCACTGTCCCCTAGGCTTCAGGACCAACTGTGAGCCACCACTGCCCCTGTACTTTAGGAGTGGTCTCAAGCCACCAACTCCACCCTGCTGGACTCCAGGAGCAGTCGTGAGCCACCTCTGCTCCCGTTGTGTGCTCCAGGGATGCACGTGAGCTGCCACCACTGCTGAAAACCCCACAGCCCAGGCACCAGCTGCTGCATCTGTGCACCCCCTTCAAGGGGATAATGACCAGCACATACTGAGGAAAGTGGCGACAGGCATCCATACTAAAAACAGCCCTTGCACCAAAAATATTAAACCCACACGAGCTACACAGGGATGCTCCCTCCAAGACCACAATAGACAACTGTTTCTCCTAAACTCACAGAATAAGAGAAATATAAATAAAATGAAGAAGCAGAGGAACCACTCCCAGTTAAAAGACCAAGAGAATTCCCCTGAAAGAACAAACAATGAAGCAGATCTCTTCAGTCTAATAGACCCCAGTTTCAAAAAGGAGATAATGAAAATACTGAAGGAATTAAGAAAGGCTGTCGAAAGAAATGCAGAGTACTGTAAAAAGGAACTAGAAACTATAAAGAGGAACCAAGAAAAATTAGAAAACTCATTTGTCAAGACAAAGACTGAACTAAAGGCAGTGAATAGCAGAAGAAATAATGCAGAAGAATGAATAAGTGACCTGGAAGACAGAGTAATGGAAATCACCCAATCAGGACAGAAGACAGAAAGCCAAATGAAAAAAAATGAAAATATAAGAGATCTATGGGATAATATAAACCATGCAAATTTATGCATAATAGGGATTCCAGGAGGGGAAAGAAAGAGAACAGGGGATGGAAAATGAATTTGAAGAAATTATGGCAGAAAACTTCCCAAACCTAAAGAAGGAAACAGATAACCCAGTACAGGAAGCACAGAGGTAGAAAATCATCCACACGTAAATATGACATCAAAACCAGCAATCATAAGAAGAGAGTACAAACACAGGATACTGAAAATGCATTTAAAATTAAAAGACCAGCAACTTAAAACAATCTTATTTATACATAGACTGCTATATCAAAACCTCATGATAGGGACTTCCCTGTGGTGGTACAGTGATTAAGACTTTGCCTTCCAATGCAGGGGGTGCAGGTTTGATCCCTGGTCAGGGAGCTGAGATCCCAGATGCCTTGGGGCCAAAAGATCAAAATATAAAACAGAAGCAATGTAACAAAATTCAATAAAGACTTTAAAATTGGTCCACATCAAAAAATCTTTAAAGAAAAATAAAAACACTTCATGGTAACCACATACTGAAAATCTACAATAGATACACAGAAAAGAAAAAGGAATCAAAACACAGCACTAAAGTTAGTCATCAAATCACAAGAGAAGAGAACAAAAGAGGAAGGGAAGAAAAAAAGACCTACAAAAACAAATCCAAACCAGTTAACAAAATGGTAACAGGACATATATATCGATAATTACCTTAAATGTAAATGAAAGACATAGACTGGCTGAATGTGTACAAAAACAAGACCTGTATATATATGCTGTCTACAAGAGACCCACTTCAGATCTAGAGACACATACAGACTGAAAGTGAGGGGATGGAAGAAGGTATTCCATGCAAATGGAAATTTAAAGAAAGCTGGAGTAGCAATGCTCATATCAGACAAAATAGACTTTAAAATAAAGACTGTTACAAGAGACAGAGAAGGACATTACATAATGATCAAGGGATCAATCCAAGAAAAAGATGCAACAATTTTAAATATATATGTACCCACCATAGAAGCACCACAATATATAAGGCAAACAGTAACAGCCATAAAAGGAGAAATCGACAGTAACACAATAATAGTGGGGGACTTTAACACCCAACTTTCATCAGTGGACAGATCATCCAGACAAAAAAATCAACAAGGAAACACAGGCCTTAAATGACACATTAGACCAGGTGAACTTATATTTATAGAGCATTACATCCAAAAGCAGCAGAATACACATTCTTCTCAAGTGCACATGGAACATTCTCCAGGACTGATCACATGCTGGGCCTCAAAGCAAGCTGTGGTTAATTTAAGAAAATGGAAATCATATCAAGCATCTTTTCAACCACAATGCTATGAGATTAGAAATCAACTACAAGAAAAAACTGTAAAAAACAAAAACACATGGAGCTTAAACAATATGCTACTAAAGAAGCAGTGGATCACTGAAGAAATCAAAGAGGAAATCAAGAAATACCTAGAGACAAATGTCGACAAAAGCACAATGATCCAAAACCTATGGGACACAGAAAAAGCAGTTCTAAGAGGGAAGTTATAGCAATGCAAGCTTACCTCAGGAAACAAGAAAAAGCTCAAATAAACAACCTAACCTTACATCTAAAGCAACTAGAGAAAGAAGAGCAAACAAAACCTAAAGTTAGTAGAAGGAAAGAAATCATAAAGATCAGAGCAGAAATAAATGAAATAGAGTTGAAGAAAACAATACAAAAGATCAATGAAACTAAAAGATGGTTCTCTGAAAAGATAAACAAAATTGATAAACTTTTAGCCAGACTCATTAAGAAAAAAAGGGAGAGGGTGCAAATCAATAAAATTAGAAATGAAAAAGGAGAAATTACAACAGACACCATAGAAATACAAAGGATCACTAGAGACACTACAAGCAACTATATGCCAACAAAATGGACAACCTGGAAGAAATGATAAACTCTTAGAAAGATACAACCCCCCAATACTGAATCAGGAAGAAATTGCAAATATGAATAGGCCAATCACAAGTACTGAAATTGAAGTTGTGATCAAAAAACTTCCAACAAACAAAAGTGCAGGACCAGATGGCTTCACAGGTGAATTCTATCAAACATTTAGAGAAGACTTAACACCTGTCCTTCTGAAAGTATTCCAAAATACTGCAGATGAAGGAACGCTCCCAAACTTATTTTATGAGGCTGCCATCATCCTGATACCCAAACCAGACAAAGATAATAGAAAAAAAGAAAACTGCAGGCCAGTATTAGTGATGAACACAGATGCAAAAACACTTAACAAAATACTAGCAAACCAAATCCAAGAATATATTAAAAGGATCATGCACTATGATCAAGTGGGATTTATCGCAGGGATGCAAGCATTTTTCAGTGTCCGCAAATCAGTCAGCATGATAAACCATGTCAACAAACAAGAATAAAAACCATATCATCATCTCAATAAATGCAGAAAAAGCTTTTGACAAAATTCAACACCGATTTATGATAAAAACTCTCCAGAAAGTGGGAATAGAGGGAACATACCTCAACATAATAAAGGCCATATATGACAGACCTACAGCTAACATCATACTCAACATTGAAAAGCTGGAAGCATTTCCTCTAAGATCAGGAACAAGATAAGGATGTCCTCTCTTGCCACTTTTATTCAACATAGTTTTGGAAGTCCTAGCCGTGGCAATCAGAGAAGCAAATTGGAAAAGAAGGAAAACTCACTGTTTGCAGATGACATGATACTCTACATAGAAAATTCTAAAGATGCCACCAGAAAACTACTGGAATCCATCAATGAATTCAGTTGCAGGATACAAAATTAATACACAGAAACCTCTTGCATTCCTATACACTAACAACGAAAGATCAAAAAGAGAAATTGAAGAAACAATCCCATTTACCTTCACATCAAAAATAATAAAATACTCAGGAATAGACCTACCTAAGAAGACAAAACACCTGTAATTCTGAAAACTATAAGACACCAATGAAAGAAATCAATGATGACACAAACAGATGGAAAGATACAACATATTCTTGGATTGGAAGGATCACAATATTGTCACAATGACTGTACTCCCCAAGGCAGTCGACAGATTCACTGCAATCCCTAGCAGATTACCAATGGCATTTTTCACAGACCTAGAACAAAACATTTTAAATTTGTATGGAGACACAAAAGACCCCAAATAGCCAAAGTAATCTTCAGAAAGAAAAATGGAGCTGGCGGAATCAGGTTCCCTGACTTCAGACTATTCTACCAAGCTACAGTCATCAAGACAGTTTGGTACTGGCACAAAAACAGAGATATAGATCAATGGATCAGGATAGAAAGCCCAGAAATAAAACCATGCACCTATGGTCAATTAATCTTATGACAAAAGAGGCAAGACTGTACAATGGTGAAAAGACATCTCTTTAGTAAATTGTTCTGGGAAAACTGGACAGTTACATGTAAAAGAATGAACTTAGAACATTCTTTAACGCCCTTTTTTTTACATCTTTATTGGAGTATAATTGCTTTACAATGGTGTGTTAGTTTCTGCTTTATAACAAAGTGAATCAGTTATACATATGCATATGTCCCCATATCTCTTCTCTCTTGTGTCTCCCTCCTTCCCACCCTCCCTATCCCACCCCTCTAGGTCGTTACAAAGCACCAAGCTGATCTCCCAGTGCTATGCGGCTGCTTCCCACTAGCTATCTATTTTACGTTTGGTAGTGTATATATGTCCATGCCACTCTCTCACTTTGTCCCAGCGTACTCTTCCCCCTCCCCGTATCCTCAAGTCCATTCTCTAGTAGGTCTGTGTTTTTATTGCCATCTTGCCCCTAGGTTCTTCATGACTGTTTTTTTTTTTTTTTTAAGATTCCATATATATGTGTTAGCATACGGTATTTGTTTTTCTCTTTCTGACTTACTTCACTCTGTATGACAGACTCTAGGTCCATCCACTTCACTACAAATAACTCAATTTCGTTTCTTTTTATGGCTGAGTAATATTCCATTGTATATATGTGCCACATCTTCTTTATCCATTCATCTGTTGGTGGACACTTAGGTTGCTTCCTTGTCCTGGCTGTTGTAAATAGAGCTTCAATGAACATTTTGGTACATGTAATACCCTTTTGAAAAATAAACTTAAAATGTATTAAAGACCTAAATGTAAGGCCTGATGCTATAAAACTCTTCAAAGAAAACAAGCAGAACACTCTTCAGCATAAATATGAGCAATATCTTTTTCATCCACCTCCTAGAGTAATGAAAATAAAAATAAGTAAATGGGACCTAATTAAACTCAAAAGCTGTTGCACAGCAAAGGAAACCATAAACAAAACAAAAAGACAACCCACA
Organism: Grampus griseus; assembly: GCF_964374135.1. Lineage (NCBI taxonomy): Eukaryota > Metazoa > Chordata > Mammalia > Artiodactyla > Delphinidae > Grampus > Grampus griseus. The sequence goes on from NC_139001.1 coordinate 65,743,859, forward strand.
GAATGAGAGAAAATATTTGCAAATGATGTGACTAACAAGGGATTAATCTCCAAAATCTACAAACACCTCATGCAGCTCAACAGCAAAAAAAACAACCCAATCAAAAAATTGGGCAGAAGACCTAAATAGACATTTCTCCAAAGAAGACATTTAGATGGCCACGAGGCACATGAAAAGATGCTCAGCACCACTAATTATTAGAGAAATGCAAATCAAAACTACAATGAGATATCACCTCACACCAGTCAGAATGGCCATCATCAAAAAGTCTGTAAACAATAAATGCTGGAGAGGGTGTGGAGGAAAGGGAACCCTCCTGCACTGTTGGTGGCAATGTAAATTGATACAGTCACTATGGAGAATAGTATGGAGGTTCCTTAAAAAACTAAAAATAGAGCTACCATATATATGATCCGGCAATCCCACTCCTGGGCATATATCCAGAGAAAACCATAATTCAAAAAGATACATGCTTCCCAATGTTCACTGCAGCACTGTTTACAGTAGCCAACACATGGAAGCAACCTAAACATCCATCAACAGATGAATGGATAAAGAAGATGTAGTACATATATCCAATGGAATATTACTCAGCCAATAAAAAGAACAAAGTAATGCCATTTGCAGCAACATGGATGGACCTGGAGATTATCATATTAAGTGAAGTAAGTCAAACAGACAAATATGATGTCACTGTATGCGGAATCCAAAAAAAAAATGATACAAATGAACTTATTTACAAAGCAGAAACAGACTTACAGACTTAGAAAACAAACTTATGGTTACCAAAGGGGAAAGGTTGGGGGGAAGGGATAAATTGGGAGTTTGGGATTGATACATACACACTACTATATTTAAAATAGATAAGGACGTACTGTATAGCACAGGGAACTCTGCTCAGTATTCTCTAATAACCTAAATGGGAAAAGATACATGTGTATGTGTAACTGAATCACTTTGCTGAACACTTGACTGTACTCCAATATAAAATAAAAAATAAAAAATATATATATAAGAACAGCTTTATTGATACGTAAAAAAAAAAAATTTCTCAGACAAGCAAAAACTAAAAGAATACAGCAATAGTAAACCTATCCTTAAGGAAATATTGAAAAGTCTTCTCTAAATAGAAAAGAAGTAAGAATATGTAGGAAAGAGAAAATCACAGTTGGAAAGCAAATCACCTGAATAAGCCAGTACACAGATTTAAAAAAAAATCAGAAAATTTCTGTGAAAGTGATGATAACCACAATGAACAGCAAAAGGAAGAACATGAAGATGTAAAAAGATGGGTGAGGAGAGTAAAAAAAAGTGGATTTTTTTTTTCATTTCCTAGAATGTGTTTGAGCATATATGACTACCAGTCTAAGGCAAGTAGATATAGGATGGGGTTCACATACTTGATAAACAAGGTAACCACTAGTCAAAAACATACACTAGATTCACAGAAACCAAAAAGAAGAGAACATAAGTATAATACAAAAGAAAATAATCAAACTACAAAAGGAAAAACAAAAAGAAAAAAAAGGGACCAAGCAGAAATATAAAATCAATGGGAAAACAAGGTTAAAATGCAATAAATACATATCTATCAATAACTACTTTAAATGTCAATGGAGTAAATGCTCCAATCGATAGACACAGTAGCAGATTGGATAAAGAAAACAAGAGCCTACAATATGCTGCCTACAAGAGACCCACTTTAGGGCAAAGGACACACATAGATTGAAAGTGAATGGATGGGAAAAGATATTTCATGCAAATGCAAATAAAAAGAAATCAGGAGTTTCATTGCTTATATCAGACAAAATAGACATTAGAACAAAGACCATAAAGATAGATAAAGAAGGACACTATATAATGATAAAAGGGACAATACAAGGAGGATTTTATACTCATCAACATGTATGTACTTAATATAGGAGCACCCAAATACATAAAACATACTAAAGGGAGAAATTGACAAGAATACAATAATAGTAGGAGACATTTACACCCCACTCACATCAATGGACAGGTCTTCTGGACAGAAAATCACTAAGGCAACAGATCCTAAGTGATATAGTCAAACAGTCAGACTTACTTGATATGTTCAGGACATTACATCCAAAAAAACAATACACATTCTTCTCAAGTGCACGTGGAACATTCTCTAGGATTGACCACATACTAGGGCACAAGACAGGCCTCAACAAATTTAAGAGTATAGAAATTATCTCAAGCACCTTTTCTGACAACAATGGCATAAAACTAGAAATCAACCACAGAAAAAGAAATGAGGAAAAAATGATTTCATGGAGACTAAACAACATGCTGCTAAAAAACCAATGGGTAAACAATGAAACCAAAGAGGAAATTAAAAAATACCTGGAGACAAATGACAATGAAAACACAACCATACAAAATCTATGGTGTATGGCAAAAGCATTTCTTAGAGGGAAGGTTATAGCAATATAGGCCTTCCTCAAAAGACAAGAAAAATCTTAAACAGCCGAATCTACCACTTAAAAGAATTAGAAAAAGAAGAACAAACAAAACCTGAACTCAGCAGAAGGAAGGAAATAATAAAGATCATAAAGGAAATAAGATAGAGATTAAAGAGCTAGAAAATATCAGTAAAACCAAGAGCTGGTTCTTTGAAAGGGTAAAGCTTCTGCACAGGAAAGGAAACCATAAACAAAATAAAAGGACAGCCCACAGAAAGGGGGAAAATATTTGCAAATGATACAACTAACAAGGGCTTAATTTCCAAAATATACAGACAGCTCATACAACTCAACAATAAAAATACAACCCAACTGAAAAATGGATAGAAGACCTAAATAGACATTTTTCCAAAGAATAAATACAAATAGTCAATAGCCACGTGAAAAAATGTTCAACATCGCTAATTATTAGAGAGATGCAAATCAAAACTACAATGAAGTACCACCTCACACTGGTCAGAATGTCCATCATTAAGAAATCTATAAATAACAAATGCTGAAGAGGATGTGGAGAAAAGGGAACCCTCCTGCACTTTTGGTGGGAATGTAAGTTGGTACAGACACTACGGAAAACAGTATGGAGGTTCCTAAGAAAATTAAAAATAGAATTACATTTTGTGATCCAGCAATCCCACTCCTGGGTATATATCCAGACAAAACTCTAATCCAAAAAGAAACATGCACCCCTGTGTTCACAGCAGCACTATTCACAGTAGCCAAAACATGGAAACAATTTAAATGTCCATTGATAAGAGGAATGGATAAAGAAGATATGGTACATATATACAATGGAATACTACTCAGCCATAAAAAAATGAAATAATGCCATTTGCAGCAACAGGGATGCAACTAGAGATTATCATACTAAGCGAAGTAAGTCAGAAAGAGAAAGACAAATACCATATAATATCACTTATATGTGGAATCTAAAATATGACTCAAACGAAACTATCTACAAAACAGACTCAAGGACATAGAGAACAGATTTGTGGTTGCCATGGCGGAGGGGGCTGGAGGAGGGATGGAGTGGGAGGTTGGGGTCAGCAGAGGTAAGCTATTATATGTGGAATGAATAAACAGCAGTGTCCTACTGTATAGCACAAAGAACTATATTTAGTATCCTGTGATTAATCACAATGGAAAAGAATATTTTAAAAAGTATATATATGTGTAACTGAATCACTTTTCTGTACAGCAGAAATTCACACAACATTGTAAATCAACTATACACATCAACAAAAATTTTTTAAAAGGCAAATGATGATGTCAACCTGGATTATTTTGACATCATGTAAAAGAATAGATGCAAAGCTTACAGAGGTTCCTTTTTTAATGATATTTTGCTAAAACATATGTAAAATTTGCCATGTTAGCCATTTTTAAGTGTATTGTTCAGTGGCATTAAGTACATTCACATTTTTGTGTAACCATCACCATGATGCATCTCAAGAACTTTTTCATCATTCCAAACTGAAATTCTGTACACTAACTCACCATTCCCTGTAGGCCCTGGCAACCACCAGCTACTTTCTGCCTCTATGAATTTGATTTCTCTAGATACCTTATACAAGTGGAATCATACAGTATTGTCCTTTTTTGTCTGGCTTATTTCACTTCATATAATGTCTTCAAGGGTTACCCATGTTGTAGCGTGTCAGAATTTCCTTTTCAAGTTGAATAATATGCCATTATATGTATATATCATGTTTTGTTTATCCATGCGTCCATTGGTGGACATTTGGGTTGTTTCCACCTTTGGCTACTGTGAATAACGCTGCTGTGAACACTGGTATACAAATATTTGATTAGGTGCCTGCTTTCAGTTCTTGGGGGTATATACCCAGAAGTGGAAGTGCTGGATTATATGGTATCTTCTCTTTTCTTGGAAAATAGGATAAATTTCTTTTAAAAGTTTTTGTTAGTGTGTGTGTGTTTTAATTCTAGGAATTCACCCTATCAAAGTGAATCAAATAGCTTATATAAATAAGGATTTTTATAAATTCCCTACTATGAGTCCTGTGCTAATTGAAACTTGTGAGCCCAAATATTAATACATAAAAAACACAACGATAGAGAAATAAAATGTGAGCCATCAATAGAATAGAATATTGTGCAGTCACTAAAGTGTTTTTGAAGTCCATTTAATGACAATTGGGAAATGTTTACTATATAATGTTGAATCAAAATCAGAACCCCAAGTGTGACTCCAACTTTGTATATATGTAAGCAACATATTTCACTGTTTACATTTAAATATTTATAGATTGATTTTTACTCATAAATATATGATAGGAAACGTACCAAAATGTGGTAATCTCTAGTTGGTGGGAATATGAGTGATTTTTTTTCTCCTTTATACTTTTCTGTACTTTTCCAAATTTTCTAAAGTGTCCGTACATTATTTTCACTATCTTAAAATGTATTAACATGATTCTCAAAATTTAGTATCCTAGTGATGAGAAAGAACTGAATAGAATTAGAAGAAGCCATTCTAGAAACCTGTCAGGAAATTATACCTGGGACTAAATAACTAGTTCTTTTTCCTTAGAAGATAATATAGGATTAAAATACTGGGACTAGTATGTTAAGGTTATAATATGGTAAGCTGGTATCGAGTGTGTTAGGTACACGTACACCTTAAGGCAAGTCTGCAGTAAAATTATTGCCCACCCTAAACATTATCATCAACGTGTACTGTTCTCACCCGCTTCCTAGCTGCAGTAAGTAGGGAAGCAGGTCTCAGAGGTAGACTTCTCCTGTGCAATCAAACTGATCCTCCTGAATTTTACATTTAAGAGTCTAGATTATACAGAGGCTGTTTCTAGGTTTTGGTCCCAGGAATGACAATTGAAAAGTAAGACACAACAAATGTACATTTTTATAGATTTGCCTATATTGAACATTCTCTCACTGTGACCAGACCAACCCATCCCTTATCATTTGATAAATCATCCATTGTCTGTACGGTCTCTTTAGAGACTCAAAACCTCTAAGGCACTAAATTTAAATTTATATTTAAATTGCACTTCATTTGAAGCAAAGTATACTTTAATGAAGAAGGATTTTAACCATCAAAGCAAAAGCTATAAAATGTCCATAACTGAAATGTTCTTTGTTTCTAGATAATTATATGACCTTATCTCGTTTAATTGATCTCCTAAGAAGATGTGGAAAACTTGAGGATGTTCCAAGATTTTTCTTAATGGCTGAGAAACGTAACTCCAGAGCAAAACTGGAGCCAGGATTTCAGTACTGTAAAGGATTATATCTTTGGTAAATTTATTGGCAAATAAATTCTACATAATAGGTTGTTTTCCTCATTGTGACTAAAGTAGAATACACTTTGAATTTTTAAAATTCTATATTTTAAAATATAATAGTTTTATTTACAAAACAAATTATAAACGACTTAAATTTGTAGTTAGTGATTGCAATAAGTAATTTTTTTTAAACATCTAACAAGGTATACTGGAGAACCAAATGATGCCCTTCGACATTTTAATAAGGCTCGGAAAGACAGTGACTGGGGCCAAAATGCCCTTTATAATATGATAGAAATCTGTCTGAATCCAGATAATGAAACTATTGGAGGTGAAGTATTTGAAAATCTGGATGGAGACCTGGGGTGAGTAGTATTTGACAAGTTACTCTTTTTTCCAGAAACACTTGTTGGGGATAATCAAGGATATCTTATAAAAGAGAACTAAATTCCAGGATAGCACTAATGGCAGTTTAGCGAATAAATCATAGCTGGGAATAACTGTTCTCTGAAACAAGCATGACATACTTTTAGAAGGTTTTCTAAATCAGAACAGACATGCTATTGAAGACACTCCCCTAATTGCTCTGTGGAAAATAGAATGAATCGTAGTGTGATTACCTTGGCAAAAATTGTCCGCATAATAATAATAGTAACTTCTTAACAGATGGCTCTCTGCCAGATCTTGGCTGTATACTGTATATGCATTGCCTTATTTATTCCCTTTAACAATGTGTGAAAAAGCTCCAAGTTAACCTAACGTGATGGAGTTAGAAAATGGTGGAGGCAAGATTTAGACTGAGTCCTCCCTGGCCTCAGAGCGCCAGCTGTTGGCCACTGTGGTGCACTGCGGGTAAGTGGTTATACTTCTGTCAGGCTACACTTGTTGCTCGCCCTCTCCTCAGGGTCAGGGAAGGCAGGGTGGGGAGTGTATAAGGGTGTAAGGGGAGTAGGAGAGGTTATTTCTGCCCCCAGGAGCATGCATGCAATTTACCTGGTCGGCAAGGCAGTGTCTGAAGCCATTCAGTCTTGCAACAAAACAGAAGTGAGTTAAATTGTTATTAAGTGTTGCAGGAATTCATAGAAAACATAGTGCAGAGCAGCCAGGGGAAGCTGCATAGAGGAGTGGGAGAAATGAAAACCTGACTGCTGAGAGGTTTCAGTGGCAGTCCTGAAGGCTTGGATTACAGAGACCATTGAAAGATTTAGAGCGGGGGAGAGGCATTTTTAATTTTTGTTTGTTTTAGAAAGGTTAAGGAAACATTCTGTTTTGCAACTATAGGCTGTCCCCATGGAAATCTTCAGCAATAGGTTGAAAACACCAAATTTGGAATATAGAACTCAGAAGGGAGGTCACAGCTTGAGATACAGATTTGGGGGATAGGTGCTCAGAGTGGGTAGTTGGAACCCCATGAATGGCCTCTTTTCGAGTAGAATGTAGTGACGGAAGTCGGAGAACTAAATTTGGGGTGTGCTAACATTTAAGGAGATTGGAGGAAGGGAGGTAAGGATAGGGCAATGACTGGTGGAAAGAGAAGGAAAACTGTAATCTTACAGAAGAAACAAAAGGAGGGGAGCTTGAAAGAAGATTACGAACAGTGTAAAATGTTTTAGAGAAGGTAAAAGCCTGAGAAGAAGATCAATAGCTTTAGTGATTAGGCTTTAAGAATTTAATTTCCTTTCATTAATTGATTTATTTATACATTATATCTGGGTGTGGGTATGTATATAAGAAAATTGCTATTACACATTCAAATTATTGCACTTAAAATTTATAACCTCTTGACAAGTAAAGAATTTCTTTTCTGAGAACCTAATAGGCACCTTGGGTGAGGAACATTAGTATACTTTATATGTCTGGCAAACTTAGATTCAAATCTATTAGCTATGTGATCTTTGGCAAATTACTTTATCTGTTGGAGCCTTGGTTTTCTCATGTAAAATGGATTCAGCATACACTGAATGAAATAACACAGTGCTTGGCACATAGGAAGTGCTTTAACAAAGTTAGTTACTTTCTGCTCACTCCTTTTTTTTAATTAATTATTTTTTAATTGAAGTATATAGTTGATTTACAGTATCTTACAGTCTCCCTTCTTTCTTTCGTTTTCTGAGTAGGTATGCTATTTGATAATTGTATAATTCTACTTACCCTGAATTCTAGTTTTATATTAGCTAAAACGAACACATTTACCACAGGTGGATGGTATCCAATTTTTGTTTTCAGTCTAAAGTGAATAAATGTTTAATGGTGTTTTATTGAAGCTATGTTAGTTTTGTTTTTAAAACTGTAACTGTGCTTTACTTTGTATTAGAAGAGAATGAGTGACATTCTTCAGTAGGATTACTTTTAAATTGGTGAGAAAAATAGGAACCAATGTACCCTAATCTCAATGAATTTTAATGAGTGATAGACATAGATTTATTTTGTATTGTATACAGTAATTCAACTGAGAAGCAAGAGTCTGTGCAGTTAGCAGTGAGAACAGCAGAAAAGCTCCTTAAGGAACTAAAACCTCAGACTGTTCAGGGTCACGTGCAGCTTCGCATAATGGAAAACTGTTGCCTAATGGCTACCAAACAGAAATCTAATGTCGAGCAGGCATTGAATACCTTCACTGAAATAGCAACGTCGGAGGTTAGTAGATTTTCTTTTTCAACTTCATGTTAGCTTTCCTTGGTGGTGTTGAAATATGTACTTTAATTAGTTATTTGTTTTCTGAAGATTGACTTCATTATTTACTATTATTAAAAATTAGATATATAGTTTGGTATGATTTTACATCACGTACCTTTGTTTTCAGAGGAGACATTATTACATGTTGACGTGTTGTTATGTTTATCTCTATTAGAACAGTGAGTTCTAGAGAAGGGAAATTCTGCAAGAGGGCATAAATTAATTCTCAAGGGAATGGCTTTATCCTCTGTGTTGTTAAGTGTAGCCTAGGTTAACTTACTAAGTGAAAACAAACACCTGGCTGCCTTGATATCTCACCTTTTCACTTATGTGAACTTGAAATTTTTCCAGCTCTAGAGCTAAGTGAGATCAGTACTGACAACTTATAATTCAGTCATGCAGATAATGATGTTGTTTTTTAGTGACACTGGAATCACCCCCTGTGATAATAATAATAAATATTAAATAATAATAAATTATTTTATTACTATTAGATCAAAGGCTTTCTCCTCTTTTCAGCCCATTCAGATCCACTGCCCTTCTCACCCTCTGGGCCTTTTATTTCTCCTTCCCTCACACAGTGCTGTAATTCTCCAATTACTTGTTATTAAGGAAGGAATTCTAGGTACCCATCCCATCAACAGTTGGTAGTAGCTAGTTCTAAGCATGCCCTTGGGATTTCATGTTCTTTTACTCACTGGTGTTGTAAGCCGTGGGAGACTCATGTGGGGCCTCTCACAGGATGTACAGAATTTTGCTGTGTTTTCTTGTGGTTCAGAGGTCACAGCAGCAGCAGTAAATGGCCAAAACCTCCTACAGTGACCCCTCCCCCCTGCCTCCCAGGACCCTGGAGGGCTTTGGAAAACCTGCAACTCCTGTTGTTGTTTGGGTGCAAGTATCCATGGTGGCACTTGACCACCACTGTAAGCCACCCTGGGGACAAAACAGCAAGGCAGCAGCTGCCCAGTTCCATCCTCAAGCAGAGCCCCTCTGCTGACATTGAAGCAGTGCTCAGTTGAATTGACTGCAGCAGCAGATGGATGACAGCAGCTGACAGAACCAGAAATAGGACTGTCCTGTAAGTCTAAGAAAATCTGTAAAACATGATAAAGCACCATTGCAAGTAAGGTGTCATAGCTCCCTAAGGTTGGGAAGTAACGTTCTATCATGTAAGGAGAGTTTAAACTGTGAGGTTTGAGAGAGAACACTAAAAGCAGTAAGTGACATCACAGCTGTTTCCTAGAGAGACTGTGCCAGTTCTTTGTTTTGCTGAGACTACATTATTTTTCTTATCATTCTTACATATGTGATTAGTAATATACGGTGCTCAAATTCGTTTACTGGCCATACTGTCCAAAGACTGATGTATGAATTGAAGTTTAGTAAGTGAATTTTATCTTGCATTTTTCCCTTTTAACTCGAATATTCATTATATTTAATATATGCAGCCTATAATGAATATTCATTAAGTAACCAGTGGGTGCTGAGCATAGTCGGAATCACAAAGATAAACCACATACAGACCCTTTCTTCAAGTTCCTCATAGTCTAGGGAAGATGAGACACAGATACTGAGTGTAATGCAAAGCAAAATCTGTTACGTTCTGTCCTAAAGTTGCAAATAACAGTGCTGTAGGACAGGGGCTCCCAGCCCCCAGGCCGCGGACCTTCCGGGGCCTGTTAAGAACCGGACCAGCCAGCAGGAGGGGAGCAGCGGGCAAGCGAGCGAAGCTTCATCTGCTGCTCCCCGTGGCTCGCGTTACTGCCTGAACCATCCCCCCGCCTGCCCCCCGCCCGTGGAAAAATTGACTTCCACGAAACTGGTCCCTGGTGCCAAAAAGGTTGGGGACCACTGCTGTAGGAGATAGTATAAGGAGAGCTGAGAGACCCCTTCCATGGAAGAAGGTATGATTTAAGAAGAACCAGGGTAAATTGCATTTTCACAGGCAGAGTTGGAGGAAGTGCATTCTAAGTTAAGGGGAAAATGTGAACAAAGGCAGGGAGGCATCGAAGCATAGGGTAGATTCACAGCACGATGTGGCCTTCAGATTGACTGAAAAATGACAGGAAGACATGGGAGGAACCAGTGGAAGAAGCATTAAACCCAATCTAAAATGTTTCCCCTTCCTTTCTTCCCCTCACCTTGAACCGTAAAGGTACACTGTTTATAATAGAGCTGTATTGTCTTTTGTGATGTAAAGTTGTTGCAGTTCAGAGTGACAGAGAGAGAAAAGCTGGCTGAACATCTTAGGATGTCTGCACCAGAAAAGGCATCATGGGCCTAGTGCAGGGGCTAGAATGCAAGTCTGCAGTTTCAGAAACCATTCTTCAGTTCACTCAGGAGTGATTTCAAGCTGTGAGGAATTGATTCATTCTAATCAAACTCAAAGTGTGTGATTTTTAAATCAGAGTTTATTTTTAAAGGTATAGTGTGGGATATTTTTAGTATGTGAATAGGTCTGGACATTTTTCCAGGACCCTTCTCTTCTTGGGCTGTCCTAGGATCTGGCTGACAAATGCATAGTAGGTCTGTATTTTCTTTCCTTTCTAGCCCTCCTGGGATGGGGGATACTGTTCAATAATTAATAATATCCCACACGTCTTCAAAATCTACTACCAAATTGGTTGTATTTGGCGTTCAAATAAAAAACTTTCTGCCATTCCTTAATCAGGAGAACAAATTACATATTGGGAGTTTATTGATAGACATAAAATTAGACCCAAGGAAGTTTTATATTCCTACAAACCATGTTCATCAGACTCTAGTGAATTGCCCTTCTCTATTCCAGGATTATTTGACTTCCAACCATGATCAGTGTTGGACATTGAACTTTTTAACACTCTGCTCTTCTTTTGTTCGTTATTAGTTACTGAAACTTGCTATCTTACAGTGCACCTTTATTATAGTCATGATATTATAATTTCTACATCACAGTTTCTCATCTTTTATTTATATTTTAAATGGAAGTCTTTCTCTTTATAAAAGCATCACGGTCCCTCTGCTGAAATTTGAGAAGCACTTTATCTTTGTCAGATTCATACACATAACTGCATAGGTATGTTAGTTTTCTGGATAGACCGCTAATGGTCTCCATTTTATACCAATTCTTAATAGCTTGTTGGTTTCGCAGAGTGACATTTTCTGACTCTGAGCTCTGTCTAAAAGAATATCATCTTTTATAGTTACTATCAAGGAGCTGCAGACTCCAAATCTAAAAGCATATTTTAAGGCATGAGTTTATTTCATATAGTTTCCAAATGATTAATTAATTGCATGCCTTATTTATAACATTTCATTAAAACCAAACTTTATTGGGAGAAGAGGCTTTTGAATAAAATGAAAAGGGAGGAGGAAAAGAGCAGTAGAAGTCAGTATAGATAAGGAATATCATTTGCAGGTAAATCATTCTCTTAGTCCTGTTTTATAGGTTAAAGAACTAAGGAGCCAGAATGCTGAATCTGAAACATAAATGTTCAATTAGGACTACAATGAGATAGAATTTTATTTTTTCTGTTTCTGTACAAAACTGAAACAGTCTCATTAAAGAACAAGTTTTCCTAATTGTCTGGAATTGCGTGGTTACCGCACCTGCATTCTTACTGAACTACCTGGACCAGATGGTTCCTCCTGGTAGCCTGAGGTTACTGGATGTGTTACACAATGACCATATCACAGTATTTAAGTGAAGCCAGCAACAGAATCCACAGGCCGGTCCTTATATTATGTAGCACTTGCTACTTTCCATGTGTTTTTCTTTTAAACATGGCACATTTATGTTTGTGTATCTGGGGGTCTCAACTCTTGTTTCCTTATAGAAGGATCATATTCCAGCACTTTTGGGAATGGCAACAGCTTATATGATCTTGAAACAAACTCCACGAGCCCGAAACCAGCTGAAAAGGATTGCAAAAATGAACTGGAATCCTATTGATGCTGAGGACTTTGAGAGGAGTTGGCTGCTGCTTGCTGACATTTATATTCAATCAGCAAAGTACGACATGGCAGAAGAGTTGTTAAAAAGGTGCCTGCGTCATAACAGGGTAGGTGACTGAGGAATGAAAAATAATTGGTAGCCTTTGTTGTATAAGCTTTCTATATAGGTGTTTTTTGTTTTTTTTTTTGCGCGGTACGCGGGCCTCTCACTGTTGTGGCCTCTCCCGTTGCAAAGCACAGGCTCTGGACGCGCAGGCTCAGTGGCCATGGCTCACGGGCCCAGCCGCTCCGCGGCATGTGGGATCTTCCCGGACCAGGGCACGAACCCGTGTCCCCTGCATCGGCAGGCAGACTCTCAACCACTGCGCCACCAGGGAAGCCCTCTATATAGGTTTTTATAGAGGGTTGGTCCATTTCTAGGGATTTCTGTGTGTTTTTAGAGAATTAAATGTTTGTTTTTACCACAATCAGGAAATAAACATTAGTAATAAAAAAGAAACCATTTGCCCTTGAAAATAAAGAAAGAGAGATTGCAGTTTCAAGTTTCAGCTGTGGTTTTGCCCTACTTACAGAAAGTGTTTTGGAATGTCAAGCGTTTGCCTGTGATTATCCATCTCATCCCAGAGCTAATGAAAGTTGCAGAAGAGCATTAATTGCAGACGTCTGTTCCTCCTGTTAAATACTCCTGATGAACTGACTGCAGCTGCGTGTTGTTTTCTCATTATTAGAATCCACTCTGCATAATATATTTTGTAGGGAAAAGTGTTTTAAGCATTTAATTTGATTTGTTTAATGAAAAGTCCGTATCTTAGGTAGAAAAGTGCGTATCTTAGGTATAAAACTGAAAATCTTCAAGTCCTTAGAATTTAAGGCTCTTTACTAACAGTGCATTTTGATATTTAATTGCCCAGAAAAGGATGTCTTTTTGTAACATGTTTTAAGTTAAGAATTTGTTACTATTTATTGAGAAATAATTGTGCTCAACTTAGAAACTTGAGGATATTTATCTTTATAGAGTCTTACCAGTTACTTCAAAATCTTAATCACAGCAAATCTATGTTTTATTCCCTTTGAGCCAGTTAGATTACAAAATAGATCATTTGTTTTCCAAAGAGGAGTCATGATCGTCTAATACTATTAAGTTATTTTCTTTGGGACTTTAAAAACCTAAAATATCAAGCCATTTATCAATTTATGTAATTATACATGTAATTTAAGTTACATTGGCCTTAAAAAACAGAATACTTATTAATAGGCTCTGAAAAATCTAAACCGCCAAATAACTAACCCTTACATGCCTAATCGAGGCTTAAGCAAGATTTCATGGGAATTAACGTTTCAGTGCAGATAGAATTTCAATTTGCCAGAATGCAGACAGCAATGCATTGCATGATTGAACATGACGGCTGCTTTAGAGGCGTCAGCCCTACTGCTGAGGCATGACAATATTGGAAGCATGAAATTCAGGAACCAGAGCTTAGAAACTTTGAATTATATAATTAAGAAATGGAGATCATCCAGATCTGGGGCAGGAAATGTGCAAGATGACAGTAGACCATCTTGTCATACCAGATGGCAAGGAAGCTATCAGTGATAATTGGAGTCATGTCAGGGACTCAAGAGCCAACTTGAGGACACTCCCACTAGCCAAAGTTGAGACACTTTAGATATCAGTAATAACTGCACTGAGTTGGAACACACCAAATATGTCTAAGTCCATGAGTTTACAAAGATCCAAAAAAAAACAACCCTAATTGGTCACCACTGAAATATGCTAATAAACTGACTTATTTCTAAAGCTGGCAAATAAAGGGAAAGAATTAAGCATCTATCCTGCCTTTTCTGTATGAACAATACTGCTGGGAAACAAAATAGTGGAAAAGGAGGTGTTTCTCATTATAGATGTTTTCCAGCTAATAAATGAAGAAAGAATGATAGAATGTCACTATTTTCCAACCATGATGAATTAATGAATGGGTATAACATCACAAGACATTACGTACCACGTGATGGAAGAACACACCATCTATGAGAGGGTCAGAGTGGGGTGACACAGGTGAAACACTCACTCCAGGTCCGAAATTTAAAGGAGCACTTAAAATCTCAGTAATTATCGGGACTTCCCTGGTGGTCCAATGGCTAAGGCTCCGTGCTCCCAGTGCAGGGGGCCTGGGTTCGATCCCTGGTCAGGGAACTAGATCCCACATGCTGCTACTCAGAGTTCGCATGCTGCAACTAAAAAAAACAGGATCCCGCATGCCACAACTAAAAAGTTCCCACATGCCGCAACGAATATCCCGCACCAGCAACGGAGATCCCACATGCTGCAACTAAGACCCGGCGCAGCCAAATAAATAAATAAATATATATATATATTTTTTTAAAATCTCAGTGATTATCTTAGTTAACTGATGCTGCTATAACAAAGTACCATAGACTGGGTGGCTTATAAACACCAGAAATTTATCAATATTTCTCACAGTTCTAGATGCTGGAAGTCTAAGATTAGGGTGCCAGCATGGTTGGGTTGTAGTGATAACCCTCTTCCTGGTTGCAGACTAATGAGTTCTCACTGTGTCCTCACATGGCAGAAAAAGAGGGCAAGGGGGCTCTCTGGGGTCCCTTTTATAAGGTCACTAATCCCATTCAGGAGGGCTCCACCCAAATGACCTGTTCACCTCCCCAAAGCCTCACCTCCTAATACCATCACACTGGATGCTAGGATTTCAACATATGAATTTGGGCGAACATAAACACTCAGTCCAATGTAGTGATCAGGATAAATGACATTTAATGCAATATTTTTTTAACAAAGTATCAAAAGGTAAAACAGGTAGGATCTTACAGTGCTGTGCTGAGCTATATTGAAGCCTGAAGCAAAAAGGGAAAATGCGTGCCCTGATCAATGTTTGTGTGTATTTTTTAATGGTTAATAGTTTTCATGAAAATATTAGTGATGTATCTTCTTGCATTAAAATAAGGAAAGTAAAATTATGATAAAGAGAAAAAATATTCAAACTTAAAATAACGCAGTGAATTTTAATATATCTACTTTTCTATTTTTTAAAATTAACACTCTGGGAAAAAATAGCAATTAAAAAATACCTAAAAACATGTATACAGCATTGTGCATTTTTGCTTTTTCATAAGGAGCAGTGTGACTCGGTTGAGCACTAATCTATGAAGTAAGTAGTTTCACCTCTTTCCCCTTAAGTCAAAATCGGATACAAACCTCTAGATCTAATACAATTTCCAGGAAATATCAATGACATAGGAATATATTATATAACCACTATAAGGATGCACTCACCTAAATCTGGGCTGTGAGAAACTCTAGGATGAACATTCTTGTTTCTTCTACATTTAATTGCAAGGAAAGAGACAGAGAGGAGACTTCTAGATCAAAAGGGAGTTTAGGGACATTTCAACCAGTCACAGTGTGTGGCCCTTATTTGAATCTTCATCCTAACATGCAAACAAAAAAGTATATTAAGACTATTTGAAATTTGAATAGTGACTGGATATTTGGTGATATCAAGGAGTTGTTACATTTTAGGTGTGATAATTTGTGGTTATGTTGAAAGAAAGTCCTTATTTTTAAAGAGGCATACTAAAATATTTATGGATGAAATGATGTAGTATCTGAGGGTTTTTTATCTGATAATACAGAAGGACAAGTGTATGGAGTAGTGAAACAGTATCAGTCAGGAGTTCATTGTTGAAGACATGGGTTCAGGGGGTCCATCATACTGTAATTTCTATATGTGTTAGAATTACTTGTAATAAAAAGTGTACATGTATATGTATATGTATAAAACATCTCCTTCCCTCGCACCCAAAAATCCTGATTCTCTAGGTTTGAGATAGGGGCTCAGCATCAGAATCTTTTTTTAAGTCCCATAGATGATTGGATTGCATAGCCAAGGTTGAAAACCACTGTTTTATGTGCCATTTAAATGAGTTGATATGGTTGACCTCTATAGTCATAAGCACTCCATAAAATCTTAGTGATATCAAGTGTAATCTGTTGATACATCTTGCACTTTTCTTCAGTCTTGCTGCAAAGCTTATGAATATATGGGATACATTATGGAAAAAGAGCAAGCATATACAGACGCTGCCTTAAACTATGAGATGGCGTGGAAACACGGCAATCAGACAAATCCAGCAGTAGGTG
Source organism: Grampus griseus (assembly GCF_964374135.1). Lineage (NCBI taxonomy): Eukaryota > Metazoa > Chordata > Mammalia > Artiodactyla > Delphinidae > Grampus > Grampus griseus. The sequence goes on from NC_139001.1 coordinate 65,760,391, forward strand.
AGTTTAAAATTTAGACACTAGGTTTTCACAGGAAACCCACGTTTCCTGTGAAAGCCAACATCCTTTGTTGGACCGTCTGAAAAATATATTTTATATTTATTTTATAATAAATAAATATTTATTTATATTTATTTTATAATTTATATTTTAATATAAAATTTTATATTTTATATTTATAATAGATTATTAGCTACTAAGTTATTAGGTGTAGTTTCCTGAGATTCAAACTCCACCTCAGTCGCCTTAAAGGACATCCGATCTAATTCTGCCCTTCCTTTCCCTTCACCCTCTAATTCCAGAATGGTGATGCTGTGGGGGGAAGGTGTTTCATTGTGAAGGAAGTGGGAAGACAGTGCATCAAATCAAGTCCTCCTGGTTTCTTTACTGCAGAACTTCTCAAAGCCTCTAAACCCTAATATATACTGTGATGGATATCACAGAGGGGACATGTTTCCCACAGTAATTTGACTACGGAACTTTTTTTTTTCTCTTGAGCATCTATAAACGTCATTTGGTTCCAGTGGTAGCCCATTGGTTTGAGGAAGGCTAGTCTCCAGTATCTGTAACAGATGGGCAGCATCTGGAATATACTTAGTGACTCCTGGGGAGCTCCTCCCCAGGCCTCTCTTTCTTTGTGTTGCACTGAAATAGGCTTCATTGACACTGCCCTGTCTGTTCTCTCGAGCAACCCACATAGTCCTTCCGCCCTTATGCATAATGGCCCTCTAATTGCAAACTCTGTCATTGTCTCTCCTCAGTTTCTCTCCAAACCATCCTCAGGTGCTTGTCCATTCTTGCTTTCAAGTCTTTCACCCTCCTTGCTGTCTCCTGGAAACTCTCAAATAGTATTTCCCAAACTTTGCTTTGGAATACTGGGTGAGATATTAATAGTTATTTCTTTAAAAACAGAGAGTTGAGCGTGAGGAGATGAGGTTCCACGGCCAAATAGGTTTCGAAAAGGCAGTTTTATTTGTCCATGTCCCTCTTGACCTGTTGTGCCAGAAATGAACAAGTTCTTAAGTATGATTTAAGAACGAATTGTATGTATAATGAAGCTATGTTTTTAAATGAGGCCTTTAGAAGTTGATAGTTCAACCTAAGATGGCATCTGTCTTTTTAGCAGCCGTGGCACAGTGATGACTCAGATTTAATCTGCAGTCAGATTGGTCATCTTTAGACTTACTGCTGTCAGTTCAGGACTTCCCCTACCTTGTATTTTTCTGAGGTCTGTTATTTTACTAGACTTGTATAGAGCCCAGGAACTAACGCTTCCTTCTCAGGTATTGTGCGTCTTACAGAATAAAATCAGTTTGTAAAATGAGCATTCCTTAAAATCCTTAAAATATATTTAATTTTGGTGCTTTATTCCCCAGAAGGAATACAGTTAGAAGCTCAGTTATTTAAATACTCTGTTCCTTGGAAGACCAGCAAATAAAGAGATTTCAAGTCAGTAGTTCCTTCACTGTGTTATCTTTGTGTTTTATAGGTGATTTTTTCAGTTCCTCTGACTTCTCCTTAGTTGGCATTTCTCTGAGGCTCTAAATTAATTCTCACAGTTTCTTCCTTAAGATTATCATGGCATCCAGTACCCCCAGCCTGCCTGGCCAAGTTAGAGATGCATTTATTTCACTTTTTCACTTGTCAGGAAATCCTTCAAATCATGGTTGTGTTCTTTTCATAGGATTCAGGCGTGAGTACTGTAACTGTGAAAGGCACCAGGAACTGAGATCCACTGAGAGGAGAACACAGTCATGTTTCTCCCTTCAGTCATTCCCAGGTTACGTGACAGTCACTAGGCTGTTCACATTGTTCGTGTTCATGAGCGCACTCTCTCTCTCCCCCGTTTTTTTCCTGATTACAAAGAGTTGAATTCTTAGAAGCCTGACAGGTGTCATGCAGCTGCGGTACACGTGTTCTTTGCCATTTCTAGCTCTTCATTTCCTCTCTAAAGTTTTTTGAAGGAAATGATCTATCAAGTTTCTTTCAATATGAAAACTTTGTGCTTCTAATTTAGTGTTTACACAGAAAAAAATGCTAATATTTGCGTGGTACTCAAATTTTTAAAAGCATTTCACAACAAGTATTTCATTTGATCTTTAAACTTACACTAAGAGCAGAGTTATCCTTCCATTTTTGGATGAGGAAACTTGAGATTGACAGCTCAGGTGACTTGTCTAAGGTCTCAAAGCTAGTCAGGAAGCCAGAAACCAAAAGTTAAGTCTAGGTTTTTTTGGCTCTAGTTTCCATGTTTGGCATGACATCTTATGTTGTTTTCCTTTTTAAATGTCCTTTTAAATGTTCCTTTTTTTTTCAATGCTTAACAGTGGCTTTGTTAGGTGAATGCTTGAAAGTATTCAACATTAAATTCAATTTACTTCACATGTTTGCAAACACATCATTAGCAATTCTTAACTATTTCAAATCAACTAATTTGAAGTACAGAAGGCTTGTTTTCAAATAACTCTTCTGAGGTGACACTAAGACTGAAAGAAACCTATGACTTGAGTCCAGGTCTCTAATAAACTCTATTTATTAATCTTTTTTATAATTATTTTCTAATGATACCAAGTTTACCTCTCTGACACTTACTGCTTTCATCTTGGACATTTCTCATTTGTGTGTGTGTGTGTGTGTGTGTGTGTGTGTGTGTGTGTATCGAATACAATGAATTTTAGATAATTCTTTTTCCTTACTTTTTGCTACCGTATGATTGCATTAGCCAGCAATTCTTTTAAAACATTGTTCTGAAATTCTAAAAACTTGCTTTGGTACTTTGATTAAGGCCTAAGAGCAACATTCAGATTTCCCTTTTTCATATTTCTAAATGGTAAAGCAAGATATTTAATTTATTAGTTACATATTATTTTACATTGTGTTATATCTTATTTATTGAGTCCACTTTTTTTGTCTTTTCCTTAGTTTGCTTACTATTATGGCATTGTTACAGAACAACAGTCAGTTAAGAATGTCTTAAAACTTTCCTCTAAATTGTCAGTGTCTGAAATGTGACATTTCACTGTCAGTAACTGTGGTGCTTGTTACTCATCGCTGATGTGGCTATCTAATGACTAACCCAGTGTCTTCTGAGCCGCTCTCCCCCCTGCTCTGCGCTCCGCTCGTGCACCCCAGGTCCATTTGGTTGCTATGTCTCCCTCTACCATTGGCCTTTCCGTGTGCAGTTTTTGCCTAACAGTGTTCTTGCTTCCCACCCCCTTGGTCTACCTTATGCCTCTTCCTTCAGATTTCAGACCGTGCCTGACTCCCACCCCCTCCCCAACCAGGTTTCTTATTACAGTGCTCTTGGCCTGTACCTTTATATCACAGCATTTATCTCAGTTTTGAAATTATTCATGTACTTACATAATTACTTAAATAAGGTACTTTCTTTCCTAATGGAGTGTAAACCTCATGACTGAAGGAACCAGTTTGCCTGACATGTTAAGTAAATCTGTACTGTATAAATGAATAGCTGTGCTATCATTTACTGCCCTACGATGAGTTTTTACCATAATCTGAAACAAATGGGACTTTTCTAGTAAGTTGCAAAACCCCATTTGTGGGATGGCCGGCCATCTTCTAACCCAGCTGTGGTCCTTTGTTACAACTCCATTTTCTTTTCCTACCTGTTCTCCTTTTATGTCACTCCACCTTCTATTATCTTATCATTTCTATCATAGTATAGTCACCAGCCTCCACTAAGAGTTCTCTAATACTAGAGCAAGCAAACAAAGGAGGAGGCCAAAAAAGGTAATATTAGCAGTATGCTCTATAAATAGTACTATATCATTGTTGGTTTTTTTGTCTTTACAGGATACAAACTGGCATTTAATTACTTAAAAGCAAAAAGATTTGTGGATGCAATTGACGTATGTCACCAGGTAAAACTTAAATTTAGATTTCTCAAAATTTTTCAGATGGACTCTTTCCTACTTTTAATTAATATCAAGATGTACCTGAATAGAGATAGAAGACGTCATATTTTGGTTAAATGACTCATCACATATATCTGGGAGATACTACCAGTTTTCAAAGTTTAGAAAATAAAGTTTACTTAAATTGAAAAAACATATGTTTTTAATTGGGCTCAAATAATAAAATGTTTACGTCAATTTAAAGAAAGAGGCTAGAGAAGCATGTTAAATAAAACGTAATCCTTAAGTCAGAAGATATCTCAGGATTATTATAGATTCTCCACATCACTGTTCTGAATAGAAGTTCTTTTGTATGTGTCTAAGTCTCTGGTTATTAGAGGATTCAGATTTATAAATTAAAGAGGTATTTTTGTCATTTAGAAGTCATTCAATTACACTTCTGGAATTGATGCTTGACTAAATGATCCCTTGTTAAAATGACAAATATTTAAGTTGCAGTTTTAGAATTTGCAGTTTCTTTATGTACATTGTCACACTGATATCCCATATAAGGCGTTTTACTAAACATTGTTGGGAGCTCCAAGAAGAGCTCCTTAGCAGAGAATTATGTGATGTGTCTTATCCCGGATAGCTGTGTGAGCATCATCATAGTAAATACTTGGCCCCAGCGATTGCTATTGATTACTGAGTCTCTGCGTAAGGCAGCATTTCACATTAAGGTTAAGGTTGTACATTAATGTAAGGTTATACATTAGAATCATTTGTGGAGGGTTTTTTTTGTTTGTTTGTTTGTTTTAATGAATTTCCCCTACTCCTAGACTCAGTAGACCTGGAAATTTGTATGTTTCAAAATCATTCCAGGTAAATCTGATGTGTGCTCCTGGGTAAAAATAACTAAGGGTTTATTAAATATCATGCATTAATAGCTAAATTATTTAAAGTATCTTAAATCATCGATACATAATTGTTTTCTGTAACTGATCTATTAAGGAAATAATTATATTTGTTGTATTTTCCACGTGTAGTATTATATTCTACCTTTTTCATTTAATTGCTGTTAATAGAAATGAGTCATCATGTCACCCGCATCTCAGATATCACCTTTAAAAAGTGTTGTTAAATTTGTAGTATTAATATAATGAAATCTCAACTGTAATGCTGTTTCTAGTAAGTTTTGTGACTCCGCAGTTCTTGATAATGAATTACAAGTTCTTATGCTTTCGTTTTGTTTTTTTGTTTGTGTGTGTGTTTTTGCAGGTTCTCGAAGCACATCCAACTTACCCCAAAATCAGAAAAGATATACTTGATAAGGCTCGTACATCTTTAAGACCTTGAAAATTATTTTAGCTTTTTTAAGCAAGAAATGAAAAGAATCTGAGTTCTTCCAGTTCAAAATAGGTTTGAGCTAATACTTTGTAATAGAAAGCATACTTCTCTTTCTCCAGCAGAGGCTGCTATTGTATATAAAGAGAAACACTGTGTTAAATGGATGTCTTCTGATGGAGAAGGTGAATGAAAGCTGGTTTATTTAATTGACTCTCTTGATTAGGTGCAGATTTGGTGACTCTGTGGTAAAAGATTATAACCCACTTCTATAAAAAATATTTTGTTAAAATCTTGGTAGTTAAGTATCCTATATCTTTTCTAAGGAACATTAGTTGTTTCTTTCAGGAAATACATTTACGATATTGTTGTGCTCTGTTAAACATTCTTGTGATGGTCTCTGTTATTTCAAAGGTTTGAGTAAATTTCCCTGTAAATATTTATGAAAAAGAAAATATATTTTTTAATAAAGATTTTATAAATTTATGATTTGTATTCCTCTTGGAACTCAAAAGACATGGTGAGTTTTGCAGAATCAGGGTAGACTCCCCATGTTAATGCATAGTATTACAGAAAATGTGGCTTTCCTAGAAAAGTCTTTGTGGGAAAGTATAAAGAGTGTGTGTGTTTCCCTTCTCTGTTGAACTGATTCTTCCTGCTCCCAATGCCTATGTGATCCCTTTTAAGAAATAACCAGTACCTGAAATTAGTTTAAACAGGTAAACCTTTATAGCATTATTTAACCTTAGCCCAAAGACGAGGCCTTTTGGTGTAACTTTAGACACTGTAACATCTGGTGGAGAATATTTCTGGTCAGTAGGGACTCCCAAAGCACACCGTGTGAACACAGCTGCAGACCCCGCTCTCCCTAGAATCCCTGCCACCACCCTGGGAGAGCACTCACTCTTTACACTGAATTTAACCTAATCTTCATAAACTCAATTCTTAACATCATTTTTAGTATGTTATCTATACCTTTTTCAGTTGCCTTTAAAAATACAATAAACACAGTCTTCAATTTTAATTGCATTTTCAATAAACAGTATTTTTCCAAGTCTCTTGCTTTTCCTTAAGTACCTCATGTTTATTGCTTTTGAGCTACATTCTAGTTTCTGATCACTTCTCCAATTTTCCAAAGTCCTTTTAATTCCAATTATATGTTACAAAATTCTAGTCATTCTTTTATGTATGGCGTTCCATGAAAATGTTTAATAAGTAGAGCATTTATGAAACATGTCATGCCTGTTAAAATGCTTTCACGTGTCTTATTACATTTATCCCCCGGTCCTATAATATAGACATTATTATCCCTGTTTTACAGTTCTGGCACTGTGACAGATTATCTCTTTAGCTATAACCTTTCAGCCTGAATGGACATTGTTAAAGACGTGATATAACAGAATACCCTTAGTAGTTGCAGTGAGCCTGCATCATGGAATGCTAGAATCATGGAAATTGGATAGAGAAAGTAGAACATCTCTTCTCCCAGCAAGACATTTCCAAATCAGTTTTCCTATCTGTAAAATGAGGAGTTTGTTTTTGTTTGTTTTTTCCGCGCAGGCTCAGCGGCCATGGCTCACAAGCCCAGCCGCTCCGTGGCATGTGGGATCCTCCCGGACCGGGGCACGAACCCGTGTCCCCTGCATCGGCAGGCGGACTCTCAACCACTGCGCCACCAGGGAAACCCTGTTTTTGTTTCTTAAGCAGCCACTTATTCTGCCATTTGTTAGATACTATTCTAGAAACTTTCTTTAAATTAGGTCTTTTATTTCTCAGTCAGCTCTCCAGAGAAATAGTATTTTTTCAGATGATGAGATGAGGCTCCAACTAAGTGATTTGCCCAAGGTCAGAGAAAAATTTTCAGAACCTGGATTCCACCAGCCTTTCCTATATTAAGATGCCTTCCATAACTAAGAGAGGCAGTGTCTATAAGAAAAACTCTTTTATCTGCATGTGGCTAGCAGATGAAACTGAGCGTCCTGTCACAGAGGTGGCTAGGTAATGAGGAACAAGAACTGAGTGGAATGAACGTTCTTACACATGTGGCAGCTGCCACTGAGAAGTGTAAGGGAGGAGCAGTGAAGAGCACGGCTCTGAAGTCAGACCGGCTTAGGTTTAAAGTCTGGCTTTACTACTTTCTCAAGTTACATAGGCTCTCTGAGCCTCATTTTGCTTTTCTTATCCATAAAGTAATGTATCAGGATAATAACCTTCCTCGGGTTGTTGTAAGAATTAAGTGAAAGAACGTACATAAAACCTAATGAATCTAACTCACTTGGGCTCTTAATAAATAGTAGCTCTACTTACTTCTTATAAACCGAACAGGGTCAAGTAGTAGTTGCAGTTGAGAAGAACCTTCACAGAAGAAAAACGACAATGCAGGCAAAGCAGAGATGGAGAGGACTAGTCAGTTCCCCTAGAAGCACAGCCGTACAGGAGTCAAGATTCTCATTCATTGTCTCCCTCCCTCCTTCCCTCTCTCTCTTGCTCCCCTCCCCCACCAGAAATTATGTTGCACGCTTTGCATGCATAAATCTCACTTCCTCCATCTCGAACAGACTTTTGACCTTCTCTCCTCTGCTGGAATTCTCCCCCTAATCCCCACTTACTGTCTCCAAGCTTCCCTCTCTAGGCTTATTCTTTCTTTCATTCAGGTACCAGGTTATTGTCACCTTCTCAGAGGCCCTGTCCGTGTCCAGGCCAACACTCTAAAGTAGCCAGCACGTCAGTCTGTACCCTGTCACCCTTGTTAAACTCTCTATTTAGCACTAACTAACCTCTGACGTTTTTCTTGTGCACACGCCCAAGACTGTACATCCAGGAAAGCTGGAACTCAAACTGAACTGCTGCTTGAAGGAATCAGTGCCCATGGCATGTTCAATGATAGTTTGGGGCCCACACGGAGGACGGGGAGGGAGGGACACAACATGAATGAATTTTCTGTGCATTTGGGGTTTGAATACCACCACCCTCATAGTAAGGAAGCATTTTTAAGTTCAATGCCCTTTGACCTTAGGCCAGCTAGTATGGTGAACTGGGTCCCAAAAGGAAACAGCTCTCTTTCCCATTAGTCAAGAAGCTAGAGCAATTCTGGAAGGGTTTTATGTATGGACAGCTGAGGAAACTAGGTTAACTTTGCACTAGAATAGATAATAGAATCACTATGGAAACCAAGAGACCAGTTAAGACTGACAGGAACTCTCCTAGTTTGGGTCTGGAGATAAGTGAAGAGCCTTATAACAGGATCATATTAACAGTGCTAGTGCTGATAAAGTAGCAAATGCTTGTATGTTTTATTTTGCTTTTTGTTTTTAATGAAAGATTGGCAACAGTGCAAGAAAACCACCACATTCATCCTTTCGGAAGGGAATTTGGAAGTATGGATTTAAGATTCTGTTCTTTGACCAAGTAATCCCACTTAGAGAAATTTATCATAGGGGACATTCAGAAATTTCCTCAAAGTTTTTTGGTTTAAAACACTGTAGAAGCAAAAAGCTTGGGTTTTTTGGTTATTGCCAAAACATTCAGCATAAATGAAGTGGTCAAATATATTAGTTTACCCAATAATGGAGTACTATGTAGTCATCAAAAACTGTTTTCAAAGATTTTTTCTTTTTTTTACTATTTTTTAAAGAATTTTTAAAGATTTTTAACTGCTAAGATTCTCACAAAATAAGTGAAAATACAAGAAACAACTTCATATAACATTAATTTGCAAAAGAATATAAATAGATGTATATGTAAGATACACACACAACTAAACGAAACTAACCCAATTTTTAACAGTAGTTATATCTGATGAAAAATTTGCCATTTTTCAAGTTAACTGCAAGGAACACACTAAAAATAAGGGTTTTTCCCTTTTAAAAAAAAAAAAAAAAAGAATAGCTTTCTTAAAGAGGAATAGAAAAACTCTTAACACCCACACTTTAATGGTTTGTACAAAATGTAATCTGGTTTATTTCAATTGTCAGAGAAAAAGATTCAGGAAGTAGAAGATCGAAAAAGACTGCCAGAAAATGGCAATTAGAGAATGGCAATAGCAACAGTAATAGGAGTTCACTGTTACTAGTAACCGAGTTTTAATGATGATCCTGCCAAATGTAACTAACAAGAAACTGGAGGAAATACCCGAAATCACACAGGGCCACAACGTGTAGTTGTGTCGTGTGAGCCCTGGACAGATTGACCCACCCGAGGGGGTAGCAGAGGAGCAGAAGCTAGCACTCTGGGTCTCACAAATGCAACTGCACCCCCTTGGAGGAAGAGGATCCCTTACTAATTGGAACAAAGTTTGAATGAAAGGTGAGGAATTAGAGACAGAAGAGAAAAATGTTTGGCTATAGGGCTGAGGGTAAGGGAGCAATAGAGTGATGGCTACAGAGGTTTATAAAAGGGATTTTGTTTTTTGTTTTTCAAGACAGGAGCTACTTGAGCATCTTGGAATATTTATGGGGAAAAGTCAGTAGATATTGAAGGTATAAGAAAGAGGAAAGGGGGAAGCCTGAGGAGGAAAAGGGGTCCAGGGGATGGTTTAGAAGAATTAGAGTTGAGAGGGATGTGTGATTTTTGTAAAGGGAGTAAAGGAACAAAATAACTGTAGAAAGAGGTGTTAGATATATAAAGGTGGGCTTAGGAGCCCTTATGCTAATTTGCTCCATCAGTTTTATAATGAAGTGGACTTTGACCTAAAGGCAGTACCACTCCTTCATACGCATGGAATTTGGGGGCCTCTGTTTTCCTTGAGCTCTGAAGTATTTTCACTTACTTCCAGGTTCCTGATTGTGGTTGCTGGAAGTCTGCCTGCCAGATTAGAGGGGGGTTACTGTAACATCATAAATCATAGTTACGAGCAAAAAAGTGTTACGCACCTTTTAATACTCTTCTTAAGAACCAGATGTTTTCTAGAGAAATGCCTGACTCTACAATTTGTCTTACACTGCACGTAAATGAATCTGGCACGCTGCCCATAAAACAATTTGATCCCATAAATGAGGAAAGCTGAGTAATGAGCAGGTTCTAAATGTCTTCCTTCTAGTGGTATAACCTTAGAATCTATGGCAACCTTTAAAGGAGGCTGTTTTCAAATAGTGTGTATGTTATTTTTATCTTTCTTCAAACAAATTCTTTTGGCAATGTAACAGAAACTCTGTTTTAAAAAAACAAGTGTATTTTAAGAAAGTAATTACTATTTCAGTTTCCGCCAGAGGCAGGCTAGTTTTATTTTTAATGGGTAAATGATGTAAGAACCTTAAACAAACAAACAAAAAAAAAACTTGAAACACTAAGAACAGGGCTGTGAAGTATTCAGTAGTATCCTCACTTATAATGAGTAATAGGTCCTGTTTCACAGGTAGAGATTAAACTTTTTTTGGAAAACACCCTAAGCTTAAAGAACACTGGAGGAAAAAGTGTGCTAAAATGCTAAGCAGTTACAAAAATGCTCTTTTCAAACAATTTAAGTTAAATACTTGAAGTTGCTCTAGTCAATGAATGAAAACTCCCTGACATATACTTTCTTGACAAGTTTCCAGCCAATTTTTCACATTGTCACAAATTGCAGAGGATAATTTGAGGGGGACACGGGGATTGGGGAAAGTCCAGGATATTGAGAACACCCAAGAGCAAAGTTAAAATGATGGAGCACAGACCACACAGATTTCAGGGGAAGAAATGTGACCAATGAGATGTGTCTGGGTCCTGATGTCAGTTCTCTGTGCGGAACAAGTAACTCTACTGTCTCTTATGAAGTGTAGTATCTTTTTTGTGTGAGTTAGCTTACTGCTGTTTCCACAGATTTCTTAAAATGTAAATATTCATTGCTTTAGTTCCAATAAAAATTGGGTTTTTTCCACACAAAATTTTTGATTTTTTCATTTGGAAATCATTTCAAACTTAAAGAAGTTTCGTGAATAAGAAAAGTACAAAGAGCACCCACATGCCATTTACCCAGATACATACTAAAATATTGTTAGTATTTTACCTCATTTGCATCTTCTCTTTGTATATACAAATTTTGTATATACATTTATACACACACACATATACACACCTATATGTAAAATGTTTTTTCTGAACATTCTGAGAGTAAGTTGCATACATCATACATGCCTCTGTCCTCCAAAGTACTTCATTGTGTATTTCATGAGAATAGGGATATTCTCCAGTTTAATGACAGTACAGTTATGACCATCAGTTAATTTAACATAGATACAAAACTTTTAACCTGCCACTATTTACCGCCAACTGATTCAATAATATCCTCTACAGCATCTTTTCCCTCCAGTTGGGTTCCATTCGAGGATTGGGTATTGCATTTACTTGTCATGTCTTTAGTCTTGTTTAACCCGGAGCATTTCCACAGCCTTCCTCTGTCTTTTATAAAATAGCTATTTTTGAAAATACAGTCCTCTGCCCCCCCCCCCGCTTTTTTTTTTTAATTTGAGTGTTCCTTTGTTTTGGGTTTGCCTGATATTTCCTTAAGATTCAATCTGAGTTGAGTGTTTCTGGCCATAATACTATATAAGTGATGTGGTGTCCTCATGGTATCACATCTGGAAACACACAGTGTCCACCTGCCCTCACTGGAGACATTAATTTTGATTACACATGTCAAACTTTTCTACCATATAATTGTTATTTTTTCCCTTGCAACTAATAACCAATCTATGAGGAGACACTTTAAGATCTTACAAATATTCTGCTCCTTCAGAAATTTCCCCTAGGGCTTCCCTGGTGGCACAGTGGTTGAGAGTCTGCCTGCCGATGCAGGGGACACGGGTTCATGCCCCGGTCCGGGAAGATCCCACATACCACGGAGCGGCTGGGCCCGTGAGCCATGGCCGCTGAGCCTGAGCGTCCAGAGCCTGTGCTCAGCAACGGGAGAGGCCACAACAGTGAGAGGCCCGTGTACCGCAAGAAAAAAAAAAAAATTTCCCCTAGATTAGCCTGATTCCTGCCTGATCTAATATTCACCATGATGATTATAAATGATGATATTCTAACGTCACCACTTTCTCCACATGTTCCAACCAGTCAGCCCTTAGCATTTTACTATAAACAAGAGCCCCTCCTTTGCTTATTTATTATTATTTTGACTTTTTTTACATACTTATTATTTAATATGTGTTCATGAATTCCTATTTTTTCATTGGTTCATAATTCATTAATGCCTTTAATTATTTTGGTGCTCAAATGGTTTCAGATTTGGCCAGCGGCACCACTTCAAGTTGGCTCCTTTGGTGTCCTTGTGACTACCCCTATCTTTTTCTTTCTCTCTTTTCCTTTTTTTTTTTTTTTTTTAGCATGTTCCTACATTCTAGCATAACAAAATATCCCAGGTTCAACTTCTAATTACCCTGTCCCAGCCCTGGAATCAGCCATTTCTCTGAGGAGCCCTGGTTCCCTTTAGTGGGGCAATGGTATTAGAGATCAAGAACTTAGTGTGAAGTGTGCTCACTGCCACTAGGGTGAATTGTTTCTAAACCCTTTCAGCAAACAGAAAACATATGCATGTATATATGCACTCACATGCATATATACACGTATATATGTGCACACATATACATGCATACACAGGTGTAAATACACACATACTGAAACATGTTTCAGAAATCACAAAATTACATCAATTCCTCCAAATCCAGTTTATCACCATAGGGTTCTTTCTTGTGTTCCCATGTCCCTTCTTCCACAATGAGACCCTGAGTCCCAACAACTTCATCATATTTGTTCATTTCTTCAGTCTTATAATCCATCTAAAATAGTTTCAAAATTGCTTCACCCAGATGCTCACAACAAAAAAAATCCTACCAAAAAGAACTAAGGATTTGTCTCCCACTTTTCCCAGTACCACCAATTTTGACTGATTTTGATGTTTACAAATTTAACAGCATATTTTAAAATGTTACCATAAGCCTTTCCCAGTGGTATGAGAGATTTTAAAAATCAAACTAAATAATTTGTTGATGACAGGAGGGTGTGTCTGCTCCATAGACCAGCTTTGCAGTTTCCTTCCAAATATTCATCTACTTGCAAAATAAATACCATCCCTTCCCACACCAACCAGTACCATATTAATGATGCAGTAGCAAGAAAAAGAGTAGGAAACTCTGGAGCTTAAGCGAAACATCATGTGCTGAGGATTGAGAGTTAAGATTTGTAAAAAAATATGTAGCAGATATATATGATCATAAATGGGTCTATTTTTGTTTGCCCTTAGGTATTTTCAGACCCCTTGCTGTGATAGTTTACATGGCAGTTATAAACGTCTCTAAAAACATAGGGAAATTTTCTTCTTACATTATTCAAAATACTAGTTTCTGGTTTATAGCAACTAACACCATTTTACCCTCAACCTGCTTTTTCAAACTGCTGCCTTTTTTCATTGAGTGAATCCTGGTCGTTGAAAAATTCAGATTTATTTCCTCTATTCTTTATTTTTGTATTTACATCTTATATCTATTTTCTTGAGTCCTATGGCCTCACAAAATGCTTTTGAATAGCAGAGCTGCAGAGATGATGGGGAGGTCAGCTATGTTAATTTCAAAGTGCCCCAGTCTTCAGTGTGAGGTTGCCTAGCAACCCATCACTCAGGCCTCCTTTGTGGATGCGAGAAGAGGAAGCAATTCTCCCGTACACTCTCAAGCCGAGATGGTTTTATAAAGTGAAAAACCTTTTGCAAAGGCTTCAGCACAACCCCTATCTCTCCGTTTCTGCCCACTTTGTGCACTTCACACATGATGAGAGAAATGGTCCACCTTTTGATGCCTTAGATCTGATACAGATATAAAATGGAGCTATACACGCTACGGTCAAACAGTGGAAGTGACCTGTATCCCTACGTTAAGCTGAAACACATTAATTAAATCTCTCGTCATCCCTTTTCTTACATGAAAGCATACTTTCCCCTCAAGTTCTAAAAGCCAGTTATGTTAAATGAAACTGCAACTGCCTGCTGAGCATCAGTTACCATAGCGACGTGAGGCAGGAGTATTTTTCTCCTTAGGCACAGGATGGCTGAAGTGTGTTCAATCAGGGACTCAAGCAGCATGCTGACTAGAAATCAGGCATCTGGGAAGAATCTGCTCTATTCCTTTTTCTCTACACTAACTTGAAAAAATAAATAACCCCTCTGCTATTCCCCCAAAGCTATTAGCTTTTTAGAAGTGAACTTCAGTGGGTGGCAGAAGTGCCCTACCTTAGGGCATACAGGAAAAGGGAGAACAATGACACATGCTAGTAAAGTCCATGTGAACAGCTGAGCCACGCAGAGATGAGTGCTATAGAAGATAAGCTGCCCTTTCAGACATTCTGAAAATACACAGCAAAAATAACAGCTAGAAATCCATGTATTTCCACATTGTAAAAACACTGATGTTCAATTTTTGAACGGTTTATGACCCCCTGAACTTATCTGCTAGGCAGCCAATGCTATTCAGGAGCACATTAGGATTCAGATCCATATTGGTCTGTGAAGAGTCTATAATTGATAGTTAAATCAGGTATAAGGCAAAACGCTTTGTGCCATTCTCACTTGCCTCCAAATATGGTTGAGAAGAGAGAGGCAGTAGAGCATAGTGAGCTTTAGAGTCAGACAAGCTGGCTTAGCATTCTCTGCCACTATCAGCAGTGTGATTTGGGGAAAGTTCCTTTCATTCTCTAAGTCCCGATTTCCTAACATTTAAAATGGGAATAAAAAGAGGATTGTTGACAGTGTGAAATAAGAAAATACTTGTAAAAAAAATATGTAAAATAGTTGGCATTAATAAGGATTCAAATACTGATGACAGCTGGCGTTATGAACTTGGCTTATCAATCACAGTGTTCAGTCATCATTGAACACCTGGGCCACACCCAGCATTGTGCTTTATGTGTGAGGGATATTGAGGTCCCATCAAAAAGAAGGCAGCCAAGTTTGGGGATGCCAACTGCTGGTTATGCACCCTGTGGACACTTCAATTTGGTACATGATTCCCACCAATATTCTGTCCATACGGACGTGGCACTCCTCATGGTTTACCTCCAGGGCCAATTCACGGGGAAAAGTCTCACTGCTACTTTACAGTTAAATTTTGCTATTTTACCCAAACTCGTGTTACCAGCACCCTTAGTCACCATAGACTGGAGATCACCTTCCAAGGGCAGAGTTAAAATAACAGGCAACCACCAGAGAATGCACTTCCAAAAGATCTGCCCAACTGTTTTCAGCAATGAAACAACATGGAAAGTATGTGAACTCCCAAAGTGCCTATCTTGGACTCTCTTTTCTGGCAACGGTATATCTTCTGGTGATTTACTAACAAATCATTGACATAATTCCTAAAAGTATAACCTCTTAATTCAGATCATTAGTCTAACCCCTTTATTTTAGACATACGGAATGGAGCTCAGGGACATTGATTGATTTATCCAGTTCATATGGATATATGTGTATATATGCATAATACATACACACATGACACTACACAGACGTGCATACACACTCATAAATATACACTCATATCTATAAAGAGAGAATAAGTTCTATAGATTTTTTTTTCATGTTTATCTCAAAGTCAATTCCAAGCTCCTCATTATTAATAGTGACTATAATTTGCAAGTAACAGAAACCAACATAAGATGGCCTGAGTTATGTGTAAAAACCCAAGGATCATGGAGGCTTACTAAGGTCTGTACGGAAGCTAAGAGGCAGGAAGCAACTGGAACCAGGGACTGGAATGTCTGCTGCTTTGGGCATTTCTGTATTCATCTGTTCACCCATTTACTAAGTCAGGTCATTCAACAAATACTCACTGAAGACCGATTCTGTGCCCGACGTTGAACCCTCACTGAGCAGACGTGTTCTTCAGCTCTCACAGATATTTCACTGCTCCCGTTCGTGTTACAAATTTAGCCATATGCAGTAAGTCAAGTATACAGTCCCTTAGCCCGGACCCCACCTCACTCTGGGGAGGAGGTTGGGCACCCAGTGAAACAAGTCGCTCAGATCTACCTCTATGGATCAGAAAGTTGCTGGGCAGACAATCCCACAGGCTACTCTACAAGCATGTCGTCTGATCCCTTTGCACCTCTCCCTCCAAAGTACTTAAGCCAGTATTTTTTTTAAAAAAAAGTACCCAGGCACTAGCATAGCTGACCAACTACACAAAAAAAGCACAAATTTCAGTTTAAAAAATGGAGAAAATAAATTTCATTAATAAAATAATTTTCAGTGTGGTAAATTATTCGTTCAAAATCATTCTTCCACCTGTTTTCTTCCTACCAGATTTCTAAAAAACCCAAACCCGGACATACAAAGGGCTGTACTACTTCAGTTTAACCAGGAGATTATTGGAGTTTGTGTAGTCTAGAGTCTCAACAACTTGGTAACTGCCTAGGCCAGTACTTTTCCAAATCAGGGAGAAAGCCTCCATAAAGACCCGTGTTTCTCCAAATTGATTAGTAAGCTATTTCAAAAAGTATGTTGATAATATAACAAGACTTTTGACCTTTATATTCCTTCCTCTGTGCAAGTTGACTCTTAAATTTACACATTATTATCAGGTAAAAGGAAGCCATTAACCATTATCCCAGCTCATTGAAAGAGAGGGAGATGCTGGGAGGGGAATAAATCAGGCTGGATCCATAAAGTGCTGAAGGATTCCTTGTTACGCCATCCCATTAAGTGTCTAGGACTCCTCCTTCTCTCCCCCTACCTGCCTTCTGTTTCTTTTTTTTTTTTTTTTTTTTAAGAATGTCCAACTTGGGTAGTACTAACTGTATACTATTCTAAGAGATTTACATGTATTAACCACTTTAATCCTCAAAACAACCCTGTGAGGTAGGTGCTATGATCTCTATTTTGAAGTTGAGGAAACTGAGTCAGGAGAGGGCAAGTAACTCAGCCAAGGCCACAGAGGTAGGAATGGATGGAACTGGGGTTAAGACCAAGGCAGCCTGGCTCCAGAGCCTGTGCTCTTAACCCCAACTCCAAATCACCTCCCTTGTACACAGTTTATCCAAAACAAACATATAGCTGCAGCCAACTCAAAATGTGCCGTGCCACTGGTAGACAGGGAAAGCCCAGACACATTTCTAACACGAACAATCCAAAGACTTCATCATTACCTGCCTTCTTTTTCTTGAGCTTACATGTGTCCTGGGGCATTGTGAGGTGAGGGTAAGTTAGAAACCAAGCAAAATTTAAGGAAATGTATAGGAATCATTTTTTCAGGAAGGACCCAAACAAGATGTTAGCTGATGGACTGAAATCTTCAGGAGAAGCAGAAGGCAAGTACAGCTAACTGAGCCCCAGGAGCAGGGGATGCTCTTTTGGATAAAACTTAAGGCTGGTCTGCTCAGTGAGCAGAGACAGTGATATCTCTGCTCCTATGAGTAGGACCGTATCTTGCCAGCACACACTTGGGCAAGAATATTGCAAGGTTGCCCAAGGTCCCATCTGCATAGTTATAGCCACCACCCATTGCCCCTTCTCCCTCACCCCCCTACTCATTTATACATGGTGTTTTCCTCTCTCTTCTTCTTGTCTGTCCCCATCCTAGAACCTCTTCCTTGCCTGGAGTGAAGCCCTGTGCTTTTTTCTGTTTCTGTTCAAGATATTTTCTTGATGCCCCAAATTCTCTTGTTCTGGCTTCTAGCCGAAGTATTTTGTCCTCTTTCATATAACTAATCTAAAAAAGAAAATCTCTTCAATATTCAGATTTTTTAAATAATAAACTTTGATGGCACATCAGACCCCAAATCTAATCAATGACGTGAACAACAACAAAATGTCTACTTTTGCTCAAGTAGCAGGAGGAGCTTAAAATCCCAACTCGTTGAGTGAAGTTAGGAAAGAAGAACAGAACAGTTGGTTCTGAATTAAAATTGTAACAGGAATGGAATATCTACAATTCAAAAGATATTACTAAAGAGTCAGAAAAGTAAAAAGTGTGCTTTGAAGAGTTCCTGTGTCATGCTGGCCTTCCTACATCAATCATTTCCCTCCTTCTTTCATGTAGATAGATGCGCGCTGCCTGACCTGGACTTCTATCTGTCATCAGCAGAACAGGACCATCTGGAGTCAGAACAGATCATCAATCCTTCCACACATCCAAGTTACTTTATATTAATTTAACAAATATAATGCAACTGAGAAGACATTGTCAAATTCCTCTGGTGGTTCTGTCTGATTTCTGTTAGGGATCCATGACAACTCAGAGTGATGTGAGTGATGCCATGATGTCAGGGAAAAAGCCTGCCTTAGGAGTCTGTATTAGTTTCCTATTGCTGTAGTAACAAATCATCACAAACTGAGTGGCTTGAAACAACACAAATTTATTTTCTTAGACTTCTGGCTTCCAGAAGTCTAAAATGGGTCTCATGTAAGGGGAGAAAATCAAGGTGGCAGTAGAGCCGTGTTTCTTCTGGAGGCTCTAGGGGAGAATTTGTTCCTCGATGCTCCCAGCTTCTAGAGGCTGTATGCATTCTTTGGCCCATGGTCACATGACTGACCTCTGCTTCCATCATCACATCTCCTCTGACTTTCCTGTCTCCCTCTTTCCCTAATAAGGACCCTTGTGATTATATTGGGTCCACCTGGAAATGCAATATAATCTCTGCATCTCAAGGTCCTTAACTTGATCATGTCTGCAAAGTCCCTTCTGCCATGTAAGTTAACACATTCATAGGTTCTGAGGATTAGGATATTAATATCTTGGCAGGGTGGGGGTTGGATTTCTCTGTAAGCCACATGGTCTGACATAATTGGAGACTTTACTTCCTGGAAATCAGAAAGACTGATTTCTAGTCCATGATTAGGAATTTCAGTCAGAGGAGTTGGTGGGGGGATTGTTGGTGTCTGGGTTTGACCTTGGCTTACTTTAGACTATAGTCCCAAATCCTGGTCCTGGACTATAGGGTTTTACAATGAGGAGCACTGGCTTTTAGTTAGACTAACCTGGGTTTTCAACTCCGCCACCTAGGAACTCTGAGAACTTGGGCAAGCCCCTTGGCCTCTCTGAGCTTCATCTTTTATGGGATGTTCTAGGAGAAACAGACTCAGACAGAGACTTGCCCACATGAGTGCTCTTGGGAGTAACACTGGTAAGGGAGTGAGGGAAGCAGGATTGGACTGGAATGAAGTCATAAGACAGGCTCCAGCTGGTCCCACAGGAACTCTGTTGCTGGGATGACCCTTCAGCATTGTCTCCCTGTAGGGCAAACGAGCCAGGCATTGTTACCACCTGCCATGGCTGGGACAAGGGTGAGGAGAGGGAGGCACTCGCCTCAAGGACAAAATTTAGGGGTGCCAAAAACTCAGTAACCAAGATAAATGATATTTTATTGCACTATTTTTAAAAATCTAAGTTAATGCAAAATTCCACAATGAACAAAATACTGAACATATTGAGTAAAGACAGTATAAGTAAGAGTGCTGTGCAGGGTCACAAATGATCCTCAAGCAAAAGGATGAATCGGTCATTATTGATATTGTTTTTATTTTAAATTGTGATATTTTGAGCATTATGGACTGTTTGCATTTTTGATTTTTAAAAATAGTGCATTAAAATATTATTTATCTTGATTTGAGTTTTTTGACACTCCCTTTAATCTAGCACTGAGGCCTATTCCTCACTTGCTTCACTCTCCTACTGGCCATGTGTTGTGTGCAGGCTGTCCCTCCCCTCCCTCCAGGAGGGGGGACGATCTTAGGCCAAGGATCATTCCTGCGGCTTAGCTGTAAGCTGTAAGCCATCTGCAGCCAACACTACTGGCACCTGGGGAAAGTAATACCTTGATCCTGAATAGGGAGATGGGACCTATCACAGCATCCACTGGCAGGATGATGATGCCTACCTATAAGGAGGTTGCTTTGTCATATAGTTTTTCCCTCATTGGGATAGAAAGATAGCCATGCAGCACTTGTGTGGCTACTAAAGCTAATTGTTTCAGATGCTAGTGAATGTGGTCACAGCCAAACCTTGGCCTGACCTCTTCCTTCCACCTTCCTGACAGCCAAACATGTGAGTGAAAGGTCTAGATTATTTACTTGGACCTGAGTCTGCCATTAATACTACTGTCAACATATGGCTTTGATTTATGGTTTATTAGCTTTGGTTAGAATTGCTGAGCAAATATGCTAAAGTGAAACTTTTCTATCCCATGGCCTGACTAGACCCTTATTCCCAGACAGCCTCCTTATGCTAGTGATCACAACCAAGTGGTGGATAGGCATAACTACTTCACTACTACAAGAAAAAAATATATAGATATCAATGATATAGATATAGGTATCAGTCAAAGTGCAAGCCCTACCAAATGTGGGATTATGAATACCCTTGGTGAATCTAGCCTATACACACCATGTACTAGAAGCTTGTTAACCTGTCATGAAGTAAAAATATAAATTCTTTTTTTGTTCAAAGATTACTGATTTTCAAAATGGGAAGGGGTTTATAACCCCTGGGGGTTGTGTCAGAATCCCCTGAAGAATGTGTTAAACTCCACCATCCCTTCTCAACTTCCCTATGAACTAACAGCCATAAAAGGAGAAATCGACAGCAACACAACAATAGTGGGGGGCTTTAAGACCCCACTTTCATCAATGGACAGATCATCCAGGCAGAAAATCAATAAGGAAACACAGGCCTTAAATGACACATTAGACCAGATGGACTTAATTGATATTTATAGAGCAGTCCACCCAAAAGCAGCAGAATACACATTCTTCTCAAGTGCAAATGGAACATTCTCAAGGATTGATCACATGCTAGGCCACAAAGCGAGCCTCGGTAAATTTAAGAAAATGGAAATCATATCAAGGATCTTTTCCAACCACAGCACTATGAGATTAGAAATTAACTACAAGAAAAAAACTGTAAAAAACACAAATATGGGGAGGCTAAACAATATGCTACTAAACAACCAATGGATCACTAAAGAAATCAAAGAGGAAGTCAAAAATACCTAGAGACAAATGAAAACTAATGCACAATGATCCAAAACCTATGGGACATAGCAAAAGCAGTTCTAAGAGGGAAGTGTATAGCAATATATTCTTACCACAGGAAACAAGAAAAAGCTCAAATAAACAACCTAACTTACACCTAAAGCAACTAGAGAAGGAAGAACAAACAAAACCTAAAGTTAGTATAAGGAAAGAAATCATAAAGGTCAGAGCAGAAATAAATGAAATAGAGTTGAAGAAAACAATACAAAAGATCAATGAAACTAAAAGATGGTTCTCTGAAAAGATAAACAAAATTGAAAAACCTTTAGCCAGACTCATCAAGAAAAAAAAAGAGAGGGCTCAAATCAACAAAATTAGAAATAAAAAAGGAGAAGTTACAACAAACACCACAGAAATAAAGGGATCATATGGAACTATTACAAGCAACTATATGCCAATAAAACGGACAACGTAGAAGAAATGAACAAATTCTTAGAAAGATACAATCTCCCAATACTGAAATAGGAAGAAATAGAAAATATGAACAGACCAATCGCAAGTATTGAAATACAAACTGTGATTTTAAAACTCCCAACAAACAAAAGTCCAGGACCAGATGGCTTCACAGGTAAATTCTATCAAACATTTAGAGAAGACTTAACACCTATCCTTCTGAAACTATTCCCAAAAATTGCAGAGGAAGGAACATTCCTAAACTCATTCTAAAGGCCACCATCACCATGACACCAAAACCAGACAAAGATACCACCAAAAAAAGAAAATTACAGACCAGTATCACTGATGAACATCAGTGCAAAAATACTCAACAAAACACTGCAAAGCTATATCCAACAATACATTAAAAGGATCATACACCATAATCAAGTGGGATTGATCCCAGGGATGCAAGGATTCTTCAATATCTGCAAATCAATCAGCATGGTGCACAAAAAATTGAAGAATAAAAACCACATGATCATCTCAATAGATGCAGAAAAAGCTTTTAACAAAATTCAACACCCATTTATGATAAAAACTCTCCAGAAAGTGGGCATAGAGGGAACCTACCTCAACATAATATAGGCCAAATATGACAAACCTACAGCTAACATCATACTCAATGGTGAAAACCTGAAAGCATTTCCTCTAAGATCAGGAACAAGACAAGGATGTCCACTCTCACCACTTTTATTCAACATAGTTTTGGAATCCTAGACACAGCAATTAGAGAAGAAAAAGAAATAGAAGGAATCCAAATTGGAAAAGAAGAAGTAAACCCATTACTCTTTGCAGATGACATGATAGTATACATAGAAAATCCTTAAGATGCTACCAGAAAACTACTAGAGCTCATCAATGAAGTTGGTAAAGTTCCAGGAGACAAAATTAGTGCACAAAAATCTCTTGCATTTCTATACACTAACAATGAAAGATCAGAAAAAGAAATTAAAGAAACAATCCCATTTACCATCACATCAAAAAGAATAAAATACCTAGGAATAAACCTACCTAAGGAGGCAAAAGTTCTGTAACTCTGAAAATTATAAGATGCTGATGAAAGAAACTGAAGATGGAAAGATGGAAAGATATACCATGTTCTTGGATTGGTATAATCAATATTGTCACAATGACTATACTACCCAAGGCAATCTACAGATTCAATGCAATCCCTATTGAATTACCAATGACATTTTCCACAGAACTAGAACAAAATATTTAAAAATTTGTATGGACACACAAAAGACCCCGAATAGCCAAAGCAATCTTGAGAAAGAAAAAT
The DNA here is from genome assembly GCF_964374135.1 of Grampus griseus. NCBI lineage: Eukaryota > Metazoa > Chordata > Mammalia > Artiodactyla > Delphinidae > Grampus > Grampus griseus. The sequence continues at coordinate 65,783,297 of NC_139001.1, forward strand.
GGAGCTGGAGGGATCAGGCTCCCTGACTTCAGACAATACAACAAAGCTACAGTCATCAAAACAGTAATGGTACTGGCACAAAAACAGAAATATAGATCAATGGAACAGGATAGAAAGTCCAGAAATACAACCATGCCCCTATGGCCAATTAATCTATGACAAAGGAGACAAGACTATACAGTGGAGAAAAGACAGTCTCTTCAGTAAATGGTGCTGGAAAAACTGTACAGCTATCTGTAAAAGAATGAAATTAGAACATTCTCTAACACCATATACAAAAATAAACTCAAATGGATTAAATATCTAAGTGTAAGACTGGACACTGTAAAACTCTTAGAGGAAAACATAAGCAGAACACTCTTTGACATAATTCACAGCAATATCTTTTTGGATCCATGTCCTAGAGTAATGGAAATAAAAACAAAAATAAACAAATGGGACCTAATTAAACTCAAAAGCTTTTGCACAGCAAAGGAAACCATAAACAAAACAAAAAGACAGCCCACAAAATGGGAGAAAATATCTGCAAACGATGCTATTGACAAGGGGTTATTCTCCAAAATCTACAAACAGCTCATGCAGCTCAATATCAGAAAAACAAATAACTCAGTCAAAAAACGGGCAGAAGACCTAAATAGACATTTCTCCAAAGAAGACATACAGATGGCCAAGAGGCACATGAAAAGATGATCAACACTGCTAATTATTGGAGAAATGCAAATCAAAACTACAATGAGATATCATCTCACACCAGTCAGAATGGCTGTCATCAAAAAGTCTACAAATAGTAAATGCTGGAGAGGGTGTGAAGAAAAGGGAACCCTCTTGCGCTGTTGGTGGGAATGTAACTTGATACAGCCACTATAGAACAGTATGGAGGTTCCTTAAAAAACTAAAAATAGAGCTACCAAATGATCCAGCAATACCATTCCTGGGCATATATCTACAGAAAACCATGGTTCACAAGGATACATGCATTCCAATGTTCATTGCAATGCTGTTTACAATAGCCAAGACATGGAAGCACCTAAAGGTCCGTCAACAGAAGAATGGATAAAGAAGATGTGGTACATATATAATATACAATGGTATATTACTCAGCCATTAAAAAGAACAAAACAATGCCATTTGCAGCAACATGAATGGACCTATCCATTAGTATGAAATTATCATACTAAGTGAAGTAAGTCAGACAGAGAAAGTCAAATATCATTCATCTGTGGAATTTAATTTTAAAAAGTGATACAAATGAACTTATTTACAAAACAGAAACAGACGTACAGATATTGAAAACAAACTTATGGTTACCAAACGGGAAACGTAGTGGGAAGGGATAAATCAGGTGTTTGGGATTAACATACACACACTACTATACATAAGATAGGTAACCAACAAGGACCTACTGTATAGCACAGGGAACTCTACTCAATATTCTGTGATAACCTATATGAGAAAAGAATCTGAAAAAGAATGAATCTATGTATATGTATAACTGAATCACTTTGCTGTATAGCTGAAACTAACACAACATTGTTAATCAACTATACTGAAATATAAAATAAAAATTTTTTAAAAAAAACTTCCCACTGGAGAGAGGTTCTAACACTTAACATTGTCTCCTACAAAAGATTTCATGATTACTTAACGAGTCACTGTCACTGTTGGGAAAATAATATCTACATCAGGTGTACTGAAGCATAAAAGTAAAGAACCAGTGTTACAAACTGTTGACGCAAGTGCACATGAAACAAAACAGCGGCAAAACATTGCATAATTAACTTACATGCATAGAGGTATATGAAAAATATAACTGCAGCTTTTTCACGAGCCAAATTTCAACAACAGCTATCGAATGGTATTGAGAAAGCACATCGTTTGTAGAAACAGCCTTTTTTCAAGCATACTGAGGTTTTAAATTTTTATATATTAGCTGAAGGATAAAACGGTACTTTATATTTTAATAATTCACCATCGCATTGGGAAATGAACATTGTTGACACTGCCTTTTGCTTCTTGACTTGATACTAGTTCTGTAGCTTTTTTTTTGCCTTCTCTTTCTTTAAATAACTTCGCATCCTTACTAATGCAAACCTCACATTGATTGTGATGAAAGCAGCAACAGAATTTCTGGACACCGTGTCCTCTTCAGATAATGCACCTCTACAGTGAATCCGTTTTTCTAATTTTGTCGATCATTTACCAAAGTGTACATCCTAAAATGTATCCTGTAAATGATTTTTCACCTGTGAGCTTATTTTATTTCCCTTAGACAGTTTTCTCTGTGGTTTTAACATCTTCTGGGGAAAGGTGGTGATTCTTTATATTTAGTTTAAAAAATTCTCCCTGATTGCCTTTTAAATCCAGCAGTCACTTCTCTTTCCTCATGATAATAGTTTCTTTTATGAGCTGAAAGCACTTTTTTTTTGGTGGTGGTGTTTTGCTGTACTCCTAGTTGATTATACAGTATCGTCACTGTTGCTCAGTGCATAAGTCTTTGAGGTTTCAACTATAGTGTCCAAATCATGAGCTTCCGTCACCGTCACTGACGAAAACTTCAGCTTTTCAGCTGGTCTTTGGAACAACATTATTTACTGCCTTTATTATAATGTTGTCAGACAGTTGTGTATCTAGATGATCTGATGGAGGTTACACCTCAGAATCATCTTTGGAATTCCAAAGATTTATTTTCCTCTTGTTCATTAGAAAGGAAAAAAGAAAATACACCATGAACTAAGGAGTCTGCATGATAGTTATCTTTTTGTATTTTTCCCTCCGTACCCTTCTAATTTAAACTAAGATAGTGTATAACTAAATGCCCACTCACATTTCACATGTATTTTTTTTTTAAAACAACTCCTTCTATACATCAAGAGGGAGAAAATACCAATATTTTCAGAAACCTGGGAATAAGTTTGAGACCTAAAATATTAAAGGGAAGTTTTAGACAAGTTAATCTTGAAAGTATTAAACTGAAATAAATTACAAAATAAATTATGGTAACATAGATGAGTTGTTGACCTTTAATGTGGAAAATATAAGGACGATGTTTTGAATTTAATGGATTGTAGATATTTTCATTACTGTCATATTATGCTTTAATAGTGGCTTTCTACTGGACATTCTGAAATCAAGTTTTTAAAGTTACATTACATTTTTAATTGCCATTATAGTCCTTCTAATTTCTATGTATACCAGAAGAAAAAAATTAGATATACATTTATTTTCGCATGTACCATTATTGAAAAGTTTTTATGGTACTACGAAATGCATCAAGTATGGATTACTTAATTTCTGTCACAAATAGTGAACTGATTCGATTATGTTTGATAATTTTCTTCCTTGAAAATTATCACCTATCACTTGTTGGTAATCTTATCTGAATGTAGCTCAGAAATATGCCTAAATGCTTTGTCACTTTTAAAGGAATGGGGTTCTTTTGGGGTTGGGGGGGAACTATGTATTACATGTAAATTTGTGATACAATATTTGTGGCTTGTGAGTGTAATGAATATGTTAGATTTACACAAAAATATTGTCTTAGTATGACATCAGAGTTGACTGTACATTATTATTTAATAACATTAAAGAAATGAAGGTAGGAATTAGAAGATAACCTTGCAGCATTTTTCATTCCTTTCAGAAAAATAACCTGTGAACCCTTGCAAAAGGATCTTCCGTTAAACTGGTTTAGGACATTACTGGATTAGAAGAGAGTGATTGTAGCAGCCCAGCATATTGCAGTTTATGTTTTTTAGACTTTGTGTCACTCTCCTGTTTCCCCTCTGACTGTGCTTACACAGTGAGAACCACTCGCAGAGGCATTCAGTGGTCCTCGTGCTGTTCAGATGGTCATTTGAACGGGCAGTGCATGACGTGGTGCAGAGCCCAGACCACGCAACCCTTCTTCAACTCTAATAGTTGCACTTCTGCAAAGAGGGATGGTGTCTGATGCTTAAGGGAGACTAAGTTGGGGGCATTCAGACCAATGCAGAAATGGTTTCACCACTGAGCTTCTGTGACCAGCCTGGGTAGTCAGTTCTATCTTCTTTCATAGTGACTAACTGGGGCCAAATGGTAATTACTATTATTTTTCTTTCATTCTTAAAAATGAGATTAAAATGTTTACTAGTTAAGGCTTTTGGGGAGAGATTAAGGGAAGGGATATTGTGCTCTACAATTTATAGACTATCTACCAGGAAGAGGGCACTGTATTTGGTATATGAAAAGCTTCTGTTTGCAGGTTGACTTTGAGATGCTGTCAGCCATGCTAATAGTGCCACTTCAGAGGACCTCCAAAGAAAAGTCGGTCACTGTAATTTTGATACAATTCTGCTGAGTCTGTGGACATAGTCTCATTCATGACACTCTATATCTGGAGAGTAGCATTCTAATGAGAAAAATGCCTGGGAAGTTCTACTGCTATCTCTTCAGATTAAGTAATGTTTGTAATTTCCAATGCTAAACTTGGCTGTTGTTGTAACTAGGAGCAAATAAAATTCAGATTTTGTTAGTCTCTGAAAATTCTGGCAGTAGCAGAAGAGAGAAAAGAAAATATTTACTTTGAACTCATTAGTAAAATACAGGAACTGGACAATAAAATAGGTACTACTAAAATTCTATCCAGTGCTTTTTGTTGATCACCTTGTAGAATGAAATGAACTATGAACTCCAAATAGGATATATATATATATATATATATATTAGTAGATAGAAAAATCCTAATAAAAATCATGACAGTTTGATTTAAATAATTTTGAACAGAAGGGATACCACTAAGCTTTTAGAGTTTCCCTTGGGTATGTGGGTATGCGCACACAGACACACCCCCCTACCTGGAAGTAAGGAGAAAATAATTTCTCTCCATGGTTGTCATGAAACCCATGGATTTTTTTCCCATAGGAGAGGATGTGTCTGCAGCAGGCATGGGGATGGCCAAGGAAGGGTGGAACAGCTAAAAAAAAATCATAGCAGAAAGAAGTAACAGAAGGCAGAGAGAGAAGATACCAATAAAAGGCGCATTGGGTTTATAAACACGTAGAAGTTTAGGGCTATCATCATTTCCTAAAGGAACAGATAAATGAAGTAATTTCTTATTCACTTCATTTTTTCTTTTTCCTCCATCTACCTGCTACTTATCAAAATAGGCAAAAAATATTTTGAGCCAAATGATCACATTTATTGTGGGGCATACTTCCTCAAATTGTAGCCAAGTGTGATAATTATATTTAAGGCAAGGACACGTACCCTATTTTTTTCTGTTTTGTTTGTTTGGTTTGCTTTCATTTGTTTATTCATTCATTTATCATTTTCAACTCATGTAGAAATTCATTTATAATTTCAGTCTAGTGTTTCTAAAACACTAGACTGAAATTATATTCTGAGCCTGATGTCTAAATAATGTCAAATGTGTATGATTGTTTGGAAAGGAATATATCAACAATTCCTAGTAATTTATTCCTTGGGGAATCAGACTGACCGGTATAAAACAAAACAAAACAATTCCATTGGTTTGCCCTGCCTTGTTGAGCTGGATATCCACACAGACCTGAGTACGCAGTCCCATAGCCTTTGGTTGGAGAATATGAGTGGGATGCACCATAAAATCCAGGCTGAAGGGCCCTTTGGGCTGTTTATACAGAGTAATGATCTACCGCAAGATTGCTCTGCTCAAATGGAAAATTTTTGTCAAACAGATTCCCTTCCATTAAGACAAGACTAATGCACAAGTTCTAATACCTTGCCAAAACATTAGTCATTGTGTCTTCTCTAAATACAAACCTAAGAAATTATCCATTTTATTTTTAGAAACAATTTCCCTCCAGTCCCCTCAGCTTTTGAGAGTGCATTATCCTGATGTGTCTCCTCTCCCAATAAAAAGTTGGGTACCCTTATTTAGTATCTCAGGTCGGCATAAGGTCTTTAGCCAATAATAATAGAGCTTCATTCCACAGCAATTTTAGTTATCTTTTGGGGGACCACAGCAATTTTAGTTATCTTTTGGGGGACCTCAAGGGCTGAGAGATGAGTTAAACATACCCTTTAGTTCATAATGTACAATCATCAGTCTGGTCGAGGCCCGTTGCTTGTTTTCCTTTACATGTTTTTTCAGTTCATTCCACCCCCTATCCCCCTCATCCCTTTTTCCCCTCCCTACAGATGGCCATTTTAATGAGTTTGATATATATTATTAAATATGTAAATATCTTTGAAAAATAAATTTGTTATGTGTATGCATGTTTTAATCTACATAAGTGGTACTGTAACAACAGACCTCATTCTCTGCCAATTTATTCACTCAATGTTATGTTTTTTTATTCACTCAATGCTATGTATTTTAAGATGGTGCTATACGTACCAATTCATTGCTTCTAATCACTGCGTATTATTCCACAGTATGTATCCAACACATTTTACTTACCTATTCCCCTAACAATAGATCTAGATTGACACCTAGCTCCCAGCTCCTACAGACTATGTAGTAGAATCTAGTGCTGGGTCTTGGGTATACAAGGGCTAAATTTCTCCAAATACTGCAGACTGATCTCATCAATTCTAAACAATTATTAACCTTGTACAAAGTTTCCCACGTCTACCTAGCACTTGGTATTTTTGAAGGTTCTAATTTTTACAAATCTGATGAGTATAAAGGGACATCTCATTCTGATTTGTGCCTCTCTGATTACTAGTGAGGATGACCATTCTACTGCATACTTATTAACCATTTGGAGTTCTCATCTGTGAATTGCCTTTTCACATCTTTTCCCAATATTTAAATTTGTTTTACAACGTAGCATATTCAGTGTTTTTTTCTAATACAAAATGATAGGAGTGAATTGGGATAGTTGCCTGTATATCCTTGGGCTTAAAACATTGCATGAAAGTTGGAAATCAGATTGTTTGGGAGAATTTCCAGATAGTGCGAACTGTTAAATATGGGTCTCAATCACAGTTTCACAACTTAATTGCTAGCTGACTTGGAGAACGTTACTCTATCTCTGTATGTCTCTGGTTGCAATGATGGGTATGTGTGTGTGTCTGTGCATGTGTGTGTGTGTGTAAAATAGGAGAAATAATACTTGTGGCCTATTATGAAAGGCCTATTGTTCTTCATTTAAGATTATTTATATGAAGTTTGTGGTATTGTACATGGACTATTGTAGGGGCTCCATAAAGTCAGTTTCTTCCTATTCTGTCTGACATATATGAGGAACTCAATAAATGGAAGCTCACTTATTCAGTTTATTATTGAGAATATTATTTATTTCATTCATGTTTTTATTTATTGAGAAAATTTCTCATATATATTCATTATAAATTCTCAATTATTGAGAATTTTATTGACATAGTATTCATGTCATCATCATCATCATTGTATATTGGGAGAGTTTAGGAAAAGCCTTATCTAAAGATAAATATAGATCACCTGTCTTTTTTTAAACATCTTTATTAGAGTAAAATTGCTTTACAATGTTGTGTTAGTTTCTGCTGTATAACCAAGTGAATCAGCTATATGTATACACATATCCCCATATCCCCTCCCTCTTGTGTCTCCCTCCCACCCTCCTTATCCCACCCCTCTAGGTGGTCACAAAGCACCGAGCTGATCTCCCTGTGCTATGCAGCTGCTTCCCACTAGCTATCTATTTTACATTTGGTAGTGTATATATGTCAATGCCACTCTCTCACTTTGTCCAAGTTTACCCTTCCCCCTCCCTGTGTCCTTAAGTCCATTTTCTACTTCTGCATCTTTATTCCTGTTCCTAGGTTCTTCAGAACCAATTTTTTTTTTTAGATTCCATATATATGTGTTAGCATACAGTATTTGTTTTTCTCTTTCTGACTAGATCACCTGTCTTTTTAAGCTCTTTTCCAGTCCTATGTGTTCATAGAATTCACACATATAAATTTGCTTAAACCTTAGTGGCAATGAGTTGTCAGATTTCTTACATTCCCTCTCAGGTCAGATAAATATTTGATGTTTGCTATTTAAAAAAAGTCTTACAAGATAATTTCTTTGGATGTTTCTACACAGATTTTAAAATCACCAAATTAAGTCAAAAAATAAAATCCAGAAGCTTTAACTAAGGCTATATTCCTTCCCTCCCTCCTCCCTCCCTCCCAGTGGGGGATTAATTATTTTTATAGCTTCTTTATAACCTAACAAACATCTTATATTAGTTATTTCTTGCTGTGTCCTGAATCATCATAAACTTAATGTCTTAATAAAACAGCACACATTTATTATCTCACAGCTTCTGTGAGTCTGGAGTCTGGGCATGGCTTAGTTGGGTCTTTTGCTTAGGGTCTCACAAGGCTGCAAGCAAGATGTCAGCTGGGCTGAATTCTCAGCTGGAGGCTAAACTAGGAAAGAACTGCTAAGTTCATTCAAGTTGTTGGCAGAATCCATTTCCTTGCAGTTGTAGGACTGAGGGTCCTGGCTCCTTGTTGAGCATCGGCTGGGGGTTGCCCTCAACTCCTAGCAGCCACCCCTATTCCTAGAGGCCACCTGCAACTCCTTGCCATATGGGCTTGCCCTTGGCTTATTTCAACAAGCCAGCAAATTAGGAAACTATTTTTTTCTTTACATTTATTTTTACCTCTAACTCTTATTCCTAAACATACTTTTTATAAATGCCATTTTTTCATCCCAATTTCTACGTGAGTTCCTCTGTCTGTTTCTGCTTCCTTTCCTCTTTCATTCTGCAGATGTTTACTTAGCCCTCTTTATAGTTCCAAACACTATTTTAAATACTGGGGATACAATGGTGTAAAGAAATACCCAATAAGTCATCTTCACAGAGCTTACAGATTACAGGGAACCAAAATTATAAATGACAACTATAATATAGTGTCACATATATTATCAGCCAGAAAGCCCAAGGTGATGGGCAGGCATGTAGGAGGAATACCCAAACTGTTCTGGAGGGGAAAGGAAAAACTTCTTAGAGGAAGTGACCACATTTTAGTTAAAAACCTAAAATAGTAGTAAAAGAGCAGAATGTAAAACTGTATACTAAGGACCAAACATTTATTGTGACCTAAACAGCAAGCAGAATTGCCTGTATTTTCACCTGTCTGCTTGAAATTATAGCTTAAACCTCAATCAATTAAGTACATAAGAAAAAACTAAAAATAGAACTACCATATGATTCAGCAATCCCATTCCTGGGCATATATCAGGAGAAAACCATAATTCAAAAAGATACATGCACCCCAATGTTGATCGCAGCCAAGACACGGAAGCAACCTAAATATTCCTCAACAGAGGAATGATAAAGAAGATGTGGTACATGTATACAATGGAATATTACTCAGTCCTAAAAAAGAACAAAATAATGCCATTTGCAACAACATGGATGGGACTAGAGATTATCATACTAAGTAAGGCAGAAAGAGAAAGACAAATATCATACGATATCACTCCTATGTGGAATCTACTTTTTAAAAAAAATGATACAAATGAACTTATTTACAAAACAGAAACAGACTCACAGATATCAAAAACAAACTCATGGGGCTTCCCTGGTGGCGCAGTGGTTGAGAGTCCGCCTGCCGATGCAGGGGACACGGGTTCGTGCCCTGGTCCGGGAAGATCCCACATGCCGCGGAGCGGCTGGGCCCGTGAGCCATGGCCACTGAGCCTGCGCGTCCGGAGCCTGTGCTCCGCAACGGGAGAGGCCACAGCAGTGAGAGGCCCGCGTACCGCAAAAAAAAACAAAAAAAAACAAAAAAAAACACAAACTCATGGTTACCAAAAAGGAAATGTGGGGCGGGGAGGGATTAAATCAGGAGCTTGGGATTAACATACACACACTACAATATATAAGATAGATAACCAACAAGGACCTTCTGTATAGTACAGGGAAATCTACTTAATATTCTGTGATAACCTATATGAGCAAAGAAGCTGAAAAAGAATGAATATATATATATATATATATAACTGAATCACTTTGCTGTACACGTGAAACTAACACATTGTAAATCAACTATACTCCAATAAAATTTTTTAAAAATTAAGTACCTAAGTTTTAGCAATGCATCAGTAAAAATGAGTTTATGAACAAACTCATAAAAGATTATAATGTTGTTGAATAAAAATTACTATTAGCTATCTAAACTTAGAACTCTTTACTTCTCTGTGGCTCATTCCTCTCATTTATAAAATGAGTTGGAGATGATCATTTCTAAGATGTTTAACTGTTTCTAAATTCCATGATTCTATGATTGAGAATGGCATTACATAAACAGAAATGATGGTGCTGGAGGACCCTTTAGCTGAGATCCAAGCCCAGGTCAACCAGCCAATCCAGGTAAGACCTCCACTAGCAAAATCTTTGTGTGAATTATGAAAAGGCTCCCCCTGCTGGTGGATGCTTTATAGAAAGGTGTCTTTTCTTCAAGGCACAAGTGCTTTTCGAGAGCAGTGAGGGTTGGATTCAGGGCCTCAGTTGCCCTTGGACAGAGAGGAAAAAGTATACGACGGTACTGAGTCTGGTGTTATTTCTGATCCAGTGAGGACCATTCAAACCTCCAGCTTCACAAGATATCAGAAATGTGGTGGAAGAGGATTAGCGGTGATCTGTTTGCTGTCACAACCCACCTCAGATCCATGCAAATTCCTGAGCTCTCCAGTATAGGAAGTAAGGTGCTCTTGGATTTATTTTATTTTAATTTACCTGAGCACCTAACATTTTTGAAAGTAGGATTATACATTTGTATATTTTCAAATATTTCTATTTCATTTTTTCCCTTACCTAGTCTTTTTTCAGGCTCTGGTGTAATTACACTTAAAACACTTGGGGACTGGCAAAATTATCAGATTTACAAGGAGAAGCCTACCATCTATTGAGGTAAATTTATCATTTTCCTCTTCTGATTGATAGCTCCTGTCACAGCCTTTCCTCTGCCCCAGAGCCCTCCATCAGCAGTCAATCCCCTTCTTGAAAGCCCAGATACCCCTGTGATTTATCTCCCCAGGTCAGGCTGTGTCACTGGTTGCCTGGTAGCTATTCAGGAGTAATTTGACTTATTTAAATCCCCACTGGTCTCAAAGGCCCAGTGAGCTCCACCCAGCAGGCGTCTCTCCTTCCTACAAGCATTCAAGTTCCCAAATGCCCTAGAAGCTAAATGCCTTCTTCGCTGCCTCACCAGCTGGCAGATGGATGGACTGTGTTTTTTGTTCACTTTTGGCACTGAACTGGGTAGTCACGGCTGGGCCGATCCTGGAGAGTCTGAGAATCCTTCCAGAACATGACGCCCACTTCCTCCATACAACGGAGCACAGATGGGGTCTTTAAAATGAAAGTATAAGATGAAGAATATTATATATAGTGAGTAATGTTTTATAGTAATATTATATATAGTGAGTAATATATATATATAAAACATATATATATAAAACCACTTTTCTGACAATAGCAATTTATTGAGACTGAGGTCCAAAAAATGGTCAACTTTAATTATATTATTATCAATTCTTAACAGCTAATATTTATATTTATTGATCACTCACTGTGTGCCAGACTTATTGCTAAGCACTTTGCTGAATTATCTAATGGAAGCCTCACAATGCCAAGAAGTTACTTCTACTATTATTTTAAGGACAATCTCCTTTGTTTTACAAATAATTTTACAATAATTAATTAGTAAAAATGTTTAAATGACTTCCTAGAAGGTGTTTAAAAATGAGATAGATGGATATGTATTGCCATGGAAAGATGTTCAAGAGATATGTTAAATTGGGGCTTCCCTGGTGGCACAGTGGTTGAGAGTCCGCCTGCCGATGCAGGGGACACGGGTTCGTGCCCCGGTCCGGGAGAACAGTATGGCTGTTCCTTAAAAAACTAAAAGTAGAGCTACCATATGACCCAGCAATCCCACTACTGGGCATATACCCTGAGAAAACCATAATTCCAAAAGAGTCATGGACCACAATGTTCACTGCAGCACTAGTTACAATAGCCAGGACATGGAAGCACCTAAGTGTCCATCATCGGATGAATGGATAAAGAAGATGTGGCAAATATATACAATGGAATATTACTCAGCCATGAAAAGAAACGAAATTGAGTTATTTGTAGCGAGGTGGATGCACCTAGAGTCTGTCATACAGAGTGAAGTAAGTCAGAAAGAGTAAAACAAATACCATATGCTAATGCATATATATGGAATCTAAAAAAAAAAAGGTTCTGATGAACCTAGGGGCAGGACAGGAATAAAGACATAGAGAATGGACTTGAGGACATGGGGAGGGGGAAGGGTAAGCTGGGACGAAGTGAGAGAGTAGCATTGACATATATACACTACCAAATGTTAAATAGATAGCTAGTGGGAAGCACCTGCATGGCATGGGGAGATCAGCTCCGTGCTTTGTGACCACCTAGAGGGGTGGGATAGGGAGTGTGGGAGGGAGATGCAAGAGGGAGGGGATATGGGGATATATGTATACATATAGCTGATTCACTTTGTTATACAGTAGAAAGCAGCACAACACTGTAAAGCAATTATACTCCAATAAAGATGTTAAAAAATATTCCCCAAATATAATCACATTAATCTTGTCTCAGGTTTTTGCTGGCATTTACTTATTTATTCACTTACTGAGCACCTGTGATGCACCAGGCACAACACAGTTCTTGCTATCATGGAGCTTGCTGTCTCTCTTCCCATTAGATACAATAGACAAACGCATACAAATCATTTCCTCAATTTTGTCAAAACGGTGGGGCTGTTCAATATGCTTAAAGCTAAACATGACCTAAGCACACCCCTGAAAATTTACGTCTTTGAGAACCAGCAGCCAGATTAGGTGGAAGAGCCAGACTGGTCAGTCCAAGTCAGGAAACTTGTATCAACAGGTTTTCCCATTTTTCAGTGATTTAGATTCCCTCAATGACTAACGCTTGTGGAACTGTATGGTGATTTTTGCCAAATGTCTTTATCAAAAGAGGAGAGTAAGGCTTTAATTCTCCATGAACTTGTTTTTCTTTCTCACCAGCAAAAACACTAAGGGGCATCTCTAGGGCTTGACTCTAAGAGGAAGGCTAAGCTGAGCCACCTGATTTTACTGTCGTAACATCATTTCTCAAAACACCTCCAACAGGCCCTGAGTGGTGGGGAGCTCCAGGGAGAAACAAATCATCTCACCCTATGAATTGGTGAAGCATTTTGCTAGACACTACCATATGACACTTTTGATTCCTTATAAATTGAACTAGACAGTACTTGGTTCAAGTTTCTGACCTAGTGATTTTGGATGTATTATCTCACATGTGACAAACAGGTTCTTGGTGGAAGGTATCTACAACTCTTTGTGAAATGAAGTCGGTTTTGTTTTGCTCTGATGCCCATTTGAAACCTGAGGAACTTGAAGCTCAGGAAGTAAATGGTTCCCTAACCTCCCCACTCAAAGCTTTTTACTACAAGCATGTGGGAACCACGGTGACCCATGGCCCTGATCATTTCTTCTAAAGGTCTAAGGACCCAGGAATTCCCTAGTCATCGCACAATGAAACTTCTATAACTTCATCAGGAAATTCAGCTGGGAGGAGGGACAGGGACTTCTAAAAACATTGGGAGGAAACAAAAACCAAATCCCATCTCTGTTTCGATTTTCCAATTTCTTGGTGTCAGGCATTGCATTGTCAGAGTTAGTCTCCCACTCACTTTCTGAGCTAACATGCAACAAAAGGACATGGAAGTGCTGTGCTACCTCCAAGTTCATCGGTAAATATTTGTTGAAATAATTAATGAATTATGTTGAATAAAGAAATGAATGAGCCCAGAGTTTTCTCATCCTGGAGACCAAATGAAGTTCTGTCTTCAAAGATTAATTGAATTTCAGGCCAATCCCAGAAAGAATAACCAGCTGGTGCTAAGAAGTTTTCACATATTTGGTTTCATTCTAAAGCCCTTAATAGGTTTCATTTCCTTTTACCATTCCTCCATAGCAGATCATTTTATCCCAAGACTAGGAGAAAACAAAATGTCTTTAGTGCTCCTAGATTTTCCAACTTCTTTTGATTAGCAAGTAAGAGAGAAAACCAAGTGTAGGGAGAATGACTGGCCTACTCTTAGCTAGTTCTTTTCAGGTTGGAAAGGAAGATGTTTCTTTTCATTTAGAGCAGCTCCTTGGGCTCTGTGCAGGTAAGCGAGATATAGAGGCATTTGTCTTGGCATTCTAAGTGGAATTGGCCCTTGAAGCGGCTGAATCTCAGGCGGCATACTCGAGGGCTTCAACCACTCAACTGAATGTGGTTGTGCTATGGGAAGTGACTCAGCTGAAGACCCTTCATCAATCGTGGGAGTTCTCCTGCTATGCAATGAAGCCACCCCACTCCATTTCCCAGCACTCCAGGCCCTTTGCCTTGACAGATAGTAATATCTTACCTAGTGAGACAGATAACTGTCCCCACGGATGCTTGATATTTTTAGTGGCAAATTTATAACACACACATACATATGTGTAGGTAGATACATAGATAAAGGTTAAGATTCGTAAATTTCTATTTTCTCACTTACAGCAATCCACACTCATTAACAATTTTTCCACAGAACTCTTGAACCACAGGTAGAGTCATTAACTACAAATAAAGTGGGAGGCCTTTGGCAAGAGAGGATTGATTTCCTTTCCTTCAAACTACTCTCTACCTCAACAACCTGCCATCCTATCCCTATCTCCTTTCTCTGCTTTAAAAGGGAGAAAAACACAAAAGCTCTCCTAAGGATGTTTGTCAATGATTAAAATTCCAATACTGGAAGCATATATTCCTTTGATATAATGTGTTACCACTTAATGATACATAGATTACTCTGGAGAGAAGGTGCAGGTTTGGGGCTTCCCGTGTGGCGCAGTGGTTGAGAGTCCACCTGCCAATGCAGGGGACACGGGTTCATGCCCCGGTCCGGGAAGATCCCACATGCCACGGAGCAGCTGGGCCCGTGAGCCGTGGCCGCTGAGCCTGCGCGTCCGGAGCCTGTGCTCCGCAACGGCAGAGGCCGCAACAGGGAGAGGCCCGCGTACCGCAAAAAAAAAAAAAAAAAGAAGTTGCATGTTTGACATCATCATCTTTACCTTCTAATAGTGATAGTGGAAAGATTTGGCTCCAAAAACCAGCCCCAAGATTCGCCAAGGTAACAGAGTAGGGAAACCCTGAGCTCACTTCCTCTCACGAGCACACCAAAATCACAACTATTTGCAGAAAACCATTGAAGAAAAAGACCAGAACCTACCAGAAGAGATCCTCTACGACTAATGACATAAAGAAGAAACTACAACGAGATGGGCAGGAGGGGCAGACAGGCAATATAGTCAAGCCCCATACCCCTAGGTGGGTGATTCACAAACCGGAGAACAATTATATTGCAGAGGTTCTCTCCAAAGAGTGAGAGTTCTGAGCCCCACGTTGGGCTCCCCAGCCCAAGGGTCTTGCACAGCGAAGATGAGCCCCCAGAGTATTTGACTCTGAAGGCCAGTGGGGTTTAATTTCAGGAATCCCACGGGACTGGGGGAAATCGAGATTTCACTCTTAAAAGGCCCCCACAAAATCCCACATGCTTCTGGACGCAGGGCAAAAGCAATAATTTGACATGAAACTTGGGCCAGACCTGCTTGCTGGTCTTGGAGAGTCTCCTGGAGAGGTGGGGTCGGCTGTGGCTCACACTGGGGACGTAGACACTGGCAGCAGCCGTTCTCGGGAGCTCATCCTAGCGTGGACGCCGGAGCTGTGGATGCTGAGGCTGGTGGACGCCATGCTGAAATCTTGCCTCTAGTGTTAACACCTGGCCCCACCCAACAGCCTGTAGGCACTAGTGCTGGGACAAATGAGGCCAAGCAATTAACAGGGCAGTGATACAGCTCCTCCCATCAGCAGACAGGCTGCCTAAAGACCTCCTGAACCCACAGCCATTTCTGGACATGGCCCTGCCCCCAGAGCGCTCAGGACCCAGCTCTACTCACCAGTGGGCCGGCACCAGCCACAGAATCCCCTGGGCCCTAGCCCTGTCCCCAAGAAGCCTGTTCTAGCCACTGGATCAGCCTCACCCACCAAAGGACAGACACCAGATACAAGAAAACCACAAGCCAGACCCTGCCCACTAGCAGGACAACACGAGCTTCAGGACACTTCAGACCCTGATCCACTGTGTCAGAAGATGAAGGAACAAGATAAAACCCCATAAGAAGAACTAAGTGGAGAAGCGTAACCTCCCCGAGAAAGGGTTCAGAGTAGTGATCTTAAAGATGATCAAAGCACTACGGAGAAGAATGGATACACAGAGCGAGAAGTTAGAAGTTTTTAACAAAGAGTTATATTGATAGAGAAGAATGCAAAGACCATGAATATTCTAAATAAATTTTCACAGTGGTATTGGTGGTAGATAAGTCTATAATAGGCAATTTGGAGTATCAGAGAAAACCTGTGGCTACCGAACATTGTGGGCAGGGTTGGCACTAAGATTATTTTTTACCTCTTACATGTGGCTAGTGAGGAAAGTAAAAGTGTCATATGATAATGAAAAGCACTTGCAATAACATCTGTAACTATCAAACGTTGTCGAATTTTTTATTGATTTATGTGAACTAAACTCTAATTGTTAAAACATTCATTACCAGAATGTATTTCACAGTAAGGTTTTGGAGTCAGAAACACTAGGGCTCTTATACCAGGTTAGCCATTTGTTAGCTGTATAAATTTCACTCTCTCAGCCTTATTTTCAGTTAAGATGAATTTAAGTATACCTATCTTACAGTGTTTCCTAATAGGTAATATAATACATGTTAATTATTTAGTGCAATGCAGATTCATTTAAATAATATAGTGATGATGACAACTAGAACAATGGTGGTAATATTTGCTATTTGAGAAGCACTAGTCAGGATTTTGCCCTTTCCAGTTACTCTATTTGTATTAAAAGAAAACTCCTTAGAACCTTCAGTAAAGACATCTATGATAACATATTCATAACATTTTTGAACTTTAATTTCTTCTGATAAGTTCAAATCTACATATATTCCCAAGGCCCAACCTGAATCTAGTATTACTGATGGCATTCATATATGCTTTGAGCTCTTTTCAATATAAGCAAGTCAAAGGTTATATATTGTCTTATCTATTTCCTCAGCAGTCTGGGAGCCCCTTGAGTTCCACCCTGGGTACTTGCCTAGTCTGTGCTTTCCTCTTGACATTGATTATTTCCATAGAATCAACTAAAACTGGGTCTATATACTCAACCAACTACTGATTGTCTCTGTCTGAATGCCCCTCTCCACTGCACTTCCTCTGAGCCTTTATAATTCAGTTCAGGTATCAGCCCTTATAGGAACTCTCCCTTTCACATCTGGTTTAAGAGCTACTCTTCTGAGCACTTACCCTGGGAAATCATATACTTTGTGTAATGAGACTATTTGGTGCCTCACACAACTCAGATATATTTAGTGTATGATGTATAGCTAATGTCACTTGGTCCTTCCATTCCTTTCTATCTATATTCAATGCACATGCTCTACTTACCCTATTTGTATTTAACATATCTCACAGGTTACTGTTTACTTAATCTATACTTAATCATCTTCTGAGTTTTATCCATCCCATTTGTCTTCTCATCTTCTATAGCTTAATTAAGTATTCTGAAACAAGGTAGTAAGCACACATCATAGATTATGTATTTCTTCATTCAGTACCTCCGATTTGAAATATTCTCTCTTTCTTCTCGAAAGAGACCTATGATCTTATATTCTTGACAGTTCATCCTTTGAACCTAGACCAGGTATTAAGAATATTTAATTTAGAGGATAAACAATCTATTCCTATTCCTTTTACTTCCAAGGTAATTTATAGAAGTCTAGTTAAATGACACCTCGGTCAAGCAATTTGCCCTCTCCAGGTTTGTTTCCTCTATAATACAATTAAGGTATTATATGAGATAAATGTGAATTCTGCCCTTTAAACCTCATGGGGGCATAGAAGCATGTTCAAATTTTGATGGTTTCACAGATCATACAAGGAATGAGATCTGTCTGGTCTAAGGATCGATGGCAATCTAAGTTGAAACTCAAAAAACTACCCTAGTAACAAAGCAATGCTTGCTGCCATGGAGTGTTCTCAAATTTTCAGTGTGGTAGGCCTAGCCATGTCTTTTCCTAACCACTTAGTTACTCGTAGTTCACCTGATGTGTAGGGCAACCAATCATCCTAGTTTGCTGGGGATTCTCCCGGTATTAGCAGTGAAAGTCCCAACCCGGGAAACCTCTCAGTCCTAGGCACACCAGGATGGTTGTTTATCCTATCTCTTAGCCTCTTTAAGCACCAATATCCTCATATGTAGGGGTTGGTGGGGCAGGATAGACACATGCATCAGAATAGTGCTATAAGGTCTGAAGAAGGTAACATAAGTAGAGTGCTTAACAATGGTGCCTTCACTATGAAGGTGATTATAGCGTGTTTCTAGGCCACCAATCTTGTTTTGGGTTTTATTATCTCCACTGAGCTTGTATTCACTTTCATTTTATTTTACTTTATCTAATTTTTTGCGGGAACACATGTAAACCATCAGAGATTGTAAGTGGTTCCTCCTGAAATAGCAGGTTTTGCTCTTTGTGTGTGTGTTTGATAACACACAAACACAAAATTTAAATGATGATGATTTTGATTGCTCTGTTTCAGTAGTTCTCAAAGTGCGGTCCCTGGACTGGCAGCGTCAACATCACATGGGAACTTGTTGGAAATGTAAATTCTCAAGCTCCGCTCCAGACTCACTGAATTGAAAGCTGTGGAAATGAGGCTCAGAAACCTGTGGCTCATCCAGCCATCCAGGTAATTCTAATGCATGTTCAAGTTTGAAACCATAGTTTACAACGGCTAGACCACAACCCATGGCCCAGGCCCACTTCACAAGAAGGTGATCTATTAAAACAGTGGCTGAATTATTTTGGGGGCAGTGTAAGATTTTGAAAGGTATAAATCTTTTCTTTGAATATAAATCACTTAAAGAATAGATGTTCATCCTCTGCATGTTCTTACACACAGTACTTAACTGCTGAGGGTTAAGGTTTATCCAGTGAATGGTGATGACAGTAGTTTTCAGTAAATATCTTCTGGGCAACTTACAGTAAATCCCCATAATCCACTGTAATTGAATAAGATTAGAATAGATAAAAATTTCCCTGCTACCCTAATATGATATTTATCTTAAACTCAGAGTTTTGAAACATTTCAAATAAACACAGAGTAAAATTTTCAATAAGTGTAGCTGAATTTGACAGTTACATTCTGAATGGCTGATTTCATGGTTTACAGCTGTTTAAATTTAAGCGTTTCAATTTGGATACTTAGTTCCCTTCCCTGTGAGATCTCCTTGACTACTCTGCTTTTACTCATCCTTGTAGCAATGGCTTCTTTAGGGGAAGCCTAATCTCATTCTCAGTGTGGGAATAAAATGAGCAGTGAAATGTAAACAATGTCTATTGACTTGAAAGAAATATGTTTTAGACACAAGGTCTCTGTCAAGATGTTTGAAGTCCAAAATCCCTCTTCGTAGTGCAATAGTTGCACCACGGTTTAAACAAATACACTCTTAGCAATTATGTTGCACATCGTTTAATGCTGAATTATCTGAATCTAATAGTCAAGCCTTATTTTTGTGGGCATCTCTTTTCAGAGGATTGTTTTACCTTCTGAGAGGATTTCTCTGGCATTCTCATTTCACTTTCCTTTCCCTTAATTGTAAGTACTGTTTTGAGTTTGCAAAGAAATCTCTTTCCTGAAATCCTGTTTCTGGCACAAGAATGAATTTAGATGAGTGAGAGAACCGATGAGATGAAAAGAGAAAAAGCGTGCTGTTAATCTAGGTAAAAATTACACCGTTTGCTGTAGGTGGTTTGTTATTATGCATTATCTCAATACTTAGAAAACAAGTAATTACTATGCCTTAGAGGTGCATCTCCTCTTATACCCCCCAGTCATGATTCTATGACTATTTTGAACTGAATAGAGAGATAAACAGTTTTAACGTCTAGAGGTCAAACAAGGATGTTGTCTACTAGACTTTCAAAGAATAGAGATTAGGAAGCTGTTTCTGAACAACTAATTGAAATTTACAAGTCACAGGATCTGATACAGGTGGGGCCTTTACTTATTCCGGAGCCTATTCTCCTATATATTATTTCTAGATTGTATAACTTAAGTTATGCATAGGTTATTGCATAACTTAAGTTATGCAAAGGTTATTGCATAACTTAAGCTATGCATAGGTTATTGCATAACTTAAGTTATGCATAGGTTATTGCATAACTTAAGCTATGCATAGGTTATTGCATAACTTAAGCTATGCATAGGTTATTGCATAACTTAAGTTATGCATAGGTTATTGCATAACTTAGTGGCATAAGTCAACAGCAATCATTTATTATTTTTATGACTTCTCATCGTTTTGGAGGTTGACTGGACCCAGCAAGGTGCTTGTCACTTGGGGTGTCTCATGTGGCTACATGTGGTGATCCTGACGGTTGGCACTCCTAGGGCATCTCTCTCTATCATTACGTGGTCTCTCTAGCACAACAGCTTCAGGGAATCAGATTTCCAACATGGCAATTCAGGGGCCCAAAGGCACACACACAGAGTTTCCAATCAGCTTTTAAGTTCCTCATTCTTAAATAGGAACACACAGCCAAGGATCACCAGGTATTAGAGGAAAGTGTGTAACACAAAAGATAAAGACTAAAACAAAACAGAAAAAAAAAAAAAGATGGGGGACTCAGAAGTGGATATAATAATATAGTATATAGGCTTACTGTTTTCTAGGTACTATTCTAAGTGCTTAGTGCATATTAATCTCATTTGTACCTCCCCAAAACTCTATGCAATGAGTACTCTTACTACTTTTATTTTTACTGAGAAAACTGATAAACAGGGGTCAGGCAACTTGCCTAAGGTCACTGGTCATACATAGTCAGTGACAGTACTGGCATTTGAATTGGTTGCAGACTCTAAGCTCATAACCATTACATCATATACTAGAAACCATTCGCAGAGCAGCAGGAAAAGTCTCTATACATAGTATCTTCAGAGACAAAAGTAGGTTTTGCACTTATGAAACAAGAAAAGAATGCTATGTACAAGGAACATCAAGAGTTTTTTTAAATTAAAAAGAATGTAATGGTACAAATAAAAACAGAGGACTTATAACACAAATTTTGAGGAAATCTTTCAGAAACTCGAATAAAAAGGAAAGAGATGGAAAAATAAGATAGAAGAGACAAGAAAATGAGAGGCTGCATGGCCAATTAATAGGAGTTCTACAAACAGAGAAGAGATAAAACACAGGTGACAACATTATCAAAGAAGTAAAAGAATAAAAATGTTCGGAGTTGAAGGACACATGTTCAGATTAAAGGGACCTATCGAGGGTCTAGCTCAATGAGTGAAAAAAGATCTATATCAAGACTCACCATCAAAAAGCCAGAGATAAAGAAAAGACCTTAATAGTTTTCCAGAGAGAAAAATAAGCTCCCATGACAAGGATTTAGAATGAGGATCAGATTCCACTGAACTTCTCAACAGCAACATGGGCCATGTTCCAGTTGGAGCACTGCCTTCAACATTTTGAGAGAAAATGACTTCCAACCTTGAATGCTATGCCAAACCACAACCAGACCTGAGGACACAATAAAGGTATTTTCTGACATGCAATCCCTCGACACATTTAGCTCTCAAGTCCCCATTCTCAACACACCTCTTTGCTTCTTCAAAATGAGGGAGTAAATAAAAAAGAGGAAGACATGAAATCCGAACTCTGAGGGGTAGACTGCAAATGAGAATGGATGGGAATGCTCAGGGTAAGAACAGAGGAAATTTCCAGGACTGCAGCAGTGCCGCAGGCCTGGAGCACAGAAGGACAGACAGCTCCAGAAAGACTGTTTCCATGAAAAAAGTAGTACTGATAGATCACACAATGGGTCTGATTTTACTAGGAGTTTAACAGCAGTGTCAGAAAATTTGAGGATGTGTGGATAATAGGCTCATAGGAGACTAGGAAAATAAAATAGTGCAGGGCTCTGTTAAAGTCCAGGGAAAATAAAAATTAATATAAGAAAAGAAATGTAAGCTGCAAAACATGATGTAGTTCAGCTATTAGTGATATGTGCAATTAGCAATGTAAATAGTAAACACTGAATTTCCCTGAAAGTGTGCTATAAATACAGTGGGAAGATGGAAAGAGGGACCTGTGTTTGTGGTGTGTGGTAGGAGAGATGAGTCAGACCCCTTGATCGTCATTCTAAATGCAGGGAAATCAATCAGTAATGGTATCTCAAATTGAAAAGTCAATACTGTGAACAGTAGTTGAAAAATTGGGGGATACATATTATTGTGGACAAAGAATGTCACCTGCCATTTCACTAAACAGAGAATGTTGCCTGCCATCAAGCCTTCTGCCATTGCAGTCAACCGCTGCGCTCTGAAGGGGAGCTCAGGATTGAGAAAAAAAGGATACTGGCCCTAGATAGGTAAGATGCGTATAATAATTTCAATGAGCCGCAGACTCTTGCATCTTCCCATACCTCTCTACCAGCGGCTATAATTGTGAATAGAAACCAGGAGCTGTTGTCTCACTTGGCAACACTTTGATGTTTACTTGAAAACATCCTGTTGCAGTAAGCCTGAATTCCCTTTATGTAACAGATTTTCTTTCCATCCAGGTATGAAGGGTCACTTTTAAATTGCTCTTGTTATCTGGGGTAGTAACAGGGCTGAACTATAATCAGTCATTAATTGTGAAAGGGGTTCATCAGATAAGTGAGCACCATTTACGAGTGCCCCGAGGAAACAAAGTCAAAAACTAAAGTGTTCAGCAGGTGTAAAGACTGAGGTAAATATGATCCCCACCTGAACGTCCTGTCTTGAAGGGACCAAGCTGGACTGGGGGAGGAGAGGTCTGCAGGGGCAAAGTGGTGTCATTTAGTGAGTTTGGACATCTGAAAAAGAGTAGGAAGATGGAAAAACTGTATCCAGGAGGATACATTTTTCTCTTTCATGGATTTGCTGAGAGCTTGTTTTGCAAAACTAGTAACCTCTGTAGTTTTATCCATTTAATAAACACATCTGGATTTAAATATTTGTAGAAGTGTAAGAAGTACCTTAATTCACTTTGGAAAATTTTCAAAATAAGAAATTCTATTTCTAGATGTATCTTCTCCTGGAGGACATTTGTTAATTAGATCTGGTCCAAACTGAAGATGTGTGAGGGAAAAAGAAGACAATGCGTTTTTTAAGTGTAATCGGAAAAGGAGGGCTTGTTTTTATGGCTCACTGAAAAATTGGGAATGTTATATTTGAAAATAGATTTAGGCAAGATCTCTTGTTATCTTGTCCAATCACAGAGCAAAACAGTAACATTCCAGCTCATTCAAGCTAAACTATTTGGGTTTCTTGCCTTTGAGTAGCTTGTTGGCACATAAGAGCGTTCTGTCAGCAACTTCTTTGAATTTGGTGCCTGACTTCATGTAACACATACCTTTTTCATTACTTAAAAAAAAAATCTCCAAACTATATTCGTTTTTCTATCTTCTCACAGACAATTTTTCTTCTTTAAGAAATAGATCTAGTATTGTCTTCATCTCTTAGTGCTGTTTCCCTCCTCACCACCTGTCACCCAAAGGCTCTTTCCAGATAACTTTCCTATGAAGTAGAAACTTCCCTTTAAGGATATTAAAGCCACACTATGGGTTTTAACATATTTGGAGGGTAAGCTGAGAATACATTTCAAACATTTAAAATTTTCATAGTCAAAAATCTTCTGGAATAAAGTCTAAAGAGATATCAGACAAACACACATGGATATTTGAGTATTCAAAATTGAACTGAAATTACTTAAATATTCATTAATACTGGATTGGTGAAATAAGTACAATAGTGCTATGAAGAATTATAAATAGTGAGGTGGAGATGGTCTATCTATCTATATACCTATCTAATTATCTATCTTTATATATTTTAAATAGCTCAGGTATATTGTTAATCGAAAGAGTATGGTATGACCTCATCTTTGTCTTTAAAAATGTGTGTGTCTGTGTGTGTGTATCTAATGTCTATCCATATAAATGTCTGGATGGATGTACATGAAAACGTTCATAGTGGTTTTCTTTTGGTGCTTAGGAATATTTCTTTCTTCTTTTTACATTTTAATGAATTGTCTGTTTTGTTTTACAACAAATAGGTATTACTTTTTAATCACAGAAAGAATAAATCATTTTCATTTAAAAACACCTACTGTGGGAAATCATGATTTACAAATCATGATTTGTAAAGTTCTTTGTAAAGAACTTTGTAAAGTTCTTTACAAATCCTTTTGGTAAGAGTTTATTCCATTCTTAATATATCCAAATTAACTATTGAGGAAAATAGATAAACAAGTTTCAAATCATAAAACAATAGTCCTGGAAGCAGGACTAAGAAATTGTCACTATCTTTGAACAAGATAACACTTTTGTCTATTTTAATGGGAAGATATTTAGGGGCAATGTTGGGAGTATAATTAAAAGGCCAGCCATGAATCTTGCCTGGGGACAGCTATACCTTTTGGACAGAAGCAGTAACTGCTTTCATAAACTGAAGGTCACTGATAAAATTATTTATTATATATGCATAATGGAAGTCAGAATCTCACTGCTCCATTAATGAATTGGGAAATAAACCATACCGACTTGTCAGGAACCCTGGAAATGCAATTGTGAGTTTTACAAGTTTCCAGAGTAAAACAGAGGTCTGTACAAACGTTCTGAGGATACCACACAAATATTCTCTGCTCATCAGCATAAGGCAGAATAACCTAATTAGGATAATTGACCACAAGGAAACTGGAGCCTCTAGAACAGAAAGAAAGTTTCTGTTGACCTACAAGCCTCAAACCCATTAAAATGAAAATGAATACATCTTCTCAGAACTTTCAGAGCCCCCAGTGTCAGTTCGTAGTTTTAGCCAAATATCCTTTCCTGGTAGTTAATATGTATTACCTTTGTAAATTTTTTTTTTTTTTTTTTTTACTTTTATACTGGGGTTCACCGCTATTGCTCTTATTACTAATGAAGACAAGGAGCTTGATTTAGGTCCAATTTAAGGTCTGTGGAAATTAGTTTGGTTTCCTTCCAGACCAAGCCAATGAAAATAACTGGTTCCATTCATTTATTAGTCCAGATAAACAAAGCCAGTCTTATTCTGGGCATAATGCTTATCTGTGTGAGTGACCTGCGCTGAAGCCCAGGGGAGGACAGAAACCATGAAAAGCAGAAACTGAAAAGTTGGCCTCTTTCCCCAGGAGCTAACTGTGTTCCAGAGCAAGGAGAAATGTACTCAAATGAGCTGAAGTGAAGAGCAATAGGCTCTCTGGTGTTTTTGACCTTCGAATATAGGAAAATTAAAGCAATTTTACTGTGTGGTCTGGAAGAACAATTTTTCTTAGTTTGTACTCCGTTTAACAATACACAGAAAGGCAAATGGATTGTTCTTTAGGGCACTGCTTTTTTTTGGAAAACAATACCTCCCTCTTTCCCAAAGTAAAATTTGTTTCCTTTTAAAACAAAAGTAAAGTACTATTTATTTTTATTTTGATATCTTTAAAATAATACTACATATACTTGAGCTATTTGGAAATGTCCTTGTAATAAAACCAGGGCTGGGAAATATTAGTATATAAATATGGACATTCATATCAAGATTGTATGTTACTTAGTCTCCAGCAAGCTGTCATAGAATTGACCAAAAATGGCTCTTTCCATTAGTTTTCTTTCTTCAGTTAATTAGTTTTTAATGAAAAATACATTGGAATTGCAAAAATGCAGAATACAAAGGATATGCAATGAGAAGTATACCTGCTGCGTAGTCCAGATTCCCATCCAGAAGTAATCACTATTTGTACTTTCTTGCTTATCTTTTTAGAAATTTTCTGTGCACACACAGCATGTGCATGTAATAAATTAATATATAAAACATACACAGAGATATTTGTATGTCTCACAAATGGGAATTTTCTTCCTCTTACCTAGTTTTATTTTTTCTTTCTTTATTTCTTTTATATTTTTTTTTTTTTTTTTTTTTTTTTTTGCGGTACGCGGGCCTCTCACTGTTGTGGCCTCTCCCGTTGCGGAGCACAGGCTCCGGATGCGCAGGCTCAGTGGCCATGGCTCACGGGCCCAGCTGCTCCGCGGCATGTGGGATCTTCCCGGACGGGGGCATGAACCCGTGTACCCTGTATCGGCAGGCGGACTCTCAACCACTGCGCCACCAGGGAAGCCCTCTTTTATATTTTTTTAAAAATTTAAACATATATCCTAGAGATCATCCAAATAAGCTTACATAATTCTACATTATTCTTCTAATGACTGCAAAATATAATACAATATTTAATTATATGGCTATGCCATAATTTATTTAATCAGTTATCTGTTGCAGGACAGAAAGCTGTTACTTGCTTCTGTCTTTTTTCCTACAGACAACGCTTCAATAAACTTTCAGATGTATACGTCTTTGCATGTATGTGTAAGTATGCATAGGTAAGTTCTAGAAGTAGAGTTGCTAGGTCAAAGACTGTAGCTCATTTTAGATTCTCCCTGTTTAGTAGATTTGACAAAATTTTGTCTTTTCACTTGAATCATTTCACAATGAAAATGTGAAAAACCAAGGAATTTACTATATAAAATAGAAACAGTGATGGTTGTTGATTTAAGGTCAATGAAACACTCAGTTTTGAATGTTCAATGCCCCCCAAAAATCAGCATGTAGATGCTACTAAACCAGAGAGAAAGAATCTCTACAAGCTTACACTTCCTTAAAAAAAAAAGCCAACTTTCAGCTCCTGAAAGAATTTGCCACCAAGTTGTGAAGAGGATAACTTCGAGAGCATTTAAGGTCTCAAAGCAAATTAATTCAATGTTGCAAGTATTTATTGCCTGCCTACTCCTTATAAACCCCAATGGACTGTAAAAAGAATTGTATACTGTCCCTGCTGGCCAGGGCCAGGGACCTGAGAGTGAGAGAAGATAACTGCACAAGCAAGGTATTTAGTGAAAGCGACTCATCTGGGGGGAAGGAGGGCTCACTGTAACGTGGAAAAATCTTTATCATGTCACTTCTCACATGCCAACGCTATGTCACGTAAGCAGTGATATAAGGGAAGACACATTCTTTAGCATATTACAGGTATTAATAAGTATTATTTCAAAGGAAGAAAGGATGGAGGAAGGATAGGAGGAAGGCAAGGAAGAAGGAACATGAAAAACAATCTCCAGCCTGCATCATCCTAAAAGACTTCTTACACGTCTTATTCATCTTTGTATCTCCATCAGTCAAGTGATGGCCCCAAGTTAACACCTTATGACCAATCTTCCAAGAATGATTTGCTTTTCTCTGTAACACACACAGCCCTCTCCTGTTTCAATGCTTTTGAATGTCTTCCTTATATTAGTCCACCCAGCAATAGCCTATTTATCCTTGCATTGCTGACTCAACAGATCATTATTTTTTCTTTCCACCCAGGAAAATACATCCTTTCCTTCCCCTACGCTCCCATGCTTCTAGGGAATATCTCCATCATAGTTTATATATATAATACATACACACACATATATAAGTATATATATATATATATATATAATTTTAAAATATATATTTTTTTATTTTAATTTTTTTGGCCACACCACGCACCTTGTGGGATCTTAGTTCCCCAACCAGAGATCAAACCCAGGTCCACAGCAGTGAAAGCGCCAGGTCTTAACCACAAGACCGCCAGGGAATTCCTTCATTTGTATTGTTTTCTTCCTGACCTCCTGTATTTCTGAACTATGTGTTCTTTCTTGCAATATTATCACATGCTGTTTTTGTCATGGTTACTTATGAATATTATTTACAACTAGGCTATCATTTCCTTCTTTGTCTTCTCTAAAAATACAAGTTTATATCTCTCACAACGTTTAGCACAGTGCTCTATATTTCATTTTAAAAAAGCTTACTGGGTGTCTGCTATCCGGGCAGGATGCTAATTTAATGGCTCATATTGGATCATTAAACACTTGGTAATAATAGCAAATGATCACAGGGCTTACCGTGTGTAGGCACTCTTTCAAGCACTTTACATAATTAACTTATTTAATTCTCACAGCAACCATGGGAGGTAGGTTTGCTAGTATTAGCATTCCCATTGTCCGATGTGGAAACTGAGGCACTGACAGGTTCAGTATCTTGCCCAAGTTCATTGCTAAGTGTTGGCACCAAACACTCTGGGTCATTATTTGAGACTGACTAGAGGCTTGAGCAGATGTTTACATTAACACTTAGAGCTAGGTGTCACAATTCCTGTTTTGGAGATGAGACTCAGAGAGGCAAAATAGCATGTTCAAGGTCACACAGCTTGTTGGCAAAAACAAGATCAAAATTATGTTTAATTCCCAAGTCCATATATTTTCTACTGCCTGTGCCTCAACGTGAATAAAAGTCCTACCTTTCCCTAGGGTAACGTCTCAGATTGTATCTTTCAGCAGTAGTTTTTGCCTGCCCAGCAACCATTTTCCTTTTTTCTAGTAGCACCATGTTCTTCCTTCAAGGATCTACCCCTTCTCACCCTCAGCACATGGAGGCAACACATGAATTGCATTCCTGTTATGGTCACATGTCTTCTTCTCAGGAAGGTTTGAAGTTCCTTGAAAGAAGGAATGGTTTCTTCTTCTTCCTCTTCCTCCTCCCTCTTCTTTATCTCTTTCTCCTCTTTTTCTTGTAAGTACATCTCACATGCACGATACCTAGTAGAGGCTGAAAATATTTGCTGAATGAATACATTGCACATGGTACTTGCTTACTCACTATTTGTGAAATTGGACTGTTCGACAAGATAGCAAATAAAATGGGCCTCACCAAAGTGTTAGAACCCCAGTAGGCAGAGAAAGGTCAAGGATATGCCCCAGGTATATTCTACTTCCTGGTACCATTCAAAGACAGAGCATTTGAGTCACTGGAGGTTTCCAAGGTGGTTTTCATGGGAGAGCCCATGTAGAATTCTTGTGCATAATCTAACCTGTTAGACATGAAGGAGCAATGAAACGGACAAATTCCATGTCTTAGAAGAAAAACGTCAGTATTCTCCAGATAGAGGAGTAAGGGGCTCATGATACCTCTATCTCAATGGCAAAAGGCAAGTAATCTCTATGCAGCATTAATCTAAATTTGATTAAGACCTTTAGAGTTTCTCAACAAACAAAGATTATGATATCCACCTATCCTCTACCTTTCTAGAACTATAGTTCAAAACAAAACTATAAGCCAAAAATAAACATAACAAAATCTTATAAAATGCTAATTTTTCTCACTGATGATCACTTTTAGGCTTTCCAAAAAGGATCAGATATCAAATTCTTTCAAAAAATTTTTGGAGGAGTCTGCTCTGCTGTGCCTCAAGCATGTTGTTTGTTTTTCTTTGGGATAGTTGTGTGCTGCCTCTAAAGATGAAGGCAACAGTAATACAAGTGCTCATCCAGTCATGAAAAGAGAACTTCTTTGCTTTGTACGGTGACCCTAACTTGAGACCTGCTGGTCTAGGTAGCCTCTCTTTTCCTTGTTCAATAGTTTGATGTGCATTATTCTTACACAAAACCCACCATTTTTTTTTTTTTTTTTTTTTTTTTTTTTTTTTGTGGTACGTGGGCCTCTCACTGTTGTGGCCTCTCCCGTTGTGGAGCACAGGCTCCGGACGCACAGGCTCAGTGGCCATGCTCACGGGCCCAGCCGCTCCGCGGCATGTGGGATCTTCCCGGACCGGGGCACGAACCCATGTCCCCTGCATCGGCAGGCGGACTCTCAACCACTGCGCCACCAGGGAAGCCCCAAAACCCACCATTTATTTCCCATTACCCACAGCAACATTGCCTGAGTATTTTCTGAAGAAAATAGTTTTAATAGAGGCAATGCAAAAAACTACTTTGAGGTCACCCGTGTATGGGGCATTCTATTTCATCCATTGGGGATATCAAGATATCACATTGCTTATTAACATAAAAAGATCCTAATGGGAAAAAAAGATGAACATAGTAACAATATTGTGTCTCCAAATAGCTGGCCCTGGATACTGTAATTACTGTGGAGCAAAAGAAAAGTGAACGAGGCTAGTATAAATGCAAAAGTTAGACAAGATGCAAATAATTAAAATTAATCTTCTTGGTACTACACTCTAGTTTCTGCTCTTGACTAAAGACCCTAATATTTCAACCAGTTATTCTCTGAATTGTCAAGTCTAGTTTCTAAAGGCTATATTTTTAACTGTACATAAACATAAAATTGTTGGAGTTCAGGGAGGGGGTTAGTATGAAAACGGAAGTATTTGCTAAGAGAAAAAGTGGCATAGGTCATCATTACCTCCTTGTACAGCTATTGATACTTCTCTTTGTGCCAATTTTAGTCTAAATTTCCCATTTTCTGTCTCTATTTACTAAACACGACACTGAGAAGAGCTGGGTCTGGAAAGGAAGTAGCCCAAAGTATAGTTTTAATAATGGCTAATATTTCCTAAGTGTTGACAACATGTAGTCACCGTGCTAAGACTTGGATCATCCCATTAAATCAAGTTCCCCCGATGTAGGTACTATTGTTAACCTAGGTTTACAAATGAGGAAATGGAGGCTTAGAGAAGTTAAAATAAACAAACTTGTCCAAGGCCCCACAGCTATGCTTTAACCACTGTCCTAAAATGACCAATGAATGAAAAGGGTCTTGTTCTAGGAACTAAAAGCCCCAGACTGTTGTCCTAGCTTTTCGTAAACTTTCTGAGCCTCAGTGCTTCATCTCCTTAGGTTATGGGGTTATTGTGAAAATCAACTAAGATAATGTTTACCTTAAGGACTTTGTAAATACAAACCATACAAACACAATGCATTACTATATTGCACGTAAAAGAGAATGGATTGTGAGTTAGGAAGTTCTCATCAGAGGACTGAAATTGAGAGAGACTGTACTGAAATATTAGGAGAGAATTGGCTATGTGGTGAAGTATTCTGATATTTGGGAAGTTGGGGCAGACAGAGGAAGATGCACCCTAGATGCCTTCTGGGAGACTGAAAGAGGAAGTGCCCAATGGAAGATGAGTACGGGGATCTTAGAGCAAAAACAGCCAAAAAAAAAAAAAAAAAAAAAACCTGAAAAAACAACCAAAAAAAAAAAAACCAAAAGAGAGAGAGAGAGGAGATAGTTAAAGCCCAGCCCAAAGCTACATACAGAATAGTATGAGAGAAATAAAGATGTGGCGTCTTCTCTGGCTGCTGGGTTGTCTACTTTTGCTTATTGTAGCTGCTGGAACAGAAGGCAACATATTCTGAAGAAGAAAAGACTGTACCCTTGCTCTTGTGCATATTTGTTTTGGGGACTTGTGAGATACCTAGATTATTTCTGCGGGCTTGTTTTTTTCTTTTTTTTTTTTCCCTTAAGGGGGAACTTACAAGGTTGAATTTGACATTTTTGCCAAATCTCTTAAACCGGTGGTCCTCAAATTTAGTAAACATCAGAATCCCTGGGATAGGTCTGCCAGATTCAGCAATTAAAAACTGCAATGCAATTAATTTTAAATTTCAGTTAAATAACGAATAATTTTGCTATAAACATGTCCAAAATATTGCATGGGACATGCTTATACTAAAAAAATTTACTCATTGTTTATCTGAACTTCAAAGTTAATTGAGGGGCTTCCCTGGTGGCGCAGTGGTTGAGAATCTGCCTGCTAATGCAGGGGACACGGTTCGAGCCCTGGTCTGGGAGGATCCCATATGCCGCGGAGCAACTAGGCCCGTGAGCCACAACTACTGAGCCTGCGCGTCTGGAGCCTGTGCTCCGCAACAGGAGAGGCCGCGATAGTCAGAGGCCCGCGCACCGCGATGAAGAGTGGTCCCCGCTTGCCACAACTAGAGAAAGCCCTCGCACAGAAACGAAGACCTAACACAGCAAAAATAAATAAATAAATTACTAAACTCCTACCCCCAACATAAAAAAAAAAAGAAAAAGTTAATTGAAAATTCTGTATTTTATCTGGTAGCACTACCTGGAGCTTGTTAAAATGTAGGCTCACCAATTCTATTTTCTAATTTTGTCAGTAAAATCTGAAATAGGGCCAAGCGATCCTCCAGATGATTCCAGTGCAGCTTATTCCTAGCCAACACTTTGAGAGATACAGGTTAAGCTTGGATAATGCCAACTCGGGAATGAGAGGTTGCAAGAGGCCAGGAGGACATCTTGGGGAGAGGAGAAAGGTATGTGTAGTGTGCTTAGGGGATGCTGGAGGACCTGGTCCTTGAGTGACAGCAGAGATAAGTCTGAGTGCTGGGACCACAGTGCAGTAATAAGAGAAGATATTTACTGAGCTCCGCTGTTGTGTCATGAAGTCCTCTCAACAACCACAAGAAGAATATAACTATTATTATCTCTATCTCTTTAGATGAGGAAATAAAAGCTCAGGGTTAAGTAACTTGCCCAAGGTCACATAGGTAGTATATAGTGGCATCAGGTTTGATCTAAGATCAATTGTTTCCACAGCCCACATTTTGAACCAGTCCTATGCAATGATAGGAAGTTTGGACAACTTTGCCAGTGCAACTATTTTTTTCCTCCCATTTGCAGCTTTCTTCAAATTGCTAAGTTAACTAAAATATAGTCAGGAATGTGTGACATCTGCTCTCTAGAAGTACACAAAGATCTCCACCTTCTGATGTATAGTAGCAAAAAGGTTTGGAAGTTTGTGAAAAGCTTAAGGGTCTGAGCCGATGAAAAAACTGGAGAGCCATTAGATAAGGTATTGTTTAAGACAATTTTTTTTTTTTTTAGTCTAGAACGCTCGGCACTAGGCAGAACCCATCATCCTAAAGGGCAGTGTGTCAGGGGATGCTCTCCTTTGGAGCATAAACCAGTAATTTTCTCACCAGGGGACCTAAGATGGTTGAATAGGCTCTGAAGATGATGTTAGGGGAGGCCACTAAATACAGGGAGTAGGTTGATGAAGGAATTGGAGCTGATTAGACTAGAAAGGAGACAACTCAAAGGAACCCTGGCTGCAGTTTTCTAACATTTGTAGAACTGGTAGGAGGGAACGGCAACAAGCAAGGACCATAGGTTAGATGTTAGTAGGAAAAGGATTTTGACTCAATCTATGTGGTAGAGTGCATTATTATTCAAAATATTTGCTGCTTTCCTCTGGGGTGTCTCTCTTCCCATCTTGTCCCTCTCTGGGGGAGGATTCCATATGATTTGTGTTGGCTAACAAAATGTGAAAACTTTAAGGTCCAGCATGGATTCCCCACTATCTCTTTTCCTCTGCCATGAGATCTGCAATGTCCCAGAGAGGGGCTTCTCCATCAGCCCAGATCCCAGATGGAAACTGATGAGTGGTAGAGCCATCTGACCTGTGTTAGGCACACAGTGTAAGCAAGAAGTAAGCCTCTGTTGTTAAAAAAAAAAAAAAAGTCACTGACATTTTTGGGCCTTTTATTACTGTGGAATACCTCACTTATGCTGACAGGCAAAATAAGAAAGCACTCTCTAGAAGTCAGAGTCGTCCAAAGATGGAAAAGACTACCTGGAAAAGTGGTGAGGTGCCTGGACTAGAAGTATTCAAATATAGCTAAAGACAACTTTGAAGGATGTTTAAAAAAGGGCGGGTTGGTGGAGGCAGGGAGAGGTGGATTGAAGGATTGGCTGAGTGGTAAAGACCTTAAGCTCCTTATCATATCTGAGAGTCTGTGCTACAAGAATAGTAAAGTAAAAGTAGCCACGAAATGGGCACGGCCTTTTGCATAGCCATGTTTTAAATACGCTTGAAGAGGAGGAACACATTGACATTAGGGCAGATTAATATCAGTTCGTGGTTACTGAAATTTAGAGTATTAACTTGTGCTTGTTTGAGAACAGGCTTCTGGAATGTAACTGAAAGAAGAGTTAACTATTTATGTGGTTTGAAATTAACCATAAAAGACCTTCAGGGGAGGCTTAGAACACAAGAATAGCTCCGGAAAGTGTAATTCAGTCACTAACATGGGCCTCTCCCAGAACCCTGCTAACTGTTAGATACACAATGCCAAGCCACACGCTTGGCCAGTGATCAGAGAAAACAGGGACATGGCGTGGGATACTGCCGTTCATCAGTCTGCAGCCCAGAGAAATACCAGTTGGTATTAACTCCCTTCCCTCTCCCCTTTCCTGTTTGGTCCCTTCATAATCCCAAGTTTTTCTCTCGGCTTTTCTTCTACCCTTTGATTCCCCTCACTCTTAACATTGTCTCTCTTAATAATCTGACCTGTCATTATTTTATCATCTCTCTATAATCTGCTCTTGTTTCCACCTAGCATTTATTTACCTAAGTCCCCAGTGAGAAAGGTAGAAATGAAAAAGGGTAAAACAAAGCAACATTATAAAATGAGGAAAGCTTTCATTCATTCAATGAATTAAGCAGCATGTGGAGGTGTGTGTACTATATGCAAGCGTGGCTTTGGGGAAAAAAGACGTCTATTCCAAATTTCAGATCCATTGCTTGTGACATGGGGGACCTTGAACAAGTTACTTAAACTCTCAGTGTTCTCAGTTCCTAATACTTAAAATGAGGTCAATAACCACCTAGCAGGGTTGTTGGGAAGACTAAATAAAATATGCTACGTAATACATATGTTGCAAATACATAATAGACACCAGGTAAAAGGCTGATACAAATTACATAACGTTTCAGTTCAGCTTGGATCTGAGTTTATAGTTACACATCTATATATAACCCTCTAGTTTTGTATAGTACCTCTCCTATTTGTACAACTGAGTGAGATTTGGAGATATTGCCTTAGTATATAGAATATAGTATATATATCATATCTACATCTATATCTAATAGAGGATTTAGGTTCAGCTATTTTTGTTATGATCTAAGTCCTATACAGAAGGAAGAGAATAGGCACAATCCCAGTCTTTAAGAATTTTACATTATTCCAAATGACCTAGGGCATTTAGACAGACCCTTTTTACTCCCTACCAAATATCCATTCACCCGTCTTCTTTGCTGACAGAAGTAATGATTTTCTTTAAAGTGTCAGTGTATCCATCCCTGCAATGGTCTAAATCAATCATGAGAATCTTGTTTCCTGCTTTCCCAGCCCCCTTTGAAACTTGTAGTGGCCTTGAGATGTAAGGAGAAGTCACTAAGGGGGCTTCTGGGGAAGCTTTTGCCTTTTTGACAGAAAGAGACTAGTAGCTGGGAGCCCCTCTCTTCATCCTGTCCTGGCTTAAGCATGTATATATTGCTGGCCGGCAGTGACCATTTTGTGACCCTGATATGACAACCAGGGGAAGAAAAATCAACATGCCAAAGACAGTGGTGCAGAAAAATAGAATGAAGTTACTGATTGTATTGCTGAGTAGCTAATCCAAAGGCCGGAACCATCTACTTCTAGACTTGTTACATGAGAAAATAAACCTCTATTTGTTAAGTCACTATTAGTCAGATATTTTTGGTAAATTGCAATCAAAGATATTCTTAATCGATACCAGATAAAAGTATAATGTATAGTAGAATTTCTGCTGCTGTGAAATTTCAGGACAAGTAAACAGTGGAATGAAATATATTGGCACGGAAATAATGAAAAATGGAAGGTTTTTCTGAGGAGCTCTTTCTCTCATGAGGATATGATTTATTTGCATAAACAAAATGTTTAATACTTATACTATTCTTAAAGAAGGTATAGTAGGGAACATAAAACTTTATATTTTGATCCTGAAGGGAGAAAGAAAAGATATACCTTTCAAAACATAAAGAATGCTAGATGTGTATGGCTATCTGATGATGAAAGAAAATTATTTAGGGGAACTTTTTTATAGTAAATATTAGTTATATAATGTTGGCAATTAACACATACAGTTTTGCCAGCTGTCTCCACATTTGTCAGTATCATGTGTTGAGATGTTTAAAGGAAACTAAGCATCAGTATACCCCATTTACATTTTTTCAAAGTTCGCCTGCAATCTGATTTATTCCTCTTAACGAACCCTTCCTCACCACTGCCACCACATGTCAGTCTGTATCCCCAAGCACCTTACTGCAATTTTCTCCTGAGACATTATTACGTCAGGATAAATTCAGTAATCTTCTTTACTTTCTCAGTTTCAAGAACAACTGAGTTTTACATTTCTAAGCCTATAAAAACTTCTAATACAAGTAGGTCTTACCATAAAATTCTTTTCATGAAGGTGTTTGATCATAGTTGGGCAGTTAGTTTATATACGTTTCCTGTGGACCTCTTTTTAAACTGACTTTCCTATATTTGTAATACTTTTTTGGTCATTACAAAATTTTCCAACTCAAATGGAAGCTTGTGATTTGCTGTATTCAGAGGGATCAGAGTCAAATTTAAAAGTTCCAAAGACATCCCTTCAACATGTATATCTATTTAGTAACAGTAGCAGTTTGTATTGTGCAACGAACCTATCTGTAAAAAGTGGCTTTAGTCTTTCTGAAATTTATCCCACAGAGTTCTGACATGGAATGATACCCTTTAAATGATTAAATAGCAATTTTAATAGTGAAAAATAGAGATGGATTTTGAAAATTCTTTACGAGCAAAAAAAAAAACCTTTATTAGAAATCATTTTCAAGAAAATATTTTGCATATCTGTGAATATACTCAGTGAAGTTCAGAGGAATTATATAAGCACATTTCAAAAACAGAAAAAGATCGTTACATAATACTATTTTAAAATAAATTTTAATAGAATATAAAATTATTCTAAAACAAAACTTTTTTTAAAAAAGGTAATAGTGAAAATACAAACCAAAGCATTAAAACTCGTTTCTACTCAGTCTTTGCTCCTGTTTTGTACACAGTCATCACTTTCTCAGTGAGAGTGAAAATTAGCCTCTTTCTCCCCCATTGGCCTGTAGGAGCTATGGGGCAAGGAATGGGCTGGTCTTGTTCGCCATAGCATCTAGCACGGTGCCTGGCACATACTGACACTCCTAAGATATTTGTTGAATGAATGATATCCTTCCTGCTTCAAACCTTCAAGGGCTCTCCCTGTCTAATAAGTTAGCATAAATTCCTCACCCCAACATCTAGGCCTTCTTTATACATAACCTGTCCTAGCCCAACCAGGTTAAAATAGAACAGGGCTGGCCTACAACATGCCTTAAGCTTTTAGCTGCAGGGCCTGCTTTGTCCAAAATCCCGACTTTCTACTTTCCTGCTCCTCAAAAGATTCATATCACCTGCTTTACAAAGACAATTCTTGTCCCTCTAGCCAACAGGATTTCTTTCCTTTGTGCATCACCGCAGTATGTCCCTTACGGCACGTGCCATATTTTGCTTTTGATTATATGTATTGTGTTTACATTTTATCCCCCCATCAACACTGTAAGCTCCTTGGGGAGAGGGATAGTAAGTCCTTATATCACTCCCCACAGCATAGTGTACAAAGTAGGCATTTCATTCAAACATAAGTATATACACCTAGTGTTTGGACCATCAGAGTTCTTAGCTGTGAGAAGGAAGCTACTAATGGAAAACTCATAATATTAGAGTATTCTGAATTATACAGTGATTAAGGACACAAGCTTCTATAACAGCCTGCATGGGCTGAATCCTCACTCTGCTGCTCAACGGCTTTGTAGCCTTGGGTAGCTTACATAATCTTCCAAATATCAGTTTCCTCACCTGAAACATGGTAATACTACTACCTACCTCGTAGGATTTTTGTGCAAATTAAATGAAATAAGGTGCATAAAATGCTTAGTACACATAATACACACTCATTACTATTCACTCTTAGTATCATTATTATTTGAGCTTAAGAAGTTTGATTTTTTAATGGCTGATATGCTTGCTTTGCAATATTTGATAGTAGGTTAGAAAGTGTCTCTGCACTGAGTAGCCCTTGATCATCCAAGGAATAACGGTGACCAAATAATTTAGGGCCCATATATATTTCACTTGGAAATCTCAAAAAACTTTCTGCAATTCTCCATTTAATTTTTGTAGAGACCTGTGATATACTTCTTATCATGACATTTAATGTCCAATTATTCTTTTTTTTTTTCCCCGGTATGCGGGCCTCTCACTGTTGTGGCCTCTCCCGTTGCGGAGCACAGGCTCCCGACGCGCAGGCTCAGCGGCCATGGCTCACGGGCCCAGCCGCTCCGCGGCATGTGGGATCTTCCCGGACCGGGACACGAACCCGTGTCCCCTGCATCGGCAGGCGGACTCTCAACCACTGCGCCACCAGGGAAGCCCCAATTATTCTTCATTAGGTTAATAGCAATGATTTCTTATAAATAACTCTGGTTACTTGATTAGTATTTATAAAGCGTATTATAAATGCTTCTTAGTGAGTACCTTAGTGAGTAATGTATATTAGTGAGTACATTGCCCCATTGGAATGAACACATCATGAAATAGCTAGGCCACTGTACCTTAATTTCAAAATAGGGTTCTGCAGCTTTCTTGTCCTAGTGCAAGAGACCACCAGGGGTACACACATTAACCAACTGAGCACAAGATCTGGGAGAGTCCCACTCAAGGAACTTTCAAGATAATATTACCATTTGCTTGATTCTAATTTAAATAATTTGGAGTTCTTATAAGATTAGGAAGCTTTGAAGAGTAGAATGTTGACCAAAGAGAGTAAAAAAGAAAACTTTTTTTGGCATTTACAAAATGTTCCTTCTAAAGAACAACATGTTTTTATAGGCCTGCACTGATTAAAGAAACCTTATTAGATGTAGATGAGAAGCATGTGCTTCTGGTGGTATTGTACCCAGAGGATTTTTAGTTAAGTAAAGTCCAAACTTTTAGAGTATTTGAAATATACCCAGTTGGGCAGTTAATGAACACTCTTCAACGTAAAGTAGAGAACTGTTATAAAACAGACAACTGATGGGAACTTAACTGTATAGCACAGGGAACTCTACCTAATACACTGTGGTAACCTAAATGGGAAGGAAGTCCAAAAGGGAGGGGATATCTGTATGAGGATGGCTGATTCATTTTGTTGTGCAGTGGAGGCTAACACAACATGGTAAAGCAAGCATACGCCAATAAAAATTGATGAAAAAAAACACCATAAATTACTGAGCTCTTTCCCAATAAATAAATAAATAAAAAGTAGAGAAGTCTTACAGGAGAAAAAAAATGTACCAAAAAAGTTATGGAGGAGACCAAAAGATATTGAAATCTTTTCCAGTGTTCCCATTTCGATGATTCTTAGAAGTTATAGCTAAAGAAGTACAGCTTTCCTTCCAACCCTGAAATTGGTTTCTTGTGTAACACATTATTTTGAATGTCAGCAATAAGCCCTTGCACTTATTTAGACCAAAGACCAAGATTGAGAATAGAGTGAATGCCTATTTCAGTCCTAGAAACGAAGACATCCGTAGTGTAATAGAAGGCAAGTGAAAGATAAATACATTTGTTTTTCCATCTGTTAAGACATAACTGAAACATTCTTTTCATTTTTTCCGTAATATTTTGTTTCCTGGCAACAAATAACAAAAATTCCCAATCAACCACATCTTTCACAATTCCTGGTTCTTTGAAAAAGCAGCACTAATAGTGTTTAGATTTCTAGTATATAAAATTATTTTCAGAAAAGAAGTAATACATATATAAAAAGAGTTATTTATATATATATAATTATATGCGTATGTATAGTTCAGTAAAGGAGCATGCCATCAAAACCATGGGGGTGTATTATATAACCACTTTGAGAAACAACTGGGCACTATATGGTAGATTTTCTATAACCCAGATATTTTACTCCTGGGTGTTTATCCAAGAGCAGATCTTTCACATGTACCAGAAGGCAAGTGTAAGAATGTTTTTAGCAGCACTGTTTGTGATCTCTTTCTCTCTCACACATGTACCTGGAAATTTTTCCAGTGTTCATCAAGAGCAGAATGGATAAACCTGATACAGTGTGAAAATAAATTATTTACAGCTACATGCAAAAATACGTATGAATATTGTCTACACAGCAAAAAAGTCAAGTAGCAGAATATTACACATATATTTCCGTAATATATAAAGTTCAAAAATGTACAAAATTAGCCATTATTTTGTTTAGGCATACAAACATATGTGGCAAAACTAAAGAAAAGCAGGACAATAATTAGCACAAAATTCCAAGTTGAGAAGGATTAGGACCTGATAGGGTCCCACAGGGAATATCAGAGTAATATTCTTTCTCTTTAAGTAGGTGGTGGGTAGAGAGCTGTTCATTTCATTGTGATTCTTTATATTTTGCATATATTTAATAAATGTTCTTTTGAAACTGCTCAATATTTGGTAAAAACAATAAAAAGCAAAAGGTGCTACACAATTACTGCCATTATTATACCTAAGCCAAATATCTTAAAAGTAATATAATTTTCAGTCCTTTATAATTCATCTACTTGTGTGTGGTCTGGGACATTATTTCCTGATTTCTATGAAACTATGGAAGTGTTTAAATGCTATTAAGAAAAAAAATGGCAAAACTAGTCAGTCTAGTTCATTATGTTCTGTGATGCTACAAAAGGTCAAATTCCATAAAACCAATTGACAGGCTGTCCCAAGACTTTTTGCTTTGGACAATCTTTAAAAATGAAAAGTTATTTTGAAAATGCACTGAGATTTTATAAAATACATTTTGCTTGAGGATTTTTATTTCATTCTACCTTTTCACTGAATAGTTTTATATTATACTCTTCTAGAATGATTCCTTAAACACAGTCCATCACTGCAATTCCATCTATCTAGTGTGTTTGTATGGGCTCCAATACAATTAAGTTACAAAACTCACAATTTCATTTTTTATATTAATGAACTTTATTGTACTTCTCACTTTATGTTTTTACTTTGTCAAGAGATAGATTTGGACCAACGGGTCCAAAAGTCTTTATAAGTATTTCACTTTCAACTAAAGTATAGGTATCACTTAAAAGTAAGAGACGCTTATTTTTAATGTCAAAATATCAATTTGGAGGTAGTTTATTTCTATTTTTCTAGTAATAATTAAATGGATAAAACTATACTATTAAATATGATGAAGCATTACTTTGGAGAATTTTGTTTATGTTTTAAAATATGTTACCAGTTTACGGTTTACAATCACACCAAAATGTTAACAATTCATTTTTGGGAAATCCTTGTTGTACTTAAAGTACTAAATGAACAACTCATGCACCTATTGTTAAATGGAGCACTGTACTGAGTTAGTTTTATACCTTCTTTTATCCTCCTGAGTTATCTAGAGGATCCTGGAATTCTCAATGTTTTGATTGTAGAAATCAGTGTGTTTGCTTTTTGGTATGACATTGTTTCATAGCATCTTTTTATTTATTTTAAGCAGATATTCATTTTTAATTAATTAGTTAATTATTTTTGGCTGTGTTGGGTCTTCGTTTCTGTGCGAGGGCTTTTTCCAGTTGCGGCAAGTGGGGGCCACTCTTCATTGCGGAGCGCGGGCCTCTCACTATCGTGGCCTCTTGTTGTGGAGCACAGGCTTCAGACGCGCAGGCTCAGCAGTTGTGGCTCACGGGCCCAGTTGCTCCGCGGCATGTGGGATCTTCCCAGACCAGGGCTCGAACCCGTGTCCCCTGCATCGGCAGGCAGACTCTCAACCACTGCACCACCAGGGAAGCCCCAGAATCTTATATTTAAAGAAAGATTCATATGAAACAAAATTAACAATTTTGGTTTTATTATATTTGAAGATATTTTAAGATTTATATGTGAAAAAAAATCTTACTGCTTAATTTTTCCACATGTTATCATTACATGAATGGAACAGAAACTGTGAAAATAGAAATTGTCAACAAATGCTTAAAGACAAGCTGAAGATGCCAAATTATTCACCCTTGGATTCAAGGCAAAATGATTTTACAACTTCTCTGACATGATGTATTTTATAGAACACAGGTATTTGGGTCTGACAGACCTGCTTTTACATTCCAGCTCTATCAGCTGTGCATCTTTGAGCTATTTACTGAGATCTCCTCACGTGAAAGATGACAGGGATTTTTATGGAGACTAAATTAGATAATGCAGGAATAATTCCTGGTACAAAGATATTACTCAGTAAATGTTCTCCCTGCCCCACATCACAGGTCAAAGTAGGAAGTAAAATTTTTTCAGTACAAGAATATCAAGTCATTGCAACAGGTTATAAGCAAATTCCTTATCATCCAAAGCACTTACCAGTGTTTTTTTGTGACATAAACCACAGACTTCTGGATTCCTGCCCTACTGTCTCCTCCCACTAACGTCATACATGTTTTCCTATCCATCATTCTTTTTCATTTGAGGGGTTTGGGATAAGGGAGAGAAATGGTGTCTCAGGGAATGGAAAAACTTACTGTGGAGGGAAGGGATGGAACTAAAAAGGAATGTGTATTATCATTACCATCTTCATTGAAGAAAGCTTATAGAAGACATGAGTTGTGAATAACATACTTTCTATATGAAATGGCAATGACAGAATGAGCTTTTGTAAGATAAGAGACCAAAGAAAATCCCATGGAGGCTGAACATTCAATATAGATTTCTTTTGCATCATTTTGTGCTTATTACTATGGAAGGCCTTGCAGTGGGTGCTAGCTCTGAAGACAGAATCAGATATACAACAAACTTAATGTAAAATTATTTCTCCATATCTATACCTAAGGGTAATTTCTTTCTCACATCTATTCTTACTTATATTGAAAAACATTTTGGGGCCTCCCTGAGTCTTCCTGGGGCCCAAGAGGGCTTTGGGGCTGTACCAGGCCCGTCTGCCTCAAGATGCCTTTTAGAAGTGTTTTCTGTTCTTACTTAACATTAGGCAAGGAATAAACTTGGGGGTCTTTCTGTTCTCCGGGTTAGGGTCTATGAAGCCAGCTTCTTTTCTGCTTTCAGAGTTGCCTCACCAGTCTGGCTCTTAGCGTCAAGTTTGCATTTCTGCACATCTTATTCTGCACACCATTCTGTGAATGGTGGCGCATGTGGTTGTGCAATATGGCATTTCTGTTCAGCCAGGTTACAGGGCTTCTTCTCAGGCATTCTCCCAATGCCCTCACCCCCAGCCCACCTTGCCTATCTTCTCTTTCCTCATTCTGCACACATTTTATTAAGATTTGGGGTGGGAAGAGAAAACTAGCTCCAACTGAGCACATATTCTTCAAAATATAAGGTTTATGGCATATGTTTTGCACATTCAAGGTTTAGACTTCAAAATTCCAATAAATCCAAACCTCTGCATTTCAAAAGTTTTCTCTGTATGAACTGGGAGAGTACAAAGGGAGCAGAAGTATAAAAGGTGCTTGTTCCTGTTGAGAGATCAAATTTAGATGAAACTGTTAAATAACTTAAAAAACTCCCCCAAACGTAGTGGCTTAAAACAACAGCAAATTAATACTTCTCATGATTTACTGGGTTGGCCAGATGGTTCTTCTGTTGTTATCTGCCTGGGCTCAGTCACAAAGTTGCATTCAACGGGTGGTCGGCTGGGGTCTGAGCTCAGCTGAGCATCTGGGACAGCTGGGCCTCTCTCCATGGTCTTTCACCCTGGGCTTCTTCATGGCATAGCAACATTCCAAGAGGCTAAACACAAAAGGTAAAAAGTTTCTTAAGGCCTGGCC
Source organism: Grampus griseus (assembly GCF_964374135.1). Classification (NCBI taxonomy): domain Eukaryota; kingdom Metazoa; phylum Chordata; class Mammalia; order Artiodactyla; family Delphinidae; genus Grampus; species Grampus griseus. The sequence goes on from NC_139001.1 coordinate 65,826,932, forward strand.
TTGGAAGTCACATAACATCACCTCCACCATATTCTATTGGTCAACACAGGTGGCAGAACACTCCATATGCAAAGGGTGAGGAAACAGGCTTTACCTGGTGGACACAAGGTTGTGTGTGCTGTGCCCTGCCTGCATAAAGGTATCCTGTCAAAGGACAAGTAGGGCTGAAATGCATTCTGGGCTCCATTCAGCCAGCTGGATGACTTGGAGTGAATTTATATCTACTGGGAGGATGGGGTCATCCCCTTGCCAAGCCACGAGCCCATGAACTCCCTCTGCCTATTAGTGACATTTTCTAATTCACACAAAACACTGTTTAGGCTAGTAGAGGCCCAGCTGAATATCATCTTAGTGTGAGTCAAATACACACTGGATCTCGATGAAGGCTAAGGTCTTTCCCACAGGATTTAGGTAGTTATTACAAAGCTGCATAGAGTTTGCAGTGGGGGGAGAAGGGAAGAGGGAAAGAAATTGGATGTCGTTCCTAGTTTACCTCCTTTGCTCCCTATTCAATCCCAGGAGTGAAGCCACATTACCAGGCCTTGGAAGGGATGTGTTCCCAAGACTGCTCTTAAGCCTTCAGAGGATGTCCCACATGAATGAGTCCTTTGTGCTCTACTCTTCTCCTTCTTTATCATTTCTAAGCCCTTTAACCCCTTTTTGCAATATCTCCTTCTCCCCTCCCCTTTTCTCTGTGGTCCATCAACTCTTCTAACAGAAATAAGCACATTTCCCTCCCTAGCAGTGATTTTGTGTGTGTGGCTGCAAATGTCAGCTGCTTGTCAGGGACGCCTATTCTTGAAGCTTTGCAGAGGGGAGGAGTGGGCTGTGGTCTGTCTGCTGACTCCCTTGGGAATAGAGAACAGGTGCATTCTTATTCTGTGATTAGATGTTGGGAAGGAGCAAATGACTTTTCTGTTAATCAACTAAAAACAAAGCCACTGAAAAATATAATTTCCTTCAAAGTTTTCCTTCTAGTATGCATGAAAAAATCAATATTTCTCTCTTTAACTTAATTACAATGATGTTATTTCTTTTGGTATAATACCTTAGACCTATTATGCTAAAAGAGCATCCCTGTCTTCTATGATTTAAGTTATTTAACAAATTTCATAACCTATTTGGCAATAAATGATACCACGCCCAGGTAGTGTCTCTCCACAATTCTCTCTTCATGATACTGGAGTAAGGAGAGGGTAGGGACCAAGGGAGGAGGGTAGTTTATTTTATGCCATTGCACTGGAATTTAAAAGTATCAAGGTGATTTGGGCTGATCTTGGAGTCTCTGTAGGAGACTAGGGTCTTCAGCTGGGCTAAAGAGGTTTTGGAGAAGTGAAGAGAGGGAAGAATATTGTATCAAAAGATATATGGATTTTCAGAGGTGGGAAGCTGAGTGTGGCATGATCAGAAGATGGTAAAAGATCTGACTTTTCTAAAATAAGGGGGCACTCTACTTCCATATTTCTGAAGTAATAAGGTTTTAATCATAATGAACATCCTTTACATAAATGTTTGGTAACTAAGATTCTTACAAATAGAAAATGCTAAATTGTTTATTTTTTTACTGTTTGTCTTTGTGATATGATTCTTCTAGTGATATCATCATTGTTTAGGATCTTGAATGATTGATACAAAGTGGCTTAATAAAAGTCAGAAGGAAATCATTACAAATGGTTCAACAGATGAAGAGCTTGATCATCACAGGATGGTTTGCAATAGCAAAATTTGGAGACAATCTTTATTATCCATAATAAATGACTGATTAAACACATCTATACAAAAAGAAACCATGCAGTAATTTAAAAATAATCTGTAAAAAAGTGAATTTATTGATGTGGAAATATATGTTAAGTAGAAAACTTTGGATACAAAACAAGACCCCCAAATGATATACTTTTTATTTTAAAAACATGTCTCTGTCTCCCTTCATATCTCACATTCCTCTCCCTCCAACTTTTTCCAATAAAAAAAGATATCTGGAAAGATATATAACAGAAAAGGGTCTGGTAGTTAGTACTGATTTATCCTTATGGGAGAAATTTTGTATGTTTCAAAATTCGCCTGCATTTTTTTATTTTTCTGTAATGAACATGAATTGCTTTACAGTTTAAACAATCGTTTTACAGACAATAGAGAGATAAGTTGAGGAAAAAAGTGAGTCAGGGATACCTGGAGTACTTCTCTGAGGTCAACATCATGCAGGACTGTCCCCATCTTTTCCCACAGAATATCCTTTGGCGCCACTGTCAGAATTTAGAGCTGGCTAGATTGAACATAGCCTGACTCAGCATAGTATTTTTTTTTCTCTTATGCTAATGCTTAAAAGCTTGAAACTCTGCACTCTACTCAATCCATTTCATCAAATATTTATTGAGCACCTACTATGTGCCAAGCATTAAGGATACAAGATTAACAAGACATAATTCTGTTGCAGTTTAAGGCAATAGTGCCGTCATAGAAATTTGTACATCTTGGAAAGTCCCAGATGGTTGTGCTGATGATAGCCTACAGGGGAAAAAAATCATAAGTAAACTTCATACAAGACAATGTCCAAGAGAGTCCATACTAAAAATAATCTATCTATGTTTTCACTCATAATATTTTAAGCACAATGTAGAATTATGCTGAATCATTATTTTAAAAAAAATACCCACATATTTGTGGCTCTTCATCATGATACCAGCATCATTCCCCTTTTAAATCAATAGCCTTTCAATTCTTTTAGTAGAAATTATTTCAATCTGTTTAGTCTTTGAGCCAAAACTCTCAATTTGACTTTGAGATCCTGAACTGGAGACTCCAGTTCCCACATAAGGCAAAATTGTTTTTAAAAGTTAAATCAAGGCAGTACATTTCAAACTAAAGTTGCTAAACCCTGGGTGACCATAAATTAAACAATTAACAAATCCAAAACATTTAAAGTTGGACTTAGTGAATCTGAACAATTTCACTAGTTACATTATATATTATAATTTTTTGAATTAAAATTTCAATCTCAAGTAATTTACATATCCTCATATTTGTTTTCCATTACTATTCCTTTACCTAGAGGTTTTTTTTTTCCCCTGACAATTATCATGGCATTTACATGAATCAGTGTGTAAAGGAATTGGCAATCACATTATACCATTATCTTATTTTGTGGAAGAGAAAATGTAAGCCCAGAAGTAACTCATAGGAGTGTAAGTTTCTTTGCATAGCGCCTTTTGAAACATAAGTATATGATAACTGGTAACTACTGTTATTAGAAGCTTGGCCCTCAGATTCCTAGTCCATTACTCTTACTTGCCCAGATTATTTCTCCATACTGTTTAAGGCATTAGACTTGTACTCTGCTCAAGACACTCTGCATATTGGTTTTTTCATGGTATTTAATGGATCTATTTATTCATTTAACAAATATTTATTGATTACCTACTAAGTGTCAGATACTGGTCTTGGCATTAATTTACATGTTAACAGAAATGATTAAACAGTGGGTATTATTTTAAATCCATATAAACGAGCATTTGTGGTTAGTCCTGTGTGTGTGTGTGTGTGTGTGTGTGTGTGTGTGTGTGTGTTTTCCTGCGGGGGGCCGGGGGGAGAGAGAATGTCTGTCTTCCTTCCTGTATAAAATCTGTTTGGTTTTCTATCTTAACTGCCATTTTATGCCAAGCATGTAGTATTAAAATAAGCTTGTTTCTGAGAAGCATGTCTACACTGAGTCTCCTGGATTTTATTTTATGATGAAATACTAATTTCCCCTTTATAAAACAAATTCTCTATTCCATAATTTTGAATAGGATGATACTTTCAACTGATTGCATTTAGGACATTAAACATTTCAGCATGACAATATTTTTCTCTGGGCCTGCAGCATTTTAATTTTATTATTAAGTAAGTAACTTTCATTAATTTTAAGACTTTGCTTTCAGACGTAATGCTAATAGGTATGCCAGACACAGAAATATTGTTTTCCTTATTTAAATTATCCGTCTTCATCATAAAACTGACAGTCAATTTTTAGTAATTTCTGATTTTTATATTTTTTCCTGTTCTTTTTTCACTCATGCAGCATTTTGGTCCTATTTGCTTGTTCTCTCTTTTTATAGGTCTCCCCTAGCTTCTCTTTTCAGTTATTATTTGGCTTTACTAGTCTTGCTGTCAATGCATTTCAGTCCTTGGATTCCAGATTGCTATTCTATATTCATCTGCTCTGTTCTGCTCTGTCAGTGAAAATTCTGGCTCTTTGCTTGGTGGGACATCAAAAATCTGATAGGCTTTGGCTCCTGCTTCATTTAGGGATGAGTAGTACAAAACAAGAGATACAGATACTCCTTGGTTATACATTTAAGATTTCTCCCAAATTTCCCAAAGACTAACACTCTAGTCTCCATTTAAAAGCAAACAACAAAGAAAGTGGCAGAATATTTTTAAGAAGGAGGAGGGTGGTGTAGAATTTAGGTAGTGTTTAGCTACGGCTCTAAGGACAAATATTATCTAGTTGGTATGGTAATGCACATAAGTAGCTCCTGAACTTTTGGGGGGAAGAGGGGGAGAGCTTAAAAATTGCAGGTAAGTACTGATATTAAAATGTCATAAACATATTGATGCTTGCAATATGATGCTTCCTTGATGTTTGCAAAGTAACCATAATATACAAAACAAACAACTAACTAAAGTTTTAAATCCAATTCATGAGTGTAATATAAAATAGTACTGTGGATGCTAAAACCAATGTCAGACTAGCTGAGTCCTAAAGCTACACCTGTTGATACTGTACTAACCGGTCACACATAACACTAATATACCAATAAATGGGAACCATAAGAGTATGTGTCAAAATACAGGAGGAAGGCCACAGGCAAACTTTATGGACAATCTGCCAACATGTAATTAAGCATGCCACTAAAACATCTGCAGCTCTTTTCATATTTATATTCCTGTGAACATTGAAGATAGAGCCAAATAAATGAATAAGTTCATAGGAAAGTAGAAAGGTCATTTTAAGTCCTGGTTTCGAGTGTGTCAATGTTTGTTCAGAACAGCAGAAGGAAGACAAACAGAAAGGAATTAAATTTTTTTTTGTCTTAGAAACAACGGCAAACCCCACCATCTCCCTAGAGTCTGCGTTCTCACCTTGCCAATAGATGTTGGGTTTAAGCACACCACCAGGAGAAGCAAGCCCTCTCTAGGAAACCACAGTGTCTTTTCAAACAAGGACAGCGGGTTTTTCTCTATTGTCGCTGCTTTCCCTCTCATCTGGGAATTGGTTTGCCTTTCGATAGCAACTCAGGAAGGGGTGGTGCGCCCCAAATTCGCGAGGCTCTGCCAAATACCAGAGGCTCTTCTTTGGAAGAGGGAGGCTCCTCCTTTGGACGTGAGGCGCCCCTACCAGAGCGCGCGCTTGCAGAAACGGAAACCACTAGCTGCGCTGAAGTGAGTCAAGTGATGAAATCAAGACTGCATGGGAAGGAGGCTCACCCAATAGCTCACGAACCTAAGTGGTGACAGACGCTGCTGAACCCTGCTCGTGGAAACCCTACGAGCCAACCACTGCTGCCGTCATGAGGTGGTCCTCGGAGGCACGGGGCCCCCGGATCTCCGGGCAGCGCACCCCTTCATTTTGGCAAAACGCAGAGGAAGGGAAATGTGTGTGAGGGAAATCTAGACTCTCTGGTTCCCTAAGGACGCAGACCGTGTTCTGGTTACAAGGTGACCCCTACCACCAGGTCAGAGCAGGACTCCCCAGGGCAGACGGGCTGAGACTCGCCTCGCGCCGAGAACCAGCCTCGCCTCCCGCGGAGAGAGGAGCCGCGCAGCGGCCGCGCCCGGGCAGGGACGGCGCCCTTGCCCCGCGCGCAGTCCTCGGTCCTCACCTGGAGCGCTCAGGTAGGGCTTGGGCGGGGCGGGAGGCTGGCGCGCACGCGCGGGACGGGGGCCTCGCCCCTGCCGACGTCGCAGGCTGGAGCTCACCTGGGAGACTCCGAGAGGAAGCCGAGCCTCGGTTCGGCCTCTCCCTGGCAACGCCGGAGGCCCCGCGGGAAGGCAGGAGGCGGTGGCGGAGGAGGAGCTGGACTAATCGGCAACTGTAGCTACAGCCACCGGAGCCGCCGCCGCCGCCGCCACCTGCACCTGGCGCCCGGCCCACGTCCAGCGCCCGCCCGGCCGCCGCTTCCCGCCGCCTTGCTCTGCCCACCCGCCAGGTAACTCGGCGGGCCGGCGCTCGGGTCGGGGCGGGGGACCCGTTGCCCCTGGGCAGCGTCGGAGGTGTGTGTGGGGGGGCGGGGGGGAGGACAGACGCGGGGGCTCACTTGGCGGAGAGACGAGGAAGGTCCCGGTGGCCGGTTGGAGATGGTCTCGAGAGCGATGTTTCAGTTGGCCCTCGGGAGAGGCCGAAAGGGACTCCCGAGACCGGGGAGGAGGTGGCGCTCCGGGGGTTGCCCTGTCCTGCCTGTCACTCGCAGTGCCCCCTGTCGGTCTCTGTAAGGAGGCTTCAGAAGAGCCGGACCCGGGCCGAAGTCCTGGGGGCCCCGAGCTGGTCCCTGCGAGGGTGGCCTAGTGGGGGGTGGGAGGGGCAGGGCCGGGCGCGAGGCTGCGGGCTCCTCTCGGGCTCACAGGTTGCTGGTCTCCTGCCGCCCCGGTGCGGGGGCCGGAGGGGCGAACCCGCGACGAGAAGGGCACGGCTTGGCCCGGCAACTTTCCCAGCCGGACCCCAGACCGTCCTAGGCTGGAAACCGCGGCCGCCCGAGCCGTTCAAATGGTTTCCGAGTGGTTTGGAAGGCGCTCTGCGGTCGGGACGCGGACATCCTTCTCTCTCTCTCTCTCTTTTTTTTTTTTTTTTTTCTGGTCTCTGTACTTTTCCGGGTGCGCTCCCTAAGCCAGAGCTGCGCCCACTTTCCGGTTTGATCGAGAAGTTATTTTCTTCGTGTCAGGAGGAAATCTAACTGCCACTCACCAACCGCACACCATCGCGTTGAAGGACCTGTTGACTAAACGACCTGCCTATCGCGGCTTTGGTCTGCCTGTGGCATATGAGTCAAAGGTTCAAAAAAACTTTGTTTCAGGAACCTGCCACGTCTGAACCTGGGTGTGCCAGGCCCAAATTCCTTTCCCTGCCTAATTAGGCTTTTCTGAAGCCTAAGAATTGAGGGTGAAACTGGTGCTTACCTTAGACTTTATTTCCTTTTCTTTCAAAGCCCATCAAAGCACTTCCTTCTCTCTCAAATATTCACCCAAACACCTCACTTCAAATTTATCAAATAACTATTTCTGTTTTTAGAACTCCAAGGAGTTACCAATTTCTCTGGCTTCCAGAAAACCTTATTAAGTGAACATAACTTGCTGTAAAAGTTATACTACATAATGAAGACATTTAAATTCAAATTGTATTGTTAAAAATTGATTTATTTGAGAATTTCTGGTTGTGGGAAAATGTTGCTTCTTTTACTGTATAAATTTTTCTTTGAGTTTCTGTCTAAAATACATGAGGTTAAAGTCATACCCTACAAATAGACTTCTTTAAATTTAACTTTTAATATCTGAAGTCTAGCATACATATTAGTTAAAACATTCTGAAGAGTTTGTACCAAGCATCTTTCTTTTTGCAATGCTTTAACTAACATTTTTACATAGAAATTTTAATAATAAATGGCAATCTCACTGCCTATATTTGTTTAGTTCTATCTTTGCTAATTTTAAAAAATATATTTTAAATTGCACACTTAACATAAAATGCTGTAGGAAACACATATAGTTGTTTTTTTAAAAGGTGCAGTCAAAGTTAAAAAGTCAACCGCAGCACAAGAGGACATAATTATTTATGATACCTTTAACCAGTGCTTTCTGTTTTTCTTAAAAGAGCCTCACCTGTCCTCTTAATCGTGTCTCCATATGGAGAGATATATGTGCTAAATACTATTTAAAAATTAGATGTAGGTATTGCTCTCTGAGTGTAGGGTATTAATTTAATCTTCACTGATTATTGGGCCAGATGTTATTAGATTATCTTTACCCTTAATTTTAGGGAGAAATGTAACATATTTGCATTAGCTAGAGTAACAGGGTGTCTCAGTTAAACTATCTGTAAAATAGGAAAAATAATACTTCCCTAGATTAAGATAATGAGGACTTAAATCAGGAATCTCTTCTAGCCCTAGCATTCTTAGGATCCCCTTCTCACTTTGGATGTCTAGTCAACCCATCTAGTTTGTGATAACCTGAAGCTGAGAGAGAGATTCTAACTTCAGTTCACCCAGCAAGTTAGTGGTAGACATGGCATTATTATTTGAGTGGCTTGACTCACGACTCATGTTATCTGTACTTTTCACCACCTACATTCTCATTTATCATAAGATTTTTACCTTGTTGTGTCTCATATAGTTTGTAAGGCCTTTGTAATTACAGAATAGTCAATTGTTCTTTGTCCAGCTCTGATTTACCCTAACTTCTACTTGTCCAGATGATGCCTGACTCCAGGGAGATTGAGGCCATAATTCTTCTCCTGTCATTGTGGATCACATGTGTATTGAAGATGCCATGTGGACTGAGATTTTTAATCCTTTCTTGGTATTTCAGAGCCACAGTTAATTTTTTGAGTCAACTCGGACAACATAATTTAGTCTTCTGATCTTTTATTATATTGGCTTAAAATATATTTTATGAGGCAGCAACCCAGGGTCATCCTTCCATTTGCAACACTCTAGATTTTTGGTTGGCAAGCACACTTCCTTAACATCAGTGTTTTTTAAACTGTTTTTTGTTTTGGACTGCAATCCTTAGAAATGCATTCTATTCCTCAACACAATACACTCAAGTATGTGTACATATAAATGAAACAAGGTTTACAAAACAATACTTAATCCTACAGCATGGATGTTCTCTATTATTTACTTTTAAAAAACGTTGGTCTTAAAACACTACATTGATTTTCATCGATTTTCTGACCACAATGGGCTGGAACCTACAATAAAAATAGCGGTATCCTATTGAATTTACATTTTTTTTAAGGCTGATTTTTCTACCAGTTTACTGTGTCTTACACACGCGCGCACACACACACACACACACACACACACACCCATGCATTCACAGAATAGAAAATCAAACTGTACTTTTAAAAATATATAAAATTATACTATAATCCTTATTAAACATTTCTTGGAGGGCTTGAGACTCTAGGATCTGGTGCTAGACTAAAACTCTCAAACATTAAGAACTGTGTGAAATCTTATTGTACATTATTGTATCTTAAATGGCTTCTCAGCATACTGTAGTATTTTGGGGATAGAAAAAACTGAAAAGGTTTTTCTGAAGGGATTTTGATGGTAACTATTGAAGTTACCAAGTATAATCTTGATAATACCAAATATTATCAAGTGAAAGTTTGAGAGAGAAAAAATTCTGTCCAGCTCTATTATAAGTTCTAAATTTTATGGGTGAGTTATAATGCTGGGTGGAGTCTGAAAAAAATCATTAAACAGGCAAGTTTATTACTTGGTTTGTAGTTTGTTAATATATATTTTGCTTTCACAATGAGACAAATATGAGACATATTGTGGGAATCATACCACTCACCCCCCAAAAAAGATTGAGAAATTAAGAAATTAGATCCCTAGGACCTGTAGGGATGTAGGCTTGGAAGCTCTGATTGGATGATTACGCCTTCCATAGAAGCTTTTAATTTTAACATGCCTTCAGATTCCTGGTAAAAGGAATTTTTCTCCAAAAGAAAATATTGATGTATTTAATATTTTGGAAATGATCAATGCCCAAATCATCTTCAGACATATTCAATTTTCTGGTCCATAAAGTGTAAAAATACATTTGGTATGCCAGATCTTTTATGATTATAAAATTGAGAAGGAAGTATTTTCAATCACCTATCTAATTATGCATCTAGTTAGTATCAGAATAATTAGTTTTATATGATTTGGGTAATCTTAACACAATTAATATACTGCCAATAGCAACAATGAATTCAAATCAATGCCAGCAAAGGCAAAAGACCAAAGTGCATTAACTTATGGCAAAGCAGAGACAAGTAGGGCTCTGAATTCTAGGTCATTAGTGACTACTGGCAATTAGATGAAGTCTCCTTCAGTCATTCTCTAGGTTGGGCTCATATTTTTTGGCACTAAATAGAGATTATTTTCCCAGCTACACTTTTTTCCCTATAATTGTTTCAAACTGCCCAAACTAGTTTGCTCATCTCATCTATCCCGTTGCCTGCTGGACATCTTTAAGATGTCATAATTACCTGAGATTTTACATTTGTAAACCAGAAACTCTATCGCATCAAAACAGCAACAACCACAACAAAAAACAATGTTTTACTTCCTGTATTTTATTTATGAGTATTAGTACATTTACCGTTTCTTATCCACAATTCCAAAACCAAAAAATCTCTGATAGCAAAAATTTTTTTGGTTAACTCAGTTTTCAGCAAAACTTGAATGCATTTGCTGTAAAACCTGCGAGAACTGTCAGGAAGCTATTTATTATCTACTCTGCTTGGAGGATGTGTCTTACTGCAGAAATAGTTCTGTGTTTGATTACATGGTACCGTCCCAGGCCCTGCTGGGGGGTACACTGTTATATTGGGCGTGTAAATGATATCTCCTTTCTAACATCCAAAATATTCTGAATTTTGAAACACATTAGGCTCCTGGGATGTTGGAGAATGGGTAATGGATCTGTACTACCATCCAGGTATCATGCCAGAAATCCAGAGGTCATTTTTTACTCTTTTCTTAACTTCTACAACTATCAGATCACCGGATCTGCTCAAGGTTTTCCACCTATTTTCACAAATTCCTCTCCTACTTCTACTGCCCTAGTTCAGGGTTTCATCAACTTTTGACTTTGGTACCACGGTCACCTGCTACCTGATATCTCAGTGGATAGTATTAAGCTTGAATCCATCCTCAGCAGAACCCCTGAGGTGATGGATCTCTTTAAAAATGTAAACCTGAACTTCTCTCTCCTCTACTTCAAGTCACGTAGTGACTTTTCATAGCTCACAGAATAGAGAACCTATGGCCCTTAAAATGGTCCCACAGTATATGACCCTTGTTTAACTACGGATTTATACTCCGTAAACCAAAATTTTTTATTCCGGCAACAGATTTCCTTGTTTTTTTCTATTGTTGTTACTCCACCGCTGAGAGCTCCTTTCCTCTTATCTTTATTTCTATAACTTTTTCCGGTTCTTAAGAGTCAACTGAGGTCTCACCTCATTGAGGACACTGCACAACCCAACCAACATTCCTCCACATACACCTGAGCTGGGTGAGGTATCCTTTTATCATGTGACTTACATATGTGATATAATACAGTCTGCTTTTTCACCTGTGTACACACACACAACTTGTAGATTATTTGCGGAGCATGTAAAATTTCTCTTTCCTCTAAGACTATTGTAGAGTAAAAATATTAGAGTAAAAGTGGCACAGGAAGGGGAGAGGCATTGGGCAGCAGTATATTTGCCTTTTTTATGGACAGCAACTGCAGAAACTGGGAAGTAGGAAACTTGTTTCACTGTACTTAATTAATTAGGCTATTTAATTTAGGTTGCTGTTATTTCCATCTCATTCCTTTGTGATGTTATTTCTGCGCCTCTGTTCCAAGATCTGGATTTTACCATTTAGAAGTGAAAAGTTAACTTTGTGATTGAAATGTCTTACAGCTTTTATTTGCAAATATTCTACAATTGAGTACATTAGTATTGGTGAGAAGTTTAGGAGGTCAGCTTTTACCTGAAGAATATAATTTAATTAGACTAGACCAAAAAAAAAGGCAAAAGATTCCTTCCTAGGAGTCTCCCTTCTCCAAGTTCTGTCAGTTTTACCTCTTAATTAATATTTCTCAAATCCATTTACTTTTCTCTATTCCTAGCACTACCATCATCTTTTGCCTGGACTTTCGCAAGGTCCTCCCTGTTGCCTATATGAATCTTTCTAAGTGATTCTTCACACTGCACCCAGAGGGATCTTCTCAAAATATTTGGTCTTGTTACCCCCTGCTTAACAGGATAAGTCAAACTCCTTAACGTGGCCTAAAGGCCTGGCATGATTTAGTTCCTGCCCAGAGCACACCTCTCGCATCATCACTCTCTGTTCTAGTTCTATTAGCCTTTTTTTTTATTGCCAAGTTCCTCCTGCCTCTAGGTCTCTGTAAGCGTCATTCTCCCTGCCTGGAGCTCTCTTTCCTCCCGTTTTGGCCAATCTAACTAAAATTTATCTTCAGATTCCAATTTAAGCTCTTACTATGACTGGAATTTTTCATGGGTCTTCTCCCCCTTCCAACTATGGATTAAAGTGAAGATTGTAACCTAAAGAAATAAAGTCCTACTTAGTACCTGGGAGTATTAACTTAAAAAAAAAAAAGTTTCCTCACAAAAGGAGCAGAATTTAATATGTGGCTCATATGTTTAAAAAATAGATTTTAGTTATTAACACCTTTATATTTTTATCAAGTAACAGTAGTTAATATTTATTGTCTTAATAAGTATTAGTCCCTAGTTACTGTTTTACTACTGAGCAGTTATGTGCCAGGCATATTTTAAGCAACTTACATGAATTAATCATTTAATTTTCAAAGCTGCTCTATGAGGTGTATATTATTTTTCCTCTACTTTAGAGATAGGAAAATTGAAAGAGTAAGTAATTTGCCTCTATCTACAAGGCTAGTGAAATGTCAGAGCCAAGATTCAAATCTAAGCAGTCTCATTCCAAATCCTGTACTTCCCCCTGACTTATATGTAAATAAAATTAAGTAAGACTATTAAACATTTTACAACAGCAACAGAAATCCACTCAACCCTCATCTCCCCCAGTCCTGCTGTGTAAAGGCAACCACTTTCACCTCTTTTAGATGTTTCTCTCTGTATTTACCTTTTGAAATAATATGTTTATACTGCTATTTCTTAATGTATCAATATTTGACATTACCTACTGACTGTCCATTATGGTAGATAAATATTAAGCTTTTTCACACACATACCCTTTGCCCTCCCTTTCTTGACTTCCCAATAGATGTCACAGTATAAGTCTCACATTTCGTTTGCATTTTAGTATGTATTTATTATTATGTAAATCTTGTTCACTGCTGAGCCAAGCACGTGTATTATGAACATGGTTCCTTACTTGTAGAATTTTTTAAAATCGTGGAGTTAATAATAAACTCACTTAAGAAAAGAGAATGTGCCTAGTTTTTCCATGTATGAATTTCTATTTCTATATAATCCAACACTTTCTCAGTAAGATTTTTCCACATAATCAGACCTATCAGATTTACGGGTCCCTTCCTGGAACTCTCTGTCCTCTTGTTTCTATTTGGACTATTGCTTTCTAGTCCTGTTCCACAGCAATTGTTTGGGATTTTTCTTTGCTGACATTTCTGACGGAGTTCGTATTTCTTAGATACATTGACTTCTGGAGTTTATTTACTCCCTAATATGTATGGAACCCCCCCCACCCCCACCCCCACCCCCAGCCCCAGTAGCCCTTTTCCTTTCCTTGCTGCCCTCTGATTCACTGTTTTCCTCTCTGGAGGCAACCAATGCTTTTTTTTTTTTTTTTTTTAAACAAAAACAATATATATTTTCTCTGTTTTTGAAATGCAAATAAATCTTGCTTTTTTTTTTCATTTAATTATTGTGGAGTTAACACCATATCAGCATATAAAGTTGCTTCTTTGTTTTTAACTTGGCACACTGTTCCATCATAGGACTCTATCATAATTTATTTATCTAGTTCCCTTTTGGTAGAGTTGTAGGCTGTTTCAACCTTTTGATATTAACAAAAAATGCTTTAATGTGCAAGCTTACACATTGTCATTTCACTTGAGTACCAGCATATCAGTGGGATAAATTTCTAGAAGTTATTCTCATACCTGATTGATACCTTGATGGAGACTGGAGTAGTGTGAGACCTTGCATGTTTGATAATTCTGCATCAAATGGGATAAGAGTAAAGGGTAAAAGAACACCTGGTAGTAAGTGGGCCCTTCTGGAGGACAATTAATAGTGCAGAGAGGGTTTCTAATGCAAATTGTTGTCTTTGAGCTTTTGACCATGACCTTTGTTTTTTCAGAAATGACTCATCTTTTTGAACTTTGTCATCACCTCCTTTAGTGTTCATGGCTTCTTGCTCCATTATTTTAGCTCCAGGTCTACCTCTGCAGATAATCCAGAGTAGAGAGCATGTCATTAGTTGGTCCTTTTCAACAAGTCAAGAACCCATATTTAACACACTTTATAATTTAACAGCATCCCCAGCCTCCACACTGATTTATTTGTTGAGTTCAGCTAACTCTACCTTCCAAATCATATCCCAAGCCTCCACACCCCTTCTACTCCTCTCTCACCTAGATTGCTCTTAATAGCTTCCTAATCGCCTCTAGCCTCCTCTCTGGTCTCCCCACCCCCCTCCCCTGAGGAAAAAAATTCCATATTCAGCACAGCTTCAAGAACAGTCATTCTAAATTTCAGTTCTGATTAGGTCATCACCCTGCTTAAAATCCATTAAGGCCTCTCCCCTTTGCCTAAAGAATTAAGTACAAATCCCACAGAATTAGGTACCCCTCCCTTCCCTGTGTGGAGCTTGGCATTCAGCATGTGTCTCATAGGCCTCAGTGTGGTAATTGTCTAGGTATGGTCCTGATGAAAATTATCCTACTTGAGGCCAGCTGTTGAAAGAAAAATTAAAGTTTAGCCTGACATTGGTTTATTTCCAACTGAAACATATATTAAAAGGGTCTTTTCATACTTTAACCATGAGGAGTGGGTAATGCAGAAATTTCAGATGGTAACTGGGTCAGTGGCAGGATATTGTGTGCTTCAAATTAGGCACATGTCTACCCTAATCTTAAAGGCAGACATTGCTTTTGTGCATAAATAAAAAAATAATGTTATGGATTTGTGGAGAATATATTTTGTTCTTTTATATCTGGGGATGTGGCAGCTAATGGAGAAGGGATAAGTAAGGGAAATATATAAATGTTGAGATGGGAGTCTTTTTGAATTTCTAGACTGGGGGATTGGCAACTACAGCCCTTGGGCCAAATTCAGTCTACTACCTGTTTTTGTAAACAAAATTTTGTTAGAACCAGCTATGCCTTTTCATTTATGTATTGTCTATAGCTGCTTTTGCACCACAAAAATAGAGTTGAGCAGTTGCAATAGAGACCATATGGCCCACAGAGCAAAAAATATTTACTATTTGGCCCTTTACAGAAAGTTTGCTGACACTTTCTAGAGGGGAATGCAAGTTGAGAGGTGGAGAATGAGCATTTACTCAATGAGCTGTGCATAAACCTATAGAAAGGTGAATGCAAAGTGATAGCAATTTGAGCAAGCAATTTTACTCCCCTGCTCCCGTATCCCTTAATGCTATGAGGCCTCAAAAGGAGAATGAGTGGACAGACATTGTCTACTACTTGTGAGTTTTGGGACTCCTTCAAAAAAGGAATGTTTGACTAGATTTATTGTATGCAACTTGTACACCCATCTTCTACCTATATTCCATGACAAGGCCCAGTACACACTTCCGTCATTAAAGTATTGAGAAAAAACAATGAGGGAACCCCTGCACTGGTGAAAAAATTCTGTAGCTGCTCTCCTTGGTAGCCCATTGAAAATTGGCTCCCTGATTTCAGCGGACGTGGTGGGATCCCATAGTAGCAGAAACCAAGTGGCAGCACTTAACCAGCACAGATGAAGTAGGTTACCTGTACAATAATGGAAAGCAGGGACATAGGTGTAATCAGAAGGCGTTGGCCCACAGATGGTTCTGTGGGTAAAGTCTAAGGTAAATTCATCAGCAGACTTCTCGTGGCAGGTAATGAATGAAATGAAATAGATGGCAGTCTCCAGTGTCACTTCGTGTATATAACAGGAAAAAGTCTAGATCTGGTAGCAAAAAAGTTGACTTTAGTTGCCACAGTTGAGAGTCATGACCTTTCATCCAGTTTCCAAACCCAAGTCAGTTCACAGATCCAGAGTCATTTGATTGAAGTGGAGGCCTGTTCCCCTTGAGCAAGAGCACTGCATCACTGCCTCAAGCATACACCATAAACCCTCCTTTAAGCCTTCCCCAAAGGGACCTGTAGCCATTTGTTAGATTGCACTTTGGGGAAAAGGAAATAATCAGAACTTTCATACTTTATTCCTGAGGCCCCAAAGTATCCTTGTGGTCCACTAGTCAAAATGGGGATTTAGAGTGGCCAAGGAATAGATGGAGTCTTAGCTCAAGCCTGACTCACAGTGTGCCCAGGTGGTCAGAAGATCCACTCTGTGCTTATTTCCCCAGTTTCTTAAAGTATAATTGGAATAGACATACAAGATAATTGGCAGAATCCCTATATTTGCTCTCTAAACTATGGATCTAGGACCATTGTGGAAGGAGAGCTAAGTGGAAGACCTTAGAACTTCTCCCTTCTAAGACAGTAGATCAGAAGTAATGCCGTATCCTGGAGGGAATTGATGAGATTAATGCCACCATCAAAGATTTGAAATAAGACTTGTGATGTTTGTCATGTCTCCATTTACCTCACTTATTTGGCCTGTATAGAAGTTGGATGGATCTTAGAGAATGACTGGACTATCATAAACCTAATCATTGGCCGATTCCAAATACTATACAGCTAACCTTTGAACAATGTGGGGATTACGGGCACCAACCCTCCGAGCAGTTGAAAACCTGAATATAATTTATAGTCGGCCCTCCAACTATGTAGTTTCTCTGTATTGGCAGCTCTGCATCTGCAGATTCAGCCAAACTCAGATCACATAATACTCTAGTATTTACTATTGAAAAAATACACGTGTAAGTGGACTCATGTAGTTCAAAGCCATGTTGTCCAAGGATCAACTGTAGTTGCTGACCCAGATACAACGTCTTTACTTGATCAAATCAACACAGCCCCGGGCTTTTGGTGTGCGGCTATTGACTTTATGAATTTACCAGGACTACCAAAAGCAATTTGCCTTTTTTAAAAATTATTATTGGAGTACAGTTGCTTTACAATGTTGTATTAGTTTCTGCTGCAACAAAAAGTGAATCAGTTACACGTATACATATATCCCCTCTTTAAAAGCAATTTGCTTTTATTTAGCAGGGCCAACCATATATTGTCACAGTTTTGCCTCAGGGTCAGGTTAGTTCTTCTGTTCTAGAAATCTTAATCATCCCAACGTTCCACAAAACATCACACTGCCCTACTATTGATGATATCATGTTGATTGTATCCAATGAGCAGAAAGTAGCAAGTACTTTAGATAGCTTAGTAAAGCATATGAGAACCAAAGGGTAATAATCCAGCCCCACAAAAATTCAAGAGCACTTCAGTAACATTTCTGGATATTCAGTGGTCCCTATGCTCAAAAGGCCCTTTTGGATTTTGGAAGTGACGTATACTACATTTGAACATGCCCCTTCAACCTATCTACAGAGTAACCCATAGGACTGCTGGTTTTGAATGATGATCAGAGCAAGAGAAGGCTGTGCAGCAAGTCCAGGACACAGTGCATGCTGTGCTACCAATTTGGCTTTAAGATATAGCAGATTCAATGATTCTCTAAGTGTCTGTAGCAAATAAGGATTCTGCACAGAGCCTCTGGCTAGAACCAAAAGCAGAATCACAATGCAGATCTCTGAGATATTGAAGAAAATCTCTGACTTCTTCAGCTAACTATTCACCCTTTGACAAACTGCTTTTGGCTTGCTACCAGGTAGATCCTGAACACATGACCATGGGGTGTCAGTTTATCATGTGGACCGGGCTTCTCATCTTTAACTGGGTGTTGTCTGACCTACCTGGCCACAAGGTTGGCCATGCCCAGCAGCAGTCTACCAACAAGTGGACATGGTATTGTTGGGGAGGGGGAAATATCCCCCTCTACTCCTCTTGAGTTCTGTGGTTGGACTAATAATAAAACTGACACAAGAGAGATTAACAGGAATAAAAGAAACACATTTTAATTTGTGTGCATGAAGCTCTCATAGCAAATGGGACCTAAGAAGTGGCCAGAGCAGGCAGCTTTTATACTTTTTAGACGAACAATAAATTTGTGAGGAATTGACAGGACAAAGAAACTTAGGCTTTGGGTGCTTAGTGAAGAATCTAAACAGAGTTTGGGCTTGGAGTAGTAAATTAAAGAAGTAACAAAGTGCTTTTTTTTTTTTTTAAATACAAGCTTCTTGGCCCCAAATTCCCTGTCTCTGGCGATAAAGTTGTCCTTCTACCTCCAGATGCAGGGAGTGTGCCGTTCACATGAGAGATTTATTTCCTGCTTTCTGGGAGACAGGAAGGTCAAAGTGTCCTTCTTGCATTGGATGTATGCCATTGAGGCATATTTTGGGGGAGGCCTGCCCTGGGCCCCAGTAGTATGTAAGAGGCAGAGCTTGAGCAGCTCTGGAAAGTACAAGTAAGTTGTACAAGCAAATGACTCAGACTCCTTTGATAGCAACTCCTGCTGTATTGCCTCTTTTCCTCCAACCCATGCCTTTGGCCTCTTGAGGATTTCCTTAGTCTAGTTGATAGAAGAAGAAAACCTCAAGCCTGGTTTACAGAGGAGTCTACAGGTTATTCTGGTACCATTCGAGTGGACGGCTGCAACACTACAGTCCTACTCATGAGTAATCGTGAAGGACAGTGGAGAAGGAAAATTCTCCCAGTCAGCAGAATTTTGAATAGTAGATAGGATTTGTATACAATATCTGGAATGAGAGAGGGCCAGAAGTAAAGATATATAATGGGCCATGGGCAGTTCCTAATGGTTTGACTGTGTGGTCAGGGACTTGGGAGGAACAGGGTTGGAAGATTGGTGACAAGGAATTTTGAGGAAGAGGTATGAGGATGGACCTTTCAAAAAGAGTAGACCCTGAAGAAATTCATGTCCCATCTTAATGCCTACCATAAGACATCTACTGCTCTTAATAATCAAGTGGGCAAAATTACACACTCTGTGGATGTCAGTCAGCCTTTCTCCCAGCCACTCCAATGCTTATTCAGTGAGCCCATGAATAGTGGCCATGGTGGCAGAAGTGGAGGCTATGTGTGCATGGGTTAAGCAACATGGACTTCTTCTTTCTAAAGTTGACCTTGCTAGCACTACTGCTGAGTTCCTTCTAGTCAATGAGAAGCCAACATGGAGTGCCTACAGGCACCAGCCAGCCACTGGGTGGCAGGTTGATTAGATATGACATTTTCCATCGAGGGAGCAGATTTTTCCTCATTAAAATAGACAAATATTCTGGATATGGATTTGCCTTTTCTGCCCACATCAACAGCATGGAATGCCTGAGGACAGGGTAAATTCAGAATGGGTAGTGGAAGGAGGAAGACATAGATATCAGTTATGGCCTTGTGGCCAATTAGATAAATGAGGATTGTAGTAGCTTTGCACATTTTTCCTTTGCTTTTTATATGTATGTGTTTATTTGTATATGCTACTAATTTTATTCTTTCCTTCCCATTTTATTTTATTATTTTATTTTTTTGGCTGCACTGGGTCTTCGTTGCTGCACGCAGGCTTTCTCTATTTGTGGCGAGCAGGGGCTACTCTTCATTGCAGTGTGTGGGCTTCTCATTGCAGTGGCTTCTCTTGTTGTGAGCACATGCTCTAGGCACGCAGGCTTCAGTAGTTGCAGTTCGTGGGCTCTAGAGCATGGACTCAGAAGTTGTGGTGCACGGACTTGGTGCCACGGACTTAGTTGCCCCGCGGCATGTGGGATCTTCCCGAACCAGGGCTCGAACCCATGTCCCCTGCATTGGCAGGTGGATTCTTAACCGCTGGACCACCAAGGAAGTCCCCCCATTTTCTTTTTAAAAAAATATTACATAGAAGTTGTTAGAGGTTACAGTTTAGTCTTTAGGTGACAGAATATTAGGTGGGACTGTGACAGAATCTGAGAAGTAATTCACATAGTCACAACAATGGATGCAATGGCTGTTGGCGCTCTGTGTCTCCTCATTTTGAGGTCTCCCCTTCACTGGTGAGAAGGATGCTTGCGTCTTGTTAGGCGGAATATAAATTCATTCATAGGTGTACATGTGGCAGGAGATAGTAAATAACAATTACTTTGTTATTGTCCAGGAGTTCAGATGTGTGGCAGAGAGGCTGAGTCATCAAAAGGGCAGACTGTGCTGCTTATCAATTTATTTTCTCTCAGCTCCAAAGTCATTCTGTTTGCCTGCTCGTAATGATGGAGCTGGGCCCTGTAAATATTTCTCCTGAGCCTTTTCAGTAGAGGACACTGGAGGGACACTGAAGGTAGAAGGAGCTTCTCTTCCTGGTTTCAGGGTGGCTCACTAGCCAGGTTCTTGCTGGGCATACTTTTCCTCTACTGCCCCACATGGTTTTCTCCAGTGCTAGGTAACTGCACGGCACGGCTTTCTCTGGAGTTGGCACCTTCTTGCCCCCTGCACTTTCTCCAGAGATTGATTTGTGTACTGGCTGGAGCCACAGACATCATGGACCTATTCCCAGCCGAGATCACCATTCCCCATACTCTTTCTTTAGCCCTACGCATGTACACACTGGGAGCCCCACAGCACTGGGTGTCTAGGGAGCCCGCTGCCCAGCTTTTATCTCAGGTACCAGCCTGGAGCTACACTGGCCCAAGATGCACATGAAAGTGCACTAGACTCCTACAGAGGACAGCTTTCCAACTCCATCAGCAGCCAGCAGTTTTCCTCAGCACCTAGCAAGTTCCAGGGTTTGACACCTCTCTCTGAATGGCTTCTTCCAGGATCCAGAGGGAGTATCACCAGTGAGGCATCTCTGTGACTCTTCCACCATCAGGGAGCCAGTGCTTTGCCATCTCCATTAAGATCTCTGGATCTCAGCCCTCAAGAAGGGATGGTTCTTCCTTGGGCCTTCATCTCAGCCTTAGGGGTGGTGGTTGCCCCTTATATCTACCACTCCTGTGTTCTTTAGCATTCTTGTTAACTCTTACTAGCCAATTCCCTGTTACTCCAGTCCTCTCTTAATGATAGATAAAACTTTCCTTGTTCAAATCACTATGTAGTTTCTGTCTCCTTACTAATCCAAAGCCATCAACTATGTTTCAAGGTAAATAGTTAGACGGACAGATCTTTCAAAATGCAGTGCTTCTGCCTGGGGGAAAAAATCAGTTAAGTGGACAATCTGTGGAAGCCCTGGAATCACTCCAGTAGAGGAAAAATTCCTCTACCCTCTAGTATGCCATAAATAATATAGTATATCTTTTATATGTTATGTGAAATTCATTCATAGGTGCAGATGTGGCAGGAGATAGCATGTGAGCCTCCCTCCCCACTTACCCTGTTACCCCCATGGGTAAGTGTAGCTCTGTAATTACTTGTTTCTTCCAAACTGTAAAGATAGATTGCCTTGTCCACAAATCAAGATCCTGTCTACAACGTTTCACCTAAGATAAAGTTAATGGAGATATTTATCTGACCAGGTGTGGCTGAGAAGCTGGATGTCAGACCATGCCCTTTTCCTTATTAACCTGTGCCTTACAGTTGCTGGAAGTCAAATCTGTCCCTAGGCTTTTTGTCTCATAACCTGAAGATACCTAGGTTCAGAAGTCGTCCTACTTTATGACAAAAGTCATCCTACTTTATGACAATTTCATGCATTTAGTTGGCTGCTGGTGGCATTTTCCAGCCACCCAGAGCAGCTTTGCTTGATCTTTACCTGAGATCTTTGAGGTATGTCCGCTGCGTGCGGCTTTCTCAATGTGGTTTGCTTTGCATCAGTGTCTGTCACTTGTCATACATCCGGAAGTTACTTCCTCTCAGAATTGTTGGCGAGAATGTGAACGTGGACTAAAACATAATGAAAAGTAACAAACCACAGTAGCAAATCACCATGAAATTTGATCCCATCAATAAATACAAACAGAAATGACTTCCTACCACTCCTCAATTCCCTAACGTTTTCACCAGCAGATGAGGGGCACTTAAAATTTCTGCCCAAGTACTTAAGGGTTTATTATCAAGGCAAGTTTTGTTTTGTTTTGTTTTTAAATTCAGTTAGAAAATCCAGATGATAATACATGGGAAAGATCCAATGAGTATTAATTCACAGTAGTGTACTTTTGTTAATCTACACTGTGATTTGAGGGTGTAATTTTGTAATTTCTTGCTTTGTGTAGTTATTCTTAAGTCTTTACAGCATGCTTTAACTCAAGTTGTAAGTAAGTTTCACATAACAATTAGGCTTTGTGCCAATTAAATTCAACTGGAACCAGACCTTAAATCCCTGGAGTTGTAAATGTTTATTGTCACAAACACAGAAACAAGAAATGGAAAGAACCACTGTCCGCTTATTTTATTAAATGTTACTCTCATGTGCAGTTATGAAGTTCTACATTTCACTGCTTTAGAAGATTTTTTTAGGTGGAATTTTAAAATTAAACTAACAACTAATCTTGCAGTGTGTGCTTTTTCATGTGGAAGGACAATCATGACTATAATGATGGATGATGGATCTTATCTTGATGTTTTCCCACCTGAATATTCATTTAAACAATATCCCCAGATGATTTATTGCCACATCATAGTTTAAGAAGCCATGGTCCAGATACCTGGAAGCACAGTTTTGTAGTTATATTATTTTAGCTTATGAGATTTTGGTTTTTTTCTGTTCAGATGGAAGCATATTTTTACTCCTGAGAACAATTCATTGATTTTAACCCAGTCTCACAGACTGTTAGAATTGTGCATATTGTTTTAACCTTTCAAAGTATCATTTTGTGGGTATCTTTATTTATTATTAATGCCTTTTTGTAATGTCTACATATATACTAAGGTATAGATTAATATTTTTTAAGACCAGAAGTTCTCTGAATTTTAATTTTTTTCTAACTTTAGACATTTATAGGGATTTGGAATTTAGAAAATCTCTGAATTTTAATTTTTTTTTTCTAGTTTTAAAAAACGATTTCATGGTATTCCCTTCTCTTCTTCTGCGAATGTGATCTTTTATAATTAGCAATTGACCATTTCGGATAGGCATGTTTAAAGATTTTAGAAAGAGTACAAGAAGAACAAACCCTTTGTCTGCTAATCATTTCTAATGTGCAAATACAACATTTCTAATGTGCAAATATCCTGAGCTTGCTGTTGTGCTGAGTCTTTTAATTCCCAAACTTAATAATCCAGTTAGAAGTTGGTTTTGGAGAGATTAATTTTGTTTCACTGGCTGTTTTTCTTCTTTTTTTTTTTTAACATCTTTATTGGAGTATAATTGCTTTACAATGATGTGTTAGTTTCTGCTTTATAACAAAGTGAATCAGCTATACATATACATATGTCCCCATATCTCTTCCCCCTTGCGTCTCCCTTCCTCCCACCCTCCCTATCCCACCCCTCTAGGTGGTCACAAAGCACGGAGCTGATCTCCCTGTGCTATGCTGCTGCTTCCCACTAGCTATCTATTTTACATTTGGTAGTGTATATATGTCCATGCCACTCTCTGGGACACTCTTTGTCCCAGCTTACCCTTCCCCCTCCCCGTGTCCTCAAGTCCATTCTCTAGTAGGTCTGCGTCTTTATTCCCGTCCTGCCCCTAGGTTCTTCATGACCATTTTTTTTAGATTCATATATATGTGTTAGCATACAGTATCTGTTTTTCTGTTTCTGCTGTTTTTATATGGTCTTCAAGTTTGGCAAGTAGTGTGGTCTAGGAACATGGTATTATTCCCAGGAATAGAAATAAAGAATCCTAGTTAATTAATTAGGATTACCTCATTAATTAATTAATTTGGATTATGTCTTTTATTGTTCAAAGTCTCAGTTTTTCCATGTTTATGATGGGAATAAAATATTTTAAAAATGATTTTACAACATCATAATTTGGAATATAACCTCAATGCCTCATTTATATCAGCAGTTAATCCCTTAGACTTTTCAGGAATCCTTGTGTCATTCTTGCTTTGGATTTTTTATCTTATCCCTCCGTGTCAAAATAATTTCCTTAGTTTACATCAAGAGTTTATTTTGAAAACCTGTCTTTGGAGTATTAGAAATTAATAATGTGGTTGCCTTTGGTTAGATGAAGTCCTTTTCTTTTTTTTTAATTTAATTTAATTTATTTTTTATACAGCAGGTTCTTATTAGTCATCCATTTTATACACATCAGTGTATACATGTCAATCCCAATCTCCCAATTCATCACACCCCCACCCCCCACTGCTTTCCCCCCTTGGTGTCCATACGTTTGTTCTCTACATCTGTGACTCAATTTCTGCCCTGCAAACCGGTTCATCTGTAGCACCTTTCTATGTTCCACATACATGCGTTAATATACGATATTTGTTTTTCTCTTTCTGACTTACTTCACTCTGTATGACAGTCTCTAGATCCAGATGTAGTTCTTTTCTCATCAGGTGCTAATTTTGCCCAAAGTCCTGTTACCTGAACCAGTGATGCTTAACCTTTGCCACCCTTCAGAATTATATGGAGAGTTGAAAATAACAACAAAAGCAGGGCCTAAACCTCATCCCTAGAACAACAAAAATAATTATATGCTTTAAATATGTACAACTTGTGCATCATGTACACTTCAGTGAAGCTATGGAAAAAGTTTTAAAAAGTCTCTTTTTAGTAATACATAGTGATCCAAACAGCTGGAGTTCCTTCCTCTCAATAAAAGCCACGATTGTCAAAAATAAACGAATAAATAAATAATAAAAATAAATAAAATCCAATTCTGTAGAGATGGGGCCTAAGGCACTGCAGTTTTAAAGAGCTTTCTGTTCATGTGTATCCAGAATTGAAGACCACTGATGGAGATGCTTAATGTTGAGTGTAATTTATCATTAATGGAAGGCTGATATTGTACAATAGCAGCAAAGAAAAGTCATACACAGTCCCTGGGGGATCCATGTTGGAATCTTCAACTGATCAGCAGTCAATAAAATAAAATTATTCCCTTAGGAATAATCTGAAAAAAGCAAAGCATCATGTTCCTACTTTAGTAGACTCTACCGCTAAGCAGTCTCAGTTTCTTCACCCGCCATTGTCAAAATCTACAGTCTCATCCTCCTCGATCTTTATTTCCAAAAACATGCTCTGAAAATAGTTTTTTTTTCTTTTTTTTAACTCATTTGTCCAGAAAACCTCACTTGAGGTGTTGTGAGGCTGTCTGTAGTTTTTTTCTCCTAGGTTTTCCCCTTACTTCCTTACATTTATAGCATCGATTCTTTACTCCTTTATAAAGACCTTACTTCAGACAACTTCAGTGAAAATCTCAGGATTTTACATCAGACCTGAGTTGGAATACAGTTGGGGAAATGCTGGTCTTCCACTTAAACTGAATGACCTTGGCCAAGCCACTCAATCTACTTGGCTCTCAATGTTTGTCAGTAAAATGGGAATAGCATAAACTTTGCAAGATTGTTGGAAAGACTAAAAGAGAACTTATGTAGTAAGTGTTAAAGTATCAGGGACCTAATCAACATTTAACAAAAGTTAACTATTTCTGATAGTAAATGAAAGCTTGGTCTTCTTTCATCCCTTTTCTAGTCAACAAACATTTATTGGGTACCCATTACGTCACCAACATTGTGAAGTGCCAAAAAAACAACCATGAGTAAGGGAGATACTATTCATGTCCTTTATGAGCTTGTCTTGACTCTCTCATTAGAGATATCCTATACTAAAACCTAACTGAGTGACTCGCTTAAATAGATAAACGTGCACACAGTATAGGATTATTACCCTATTGATGAACTCCTCTAGTTTATAATGCATCCTTAAAAAAGAACTCTCTTCCACTGGCCTCATTAATTCAATCCTTCTTTCCAATTCCCCATCCTACCCACAGATATGATTTCTGGCATAAAATGTTTTGGAAAACCCATCACTACTGTAGAAGGATCTCACTCTGGGGCTTCCCTGGTGGCACAGTGGATAAGAATCTGCCTGCCAATGCAGGGAACATGGGTTCGACCCCTGGTCCAGGAAGATCCCACAAGCCACGAAGCAACTAAGCCCGTGAGCCACAACTACTGAGCCTGTGCTCTAGAGCCCACGAACCACAACTACTGAAGCCCACATGCCCTAGAGCATGTGCTCTGCAACAAAGAGAAGCCACTGCAATGAGAAGCCCACACACCACAACGAAGAGTAGCTCCAGCTTGCTGCAACTAGAGAAAGCCCTCGCGCAGCAATGAAGACCCAATGCAGCCAATAAATAAATAAATAAATAAATAAATAATTTTTTAAAAAAGAGAAAGATCTTGTTCTGTCATCTCCTTCTACTCTATACTTTCCCAGGACTCTTTCCTGTTCTATGTTCTATTAAAACATTCTAAGGAGACCACCTCATTCCTTCTCAAATTCCTAATCTAGCTTATCCTGGCTACTGAAGAAATTTAGTATCACTAAATAGCACTGGAGAAGGGGATATTTGATGGTTGTCTCAGAGACAGAAAGGGGGATGAACATAAGTTAATTTATATCTATCTGTTGTCAAGCATGAATATATATATATATATATATATATATATATATATATATATATATATATATATTTGTGTGTGTGTGGTACGCGGGCCTCTCACTGTTGTGGCCTCTCCCATTGCGGAGCACAGACTCTGGACACACAGGCTCAGTGGCCATGGCTCACAGGCCCAGCCGCTCCACGACATGTGGGATCTTCCTGGACCGGGGCACAAACCCACGTCCCCTGCATCGGCAGGTGGACTCTCAACCACTGAGCCACCAGGGAAGCCCCAAGCATGAATATTTTATGCAGAAATCATATTTGTGGGTAGGCCATTAGAAGAGAGAAAGGTGATCAGGTTGTATTTCATAAGTTGGGGAACCATTATCCTATGAAAACTCAACATTTTGGCCATCCTTATCTCCCTGGAACCTCTTAGATCATTGTTGCCCCATTAGTCTGAAAGTGTCCTGAATCCTAAGCCCTAGGATCTTGGGGGCATGACTACAACTAGCCTATTGGATTCTCTGCCAAAGTTCATTTCTGGTTTGCACTAAAGCCCATTGGACCAGGTCTCGTGAAGTTTACTTTTAAAGATCAACCACTGTCAAACAATTAACATCTCTCAAGGGTAAGATGTAGATTGTATCCACTTGACATGGATACATTATCTGACAATCTATTCTCCCTTGATTCTCCTTTGTTTTGTTTTCTCATTCCTTTTGCTCTTTCTTTCCAGTTTCTCTTTTTTCCTCCCCTAACCCTTAATTGTAGCTATTTCTCTGGCCTTCTTTACTTTATATACTGTAGGTGAACTCTTTTGTACCCCAAGACTGTCAAAGTTCATCTTTAGCACAGAGCTTTTGCCTAATTTTCAGTCCTATGTATCTTTTTGCTCATGGGAACTCACCTTGGAAACCCTGCCAGCACCTCAAATTTGTCATGACCAAAATTGAACATCCCATCCCAAATCTTTCTACCTATATTCCCTGCCTTTGTCAATGTCATCACTCTCCCCATCCACCTCCCATTCTTCTCTTTCTCTCACCAAGTCCTATTCGATCTCATTTCTTGGACTCTCTTGAGTCAGCCCTCTCCATCCTTCCTGCTTCCCTCAACTCTTTGGTATACATTACCTTTACTGGCGCCGAGGAACCTGTGATTTTTCTAAAACATAAATATGATTACGATCCTTCCTTAAAATCATTCAGTACTTTCCATTCTATTCATTCAGGACAAAATTGGTAGATTCCAAATTCACTGTGTGAGCTGGTCTTTAACTGACCTTCCAGCCTCACCTCCTGCCCTTTCCTGCCTGTGCCCTCCACTTCTGCTGTACCCAAGGATTGACCACATCTTTTCTTGCCGTATGCCTTTGCATCTACCATTCCCTCTCTCTCCTCTCTCTTGTCCACCAGCCTAAAAATTGCTTATCTGTCAAGATTCTGCTCAATGGTGTCATTGCTGGGAAATTTTCCCTAACATTTCTTCATATCCTCCATGTGCTTTCGTAGTCTCCACCATATCACGCTGCTTTGTGGTTGCCCGTTGAAGTGCCATCGTTCATGCTGACCTCTGCTCCTTGAAGCTTACCTTTAAGGTACCTTAATAGCCATAGCCTAGCACAACATTTGACACGTAGGAAAAGATATAACCGCAATTGTGTGGTCCGAAACTCCTTACATTATATCTTAAAATGATGTTAAAATCTTAAGAGGTCATTTTAATCCTTACATGAGGCTCTTGAAGCAACCAAAGCTCAGAAATATTGGAATCTCATTTTTATGGGCAAAACATCATAAATGAGGTCTCTGTTGGAACCAAAGTATCCAGTCTGTACTGAAAACATATAGAGCAGTCCAATTAGAAATAGTATGTAGAACTAAGTTTTCAAGTTCTGCCTATTTTGTTTATTTAGCTTCAAATTTTTTGCTAAAGACCAGAGAATCCATCTCAGAACTTGGTTTTCTTATTTTAAATTTAATAATATCACTAAATTTTAAATTTAGTGATAACTTTGGAAAAGAAGTTAAAGTGTTAATTTTTACTCCTATAGACATTTTTCTTAAAATGTGTTTAGAGTTAGGGAGCAAAGGCATTTTCCTTGCCCTTTTGTCTCTGCTAATTACTTGACTGACTATAATGGTGCATGGTATGTAATCATGTACTGAACCCTTCACAGTACATTTTTTTAGACATCATGAAGAAAGTCCGTCTTCACTGTGATTCAGGCAGTAGTCAATGTCCTCTTTTATTTTTCGTTTCTTTTGCTCCTGATGTCCCATACTAGGGTTTGGTAAACATGCTGCTCTGTTCTTAGGATCAACTGCAAGCAGCATTTTGTTGCACCAGATACTGCTTTTATAACTTAATGATCTCTATTGCCTCTTTAGAGACACTTCCAAGTGATGCTCACTGCCATTTTTTTTCTATTTCTTCTTATTTTTTTGTGTGTGTTTGTGTGAGTTATTGAAAATAGCTGTTATATTCAACAAGTGCTATCAAGTGAGCAGATTTTGGAGAATGCCAGTTTACTGCTTTATCATCTTAATTGATTTAGCTGAAGTTCATAGGTTGATGGTGAACTTCTTAAAAGCCACAGTTTTAGATGTATGCCTGACAGTACCTGTCAGTGTACCTTTGCTTTCTTATGGATTACCCCTTTCTTTACAATCAGCTTAATGAAGTTCTTTAGCCCCTTTGTTATTGAGCTAAGATTTTTTTAAAAATAAATTTATTTATTTATTTGTTTTAATTTTTTTTTTGGCTGTGTTGGGTTTTTGTTCTGTGCGCGGGCTTCTCATTGTTGTGGCTTCTCTTGTTGCAGAGCACGGGCTCTAGAGCGCAGGCTCAGTAGTCGTGGCACACGGGCTTAGTTGCTCCGTGGCATGTGGGAATCTTCCCGGGCCAGGGATCGGACCCGTGTCCCCTGCATTGGCAGGCAGATTCCCACCCACTGCACCACCAGGGAAGCCCCAGAGCTAAGATTTTTTTAAAAAAACTCAAAATATATTTATAAAACTCATTTATGCATATTATATGGCAGATATTAGGCAGAGTTAACAATGTATTTTTTACTGGAGAGAAGTCTCTAATATTTTATAACCCCGATAGATTATAGTTAATGATAGCAACTGTGTTCTTCCAGAAGTGTAATTTTCTTGAGGGCAAGATATCTTTGTATTGTTATTAACCATAAGAGTACATTGTTTATAGCTTATGTTCAGTTGTTGGCTGAGTGAATGAAGTGAACCATGCCTATAGGAATGAATAGCTACTAACCTGTCATTTCTGTTTATAGGTATTGCAATTTAAGGAAACCTTCTTGCCAGCAAATCTATGATAAAAAATATATGTAACAGAGGAAACTGTAACTGTCATTTGTCAAGTGACAAGCTTTTAATGTCAGAATGGCTCACCTAAAACGACTAGTAAAACTACATCTTAAAAGACATTACCATAAAAAGTTCTGGAAACTTGGTGCAGTAGTTTTTTTCTTTATAATATTTTTGATTTTAATGCAAAGAGAAGTAAGTGTTCAATATTCCAAAGAGGAATCAAGGATGGAAAGAAACATGAAAAACAAAAACAAGATGTTTGATTTAATGCTAGAAGCTGTAAACAATATTAAAGATGCAATGCCAAAAATGCAAATAGGAGCACCTGTCAGGCAAAACATTGATGCTGGTGAGAGACCCTGTTTGCAAGGATATTATACAGCAGCAGAACTGAAACCCATTCTTGACCGCCCGCCTCAGGATTCTAATGCGCCTGGTGCTTCTGGCAAAGCATTCAAGACAACCAATTTAAGTATTGAAGAGCAGAAGGAAAAAGAACGTGGAGAAGCAAAACACTGTTTTAATGCTTTTGCAAGTGACAGGATTTCTTTACACCGAGATCTTGGACCAGACACTCGACCTCCTGAGTATGTTGAAGAATATTCACTGTTTAGTGTTTATCAGGAGGGTTTTCAGGGGAGGGGCACTAGTTAAGGAAGTTGCTTGGTCTTTAGTCACTTTGAGGCAAAGAATCGACAAATACCATTTATTTAACCTGTCTTAATTATTTTTTGCTTATTGTTATTGAGGCTAGATTTCTATATCTATGTTTAGTGAGGCATTGCAGATGTGAAAAATTATCATCTTAGAAATTAGAAAACTGAATTCTAGATCTGACCTCTATAGAACCACAAGGAAATCCTTTATTCTTAAATGCTTTAGTTTTCTCATCCATTTAGGAGGAAATATGAGGTGGATTTTATGGGAAATGTGGGAGGTGGAGGAGTTGTTTCTGTTCTTCTGTGTATTGCTATAGAATAGAAATATCAAAAACTGTGCCAAGATTTTGGAGCTATGATAGTTTATGAGCTAAGTCATGGACTTTGTGGCTACTTTTAGTGCTATAACTACATTTCAGAATGTCCTGTGTTTTGTAACCTTTCTTTTAAGAGACAGTATTGTTTTTTTGTCTGTTTGTTTTTGCGGTACATGGGCCTCTCACTGTTGTGGCCTCTCCCGTTGCGGAGCACAGGCTCCAGATGCACAGGCTCAGCGACCAAGGCTCATGGGCCCAGCCGCTCTGCGGCATGTAGGGATCCTCCCGGACCGGGGCACGAACCCGTGTCCCCTGCGTCGTCAGGCAGACTCTCAACCACTGCGCCACCAGGGAAGCCCGACAGTATTGTTTTAATTACTAGTTCAACTGTGATTCTTTCTCTGGAGTTTTGTTGAATAAGCTCTTGTATTTATAGAGTTTTCTCCCTTTCTCTTCTGAGAGGCCAACATTGCTTTTCATTGTCACTTTGTTTACATGTTAATCTCAAATATACAGTATTTTGATTAAAATCCCCCCCAGCCCCCGATTCTACTGTGCTGTCTCTTTGTTCTTAGTTAACCGTCTTGTTATCTTTGAGGTAGTATTCAAATGCTCTATTTGAACTGAAACAGCTAAAATGAATTTCAGCACTTTGAAACAATCTGTAGATTTGTTAAAAGTGCAAGATAGACAAACTGTAAGCAAACAGTGCTTACATATTTTGCTTTCTAGTTATGAGAATTAAATTTATAAGTGAACCTGAAGAAAAGTACTTTAGTAGACTTAGGTCTATTGCTTCCTTCATATTTTTCTAGGTTTATGATCATGAATACCTGCTCCAACTATGAGTTCCTCAATATTGAAGCTGTGTAGATTAGATTTCTGTGGCTCTATTCTAATCTGTGTGATTCAAGGTTAAATTGCTCATCATTTTAAATGAATGTGTGAAGAAACAAATGAATGTAAAATATTCTAGTTGTTCTGACAGGGCATAGTATAGTTCCTTTTTTATGCTAATAGGTTAAAATGCAATATGGCCCTTTACTGATTTTGGGAGAGGTCTTGATTGAAAAGCAATTCCCATCACAAATCAAGAAGCATGATTTTTATTCTCTGACATGACAAAGGGAGCTCAGGATAAGCCTCTTCTCCAATATACCTTTGAGAAACTGCAGTAATATTCAATAATGTTAATCAATATGTAAGTGCAAAATAGCTATGCACACAAAGAACCTTTTTTTTTGGACAGGAATGTGTACCTAGAACTGTGAAGATTTAATACTTTCATACTTTAAATTTAACTTATATCATCAAAGAACACATTTTCTGAAGAACTGCTAATCTTTTACATGCTCATTAGAAATATAGATCCAGTTTCTCCCGAAGCCAGATGGTCTTGTGACTGATAATTTAAGCACATTTCTGTATGCCAAATTTTTCAAATGGTTTGACTGGGAATCTGTAATCACTTTGGCAAGTTATTTGAATTTCACTACTTTAAATGACATGTGAAACAACTTTTAAACATAAGTTGAGCATGCTAATTGTTTCAAAATAAATGGGGCTTATGAAATCATACTGTGAAATTTTATTATCACTTGCATTGATGATATAACATGACACTTTTACTTGATATTAGTACTTATCAGTTAAGCAAATAAATCCTTGCTTAAACTGAGGGAAAGCCTTGTGAGATTAAGGAGATAACACTTTATTAGTGTGAATTTTTTTTTTTTTTTTTTTTTTTTGCGGTACGCGGGCCTCTCACTGTTGTGGCCTCTCCCATTGCGGAGCACAGGCTCCGGACGCGCAGGCTCAGCGGCCATGGCTCACGGGCCCAGCCGCTCCACGGTATGTGGGATCCTTCCGGACCGGGACACGAACCCGTGTCCCCTGCATCGGCAGGCGGACTCTCAACCACTACGCCACCAGGGAAGCCCTAGTGTGAATTTTTGTAAAGTGTCATACTTTAAATCTTCAAAACCTTTTCATAATTCTATATTAAAACTATATTAATTAGTCACGTGGCAAATAAATATAGGAAAATTTTTTTTTTAAATCCCCAAACTCACTCCCCAAAATGCTTATAAGACAAAATTATAAATTTTTTTCCTAAAAAAGAAATACTATAGTATGGAGCTTTTCATAATTTTTACTTATACTTTTATGTTGGCTTATAAGACTTTATGTATTAAAAATACAAGCTTATATTTAGTCATTTGTTTCCGTGTAATTTTAATTCGAAGATAGATAAATAGGTAGTTTGTGTTTGGACTTTATTTTTAATTGATAGTTTATCCAAAATTCACTTTAGAATAAATCATTTGCTTTCATCTACCAGTGAGGATGAATGTGATTATTTTCTTCTGGCTATGCATGTATGTTACACTTTAAAATCATGATGGTCCTAGAAAGCAAAATCAGTTTCACCTTCCTCCTCTTTTCCTACTCAGTGGTGTTGACACCCTCTCAATATTTTATCCCTAATTTAATTCCTTTCTTATCACTACAAATATTTCGACCTAAAGACATCCTCTCAGGAAAGGATTTGAAACACATTCATACTGAGGTATGGCTGTAAATGTAGTAATTAATGAGAGTTTGTAGAATCTCTCTTTTAGGGTGGCTTTCCCAGGCCACCATTCTGGGGGCTCTGGTTTCACCACTGGCCCTGGCAGGGCAACCAAAGTGTGCTGGGCTCCTATCTCCATGAGTGAATGATTTACTTCCTTATCTTTGGGTTTGAACAGCACTGTTTGATTGTTCACACACTACTTATAGTGGCTTTTGACTGTGTAGGAGGATTTCATAGTCTGTTGTCTAAAATTGTACAACCATTTATTGTTATCAAAGGTCCAGTTATTTTACTTATTTATCTTTACCATAGATCACACATGTTTTATGTCCCAGCTTCACTCTGTTTGATTTTACAGTGTTTTGAAGCCCTCTCCTATATGTTATTTCATTTGATCCTCACCTCAACTCAGCAGGTGAGGGACTGTGGTCATCTCCATTCTCAAAGCCTGGACATTGTACAGACCCACACACACCCCAATGGCTTCATATGAAGATTATTTTCATTGAGGATGACATTGCTATCAAAATGAATTCAAGATAAATTTATAACTAAAGTTTTTAGTGAATGAGTAATACCGCTAATCAGTCAAAAACTATTTAGGGTCTCTCTCCTTACTGGAGCAAAATCTTTAACACAGCATGGCATGTGACATATGGTAGGTACTTAAGTTCTTGCTGAAGGAAATAGGATTTTTAGTAAGCAATTTTTTCCCCTTTTGGTTCAGTTACCGGTTAAGGAAATTGATTAAACTTAGAAAATATTACATTCCTAGGAAAGTATCTAATTTAAGATAATCTCTACAAAGATGAATATTCATTTAATAATTAAAAATTGCAAATGTTAAGAAAAATGCATGATTTCTACAAGGAAAGAAAAAAACTTGGTTTGTATTTGAGCAGTTACAAGTATTTGCTATTTTTACAGGTTGTCTCACTTCTAGGTTATTTTTCTTATTTAAAATGTTATTTGTATTTAAAATTATATTATGGAGAAAGCTTACAATAGCATGTTTTAATTCGTGACATGTGATCAATATCAGTGGACATGATCTCTGGGTGAGTGGTCTATTTGTAAGAAATTTTGTTTTGATCTATTTGCCTTTATATAGCATTAAGATCATCTTACATATAAATAAAGTATCCACTATCATTTCTATTGTTTTAAAGGTTTAAATAATGATAATTTAGTAATGGTATAGCTGTGAAATAAAGTAATAAAATTCATAATTGTTCTTCTACTTTGACTTTTTCTAGATGTATTGAACAAAAATTTAAGCGCTGTCCTCCCCTGCCTACCACCAGTGTCATAATAGTTTTTCATAATGAAGCATGGTCCACGCTGCTTAGAACTGTCCACAGCGTGCTCTATTCTTCACCTGCCATATTGCTGAAGGAGATCATTTTGGTGGATGATGCTAGTGTAGATGGTAAGAAAGCACATGCAAATTAGATTGTTTCCTAAGTAAATCCATGTGGCGTTGTCCTAAATCTATTTGGGTATATGGTGCTCTCTGTATGCCACCTCAGATCTTGAATATAGTGTCTTGGATGCTATATATGATGGATGAAGGGAGAATCCAAGGAAGTCCATATTCAAATATTTGGGAGTTCAGAAATGTGTGAAACGTGTGAAACACCATTATTTATAACTTCGTAGTCCTCAATATGAGAATTTTATTGTAAGACATAGTGGTTAAGAGCACACACTTGAGCCTTGAGTTAGGCTGCCTTGATTTGAATCCCAGTTCTGGTCCTAACCAGCTATGTAATTTGGGAAAGTTACTTAACCCCCCTATACCTCAGTTTCGTTATCTGTAAAATGGGGGAAATGCCATATTTCATCAAATTGATTGTATAATACATCATTAGTTTACATACCAGTAGAATAAAAGACCCTTACAGCCAATTAAACGAACATACCATCGCTTATAAGAAGTATATAATTGTATAGCTTAGAAATGAGGGAATACATTAGTACATAACTCCTAGGGTTGTTTTAAAGATTAGAAGTATTCATATAAATAATCTATTAATTAATAATATCAAAGAGTAGTTAAAAATTACTGAAGAGTTACCACATCCTGTTTTATTTTGGCGCTTTTAAATATTCCAATACCATTTACAAAGCTAGCCAAAATCTTTAATGAATTTTCACTTAATTTTATGTCAATAATCAGTTGCTAAGTTACACATTTTAAATTGGACTCACAAGGATAATCAGACAAATACTATAATTTGCTGAGTTTTCAAACATTACAAGTATTTTAAGTACCAAACAAATACAGATTATTTCAACGATTGCAAAATTTATTCCTGAATGAGCCCAAGTTTGGAACTAGATTCCTTAAAGTCAAATTCTAGCTCCAGCACTAATGAGCAGTTTCCTTATATCTGTAAACTGAGGATAACACTCTTCCGTCAAATCCAAAGCACCATCTACTGTAAGGTAAATCATTACTTTACAGACCATGGGAAAAAAAACCCCACTACCTATTAGATGACATGTCATCAATTAATTATAAGATGTATCCAGACTTTAGACGTGGTTGTAAGTGAATAAAGCATAACATTTTTAACCTAATGTTTCAACCATTTTAATCTTTTCTTTCCTAATCACTGTCTACATAAACATATAATGTTTATCTAATTATATCCATGTCAGAAATCTAGTTTTGAAATCTGACATTTTCATGTAACATTATTAGCCTGTTTCTGTTACCTTCAAAACTTTAATTTTAATGACAAAAATGGACTAGATACATTTTACTTAACCATTCACTTTTATTTACCCCTTAGCCTTACTATATGTAATACTACAATAAATATCCTTGTGCTTATGTTATTTTCCCTTTTTTTGAATTATATCCTTAGATAAGTTAGGAGAGGTAGGACTGCTTGGTCAAAGGGTCTGAGTATTTTTTATAATTCTTTATAGCAATCAACAATAGATTTGGAAAAGTTTTCTTGGCGAGGGCTATCTTTGAATAGTAGTGTAATTTGTCTTATTGAATCAGTCAAAGAACTACCTAATGAGTCCCCCACTGTGGAAAATGTGTCCCTCGTTACCATAGAAGAGCTTGTGAAGTAGAAACCATAGTCCCTGAGTTCAATTTGCTTAAGGAAAAGCAGCATAAATATGTAGGTAATCAGTTAACTGGTAGCTAAATCCCAATGATAGCAAACAAAATATAATTAAGATTTTCAGAGCATAGACCATGTGCTAGTTAGTTCTTGTCTTAAATGTTTTATTTGTACAATAATCTCTCATTGTATCCTCCTAACAATTCCCTGTGAGGGTTAGTCCTATTAGCCCCATTTTTTCTATTATCTCACTTTATAGGTAAAGAAACCGAGGTACAGTAAGGTAAAATAATTTGCCCAGGGTCACATAGCTAAAAGTAATGGTGCTATAAATCAAACCCAGGAAATCTGATTTCACGGCTTTGTGTTTTTAACTTCATAAAATTAGGGTGTGGATGGGGGCTAAATTTAAAGGGCAGGTAAGAATTTATAGGAAGTTCAGAAGTTGTGGATGAATAAAAATTTCTTAACATATGAACAGTGGGAGGGTTTATTGAAGGAATCTGTAGTGACTCTGTTTTAAAAATCAACTCCCATTAAGACCTTTACAATGTTTCTATTTTTAAGTTACTGCTCTATAAGTCTATGATTAAAGCAGAAATAGCTATGATTATATTTTTAAGACAAATTACAATCCTACTTGTCTTTCGGAGTATTAATTCTGAGGTACTTAGAAGGTGTTAAAAAAGTTAATCTGTTACTCTGAGACGATAATGTTTAGATAGGCTTATTTTTCCACAAAAGTTATTCCTGGACTCTTACCTCCTTCATGAATGTTTAAGCTTTAAATAAGCAACTCTCTTATCTGCACCACTGGAGAGTTTTTAAAAATATGTAATTACAGATAAAATCAACGTCACCTGCAATTGCCTCTGAAATCTGGCAGAAGCAAACATCTACCCAGGATGTTTGCTGGTGTTCTCAATATTCCCAAATCTTTTTGAGTCTGTGCTATGGGTCCAAAGAGGCCACTTGAAGAACTGCATTATATACTCAACAAAGAGTCAAGAATTCAATGGTGAACAAGCAGGCTTAAGACATTGTTTAAAAATATGGACAACACTTGATTGACTTGATTGATGTGTTTTTCTTTTACCTGCTATTTTAACTCTTGCCTAGTATGTATGTCATCCAAATTGGACTATGGGGTATCTTAAATTATACACACCCATGACTAAAATTTTGCCTGTTTCTAACCTCATTTCTGATTTACATACTCTTTTCTTCCTTCGTATTTTTACAGGAAAAAATTCTGTGTCAGGAGACTCTAGAGCTTTCAAAAATTTTTTGCTGACTCTTTGTAGAAATATTCCCAAACTGCTGTAGCCCTGGATTTTCCTACTCATCTTTCTCTCAAGATTTTGGTCTTAAATTATTTTGACCACTGCCTAAATATCAGATAATTTTTTTGATACTTGAAACTTTTCTATACATTTGCAGATTTAAATGCCAATTTAAATAAGAATCAAATATCTTTTTGGCCAAATTCAGTTTCTTTCACTCCTTTGTCCCTTTTCTCTGGCCTCTAAATGAGTCTTCTTAACTCCTGGGGCCTATTCCTTTGGAAGTGTCCCCCTCCAAACACATTGTGTTTACTGATATGACATGGGCAGGATAACTATGTGTGGTAATGTCACGCATTATAATCGTTCAAAAGTTAAGATCTGTATATATAATTTTTGTTTTCCAATAAGAGTTGAAGATATAATTTTTGTCTTAAGGATGGATGTGTACAACCATTAAGATTATGCATGTGGAGGACTCATTGCTCTGTGGTTTCTTTATTAGCTTTCATATATATGAAAATATACTTAGAAAGGAGTTAATCTTGATTTTTTTTCTTACAGAGTACTTGCATGGTAAACTAGAGGAATATATAAAACAATTTTCTATCGTAAAAATAGTCAGACAAAAGGAGAGAAAAGGTCTGATCACTGCAAGGTTGCTAGGAGCAACAGTAGC
Source organism: Grampus griseus (assembly GCF_964374135.1). Classification (NCBI taxonomy): domain Eukaryota; kingdom Metazoa; phylum Chordata; class Mammalia; order Artiodactyla; family Delphinidae; genus Grampus; species Grampus griseus. The sequence goes on from NC_139001.1 coordinate 65,865,288, forward strand.
AACAGCTGAAACACTCACATTTTTAGATGCTCACTGTAAGTATACAAGTATAGACATAGTTGTAACATTTTCCCTCCCCCTCCCTCTAACTTAAAAGGTAAGGAAGCCTTTTCTTTAAATGCCTAATTGCATTTTCTTTAACATCATTTTCAGCTAGTGATTATAGCAGTGACAGCCCAAGCAGATTACAGCTCTGGGTAGGAAATTCCTTTCACTTATTCAAAGATCTTACGTCCTTTTGTTTGAGGCTCCTTAACTTTATGGCCTCCAGTGAACAGCTTCCCCAGCGACTTATCCATGCCTAGGATTTTTTCATATGCTCATTTTGTCAAAAAAATGTGGTTTTCCTTATTATTCTTGATTACTACACTTTAAAGTGAGTGAAAGTTTTGTTTAAGTGTAGTCAACCCTATCATTAAACTTTGTCCTAACACTTTTACTTTTTATATTTCAGGTTTTTTTTCCCCCCAAAGATTCACACACTCCTTTTTGTGCCAAGTTAGGGGTGCCCCTTTACAGCTTCTGGTATCTTTCCCATGAATGTTGTTAGTTTTTGTTGCTGCTGGGGTTTTTCTCTTTGTATTTTGATTTTTTTTCAGTGTCAGTGATTTTAAATAAAGTACTTAGACAGTATTTTTAGAGTCAATGTTTAATGTACATGTTAGGTATTATTAAAATGTCACTTATTCCCTCGAGCTCTAAGTTTAGTGAGTTTTACTCTTTGTGTGAGTGTTTAGCTTTGGATTGGCCAGCCTTTAGGTTATGTTTGACCAAGCAAATGGTTTTGAGCATACGCTAATTTTTACAGAAGGGCTTTTGGATTTGCTTGAGTCTCTTTAGAGCTTTCACGTTCAGTATTCTCTTTTTTTATTCTTTTTTTTAAATGGTAGAATGGGAACTGCCTTGTCCTGTGACTATTTTTTTTTTTTTAATAAATTTATTTATTTATTTTTGGCTGTGTTGGGTCTTCGTTTCTGTGCGAGGGCTTTCTCTAGTTGCAGCGAGGCGGTGGGGGGGGGGGCACTCTTCATCGCGGTGCACGGGCCTCTCACTGTCTCGGCCTCTCTTGTTGCGGAGCACAGGCTCCAGACGCGCAGGCTCAGTAGCCGTGGTTCACGGGCCCAGCCGCTCCGCGGCATGTGGGATCCTCCTGGACCAGGGCTTGAACCCGTGTCCCCTGCATCCACAGGCAGACTCTCAACCACTGCGCCACCAGGGAAGCCCTCAGTATTCTCTTAATACCCAGCATTTAAGAAAGGTCTAAAGGTAATCCAGGAGAGGTGTTTTCAAAAGGAAATGGCTGCTTCTCCAGCATTCCCTCTCCTGATCCAAAATTACAATACTGTCAGACTGGGCATTCTTCCCCTCCAGGCAAATGAGTCTGATGGTCCTCCTGGACCATGACTGCCAAACTCCACTGAATGATGGGAAGCCCTGAGTAGCATTGTACATGCCACATCTCCTGAACTCTATGTGTGATGTGAGACAGCCTGGCCTGGGGCCAGAACCCAGACCTTTCATGCCACTCCTCCACTCTCTTTCATTAGCGCTGGGCAGGTTTGAATGGTACTTCGTCTCCAACTGCTAAAATCAGAATATTCTGATTCCTTTACTTATTTTCTCCTAAGAACCTGTCAGAGAAATAAAGATTTCAGTTACTCTACCTTACTCAGGGAGACAAGTTTAAGTAAATCAGAACACTTCTGGAGCTAGGTGGTATGGATCAGCAAAACATCATCCTTGATTCATAGCCCATTTTAAACAGAAATACACAGTCTGAAACATAAATATATCAGTATCATTTTGCTTCCATTGTAAGGTTAAAAAAATCAGTCATTTCCTAACTATGCTTAATCTTGTCTTATATTTTTCATCCTACCCTTATCTCACAAGAAACCTTTAAGAAATCTCCCCTATATAAATGTTCAAAACACTAATGACTTGGTTATTCTCATTTCTCTGTAAACCCTCTTCCAAAACACAAAAGGAAAAAAACCCTGAGTGTTTTCATTGAATTAATTAAAATTGTATTCCTTCTAGGTGAGTGTTTCTATGGCTGGTTAGAACCTTTGTTGGCCAGAATAGCTGAGAACTACACTGCTGTCGTGAGCCCAGATATTGCATCCATAGATCTGAACACGTTTGAATTCAACAAACCTTCTCCTTATGGAAGTAACCACAACCGTGGGAATTTTGACTGGAGTCTTTCATTTGGCTGGGAGTCACTTCCCGATCATGAGCAGCAAAGAAGGAAGGATGAAACTTATCCAATTAAGTAAGATGATTGCTCTCAAAGTCTTATATACAGTTCAAGTATTTGAATATGTATGCATTCTTTGCTTTTTACAGTAATTTCTACAAAGGTAATTCACATTAACAAAATAAAGAATACACATATTCTGTATAGAAGGAATAGGAAAGTCATTTATATATTTATGTACTTGTTTATACATGATGTTACTGAGTAGGAAGTAGAATTAAGTGAGCTCTTATGTCTTCCTTATAATCATTACTTAAGAATCTTTTTTGTTTTTGGCCGAGCCATGAGGCCAGAATCTTGGTTTCCTTACCAAGGATCGAACCCGGGCCCCCAGCAGTGGAAGCACGGAGTCCTAACTACTGACCACCAGGGAATTCCCTTGAGAATCTTTTAAGTTTGGTTAGAAGACACAATAATTTTGTTCTGTTAGGGAAGGATACTTAAAGTTCTTCCTCCCCATCCCCCAAAACTTGACTTTGAAGATAGCATTTTTAGTTTTTATTAATCTATATAAAGCCTTGAAATTGTCATCTCTCTTTAATTTATTTGTACATTTGATTCAGTTGCTCTTAAAATATGTTTTTTTTCTTATTTGGTTTTTATAACAAAGTTTAACAATGGATTATTTTTCAGAACACCCACTTTTGCAGGAGGCCTTTTTTCCATATCAAAAGACTATTTTGAATATATTGGAACTTACGATGAAGAAATGGAAATTTGGGGAGGTGAAAATATAGAAATGTCTTTCAGAGTAAGTTTATAAATATAGCGCTTATCCTAAACAATGAAATATATATTTCTAGTTGGCTGATACAGATTATCATGGATGAATGTAGTCTTTACTTTTTGTGCTTTCTAAAATTTAATTGTTAGAAATTTTAGAATAAATATATTTCCTCTTAAAGTGTAACTTAATATATTTATTTATTGCTGCCAGTGTAACAAGAAGAATCAGTTAAACGCCTGTGTCCAGGCAGTAACACCAATTAATGCACTTGTAGCTACTGAATTCCAGCCAAGATAAATATAATTAAATCTAGTGCTTCAGGAAATTGGTTGATTATCAAGCGAGTCAGAATGGAAAAACATTTATGTATAATTTTAAAGGACATTGAACTTAACTCTTCGGATTAAACAAGCTTTTTTCCCCTATACATATTAAACGTTAATATGAGAAATAAAAGAAAGGTGTTAGATGGTCTCCACATATACGTATTTGATTTCATGAGTTCATTTTCTACAATGATTTTGTCATTCATTTCTTATCACTTAGGCTGGAATGTAGTGGAAAAAGAACTGAACTAGGAGTTGGAAGATTTAAGTTTTGGCTCTGGCTTCATCACATAATGGCAGTGATGATCTTGGCCAAGTTTGAGCTGCTTAAGGGCAGGGGTCTTGTTTTATTCATTTAAGTATTCCTAACCCCCAGCACATGTTGGATCTTAAGCAGTCTGTTGAACAAAACATATCACCAAGCTTTCTCACTTGTTTAAAAAAACAAGAGAGAGAGAGAGAATACAACCACTGCCCTAATATTAGCACATATTATTAAACATGACTTTTAGATTTTTCATTTATGGCAGAACAAACAAACGGTCAAGATATTTAAGTGAGTAGGTATTGATTTAGTGATTTGCCATTTTAGAGTTAATGCAAATAAGTTCTTTGACCCTCTATCTCTAAATAGTATGAAGTTTTTATAATGATCAAGTTTAATAGATTGTGCTTTGGTAATAATGACTGTCTGGAATTTGTTTCTTGATCACAAAATTGAATATACAAGAGATAAATAGAGTCTGGGCTCACTTTCTCCAAGTCTGCTGTGGAAGTCAAATGCAGAAGAGCCATTGGTCTTCTGTGTGGATACTAGATAGCTTGAATAATTTTTGCAAAAAAAAAAAAAAAAGAAGAAGAAATTGTGGACTTTTATGAGAGATCTGAAATCACTATTTTGTTAAAGTAATTTCTGAAAATGTGGGGGTTTTTGTCTCTTGGATCTGTACCATTTAATAATAGTTCTTTATCTTTGAGAACTTAAACTGAACTGGCAGTGAACAGAGACTATTTGTAAAGCTGCAATAAATCTCTTATTTTGTTTTTATTAGTATCTTAAAGGTGAACTTAAAAGCAACACTTTGATTTTCCTAAAATACTGTAAATTTAAACAAATATCATTAATTATCAGGTGTGGCAATGTGGTGGGCAGTTGGAGATTATGCCTTGCTCTGTTGTTGGACATGTTTTTCGCAGCAAAAGCCCTCATACCTTTCCAAAAGGCACTCAGGTGATTGCTCGCAACCAAGTTCGCCTTGCAGAAGTCTGGATGGATGAATATAAGGAAATATTTTATAGGAGAAACACAGATGCAGCAAAAATTGTTAAACAAGTAAGTTAGGACTAAATAATTAAATTACGGTAAAAATCCACAACAAGTTCACATGTCCTTTTACCTGTTTGAGTCAACTCAAGCCTAAAACATTTTTTTAAAAAGCTATTTTTAAAGCTGGGCTTTTGAACTCAAAAATATATAACTCATTGATGTCAGTTTTCTTTTTTCTTTCTTTTTTTTTTTTGAAAAAGTCAAGTAAACTGCATTTAAAAAGTTGAGGCATTCTACCTGATGTTACCCTTTTAATATGGAAGATATTTAGTTTTTGTAACTGCCTTGGTTCAGTATTTTACTCAAAGAAAATAAGATTAAGTGGAACTGCTTTTAACTGGTTTTAGGTGATGTGATTAGCACCTAAATCAAGGTGCTAAGTGACATTTTGAACTGGAGAGCTACACAGTGTCAGAATGGGGCAGGAAAATGAAACAGAAGTATCAAGCTTTCTTATTTCCAGTTCTGGTTCCACTGCTCCCTGGAGGGGCGACTTTGGCAAAGCCCCTTGAGACTGTGAAATGGTTATGGTGCTTCATAGGGTGGTTGACAGATTGGCCTGACATGGAGCATGTGCTCTACCACGTTTCTTCTCTCTCCCTCCCTGTCTTGAGATAAAATACTTGCCTGTCTCCCAGAGCAGCTGTGAAATAAGGAAATAATTGCTAACAAATGCATGGCACTGTGGTTGTTATTGACCTGTCCTAGATCAAAGCTCTGCAGAATCATCATGCCTAATGCATTAGAACTGAGTCCCAACAGTTTCAACATTGGATGTGGTAAATAAACTGGAGAGTTTAAGGACATGCTTCGGCAAATGGCACCCAACTCTTTGTAAGAAACAGTGCCGATTTGCAAGCCGGTATATATTGAGATTAAAGGGCATCAACATTTCGAATGTCATAAAGAAGGATCTGGTTACCTCATTTCGCTTTTTCTTTGGTCTCTGGTATCTCCCTGTCACATGTCAGTACCATGCAAAGTCAGAGCACTACTGGGTCAGATTGCTAACTTTTTACCCAGGGCCACCAAAACAAATCGGGCAGATTGTGTACTGCACAAAAGTGCTTGGCTAACCAGGCGAGTGGATGCTAAATACAGTTTATGCTCTCTTGTCACCAACAGAGGGGCAAGTGAGCCAGCAAACCCTTGTTTTTAACATAGGGCAAGTAGATCCATACGGTAAAATGCATAAGCTACCCAGAAATCCTTCAGAGTTTCATACTTTTTGCTAAAACACCTGGGTTCAAAACATTGAAGGTGGCAGAGAAAATATTTTCCTTAGTTGAACTGATAAGCTTGAATATTTACTTTTTCATATATTTAGGCACCCACTGTAAATTTTCTTTAAAATTTTGCCTGTACCAAATACCTTTTCAATTTTAGTGCTTTTTTTTTTTTTAAGTTTTCTTAGTCCTTTTAAATAAGGTAAAGGAAAATAAAATACAATTGATTAAAAACTTGACTTTTTCTACTAAAACATTGTTATTGTTAGGATATTATTAGAAGATAGTGTTAGGAGTAAGCAATACCCTTAAAACTAGAAAAAAATATTCCCAACTGTGTTGCTTTTTGTGGTCTTGACTGGAGAAGAGATATGTTACATGATGCACAGTTGGCACTGTTTCTCTATACCTGCTTTCTCACACCACACTTTACAGACCACTTTTGCGTATAAAACTAGGATCAGTTTTGGATGCCCCCACTACCATTTTTTGCCTTCAGCATTTCGCTAGGGATCTTTGTCCCATGACAGAGGTTTGTGGCACAAAGGAAGAATAAAATAGCACTAGGTCGGCACTGCAGTGGTCCTTGATTCTCTTTGAAGCCAGAAGTGAGCAGCCAGGCATACTTGTTGCCTGAATGAATGGTGACTGTAGTTAAATCGCATCTTATATTTTGGCCCAGAATTTTTTTTTTTAAGACCTAAATGTAAATACAAATAGTAGCATTCGAAGTACTTTATCAGTTCTGTTTTAATTAAACATCCGCCTTCACTTCTCATCTTTCTCCAGAAGTCATTTGGTGATCTTTCAAAAAGATTTGAAATAAAGCACCGCCTTCAGTGTAAAAATTTTACATGGTATCTGAACAATATTTATCCAGAAGCGTATGTGCCAGACCTTAATCCTGTTATAGCTGGATATGTGAGTATTTTCCTGTTCCTTTTTAGTTGGTATATTCCCTTCCACCAATATTTATGTGATTCAGAAAAATTGCTGAAAGATTTTCTGTTTTATTGCTTTTGAGATTTTACATTATTATTAACACCACTTCCTGAAATTAACTGCGAAAAAATATAAACCACATAGATTTTTAAAAAAATTTATAACTTGAAAATTTCCCTTTAGATTAAGAGTCTTGGTCAGCCTCTATGTCTGGATGTTGGAGAAAATAATCAAGGAGGCAAACCATTAATTTTGTATACGTGTCATGGACTTGGGGGAAACCAGGTGAGCACTGCACTAAAAATCCTCTCTTCTCTTTAGTACCTACAAACAGAAGTAAGTTGTTGCGCGTTTTTCAGAATCCCTAAATCAATTTTATGTTCCGGTAAACTGGTATGTGAAACGTTTTTAGATTAAGTTTGGCAATTCATATAGAAGTTGTAGAGTACTTTATTTTGATGGTTCACTCTGCCCCTGAAAGCAGTTTGAGGTTGCTTACCCATTTAGTAGAAAGGTAAATGAGAAAATAATAGAATAATACCATTTGAAATGAAAAACAGGATCTTCTATGTGAATCTTTGATGTTGCATGACTATTAGCATGGTGATTTTGCTAAATTATACGTAAAGGCTATATTTAACTGGATTTGACAGCAAATAACATCATGTTCATACTGTATTTTTGTGGTTCATGATATTAAAAGTTTGATGGAGATACACACACACACACAGAGATATATACAGATACATATATGTACATATATGTCGATGTGTATATATATTCATATCTTAAAATTTTCCTTACACACTATATATTAGAAGAAAACATAATTATATAAATAGTTACATTCTTTTAGAAATAACACTGGACTATCCTAGTAAAAATTAAGGTTTTGAGCAATGAGAAATATTTCCTCATTTGTAAAAATCTTATCACTAAATGTAAATACTTATAAATTTATTTCAGGCTTCTTCTAGCATTACATCTATTTTATCGTAAAAGTTGAAGATATGTTTTATACATTGTTCTGTCTGTTTTTCTCCTATCATTGCCATAAAGATGTTTTTATAGTTCTGTCTCTAAAATAATTTTTAAATTATAAATAGCATATAGCCATCTTTTAGAAATTTGGGGATGCTGAAATAATTCACATATTCTTTCAACAAGTATTTGTTTGGCGCCTATAATGTAACTCACACTCTTATAGTAGTGAAAAAGACAAAGTCTCTATCTTGTGGAGCTTATATTCTAGAAGGAAAGGAAAAAATAAATATGTAATTTTAGGTATAAAGAAAAATAAAGCAGAGTAGGGGGATAATGTGTGTGCGGGGGGGTTGTTAATTTTGGAGGTTCAGGAAGACGTTTTTGAGAAGGTGACCTTAGAGTGGAGGCCTGAGGAGTTGGGAGAGGAACCATGTTCCAGGAGGAGAGCATCTTGGCAGAGGACTCAAGGCCAGAGGCCCAGCGGCAGGTAAAAAGAGCAAGCATAAAGCCAGTGTGGCTGGAGCAGAGTGGTCCAGGAAGAGAGGGGTGGAAAATGAGGTCAGAGACATGAATTAGGGGCCGGGTCATATAAGGCTTTGCTGGCCTCGTTAAGGAACTTGAATTTAATTCCAAGTGTGACAGAAGCCACCTGAGGATTTTGAGCTAAAGAATTATATTTTCTAGTTTATATTTTAAGAAGATAACTCTGGCTTCTATCACCCTGACATAGCCATTGATTTTATTTTGATTTATTTCCTTTAAATGTTATTTTCAATCAAGCATTGCATTTAAACTAGTTTGGGAATTGTAGTTCCTTGAGTGCTAGATGTTTTTGAGATATCATCTAACTCGATCATTTCCTCATGTTCCCTTCTACTGTTTTGACCAGATAATGATATTTTTTTTTATAGCATAAAACTCCATTGTAACAGTATTGCACTATGCCAAATGAAAATAAGTATTTTGATAATGTGACTAAATTGACTAATATACTGGTGCAGTGCAGTTTAATTCATTATGGCTTTGTAACACAATGCTTTTCCTCTTCCCCTTTCTCTTCCAGTGTAGTTGTCCTGGTTCTAAGGTAAAATTCTCTCCAGTGTTCTCAACTAGATAATAACATACTCTTTGGTTGTCTAAGTATCTTCAACTATTCTCCTTTCCTTATAACTTCCATTTTAGTGGTTTTTAAAAAATAATATGAGTAATGTAAAGTTCTGGTCAGCCTTTCTTATCATCTTTGAAATCCTAAGGTTTATCTTTCTTAAAGAAGTACAGCCAGAGTGCTGTTTTCGTGATCTAAACCCATTTTTTTTCAATGTCTCCATCTGAAGAGCTATCAGTTATAAAAATGATATTATATTTATGGAATGAGATAAATTAAGCATGAGGCTAAGACCAGGGGAACTCAAGATTAATTCGGCTAATGTTTGTGGAGTGCCTACTCTAATACACATAAAGGGTTTAGAACAGTCCCTGCCTAGCACATAATAAGGGCTCAATAAATATTAGTGCTAAGACTAATAATTTCATTATTGAAAATCAATTATGTTCACTCATTTTTTCTTTGGAATGTCAACATTATGAAATATTTGATGTATAATGGATGTTATTACTAGATACACTGCCTGACTTTGGTCTATGGTGAAGTCAGCTAGCTACACACACAATTCCAATAGAGTGCTATGAAGGTTATCTCTGATGCACTATGGGAAGCCTGAGAAGAGTGTAATTTTGTGCATAAGACAAATTCAGGGAAAACTAAAGAAGGAAGGTAATATTTGAATTGGCTTTTGAAGGATCAAAAGGAGTTAGCTAGGCAGAAAAGGATCCAGAAAGATATTCTAGGGAGTAAAGCAAAGTGGAGTTACGGATACATATGTTCTGCATTGGTAGAATTGTGTGAAAGGAGCATAGTGTATAATTGGGACAATGGTTGATGTTAGACTGAAAGTGGAAGATTTCACGTACCAATTAAGAAGTGTGGGGGCTTCCCTGGTAGCGCAGTGGTTGAGAATCTGCCTGCTAATGCAGGGGACACGGGTTCGAGCCCTGGGCTGGGAGGATCCCACATGCCGTGGAGCAACTAGGCCTGTGAGCCACAACTACTGAGCCTGCGCGCCTGGAGCCTGTGCTCTGCTACAAGAGAGGCCGCGACAGTGAGAGGCCCGCACACCGCGATGAAGAGTGGCCCCCGCTTGCCACAACTAGAGAAAGCCCTCGCACAGAAACGAAGACCCAACACAGCCAAAAATAAATAAATAAATAAATTAAAGTACCCTTAATTTAAAAAAAAAAGAAGTGTGGACTTTATCTTAGCAACAGTAGTGATTGTGAATCACTAAGCAGGGAATGTAAGGGATCAAATCAATGTTACAAAAGAATAACTGGCAGCAGAGTGGACCAAATTATAGGAGCAGAAATTGGAGGTACCTGGAGGTATTGCAGTAGAGATTTTGAGTGCCTGAACAAAAGAAGTGAGGATGTGGAAGTAAGGATCGGTGGGATGGTAACATCTGAGAGGAAAATTCAGTAAGACTAAGGGGCTACTTAATTGGACATGTGGGGAGAGAGAAACATCAATAATAGTAACAACAGCTAAAAATGTATTGAATGCTTACCATGTACCAGTTATTGGTCTAAATGTTTTACATGTATTAAACCATTTATCTTCATAACCCTATGAGGTAGGAGTTATTAAATTACCCATTTTACAGGCAAGGAAACTGAGGCAGGAAAAGTGTCATCGTGTGCCCCCCACCCCCCACCTTCGTGCGGCTTGCAGGATCTTAATTCCCCAACCAGGGACTGAACATGGGCCATGGCAGTGAAAGCAGAGAGTCCTAACCACTGGACCACCAGGGAATTCGCAAGAGTACCCTGTTCAAATGTTTCTAGTTTAAATGAAAATGCCATTAATTGAGATGAATAAGAGAGAAGAAACACTTGTGGAGAGAAAGAGGTAGTTAATGGGCTTGCTAAACGTTTCCAGACTCTTTTCTGTGGCAAACTTATTCTAGCCTCCATCCTACCTGATAGCTTCCAATTTCTGACATGGGAAGGAAGACAATGCCTTCTTAATTAAGTAACTATCTGTTGGTGATAGGCTGGAGAAAGGCTATAATATCTTCTGTCCCAAAAACTCAGGTTACGATTCTGATACTTACTTCATTGTATTATTTTGGTGAAGTACACCTGACTCCATTATTCAGTGAGTTGCTGATTTTTTTTTTTTTGGCTGACAATTTTGCAACTGAGGATATAGAGTGCTCTCGTCAGTAACAGCATTCTTCCTTTCACAGTACTTTGAATACTCTGTTCAACATGAAATTCGGCATAACATCCAGAAGGAATTATGTCTTCATGCTGCTCAAGGTGTCGTTCAGCTGAAGGCATGTGCTTACAAAGGTCACAAGACATTTGTCACTGGAGAACAGATATGGGAGATCCAGAAGGTACCTCAGTACAATTAATTCACCCCTTTATGTAATTATTTTGATTAGCTCTAATTGCTTATCTGGGAAAATACATGAAACATACTATATTGATATTATCTGTCAGAATTTCTGTCTTTGTTAACTTTGTCATTATGTATGTCTACCCATGTGGTAAGAAAGAAGATATCTATGAATTAAATACTCTTAGGAGCAAAATAGTTATAAAATATCTTACAGCGTGATTTATGCAGTTCAACATGTCTGTGGATTATTAGTAATATTTGTTTGTATATGTTTTAGAATTTCTTATGATGCTTCTTGTGACAGTCATACTTTTGTTTTCCTGGCAGAGAAGAGAAAAATAATTATTTTTTCTTACCTAAAGTGATTAATTCTTTCCTTCCCTATTTTAATACTTTTTCATGAATCTAGAATTGAGAGAATATGTGAAAGGCTTTTTTTCTGTTTTTAAACATATGTTTTAAAACTTAGCTGGAAACTAACAGTTCCTACCTGAATATTGTTTTGTGTAATTCTAGAACACTATAAAACTGACTTTTATGACAGGATTTTTTAGAGTTTTATCACTTATATCAATGAAATATTTGTTATTTGAGAACTTGATTGAGACCTTTTTCTGCATACCTCTCTTCATTTATATAACACCTTCTGTGAATTGAACAGTGGTGGCATAAATGATGTTGCCTACACCAAAAACCAACAAGATTTTATCAGACATAGTAGATATTAGAAAGATTAAAAGTTAAGAATGGTGTATATTTGTTACATAAGTCTCTCTTTGGCTTCCATGAGACCATAAATTGTTTTTATATTTCTCCGTTAACTTTGAGTTTTGAAACTTAACGTCTGTTGTATTTCTTTTTATTCTAGGACCAACTTCTATATAATTCATTCTTTAAAATGTGCCTTTCAGCAAGTGGAGAGCATCCAAGCTTAGTGTCATGCAATCCATCAGATCCACTCCAAAAATGGATTTTTAGCCAAAATGGTTAAGTGTTCCTTAAAATTAAGGAGTTGAAAAAGGAGATATTCTTTCTTATAAAACTGTGACTAGGCATACACTGTAGTTTTTGAAAATTATGCAAAAGCAGCTAACTGTAACTTATTCCAAGTGCATTTTTCTTATTTATATCTTAAAATGTCTATGTAGCACCGCTACAGAAATTCCTTAAGTTTCCATTTCAAAGCACAATAGCTAGTAATACCAAAGACTATTTTGAAAAGTCCAGATGCAGAGGAAAAGATGTTTACAGTATGATGAAAATAATTTTCCAAGTAAAGTGATGTCCGTGTGCTTTGTACGCTTGAGAATATGCATAGCTACATTCACACACTCACAATTTAAAAATTTTCTTCTAGTTTTTTTGGGGGGGAGGGAGAAAGATTTGATACTGTATTTTTTTAACTACATAGAAAATGGATCAATGAAGGTCAAAAATTGGCCTTTGTGTAAAACCAGGAAATTTTTTATAGAGCTAGAATTTATTATATAAAAATGCAGGTAAATTTCTTTTGCATTTTGTTAACTTATCTGTCAAATATTTCCTTAAACATGAAATTAAATGAATAAGGAGAAGACTATTTTTAACACTTCAATTTCTTGGCAAATTTAAAAATATTTCTTAGTCTAAAGTTCACTTGACTTGAAGCAAAAGACTTAAAAAAATAACTATACTGTGTGTTTTCCCAAAGAAATTTAAAAAAAACCTCTAAGTCGCTATCTGTTAAAAAGGTGTCTTTTTCCTTTCTGTTAGTCTTTTTTCCTATCAAAATTCACTAATCTTGAATGTTTATGAAATTGAATTTCAAATGCAGAATACTTGACTCATTTAAAGCAAAAATTTTTTTGTTACTGATTCAATTATAGATTGTCTTTGTAATGAATTTTTTCACCAAAAAACCTTATTACTATCTATGGAAAACACAATAAAACAAATTCTTATCACTATTGTAACTATTTGTTTTTTTATTTTTTGGATAAAATATATAATTGATAATAGCTAGGGAAAGCATGAATTTTGTATCCTGAATTTCTAAGCACCCACTGCAGAGTCATCAGATATTTCTGAAGGGAAAAAACATTTAATAGTAATGGCATAAAAAGTGGGGAATGGAGAAGATTATGTGTTAGATATTTAGAAAATTTTGTACCAATTTCTGATAACTTTCCTTGAGCATATGATAGAGTAATTTTTTAAAAATGTGATGCTTACTGAGAAGATTTAACAATTTTTGGTCATTTTATATATAGATCTATTCTTATTGAAGAAGTAATATATGATTGGCTTTATGTTTTAAACCTGGCTTCAGTTGTACATAAGAAAATATTTTACAATTATTGACTCCATCTTCTCATTGTTTGTACTTTGAACTTACATTAAAAAAAACTCTGCACTCTTTAATTTATTACAATGCCAACTTTTATTTTCATTCAACTGATATTTATTGTGTGTCTAACTTTGTGCCAGAAGTTATGGTAGGCATAGTAAGACTTATATTGCCTTTGAGCTTAGGTCTTATGGAGCAGAAAGACAAATAATTTTGAAATAGCACAGTGAGTGACATTATGATGTTATATTTTATGATGCAAATGACAGTTCACTATTCATATTGAATATTTCTTTAGTAAGTAAAGGTATTTCTTTATTACTTTTTCTAATACTAATTCTGAAATATACACTAGAGCCCACATACATGTATAATTTCTGTTTCTCAATTTATTAACTCTAGAGTGAACATCCAGGAGCGAATATTGCTCTTAGAGTTCATTGTATCTCACAAAACAAAACAAATCCCCAAAGGTATTTTATAAATTATGAGCTTAAGTCAAGCATATTAAAAAAAACCAAAAAACAAATCTGAGCTCCCTCTGTGTATTAGTCATGTATCGTCATGTTAAGATCCAACCAAAATCTATATAGGTTAGGTTGATTTTATTATGTCTTCATTATATGCATTCAAAGGGAGAATCCTTTTTACCTGATTTGGGAGCCTCAGGCTGTTGCTCAAGTGTCATATAATTCATTTCATTAAGAATTTGCCCTTCAGGTAGAGGGTAGTATCTTTTAAAATCTGAATTTTGAAACGGTGCTAGCAGGAAGTTATTTATGGAATCTGGTTGCCATCTACCTGAGAGATTTGAATGCACTCAAGTGTGAAATTGTGGAACTCTTGTTCAGTTTGAAGCTACCTGGGAAATGATCTAGTGGCTGCAGAAGACCTGGTATGTTGCCTTCATTCCAGAGGACCAAACCTACTCAGGTAAACCTTATGGGTGTAAAGCCGTGACGTGACCACACAATTAACCACAGCAGAAAATAAGCAGTAAACTAAAATTGCCTACTACTACAATTGATGGTAATGAACTTTTAAGTCCCTGTATTGACAGAGAATTGGCCTTACTGTTGATAGACAACTTAATTAAATACTATGTGAACCATCAAAATATAAGTTCAAAAAGATAGGAGCTACTATTTCTGAGAAAATAAAGTTGGATGCTTTGAAGAAGCTAGAAAAAAGTCAAATTATTTTTAAAAACGTTCCTAAGTTATGTGTGGATAAGAATTAGAAAAGAGAAAACAAAAATCAAATTGCTTCACAACTGACCTTAAAGAAAGCAAAACAAAGTATCTTCAGATGATACATTTTTAGTGTGGTTATGCAGAAAACTTGTTGTATAATTCTTGTAAACCAATTCATATTTATTTAATGCTTCTTGTATACCATTCTGTTATTTCATGAATGCAATTTTTCTTTTATTTTGCCAAGAATATTAATGGAATTTGAAAATTTTTGTGTTTTCATCTACTGTATTGACTGTTTCCTCTGAGCTACATTTTTCCCATATTGTTTTACTTTCTGCATTTCATAATGGATACTTTCCTTAAATGTCTGGTGATTCTTTATTGTCTGTTTATCTTTAACAGAGAATCACTGAATACTTATTGGAAAACTTTGTAGTATGGGGAGGGCTTGTTGACTGTGGTCTTTCGTAGTAGATGACGTTACTGGGACTCTTGTACTAAGAAACAAAATGGCTGGTTAGATCCCCAGAGAAGAATCTTCCAATCACCTTCCTGGAGGGTATAGACCCAAATGTCCTTGGGAGAAGAAGACTGGGGGTATGTTTTCAATATAAGACTCCTGTCCTCAACTGTGCTTTGTGTTACCTGTTCTAGATACCCTCTCTGTTTCACCCTCTCCAGTGAGTGAATCTCTCAGCTGCTGCTTGAGTACAGGAGAGGAACTAGGGGTCTACATGTCTGGCAAATAGACTTTTAGCTAGTCCTCTTTTTTCGACTCTATTTTCTCCCTCACTTCCAGAGGCACCTAGTACCAACAGTTCTTTATTATTTCAGTGGACTTGCAGTGTAAAATGGATTACTGCTCTGTTTTCTCCACTGCTAGCTTTGAATTAACCTTCCTTCATTCTGTTGATACTCACTACTATTTGGTTTGCTTTCCAAACTCTGAAATTTTGTCACTGAAACTCTTCTCTTTCTTCCTATGAACTTATGAACTTTCTCTATATCTTTACTGTCATTTTCATAGGACTTTGGATGTTACCAGAAGAGAATGAGGGTCAAATCTGGTATTCTTAATGAAAAACTTCCATTCATTCTTCAATGACCTCCAATCTACCTCTGTCACTGACAACTTCCAAGTTGCCAAATCCAATATCCCTTTTCCTGTCCTCATATAACTAAGCACCGCAACATGTGAAATGATTGACTACAACCTCGTTTTTTAAAATTTTTGAAACCCTTTTGTCTCTGGGCTTCTCTGGCACCACATACTTCTATCTCCAGTCCTACTGCCCTTCTCCAAACCATCATATCTCACATGGAGTAAGATGATCTTTTAACTAAGTTCCCTGATTTTTTTTGTCATCCTGACCCAGTCCATGCCTCTTTCGTGCCTCATCTATGACCAGGTTTCTCTGGCTCGTTGGGCTCCAGACACAGCAGTTGCCTCTTCCATTTGTCTCATGTCAAGCTTGTTCTTGTTTCAGAGCCTATGCTTTCTTTGTCTGGATGCTCTTCACAACAGTATCTTTTACGTGCTTCAGGTCTTAGATCAAATAACATATTCTCAGAAGAGATTACCTTTATAAAGTAACTCAATCACTACTCATCACCCTGTTTATTTCCTTTATTACATTTACAATTGCCTGAAATTATTGTCTTATTTTATATGTGAACTTGTCTTTTATCTCCACTAAGTGTAAGCTTCATGAGGGCAAGGTAAGAAACAATGAAATTCATGTCACATTACAATTTAGGTAATGTGTACATCTTCTACATAAAACCACTCTGTATTTTAAACACAGAGTGGGTGCCAGTGAGGAAGGGCTATAAGCATAGGAGTGGAGGATGCGGAGGAACAATGGGCAAAAATAAAAAGAACAACAACAAAGAAAGGATTGTGCTTGGACTGATGAAGATAGATACAAATTTTTTAAAAAGTCTTGATAGGAGGGCTTCCCTGGTGGCACAGTGGTTGAGAGTCCGCCTGCCGATGCAGGGGACGCGGGTTTGTGCCCCGGTCCGGGAGGATCCCACATGCCGCGGAGCGGCTGGGCCCGTGAGCCACAGCCGCTGAGCCTGCGCGTCCGGAGCCTGTGCTCCGCGACGGGAGAGGCCACAACAGTGAGAGGCCCGTGTACCGCAAAAAAAAAAAAAAAAGTCTTGATAGGAAAAATTATCTGAGTCTATACATTATTTCTTCAAAAGATGTTTTACAGAGAGCATAGATTTATTTATAAAATCCTATAGTACAAGAATTTATGGAACCAAAAAATAACAGTACTAATTCACATAGCAAACAGTAAATTTATAAAACTCATTACCTAAAGAGTTTATGTACGTGGAAATTTTGCGTAGATATAAAATAAACTCAGCAAAATTGATGGTTGATCAATTCACAATTGATAAGGAAAGGTAAGATGTTTAGCATGTTCCCAAGATTTTAGGGTGACACAAAGGCTGATAGGCATGTCCCCAGACCTATCCCTTGAGCACATCAGTCACAGACGCTTCTTTGAATGTTAGCTATGAGAGTGCTTTTTTCTATTTAACAGTTTCTTAATTTTAAGGTGTTCCTTTGGAACCTCAACTATCCATTGTGTGAATTATGGAGATGTCTATTTTTTTTTCCGGTGGATATTTTGAAAATGTCTCCCCTTTTAAAACAACATTAATTGTGAAAAACACTTTTCTTTGAAAGTATGAGAGGAATCCAAGGTGTTTAAAAAAAAGTTATTTTCAATGACTTAATTAAAAGAACAAAAAAAGAACAAATAACTTCTACTTATTTGTAAAATCTTGTTAACTGAAAGGACCAGTATTTCACATTCTGTATTAGAGTGCTTTTATTATTTTATTTTTCCATCAAGTTCTTAACTCCGGATGACTTCTGTGGAAAAGGAATTTGTTGAAAGGATACTGAGTAGGTTCACAGAATCATTTGGAACACTGGAGATAACGCTAGAAAAATGGGCAGGACAAAGCAAAGCGTGTAGCTTTGAAGCTAAAATCATGCTGCAGAAGGATGCTGGTGAGGATACCATTTCCACTACTACCAAACACCAGATGAATGGTTTGCCCCTCTTACTCACCTGGCATTGGCATTGGCCACTGCTGACACTGGCTACTAGATGACCCTCCTGCTATAGTTGTGACTGGATTCCCGAAGTTACTGCCATGGCTGCTAGAGTGAATTCCCACTGCCAGTATCCAGGCTGTTCGTGTGCCCTCCCCGCAAGGGAATGGAGCTTCTGAAAGTTGGTATCTGGCTTTGGGGCTTCTGCAGCAGAAGGCAGAAATTTCACAGGCATAGGAAGGGAGTTCAGATGCCAGGGAGCTAAAAAAAAAAAAATGACAGATGACTTTAGAACAAATCCTAGGATTTGTAAACTATAACATGATTTCTTTCCTTGCTATCTTTTCCTTTAAAGTTTAAAGCACACATATTTAAATGATTATACATATTATATGTATGAAAATGCTTCCACTTAATCATATTGTGAGCACTTTCTCACTGTCCTCTTTTTTTGCCTCTCAGGTCAAAGATATTCTATTTTTTTCATTCCTGTGCTGTGTAGAGTTAGATAATTTGTTTTCTACCAGTAGAAATTTTTAGTTTGTCTTATAAAGTTAAGTTTTTATTGAGACATAATTTATACACAATAAAATGCACAGAGCTTTTGTTGTCCATCATAATGTTTTTGAGATTCATCCATGAAGTTTTATGTATCTGTAGGCTTGCCTTTTAACTGCCAAGTAATATTCCATGTATGGATACACCATGCTTTGTTTATCCATCTTCCATTGATGGACATTTCAGTTGTTTTTAGTGTTTGGCTATTTTGAACAACAGTGCTATGAACATTCACGTACAAATCTTTCTGTGAATGTATGGTTTTACTTCTTTTAGATAGATACCTAGGAATGGATCATAGATTTGATGTATGTTTAACTTTAAAAGATACTGTCAGTAGTTTAAAAAACATTTTTTATTTATTTTTGATTTTATTTATTAATTTTTTTGGTCACACCACGCAGCTTGCGGGATCTTAGTTCCCCAACCAGGGATTGAATCTGGGCCCCCAGCAGTGGAAGCGTAGCATCCTAACCACTGGACCACCAAGGAATTCCCCAAGTAGTTGTTTTTTAAATGGTTGTAATAGTTTATATTCCCACCGGCAGTATATGAGAGTTCCCACTGGCTCTGAGTCCTCACTAACATTTAGTATTTTCAACCTTTTTGATTTTAGGCATTCTAGTGAGTGTGGACATGTATCTTATGGTGGTTTTAATTTTTATTTCTCTGATAAGGAATGATTTTGAACACCTTTTCATGTTCATTTTGGACAGACATATCTTTTTTGGTAAAGTGTTTAAGTTTTTTGTGCATGTTTATTGAGTAGATTTTGTTATTATTGATTTGTAGAAGATCTTCATATATTATGAATAAAAGTCCTTAGTTAGACATACGTATTGTAAATATTTTCCCCCAGTCGGAAGCTTGATTGTTTATTTTCTTAATGATGTGTTTTAGTGTACAGTACTTCTTTTTATTGAAGTGTAATTTTTCCCATTTTCTTTTCTGTTTCTTGCTTTGTGTGTTCTAAGAAATCTTTACCTGCTCCAAGGGTGTGAAGATATATTTCTATTTCTTCTAGACACTTTATTGTCTTAGCTTTTATTTTAGGTGAATAATTCATCTTGAAATACTTTTTATATATGGAGTGATGTAGGAGTTTGAGATTTATTTATTTAATTTTCATAAGGATATCTAGTTGTTCTAATATCATTTGTGAACTTTCTTTCCCCAAAGAATTACATTGGTGCCCTTTTTGAGAAATCAGTGCACTCTGTGTGTCTATTTTTGGGCTGTCTAGTCTATTTTATCTAGATCTACATATCTTTCCTTATGGCAATACTACACTATCTTGATTACTACAGTTCTATAATAGGTTATGAAATCCTGTAGAACAAGTTGCCCAACTTTATTATTCCTTTTTTCAAGATTGTTTTGGCTATTCTAGATTCTTGATCTTTGATTTTATATCCTGTATTTGCATTTGCATTTATCTTGTAGGCTGCAAAGTTGCTGAACTTGTTTATTAGTTCCAATAGTTTGTTAATGAAATACTTAAGGTTTTATGTACATAAGATTGTGCCATAACTGAATAGAAATAGTTTTACTTTTTTCTTTCCAATCTTTATGTATTTTGTTTCTTTCTTGTCTAGGTGCTCTGGCCAAAACTTCCATTACAATGCCCTTTTTATATATCAAAAGATTTAATTTGCCAATACTTTGTTAGGGATTTTGTATCTATGTTCATGAAAGACATTCGTTTGGAATTTTCTTGTAATGTCTTTGTTAGGTTTTGTTATTCAGGTTATGTTGACTCATAAAACTATTTGGGGGCTTCCCTGGTGGTGCAGTGGTTGAGAGTCCGCCTGCCGATGTAGGGGACGTGGGTTCGTGCCCCGGTCCGGGAGGATCCCATGTGCCACAGAGTGGCTGGGCCCGTGAGCCATGGCAGCTGGGCCTGTGCGTCCGGAGCCTGTGCTCCACAACGGGAGAGGCCACAACAGTGAGAGGCCCGCGTACCACACAAAAAAACAAAAAAACAAAAAAAAACAACTATTTGGGAAGTTGTTTCCTCCTCCTTTATTTTCTGAAAGACAATGTGTAATAGAAATATTATTTTTTCCTTAAATGATAGGATTTACTAGAGAAGCCATCTTGGCCTGGATTGCTTTCTTTTTTTAAAAATTTTGACTCCTTTCACCCATTTTACCCACCCCTCCCCACGCTCTATTTCTGGAGCCTCAATCTGTTTTCTGTATCTTTGAGTTTGGTTTTTTTTTGGGGGGGGGGTGTTCCATGTATATGTGAAATTGTAAAATGTTTGTCTTTGTTTGTCAGACTTATTTCACTTAACATAATGTCCTCAAAGTTCATTCAAATTGTTGCAAATGGCAGGATTTCCTTCTTTTTTATGGCCGAATAATAGTCCATTTGTATATATACCACATTTTCTTTATCCATTCATCTCTTGGTGGACACTTAGGTTGTTTTCCTGTCTTGGCTATTGTAAACACTGCTGCAATGAACATGGGGGTAGAGATATCTTTACAAGATAGTGATTTTGTTTCTTTTGGATATATATCATATGGTAGTTCTAATTTTTTTTTTTTTTTTTTTTTTTGGTATGCGGGCCTCTCACTGTTGTGGCCTCTCCCGTTATGGAGCACAGGCTCCAGATGCACAGGCTCAGCAGCGATGGCTCACGGGCCTAGCCGCTCCGCGGCATGTGGGATCTTCCTGGACCAGGGCACGAACCTGTGTCCCCTGCATGGCGGACTCGCAACCAACTCACCACCAGGGAAGCCCTAGTTCTAATTTTTTGAGGATCATATGATAGTTCTTATTTTTTGACGAACCTTCATACTGTTTTCCACAGTAGCTGTACCAATTTACATTCCCACCAATAGTGCACAGGGATTCTCTTTTCTCCACATCCTCATCAACACTTCTCATCTCTTATATGTCTGATGATAGCCATTTTAATGGGACTGAGGTGATATCTCATTGTAGTTTTGATTGGCATTTCCTTGTTGATTAGTGATGCTGAGCACATTTTCATGTTGTACCTGTTGGCCATTTGTATATTTCTTTGGAAAAATGTCTATTCAATTCCTCTGCCTATTTTTTAACCTTTTTTTTTTTTGGTTTCATTTTGCTTTTTTTTTGCTGTTGAGTTGTCTGACTTCTTTTACATATCTTAGAGATTAACCCTCTCTTTTTAATGGAGGGTTAATTTAGTGTTCTTTAAGTATTTCAACTTTTCTTATATCAACTTTGTTGTATACTATTGAGGAATTAGTTTATTCTCTCTAAATTGCAAATTTATTGGTATAAATTTATCTAAAACATCCCCTTTATCATTCTTTTAATATCTGGAAGATTGCTAGTGATGTGCCTCTTTTATGCCTGATACCAGTAATTTACACTTTTTTTTCTTACTCTTTTGATTAGTCTTGCTATATGTTTATCAATTTTATTAATTTATATCAAAGAACCACATTTTGACTGTTGATTTTCTTGATTTTCCTATTTTCTGTTCATGTATTTCTATTCTTCTTATTGGTTTCCTTTTTTCTATTTAATTGGACTTTAATGTGTTCTCTCTCTTTTTTTCTTCGGCTTTTCAAGATGGAAGCTTAAATAGCTGATCTTAAATCATTTTTGTTTAAAAGCTATAAATTTCTTTATTACTTCAGGTGCATCTTACAAATTATGATGTGTTTTCACTCAGTTCAAATTATTTTCCAATTTTCATTTTACAATTTGTATGGAAACACAAAAGACCCTGAATAGCCAAAGCAATCTTGAGAAAGAAAAATGAAGCTGGAGGAATCAGGCTCCCTGACTTAAGACTGTACTACAAAGCTGCAGTAGTCAAGACAGTATGGTACTGGCACAAAAACAGAAATATAGATCAATGGAACAGGATAGAAAGCCCTGAGATAAACCCACACACCTATTGTCACCTAATCTATGACGAAGGAGGCAAGAATATACAATGGAGAAAAGACAGACTCTTCAATAAGTGGTGCTGGAAAACTGGACAGCTATATGTAAAAAAATGAAATTAGAACACTCCTTAACACCATACACAAAAATAAACTCAAAATGGATTAAAGACCTAAATGTAAGGCCAGACACTATAAAACTCTTAGAGGAAAAATAGGCAGAACACTCTTTGACATAAATCGCAGGAAGGTCTCTTTTGACCCATCTCCTAGATTAATGAGAATAAAATCAAAAATAAACAAATGGGACCTAATGAAACTTAAAAGCTTTTGCACAGCAAAGGAAACTATAAACAAGATGAATAGACAACCCTCAGAATGGGAGAAAATATTTGTAAATGAAGCAACTGACAAGGGATTAATCTCCAAAATATACAAACAGCTCATGCAGCTCAATATCAGAAAAACAAACAGCCCAACTGAAAAATGGGTGGAAGACCTAAATAGACACTTCTCCAAAGAAGACAAACCAATGGCTAACAAACATATGAGAAGATGTTCAACATCACTAATTATTAGAGAAATGCACATCAAGACTACAATGAGGTAACACCTAACACCAGTCAGAATGGCCATCATCAAAAAATATACACACAACAAATGCTGGAGAGGGTGTGGAGAAAAGGGAACTCTCTTGCACTGTTGGTGGGAATGTAAATTGATACAGCCACTAAGGAGAACAGCATGGAGGTTCCTTAAAAAACTAAAAATAGAACTACCATATGACCAGCAATCCAACTACTTGGCATATATCCAGAGAAAACCATAATTCAAATAGACACATGCACCCCAATGTTCATTGCAGCACTATTTACAATAGCCAGGATATGGAAGCAACCTAAGTGTCCATCAACAGAGGAATGGATAAAGAAAATGTGGTACATATATACAATGGAATATTACTCAGCCATAAAAAGGAACGAAACTGGGTCATTTGTAGAGATGTGGATGGACCTAGAGACTGTCATACAGAGTGAAGTAAATCAGAAAGAGAAAAACAAATATCGTATATTAAAGCATATATGTGGAATCTAGAAAAATGGTATAGCTGATCTTCTTTGCCAAGCAGAAATAGGGACACAGATGTAGAGAACAAATGTATGGACACCAAGGGGGAAGGGAGGGTAGGAGGAACTGGGAGATTGGGATTGACATATATACACTATTGTTACTATGTATAAAATAGATAGCTAATAAGAACCTACTGTATAGCACAGGGAACTCTACTCAATGCTCTGTGGTGAGCTAAATGGGAAGGAAATCCAAGAAAGAGGAGATATATGTATAGGTATAGCTGATTCATTTTGCTGTACGGTAGAAACTAACACAACATTGTAAAGCAACTATACTCCAATAAAAATTAATTTAAAAAAAGAAATATCTTGTTTTAGTGCACTGTATTTTTGGAACTGTATTTTAGTTCAATTTAGTTGGACTGTATTTTCTATGCTTAAAATATTTTTAACCACTAACTCGCAGCCTTGAACACATTATTTGCCTACCTAAGAGCCTGTAATGGTTTTTCACTCTCAGATAATGCCAAAAGACCCTGTGTGGAATATAAACATCTTTATAATTTGATCCCAAATTATATTTTCGGGCATTTCTTCTTCTCACTATGTTTATTACAGTCACATATATCCAATGTACTGACCTCATTATTCCCAGAAAATGCCCTTTCCTTCTTGTCCTTCTAACCTCCTTAGCCCCCAGGCCACCTCCAAGAGAAGGGAAAGGAAAAAGAAGAAAAAAGAGGTGAAGAGAAAACAGCCTCTTGTTTTTTATAAACAGTTTTTGAAACAGAGAAAAATTTATTTGAAGCCAAACTAGACCAATTGTGTTTTTGATCAAATCTCATCTGTTTCACTGTAGGTGAGAATATAATAATACAGTGAATACATTTTAAAAAGCACAAGTCACAAGGGGCGCTTTGGTAGCTTTGTAAATATTCTGTACATTAAACATTGGAAAAACATATGCAACATGTGTATCAGTTTCCTATTGCTGCTATAATAAGTTACCACAATCTTGGTGGTTTGAAACAATACAAATTTAATATCTTATAGTTTTGGAGATCAGAAGCCCTAAACAGGTCTCACTGGGCAAAAAATCAATCTGTTGGCAGGGCTGTGTTCCTGGGAGCTCTAGGTGAGAATCTGTTTCCTTGCCTTTTCCATCCTCTAGAGGCCACTCACATTCTTTGGTTTGTGGCTCCCCTCCTCCATCCCCAAAGCCAGCATCTTCACATCTCTGTGACTGATCCTTCCTCTGTCCCTCTCTCCCACTTTTAAGAATGTCTATGATTGCTTTGAGTCCACTGGATAATCCAGTAATCTTATTTTAAGGCCAGTTGATTAGCAACCTTACTTCCATCTGCAACCTTAAGTCCTTTTGACATGTAACATAACATATTTAGAGGTCGTAGGGACTAGGACATGAACATTTTGGGGAGGCCATTATTTTGCCTCACACAATATAAGACAGAAGTTTGACATCTTGAATTATATAAGGACCTCTTACAGATCAATAAGAATAATAACACTAGCAGAAAAATAAGCAAAGAATATTCACAAATAATTCATAAAAGAAAAAGTAGAAATGGCTCAAAACTTAAAAGGTTTAATCTAGTAATTAAAGATATACAAATTAGAAAAAATATAGAAGACAAGTTTTTCACTAGCCACACTGGAAGAGGTTTTTTTGCCCCATAATTATGCTTAGTGTTGGTGAGGGCTGAGA
Organism: Grampus griseus; assembly: GCF_964374135.1. Lineage (NCBI taxonomy): Eukaryota > Metazoa > Chordata > Mammalia > Artiodactyla > Delphinidae > Grampus > Grampus griseus. Next base: position 65,890,385 of record NC_139001.1, read on the forward strand.
GAAAAGGACACTCACAAGTTGCTGGTGGGATTTGAAATTGGCATAATCTTTCTGAATGGCGGCTCAGCAATATGTGTTAATGGTCTTAAAATTGTGCAAACTATTTGACTCAGCAATTCAGTTTCTAGAACTTTATCTTAGGATATAAAGAAAAGTTTTTATAACTTTTAGTGTAAGAATATTCATCAGAATGTTATTTAGTGAAAGATTGTAACAATATAAATGCTTATTAGAGGAAGGTTGTGAATAAAGTTTTGTATACCTATACTATGAAATAGTATATGTATATAAATTTTATATATAAAATATCATGTAAAAAAATAATGAAAAATATTTATGTCTTTAAAATCATGGCTAGACTCTTCACAGATCCAATCTCCCCCCTGTAAAAACACCCACTTTTCTGAGTTTCGTGTTTATTTTCCTTTGTTTTTTATTATAATTTTACTATACATGTATAGATTCATATACAGACACTAAACATTACTGCTTTAGAAGTGTATTTATCAAGATGGGAAGACATGTAGGACATACTGAATTTTAAAAAATCCAGTTAAAAATCAGTGTTCAGAATGATCTCATTTTTGGGGGGGAAAAATCTGGGAGGATATACAGTAATGTAATATGGTTAATTCTGGGTAGTGGGGTAATATCTGATAATCTAGATGCCTAATTTTTACTAATTTTTATTTTATAGATTAGTTAAATCAGTAAAGGTGCTTATCTCATAGAAAACTATTGTTAGTAAAGGTTATTTAAAAGGCAGTGGCATTCTTAATACATTGTTCACCTTCTAATTATAAAAGTAAAAACAACTACTAGCTGTGTTAGGAAAAATAGAAGATGATTACATCATACTTTTATTTACTTAGTACAACATATTCGTGTTTGGTTTTAGGCACAAATGAGGGCAAAAATATTTTTGTGACACCTTTATTTCATGCGCATCACTGTGGAAAGGTCTCCTTGCCTGTGCCAAAGACAGTACTGAAATATTTGTATAAGATGTGACATGCCTGAAGCCAGGAGAATGCAAGAAGAATTCACAGAAGCACTTTAACAGAAGAGATTCCCCCAATCCCCTATTCCTAATAAGGGTGGGGTAGCAAGACCACATATTCTGCCTTATGCTTATCAAGTCTTGGTATTTAGTTTCAATGAAATGTGTACACATTAGTAAGTTAGGCAAACATTAGGTGACTTATTAAAATGAGTAAGATATGATCTATTCCCTCAAGGAGTGTCCAGTTCAACGAGGAAGTGGACAACTGATCATATGATTACAGTTGAGGTAGGAGTCGGCACCTACCAAAGTTAGAAGTTAGCACAGAGTGCAAAGAGAGTTACAGGGGTGACCCTGCACACAACGGTGTGTGTGTGTGTGTGTGTGTGTGTGTGTGTGTGTCAGGGAAGTTTTACTGGAAGACATGCCCAGGAGCTGTACTTTGAAGAACAACCTAGTGTTAGCCAGGTTGACTGCCCTTCAGCTTCTCCCAGTAATCTGGCATTTATTCTTTGAATCGGGTAAAAGAGGGTCATCTTTCACCCACTCTTGAGAGCAGGAGGTGGGCCACGGTGAGCTTAGATGCAGAGAGGGCAGAGCTGGCCCCTCTCCTGACTTTATTACTTCCAGACCTCCACCTCCGGACTCACACCCAGATGCCCTAGCTTTGACAGTCCCTCCCTCCCGGTCTATTTTCCTCTGCTTCCGTATTAGTGACTTTTGTAAACTCCCAGGGAAACTGAAGGCATGCTATGACAGAGAGCCTCTGTCAGCTTATTTTCTTCTGGGAGATGTCCTCTATCAGCAGCAATATTGATCTTTTTCTTACACAGATAGGTTGTGGTTGCTACTGAGTTTTTAAAAACTAAACTGTGCGTTGTTGGAGATAAATCATAGGTAGTAAAATACCTAAAGAATAGCAAAAGTCAATGACTAACATGAAAGTCAGTGTTTACTGAGAATGTGGAAGGACAGGGCTGTGACCTGGAGGGGACACACAAGGACTGTCTAAGGTACATTCTGTTTCTTAAGGTGGGTGCTCATTTCATTCTTCTTGAAAATGAAGATTTATATTTCATACAGTCTTCTGTATTTATGAAGCATTTTATAATTAAAAGAAAACATGGTTAGGTAAAGACGGCAGGAGGGTGAAGATGATGCAGTGTTGGGGGTGCCGGCGGAGGTGGGGTATGCATCACGAGGAGGGTCTGCTTTGCTTACTACTATTCTTATTTTCTCTAAAATGGCCCTGTTGTCTCTAATATGTCCTAAAGCATTCATGATCAATATGTATCTGTGTAAGAGGCTTTGCTAAGCAAAACGCTTGGTGAATTAGATGTGGAACTTAGAATACTTCAGAAGGGCCTACCGGATATGAACGCTGTAGAGCCAAAGCGACGAGCATTGAACAAATGCAGCATAAAAGGATTTGCATTATGATCTGACCACAGAGCAAGTGCATTTTGGGAGTTATAAGGGAACCATGGGAACTGTGTGTTTATATAAAGTAGAGTTCAAAGGGAGCCGCCACAGTTTCAGTTGGGAAAGGCTTTGTGAAAGAGGCAGGATTGCTGGAGCCATCTAACGGAAGCAGGAGAGTTTGAACTGGAGGGAAGAAAACGTCTCGGGCTTTGAATTATTTGTGGTCCTGTTGCTATTTTGACGATTAGGGGAGCAGCAGCTGCCTGCATGGTGATCTCCCAGGCCTGCGATAGATTGTCCAGGAATGCTCCACTGTGGCTTCAACTCCTCTCTGGCAGCTCTTTCCCCAAACCACAAAACCCAAATGAATGTGTTTTTCTTCTAAATGGGCATGGCTTTGAATACGAAACCAAAATTTTTGGTTTGAGAAGAGTCAACATTTTGATGGCATTTATATTTCTGGTGTTTATTTTTCAAGCAGCAGCAAAGATAAACTATCCTCCTCCATCTGTGCTTACATCTTCTATAGTTAGCTGAAAAGTGCTGCTCATCATGTTTATCACCCATTTTTGTCTGCTTGGTACTTACTTTTAGATCTGTTTCTCAACAACGGGAGCGTGCCCGCCCGCTGGCATTCAAATTCACTTTGTGATGGAGGCAGAGAAAATGTTACCAAAGGCCTTATGAATCAGTGTTCAGGAAGATGATTTCAGCATCCTCTCATCTAACTCTGTTTTCTGCTTCTTTTTTTATGCTCTTGTCCCTTTTCATTGTCCGTCCTTCTCCCCCAAGTCCCAAGGTCCTCTGGTTCTTCTACCCTCACTCTGGCAAAAGGCTCCACATTTAGAAAGTCTGATCAAAGTTTCTCCAAGAGAAGACTTGACATAATATATCACTCCCAACCTGTTGTGCGTCACAGGAGAATTTTGCCAGTACTGTCTAGAGGGTGAGGGACATACTTGTAAAAAGAAGTCTAAATCACTGCTTAAAATTGGCCCTAATAAAGGAGTCAGTTTATTTATTTTTGATAGAAATTTTATCCATTCATGGTAGAGGTGTGATGGAATTATTTTTATATTCTCTATGTAGAAAATGACATTAAAATATCATTGTATGGAGAGAGCATGCAGCTAAAAAATGCAGGAAAATATAGAGGCATATTAGTTAATTAACCAAGCTTATTTTTATTGATTTTATGGCATTTATGATATTTGTCAGTTTTTTAAAATGTGTCATTTGTTGAGATTTAAATTCTCATTATGGGTATTTACCTTTGTACTCTATGTTCATAATTCTATGTTTTATTTTCATAACAAGAAGCTCCCAAATTGTAACAGCTTCAGCCTCCACAACACTTGCAACTGCCCTTGGTGCTCAAGGAAATGAACAGTTGCAAACGTGAAAGCTGAACAATAAACGAAAGAGACTTCTTTCCAAATCCACATAGGAAGATGAAATGTAGCTTCTCTTCCACTGTATTTATGATGTTTCTGGTTCTGCTTTTTAACCCACTTAAAAGAAAAGTGGGCTCCTGCTATCGTGTAGAACCATTTTTCCAAATACTCAAGCTCTTGTTACACTTTTCAGAGCATCAGTCACCCTCCTAATGCTGAGCTGTGCATTTTGATGTACCGAAAACCTGCCCGGTAGGCTTTGCCCTTGTGTACCCATTTTGATATAGTGTTTCCACAAACTGATGTTTAATAAATACTTAATAGGGTGTGTTCAGCTAAATTAGGTCAGCAGCTAAGGTGGGAGGGGAACTGTATTTTTTTTTTTTTTTTAAATACTGGAGCAGCTTTGGATGTCGAAAAACATTAGAAAACAAAGGCCCTGACAGGGGTAGACAATAGTTACTGCCCTTTTTTTTTTTTTCCGGGGGATTCCAGGAGCTGCTCTAAATTCCTGAAACATTGAGATGTTTCAGTCAATAGAAGCTTGGGTCTAATGCTGATCTGAAAACCCAGGGACAGAGGCATTCTAACCCTCCAGCCTGTGTGCTTCAGGGGGTATGGGAACTCACCTAGCTAGCAGAGCGGATCCAAATCTCTGTGGAACATTGAAGGATTTAGTGGTGAAGGGGCATCATTTCCGCAACTTACACTCTAACGGTTCAGGAGGAAAAATGTTTGAAAGAGAAAGCAAAGATGATGAAATTTCACACGGGGGAGACTGGGTGACTGGTAGATGTAAATTTTCTGTACTACTCTTGAAATTTTTCTGTAAATCTGAAATTATGTAAAAATAAAAAGTTAAACAATGACAACTACAACAAACTAAAAACCGAGCAAAACATAAAGCACTATGGATCTCCATTTTGACCCTACTTTTTTCCTTAGTATAATGAAAACACCACCACAAACAATTTAAATAAAGGGTTGAGTCCATCTCTCTTTATGGCACATATCACAGAAAGCTGGGCACCACTGAGTTTTTGGTAACAAATTATTTTAAATGCTGCCCACCTGAGAGAATTGGAACTATCTGTGAATGAAAGGAATTTGAGTCTTTTAATACTTGACAGAGAATTTCACATTTCAATCCACGTAGATACTACCCCTCAAGTTTTTTGAAAAGTGGGGTAAAGTTAGAGGTCCTAGCGTTCCTGCCTATATCCTGATTTCATTGTTGTTATCATTGTTCTTCACTGTTTTATATTCCCTAATTAATTTTATATATATATGTGTGTGTTTATCTTGGGTTATGGCCTTTGTAAAACAAGGTAGGTTCCATTGAAATTGTAAAAGGGTTATAGATGAGATCAAGGTTTTCCAGCTAAGCTTAGCTGAGGTTTTTGCACTGTGCTGGAAGAACAAGTGTTCTGTTCACTAAGCTTAGGAGAGCTTTGACTGGGGTAGTGCCAGCCGACCTGTGGTTTGGCTATGAGGACAATACAGGCCAAAGAAAGGGGTACAGAAAAGGCAAAGAAAGATGCAAAACCACTTTCCTTATGGTGGACCCTGCATTCAGAAAAGAAGAGGAAACACATTTTCCCTTTGTTTCTTCTTTTCTCACCTCTTGTGCCTTCTTCTTGCCTTCTCTCCATGACCTTCTATTTCCAGAACTTCAGATAGGTTTATTGAACTGTTTTTCTGCTATATTATTTTAAATAGACATTTAATATGCTGCAAAAAATTCTAAAAGTGTATTAACCATTTTCACCATTTACTACATCTCCTAAAAGATATTTATGTGGTTCTAAGCAACTAATCTAGACGTAACTTTAGGAACAAAGACTGTAAATAAGAAATGCACTGTACATTTTTACTTTTGAATTGAAACAACTTTTCAGTTTTTCACATACTCAGTTATGTAACAGCTATGGAAGAGGAAACCTGACCTGGCAGGGAAATTGGGACTCTTAAGTTTCATGTTCCATATACAACAGCATTTGATGAAGTGTGTCCCCAGTAAATTTTTGCCTTCCCTCTTCTTGATACAATAGATCTTTAGCAACTCGTTCTTACAGTCCTGACAAAAGTTCCTATTAAATTATTTAGCATCATTTCTATCCCAGGAGTCAAACCAACTGCATTCAGACTATCTTTAATGTTTAACTTTGAGGTGGTTAGTCTTTCTGGAAAAGAAATAAAACATATAGCATCGATTTTCTATACTTGGCCAATCACTAGGATCCTTGAAGAGCTTTTAAGCTGCAGGTCTCCAGGTTACTACCTGGAGGACTGGAGCAGATTCCAGAATCTGCGTTCTCAAATAACATCTCCTTATCTAGCTAAGTTTGGGAAACAACACCAATGGAAAGAGGAAACTGGAAAGTCTCCAAATGGTACCAAGTCCCCAAGTCACTCCTACAGTGAAACAGCTTTTATTTATTTTTATTGAAGTATAGTTGATTTACAATATTAGTTTCAAAGGTACAGCATAGTGATTCAATATCTCTATAGATTATATTCCATTTAAACTTATTGCTGTACAATATATCTTTGTATCTTATTTATTTTATACATAGTAGTTTGTACCTCTTTATCCCCTATCTCTTTCTTGCCCCTCCATCATCTCTCTTCCCACTGATAACCACTGGTTTGTTCTCTATGTCTGTGAGTCTGTTTTGTTATATTTATTCATTTGTTTTATTTTTTAGATTCCACATATAAGTGATATCATACAGTATTTGTCTTTGGCAGTACCTCAAAAAGTTATACATAGGTTATCACATGACCCAACAATTCTACCCCTAGTTATATACCAAATGGAATTAAAAGCATATTTTAACACACACACACACACAAATTGGTGCACAAATGTTCATAACAACATTATTCGTATTAGCTAAAAAGTAGAAATGACCCAAATATCTATTCACCGATGAATGGGTAAAAAAAATGTGATATATCCATAGAATGGAATGTTATTCAACCATAAAAAGAAATGAGATCCTGATACAATCTACAACATGGATGAACCTTAAAAACATTAAACTTAGTAAAAGAAACCAGCTACAAAAGACCACTTATTGGATGATTTAATTTACATGAAATAGACATATCCATAGAGAGAAAAAATTGATTAGTGGTTGCCAGAGGCTGGGGAAGTGGAGAGAGAATGAGGAGTATCTATTAATGGTTAAAAGATTTCTTTTGGGCGTAAAGAAAATGTTCTGGAATTAGATAATCGTGATTGTTGCACAGCTCTGTGAATATACTAAAGACAACTTTTAAATGGTGCATTTTATGGTATGTGAATTATATCTCAATAAGAAATATGTTTTAAAAAACTTTTACTCTAATGAGATGTGAATATTGAGGTTGCTATCTATAAATCAAGGCACTTAGAAGATTTTAATTATTGAACAAGGAAAGTCCGGGTGCTCGACTTGGATTAAACATCTTTAGTTATCCATTCCTGCCTCATTATTACTTTACAGAGTATCCATAAGCCCCAGAGTTAATCAGATCATCGTATTGAGGAATAAATAGACTGACCGGGGAGTCTTCATCATGATCAGTACAGAGCAGCTGTACTGACGCCACAAGAGTCAGAGGCCAACGTTCATCTGATGCTGGATAGCTCAAGAAGGGGCAGGACTTGACTTCGAATGAACCTTAACAATTAAGAATGTGAGGACTTAAGGAAGAGGGAAATACATGTGCCAAGGTAGTGAAACAGAAAATATAGGGCTTATCCAGGGGGAGAAATGTGTCTCCTAGTTTGCTCTTCCATAGGAGTGAGGATATAGGAGTACTGGGATAATGTGGAAAAGGTTGGGTTAGATTGAGGAGTTACACCTTGAGCGCCAGGTTAAAGAGATAGAACCAAACTAAGAAAATTCCACTTTTCTCCTGGACTTGCCACAGGTCTGTGAGTGAAGTTAGCTAATTTACTTCACTCCTTGTGCTCAAAGTTACTTTTCTATAATGGGAGGTATTGAAGCTGATTTCTACAGCTTTTTATTTGGGTTAATGCCTGGATCACTGTACTAGTTTCCTATTACTGCTGTAACAAATTAGCACAAACTTAGTGGCTTAAAACAACATAAAGCTATTCTTTTACAGTTCTAGAAGTCAGAAGTCTAAAATCAAGATGTTGGCAGAGCAGCATTCCTTCTGGAGTTTTTAAGAGACAATCAGAGAATCTATTTGCTTGTCTTTTCCAGCTTCTAGAGGCTGTCTGCATTCCTTGGCTCGTGGCTCCTTCATCTTCAAAGTGCCTCATTTCAACCTCTGGTCCCATTGTCACATTTCCTTTTTAAACTTTGACCCTCTTGCTTCCCTCTTATAAAGGCCCTTGTAGTTACATTGGGCCCCCCTGGATGACCAGGATAGTCTTCCCAGCTTAAGATCCTTATTTTAATCACATCCGCAAAGTCTCTTTTGTTATTTAAGCTAACTTATTCACATATTCTGAGAATTACAATGTGAACATCTTATGGGGACCATTACTCGGCCTACCATGATCACTTAGAACAGATTTACTGGAATCCTTAAAATATACAGATTTCAAATAGGTTCCACTCTAGACCTCCAGGAGTGGGATCCAGAAATATGCATTTTAAACAAACTTCTCCAAGTTTGAGAATCAGTGCTGTGAGAAAAGGCATGTCACTCAAAATTTTTGAGGATGATAAACTTGAGCTCTTTAAAATCATGTCAGAGTTAAGCTCTGTTGAGGGCTACTGAAGTTTTGGTCTACTTCTGCTCATTTTTTTGGTAACAGAAAATTCTGCACAGAATTCAGATTGAAAAAAAGGAAAACAAAAGCAACTGGTTTCGGTGTGAGAAGATGGGCAAGCTTATTTTTCTAGTCTATGAACCAACCTAACTACTAAACTCCTTTGCCCGTTGGAGGAATCCCACTTTAGCATACCTGCTCTCTGTGGCATTACCTGCCAGGAGGGAAGCCTTTCGAACGCTGTTGCAATCTGAACTTGGACTTGCCCTGTTATAGCTCCTATGCACATGGAAAGAAATTCAGAACGAAGTTGGCAAGTCCTTTCTCCCATCAGATAATTACTCTTTTTGCACTACTTTCCTTCCAATTTTGTGTGTGACAGAGGCTTAGGGGTCCTAAGGCTCAGATTGAAAATATTCCTCTGGTGTCATGGTTAACCAGTCTTCAGGAGGAGAAGCTTGTTTGTGTGAGACTGCTTCGTCATCTCCACACGGCAGTTGCTCCCAGCACATGTCCGTAAAATGAAACACATCAACCAAGATGCCAAGGGGCTTTCTCCTGGACGCAGGTTCATGAAGTTCTAGCAGGTGGCTCAACAGAGCCAAGTTTCTGCAACTTCCACACCTGGTAGATCAGTTCTCAGCCCTGCTGCACATTGGTACCACGTGACGGTCTTAAAACAAGCTGTTCCTGGGCCCCATTCCTGGAAATTCTGATTTTATTAGTTTGGGAAAGATCCCTGGCATCCGTATTTTAAAAGAAACTCTCCAAATAATTCTAATGTGAAGCCAGGATTGAAAGCCACGAAACTGGGGCATCTTAGATGGGTCCGGCTGGGGAAGTATCTAATAGTTACAGTTATTATAATGTTTTTAAAACTGGAGTACAGTTAAGAATTCTATTTTTGCTTGTTTGCAAAGCTCATTCAATACGTTTAAATACATGGCACTCACTTTAGTGATAATCAAGAGTTGGAAGGGATTATAGAAACATTCTAATGATATTTAGTAGAAAGAACTTGGGTTTTGGAGACAGACTTGAGTTGGAAGGTCATTTGGTTCTTAAAATTACTAGCTGAGAAATCTTAACCACTTAACCCTCCTAAGCTTCAGTTTCCTCATCTGTATATTGTACATAATAAATCCTAATTTACTGACTCGTTAAAAGGAATAAATGAGACTTAAAGCCTCTGTCATGTGAGTAAACACACAGTAAATATTATTATCCCCCTTTTCATACAGAGGAGAAATTTTAGGCAAAAAAAAAAATTAAAAAAAACCCTCTGCTGTGTGTCTTCCCTAAATAATACAGTTAACTAGCCTAAACTCTGGGACTAGAACTGATGACTTCTAGTGAGAATCTTGTTCTTTTGCAGAATCACAGTAATGTGGCCAGTATATTAATTAGAAACAGTAACATCTTTCCCATTCTTAAGGTTTGCTTCTAGATGACTATTACCTTTAATGGCCCAAATCATCATATTTCCTTTTACTCCTCTTTCTTTGGCTGCATAATTAAATTTACAAGAAGCAAGGAGGTTAGTACAGGGCAAGGCATACCTTATGCGGCAGTAGCAATAATATGCTTTAGAACAGATAATACGCTGCTCCAAATGAGAGGAAGCTGCTAAGGATGGTTCCCTTCTGGGCAGCTGTAGGTCGTACAACTCCCTGAGCTTAAATATGATTCTAGAACTGTGCTGTTCAATGCTATCGTCCTAGCCACATGTAGCTAATTAAAATAAAATTAAAATGAGCTAAAATTAAATAAATTTTAAAAATTTAGTGACTCAGTTGTATTGACCACACTTCAAATGCTGACTAGGCACATGTGGCCAGTGGCTGCTGTATTGAATGGCACAGACATAGAACATTTTCAACATCACAGAAAGTTCTACTGGTCAGCGTTGTATTAGAGGACATACGTGTTGAGGTTGCTCTATTAAGAATTGTTAATTATGTAACTATAAAATGGGGAAAAGGGTGGGCTGTGATATGAAAATAAGCTGCAAGGAAGAGTACAGGAAGAAAGAGAAAATAGAGTTTGTCTTTCCGAATTGACATCTGATAATTGACAGTTGAAGCAAGAATAAACTGTCCCCTAGGATAGGAAGCAGAAACACCCTGGCTAAAGAGTTCATTATGCTTATGTCTGAAAGGCTGGGGATGGTATGTCTGATACAAAGGTCTGGCAGCCAGTGCGCCTACTGGGCTCCCAGTGGGTTCCTGCTGGCAGCTGTCACCATGGCAACACTCAAGATTAAGGCCAGAGCCCTGAAAGCAGCTGCTCTCGCACCGTTGCCCCATGTCTCACACTTATCCTGAGTGGCCCTAACCACAGTCTAATCAATCAATCACTGTGAAATCCCCAGAGAGCTCAATTTAAGTACAATTTATTTCAGTAAAAAGTAAGACTTGGAAAGAAGTTCAGGCATTAAATCTAATCAGCAAATATTATGTTCAGCCTCTTTCTGTTAAAAAATCAAAACATAAATTTCACTGTATCCTGTTGCTGTATTTGATTCTTAGGTAGGAAGCAATGTCCCCTTTCCTTGTATTAAGATAAAGTTCCTCATTCAGTGTAAGTGTGGTAGTTTTTCATGCTGTTCACAGTGTTTCTGTTCTCTTTCCAAGCACATAGTAGGATAGCATTACCCAACCCCCTTTGTTTCTATGAAAGATTAAAGTATTTTTGTTGGGAGTCAACTAAGACAATAGGAAGTAAAATGCAATTCTATTTCTGCCCATCTGACTTATTTTGGTCACTGCAATTGTAGTGGAAGTGACATGTTACTTCCAGTCAAAAATCCTTAAGAAAGAGTGAGCGATTAACCACCTTCCTCCCACTGCCTGCAATGTTTCAGATGCTGGAAGTTTCCATCAGTCTCAATACTTGTGTGAGGACGGCTTGGAGCAGAGTGCCCCTCTCATTTAAGATGGACCTGATGTGAGACCAGGTTTCAAACCATTGAGATTTAGAGCTTGTTTGCCCCTAAACATAAGTTCAAATCTCTTGACTAACACAGTGGATATAGTAAAATAAAAAGAAAAGAGTGAAAAATCTAATGAGAATGAATAATTTCAATGTAAACTGTTAATCTCAAGAGTATCCTATCTCTTGCTGGTCAGCTTAAATTAAAAAAAATCAGTTTAATAGTGTGATTACTTCCATGCCAATATCATTTGTCTTGCAAGCAAAATTTACTAGTCTTGGTTTAAAGGAAAAAATTAGTCTTGTAGTAGCAACTGAATTTTTCTACTCAGACTTCTTGACAGCAGAGTGCATATGAAGATATCTGACCATACCTATATATAGATTTTAAATTTTTAAATAAAATATTCCTGTCCTTATGTTTAAATTAAAAAAACACGTACACAACCTGTGGGAAAGGTGGATGATATATATAGCACCTAATGTGCTAAGTTAGCACATTATTTGACATTTTAAAGATTATTTGGGGGGAAATCCTGGGGAACATTGTGGAAAACATATATTTTATTTTTATTATTTTAGATACAATTGTTTAACTTTACTAGTTCATTCACAATTCAACATAGTTGATTCTGAATGATTTTTGGATGTTACAAAATGCCAAATAGATTTTTAAAGTATTAATACTTGCCACAAAGTTATAGTCCAAACAATAGAATAAAAAAGAAATTCAAGATTGCTTTGAACAATGAGTCTCCTTATTGTAAGCATATAGTCTTCAAAAAATGCAGCTCATTTATATATATCAATCCTGATGTGTGTGTGTGTGTGTGTGCTTGTGTGTACCTCATCCATCACCTCAAGTAGTTTTTGAAATTAGATGTAACTATAAAAGTTTAAAGAATTAAAACATTTAAAGCAATCATATTACTTTATAAATCACAAATCCTATCATTGGACTCTACCAACCACTGGGGATAATTAATATAAAGATCAAAGAATAAGTCTGGTGGATTTTATAAATGCCATGGCTGAAATTTCCCTTCTTTTACTTTGATATTCAGAAAATAAAATCTACTTTAGCAACTTTTTTTTTTTTTTTTTTTTTTTTAACGCAGGAGACTTAGAAGTTAAGCAGGACGCCTCGGTGTTATGTATGTCCTCCCACTTGTCTTCAGAATGGGATCTAGGACGTTCTGCCTGTCGGCCAGTAAGGGGAGCCATCACAAAGTAATTATGAACACATTTCCATGACAACCTTTCCTCCTAGAATGAAAGTTTGTGAGGGTTTTTCTAATGTACGTCTTGCTCTTCCGCGAATTTTCTAGGTCATCACTGACCATGCTTTGTCTGTGCGCTCGCAGGCTGTCATAGCAGTGGGCCAGCAGATAGTAAATGCTGTGGAAAAGCTCAGACGCTGTGCTGTTTCTTTGGAGTCCTTTTTTCCCCATGTCCCACGCTTTTTGAAAAAGCCTCTATAACATAGGATCCAGGCCAAAGGCTCTGATCTGAGTCCTGCTGTTGCTTTAATGTGTGCCCCTACTCAGGTCTCTTTATTAACTCCTCTCACCCCTCCAATAATAAATGTAAATTACATGTTTCTTTCAAGTCTACCTACCCACTTCTTTCAGGAAAAGCCATTTGTTTCCATGCACCTGGAGCTAATTCTCACTTGTCGCATCTTATCCACTGAGCCAACCTCCTGCCCTGCCGCCTCCCCCCCAGACTCCCCTAGATGCCATTTTACCTCTTCTGGTGGCCTGAGCACCTCTGTTTTCAGGCTGGCCCAGAATGAAAGAATTCAAACACTGAGTTTTCCCAGGGATGGTATTTCTCTGCATTGTTAGTGATACCTCAAGAGACGAGGTATAGCGTTTGGGTGTGGCACCTAGCCAAGCATAGACGTTTCAGGAGAAGTCAATAATGCATATTACAAACATGTTTTGGTGATCAAACGCAGCCTCCCAGCTATAGGTCTCCCCTAGAAAAGTGAGGCAATTATCTCAATCAGTCAAGTGAAAAGGTCCATTTATGCTTCAATTCTCTGGCTAATTCAGGCAAAAGTAAAATTTTCATCTGAATGATCTCAGTAATTGGCTTGCTGCTTTGCTTTACCAGTGAAAGCTTGACAAAGAGGCAGAGGCTGTTCCATACCGATAGGGAGGTGCTGATCATCGAGAACTCGTGCATACAAAACGGCTATGAGAAAGCGCGTTAGCAGCGGAGACTTGGTTGAGAAATTTCAACAAAGGCAGCTCTTAACCATAGATTATTAGGTGAACCTTAGAATTCAGTCTTTCTTTCCTTCTTTCCCTTCCCTTGTCCACCGTTACTCCTCTTCTAGTGTTTCTGGTCTAGAGCAAGTGTACCTCTACGTGCAAATCAGGGAATCTCTGCATTACCCTTCAATCCTTCCTCTCCCTTCCTCTGCATTCAGCCTTTGACATATGTTTTGAACAGGTTGCCCCCTCGATGTTCCCATGGCCCTTGTCTTGGTTCAGGTGAGCGTTGGTACTTGGCTTGAGGATACACTCATTTAATGGTGATTTATGGAGGCTCTTCCATGTCCAGCCACCATGCTAGGTACTGCAAATACAATGATGAGCAAGGTAGAACTGCTTCCATCGATCACGGCTACTCTTTTTTTTTTAAATAAATTTATTTATTTTATTTATTTACTTTTGGTTGCGTTGGGTCTTCGTTGCTGTGAGCGGGCTTTCTCTAGTTGCGGTGAGTGGGGCCTACTCTTTGTTGCGGTGCATGGGCTTCTCATTGCGGTGGCTTCTGTTGTTGCGGAGCACGGGTTCTAGGGGCGCGGGCTGCAGTAGTTGTGGCGTGTGGGCTCAGTAGTTGTGGCTCACGGGCTCTAGAGCGCGGGATCAGTAGTTGTGGTGCACGGACTTATTTGTTCCGCGTCATGTGAGATCTTCCCGGACCAGGGCTCAAACCTGTGTCTCCTGCATTGGCAGGCAATTCTTAACCACCGCACCACCAGGGAAGCCCCCGATCATGGCTACTCTTAATCAGTTTCTCTGCTTCCTGTCTTGTACACCTCTCTTAATCCATTCTATTTTGCTGTCAGACGTACCCTTTTAAAACTCTGAGTGGAATAAAACTCGCCACTGCTTAATAGCCAAAGTCCTAAATATGACATACAAAGACCTTGATGATTTGATGATATTATATATGGAGGACAGATACTTCCTGGCCCAAGGTGGCAGTCCAGTGGGGATGGTAGAACTCTAAAACAATAGAGGACAGGTAGTGGCACATAACTGCTAAAAACCGGGAGGTTGCAATTATCATAATTAGTGGCAGAGTCAGAGTGGCAGTGAAGGGTCCTGAGACAAAAAATAGGTGGGCAGCCAACACAAGTACTACTCAGTTTATACCATCACAAGAAATTAGGATGGATGTCTAGGAGCCTGAAGGCAATCACCCCAATAAAAGATCAAATATCTCTTGCCCATTTTCTAGACCTGGGTTAGTTTTCAGACTCAGGCTGATTGACCCAAGAGGAGGCCAGATCCCTAGGAGGAAGGACCCAGCTATATCATACAAGTATACATGGTAATGGTTCCCCCAGTCCTCCTGAAAAGGGACCTACAACCATTTACTCAGATGCCTGTGCACCAGGGAAAGGGGAATATCCCAACATTTAAGGACTATTTGACACTGGATTAGACTTGACAATGACCTGGAGAACTGAAGCCTCACTATGAGCCCCCTGTTCAAGAGGGGGCCTATAAGAACCAGGAAATAAACAGTGACCTAGTTAAGGTCCGGCTTAAGTCCACTGGGTCTGTAGACCCATCCAGTGGCCAGTTCCCCTGTCTCCGACTACATAATTGAGATTGGCGTATTTGGTATGTATGCAATCCCCACATAGGACCTTTGGCTTGTGGGATAAAGGCTATAATAGTGAGGAAGGCCAAGAGGAAATCTCTGAAACCGTTCCTGTGCCCTCCCCCTAATCAAGGTAAAATTAAAAAACAAGTTTGCATTCCAGGGAGGATAGTGGAAATTAGTGGTACCCTTAAAGACCTAAGGATGCAGGGGTGGAGGTCCCATCACATCTCCATTTAAGTCACCTGAGCCCCTGCAGAATGCAGATGAATCCTGGAGAATGAGAGTATTTTACTGCAAATTCAACCAAGTGGTAACCGCAATTGCAGTTGCTGTGCCAGATGTAATATCTTTGCTAGAGAAGGCTAACCAACCTCAGGTACATGGGTGAGACCATTGATTTGGCAAATGTATTCCTTTCGATTCCAATTAGAAAAGAGGATTGAAATTATTTGCCTTCACATGGAATGGGTGACAATATGTATTTAGTTTTTTACTCTGTCATAATACAGTACAAAGAAATCTTGACTCTCTGGATATCCTGCAGAATACCACCCCATTTATGATACTATGCTAATCAGGCCAGATGAGTAATAAATGGTCATCATGAATGCTGAAGGCCTTGGTAAAACACAGGAGCTCTAAAGGGCAGGAGATAAACACTCTGAAGATTCAGAAGCCTGCCACATCAGTATAATCGTTGGGGACCCTGTGGTCTGGGGCATTCCAGGACATCTCCTTCACAGTAGAGATAAATGATTGCACTTCCCACCATGAAGAGGGATAAGTACTGGTGTAGGCAGAAGAACTCGGCCAGCTGACAGCAGCCAGCCTCAGCCATTGGCTACTCCAGTGCTGCCGTGATAGGCACACGAATTGGGTGACAGTGGGAGATAGGAAGGCTAGGCCCATGAGCATGGCCTCCAATTTACCAAGGTTGATGAAGCTACAACTACTGCCGAATCTATAGAGCTTCATGCTGGGCTCTCGATATGGCACTGTTCTTCCGAAATCTAACCAGACACTTGCTGGCAAATTGATTACATTGGACTTTCTTACATCCTGGATGGAAAGAGGTTGCTTTTTACTATTGTTGTTGTTTGTTTGCTTTTAATTAAAAAAATATATATTCTAAGTCTGATTTTGCCTTTCTTAGCTGCAGGGCTTACAGTATATATGATCTGCCCATATGGGGTCCCATTTAACATCATATCAGAGCCGTGAACTAACTTATAGGAAAGGAGGTATGGAGTGGGCCCATGACCACAAGATCCACTGGTCATATCATGGACTCAGTAGCCACCAGCCTGACAGAGTGTTGACTGACCTGCTAAAGTTTGGAGGTGATACTCTATAGCAGGGGTCCCCAACCCCTGGGTCGCAGGCCACTTCCAGCCTGTGGCCTGTTAGGAACAGGGCTGCCCAGCAGGAGGTGAGTGCTGGGCGAGCGAGTGAAGCTTCATCTGCTGCTCCCCATGGCTCGCGTTACTGCCTGAACACCCCCTTGGACCCCACCTCACCCCCCTGTCAGTGGAAAAACTGTCTTTCACGAAACAGGTCCCTGGTGCCAAAAAGGTTGGTGACCACTGCTCTATAGGATGGGGTACCGTGCCTCAGGTTGCAGTATACACATTGGATCAAAAACCTTTATATACTATTACATCCCCAGGAGAAAGAACACACGGGTCTAGGAACCCAAGTGTTCCTTCCATGGGGTGAAGGAAGTGGCCCCACTTAACATGACCCACTGGGGAAAACTGTACATCCTATTCCACAACTCTATAGGCTCCTCTGGGTTAAAGGCCCTAGTTCCCAAAGGAGGCACACTTTGTTTTTTTTGTTTGTTTGTTTTTTGTGGTACGCGGGCCTCTCACTGTTGTGGCCTCTCCCGTTGCGGAGCACAGGCTCCGGACGTGCAGGCTCAGCGGCCATCGCTCACGGGCGCAGCCGCTCCGCGGCATGTGGGATCTTCCCGGACCGGGGCACGAACCCATGTCCCCTGCATCAGCAGGCGGATTCTCAACCACTGCGCCACCAGGGAAGCCCTAAGAGTCGTCATCTTGATCATCAGGAAGAGATGGGTCTACTATTACACGATGGGGGCCAGGAAGGAGTATCAGTGCACTAAGATGCCTCTTGGGTCTGAGTCATACCACCAAGTAAGCCACTGAGATTAGCAGAAGTGGTTGCTGAAGATGAGGAGAATGTAGAAATTATAGTGAACTGGGGAGATGATGAATATCAGTGGTGGTACTAAGGCCAATTGCAGTGGCAAGAGCTGTAGTTTATTCTACTAATGAAGCTCTTCTAAGTATTCCTGAATCCTGGAGGGCCTGCTCCTTGAAATTCAAATGAAGAAGTGGGTCTGAATTATGGACTGTGGAAGACACAGAGCCGTGCCACCTTCAAGGATTCCCCTTCAAGGAAGGACTTTCCCAGCTTCTGAGAGTGTTCCTAGCAAACAGCCTCCAGTCTTTGGCTCTTTTTGGGCATTTCTTCTATTACAGAGTACCAACTCGCCCCAGAGCACTCCCATCCCAGGGGACCACATCCAGTAACTGACTGTGGGGTGACTATAAAAGCCCAGCCATTTTCAGCCCCCAGGCTTGGAGGAGCCCTTTATGCTTCAGAGCACCCAGGTGGGAATGGCTGGTCGGGGCTTTGTTGCATCTGTTTTGTAGCTTGAGTTCTCCCTCTTCCTCACCTGCGTCCTCCTCCAGCTTCCATGAGTATTGGTCCCTGACGAAAATCCTGCTTGCTAAACTCCGTCTCAGCACCACTGCCTGAGAGCACAACCTGCAACCCCAGCCTTTGAAAGGTTCAGTCCTCTCCTCTGTACATTTCTCATTCTCTCTCTGGTTTCCTCTTAAAACACCCATTCATTCCCAATCTCACATCTTCATCTAAGCTCTAGATTCATATTTCCTTCTGTCCATTTGGTATTTTCACTGAGTATTCCAGCCACAATTCAATGTCCAAAATGAACACACCTCTTCCTGCTTGTAACATCGTCATTTCTGTTAACGATATAGCCATTCTCTTAAGTCCTTCCCTGTACTCCACCTGTCGTATTTTAAGCTCATCATCTTTTTGCTGCTCTTAATCTCTCACACCTAAGTAGGCTTTCAAATAAGCAACATTTTCTTTGTCATCATCATCAGGACCCCTATCTTTGTTCGTCTGGAGGGGATCTGCCTGTCTTGCTCAGCTCTGCCCCCTTGTAATCTAGCAAAGTGTCCTAAACAGAGTAGGTCCTTGACAGTGATTTTCTGAATGAGTAATGACTGCAATACCTACAAGGACGATTTTTACTCTGGTGTTCCCATCTTCCCAAACTGTCTGTGTCCTGCAACCACAGTGATTCCACTCTGCTAAACATCACTCTTCTTTGGTTCCTTCTAATCTAATCTAATCTTCCTCTTCTAATCCCTTCAAGATTTCCCTGTTTCCCTAAGGATACAAGTCAGACTCTCTAGACTGGTCTTCAAAGCTTTGCAATATCTGAATCGATTCTCCTCACCTGATGCTCATTTGTTCCTGAATGTAAATCATCTGCTCTTAGCAACTTCCTTCTACCCTACACAGAAGTGGGTGATTTGGTCCTGACTCAGCCCTTCCTCAAGCTGTTCCACAACGTGGAACCTAGAATGTCCCCTACCAGCTGAATTTCTTCCTCCTCCTGAATCTGACACCCTCTCCACACTTTCAGCCACCCATCCTTCCCTCATCTGAACTCCTACAAATGCACCACTCAGTTTTGCACTGCACATACGTCAGTAAACATACTTTAAGCATCTACTATGGTCTGGGCGCTAAGCTGGATGCCAAGGACATGGCGAGTAAGAAGACACATTTTCTGTTCTCAGGGAGTTCTGTAGAGGGACTAGGTACCTAAATAAGTGCAGTGAGACTTGAAGGGAGAGGCGCTAATAAACGTCTGCATTAGGCATAAAAGAGCAGGTAATCAATCTTCAGGAAAATCAGAAAGGCAACATAAAGGAAGGGGCATTTGTGTTTTCTCTTGAAAAATAAGAAGTCATTATAATTGTGTTGTCAGGATGGGGTGTGGAGTGTATACTCTGGGCAAAAAGGGAGGCAGAAAAAAATAGGGTAGTAGGCAAAGTCTAAGTGGTCTGTCTGTGGGCAAGGGAAGCAAAGAGAGAGGCTGATGAGCAAAATGGCTGGGGAGGTTTGCTGTACCCAGATCTTAGGTGATCTCGTGGGGGCATTCCAAAGAGTTTGGGTTTTATCTTGTTGGCAATGAGGAAGGAAGCGTACAGAAGAGTTGTTAAGTGAGCAACACGATCCAATTTGCCTTTGGGGATGATCACACAATCACATATTATTATTTAACTTTCAAAAATGTAGACCAGTGTCCAGATGTAAGAAAAACAAGTTGTTTGAAGACAGTGACCTGCACATAGTAGGAGATTAGGAAGGATCCATTTTCTTTTCTCTTCATTCTACTGCCAATAAAAAGGAGTTTGGTTACCTTAAGTCGGCATTATCAAATAGGTAGGCATATATATGTACTTATGTGTACATATATATTCTAAACCCCAAATCACACAGATTCTGCTTTAAGCAAAGCAGAACACAAATACTACTAAACAGGTGAATTGCAGGATACTACTTGCAAAGGATTGGATTTGTCTTGGTAAAAATATCCTCCCCAGTTTCCTTGGGATAAGATGCTCCTCTCTGGCCCTCATCTTTGTTTACATGTCATTACTTGATGACAGGGTTGAAGAGTTGAGGAGGAAACATTTTATTAAGCATGTCCACTTAGAGATCAATCATAATAAAGTTAGCACATCTTTGAGATGATCAGGTAATGAGCCATTTCACAGGAACTGGCTTCACACACAGCTTTTCAGGAATGTATCTTTTGCACCAGGGGAGGGAGGTATTCTTGTGTGTGTGTGACGGCTCAGAAGGTAAAAACAAAGGATTTACACAAAATGCAACAAAAATGCAACAGTAGATACAACTTAGAAACCGGTTTTACTCTGCTGCAAACAAATGGACAAGATATTGTACAATATATAATAAAAAGTACAGCATAATACAAGTGCCACTAATAAAAGAAACTTAAGGATCAGACTTAAAAATGCTTATTTGTAATAGATATATATATATATACACACTGCAATAAAAAGCCACAATAAATACACGAATTTCCATGTCATTCATAATAAATACTGAAAATATAAATACAGAAGACTACAGCTAATATGAATAAATTATTACAACATAAGGTCCAGGTTAAGTTCTGTTGAATATTATTGTAGCTTATTTTATATACCCTTTGGCATCTTTGATGTTGTAACTTATACACAAGAGAAATCAATCTAGAAACTACGTGACGTAGAACATGACAACTTAGTGTAAAGTGAAGTTATGTATGAATTGTAGTTTGATTCTCTTCCCTTTCAACCTTTCTAAATGATTATATTGAACATAACAGTAATAAAATATCTATTGAAATACTGTTGAAATTGAGTAAAACTCATAATAGGAATCAACTAAAAGATAAAACCAATCACAATGTTGAAAATGTTACGGTGGATTGATCTCACTGGTTTTA
Source organism: Grampus griseus (assembly GCF_964374135.1). Lineage (NCBI taxonomy): Eukaryota > Metazoa > Chordata > Mammalia > Artiodactyla > Delphinidae > Grampus > Grampus griseus. Next base: position 65,911,303 of record NC_139001.1, read on the forward strand.
GATTACTTTTTTTTGGCCAGCGAAATCCAAAAGACACAAAACAAAACAAAACAACCCCCTCCCCCCCCACAAATACTCTCAAAAGACTTCCCTTGTGTAAAAACCATTCCCAATGTCCGAATGGTTCAATGTAGACTGAAAGATAACACCCAAGTGCTTTGGATCATTTGATCTACCATTACATTCAGCTCACTAGATTTCACCAGAATTTGCAAATGTACCAAATTTCTACGGCAGCTGGAAAGTGGGCACACAGTTGATGTCTAAGACTATGATGGAGATAAAGATACTGCAAAAGGTGACATTTGTCTATGCAACCAATTATACATATACATTTTAAATGGGGAGAATGCATTTTTGACCAATGTCAAATGACCTTTTCCTATCAAATTGTTATACCCTGTGACATTGAGGGAAACACATTGAAATAACAAAGTGCATTTTCTGCATTAACAGGCATTAACCAGTACATATGTATTAATAGTTCTATCTTAAGAGGCTATTACACCAGAAATGCAATAAACTAAAATGAAAGCAGATCAACTTTACTAAGACACGATAAAGGCTGAGGTTCTCAGGAACGGAGTTGTAATCTACAGGTTTTTTTTTTTTTTTTAAACTATTTCTGTACTGTAAATGTCTAGCGTTTATTTTACATCAAACACTTTTGAAACATGTTTCACAAACTACGCCTCGGACTTATTTCCAAAGAGGTGTCTAGAGTCAATTAAAACATGGGCCAAATGATTCAACATTCTTTACATAAGCATTCTATAGTTTTTTTTTTTTTTTTAAAGCAAAAAAGGTTATTTCCCCTAATGTTATTTGTGGGGAGCAACCACGCACTGATGTGGCTGTCATTTCACAAGAGCATCTGAGTTGGGGGGCATAAGCAGCTGTACCTAGATTGGAAAAAATCCCATGGAGAAAGGAAACATCGATTTTGAGGGTGTTCTTCATTTTCCGGTTAGTTCTGACTCTGAGTTGGAGGCAACTCTGAACAAACAGAAGAAGCTCTCTGCAGGGGGTGCTTGGGTCAAGTGATGTAATCAGGAAAAAATCACCACCCTCCCGGATTCCTTTCGTTTTCAGGCCTTGTCAAGATGACAAATATTTAAATCATTTTGCTGATCCCTGAGAAGGCAAGCAGCCACTGTTTTAACAACATGGGGACAAAGGCTGGGATCAAATGGTAGCTGAGTAATTCTCTGGAGTCGTTTCATTCCACACCAGACTCGCCACAACCAGTCACTTCCCCAGAAAAAGTGGAAAAATTTGAGATTCTCATTTGTCATTTTTAGGGTGTAGAAAGATGAATAAGAAGGTACTTATTTAGAAGCAAGAAGGTGGAAAATGCTCACTTTTTGTAATTGTAACTTCTCAGAAAATTGAACAGTTAAAAAGTTGAGTCACTCGATCCTAGTGTTGATGTCTGTCACCGGGGATCTGAAACAGTCACTTTCCCTGACATCATAGCAATGGTAAAACAAAAGAGAAAATAAAAACGAACGAACAAAAACTACAGCCATATTTGTTGAGAGCAGGTCACGTTACTGAACACTGTCCCAATACCCACATCTTTATTTTTAAAACTCTGATTTCTTAGGAGACTTATGGAATCATCAAATGTAACAAACATCAAAGGTAGGGGAAACCTAACTTTCCGATTCTCCCAGTACAATGGCCCAAATCACCACAACTGTTGCCAGGTGCCTAACTCACAAAGACTGGCCAAGATATTTTCGTACTGTGAGAAAAACCTAGGAGGACTGGATTGTGTTGCCAAGGAAACTGCCTTCCCTAGAGATGTTAAGAATAGATGGGTGTCTATCCTGTAGAGCATGCCTGAGTGACTGTCCTCCCTGGAGGTAGATGGATGAGCCAGATGACCTCTGGAGATCTCTTCTAGTCTCAGGGCTATAAAATTTGAAGAATACAGAAGAATCTCAAACTTTCCATTATTCACACACAGTTGGTCATTGTGAGTATCTTTGAAAAGATGAAACTATTCTGAGATACCCGTTTGGCATGACTAGTGCCTAATGAATCAAGATTCAGACAGTAACCTTTGGCAGTGGACCCTATTTGATTATGGTACAAAGGAAATGACTTTGCCAACTACTAAAATTTAAAATCCATTATATTCAGATATAATTTGGGTATCGTTAAACCATCCAAGGATCAACACTAGATTAAAAACAAAACCAACAAATCGCAGGCAATTTATTTTCTAGGTTTAAGTATTTAGATTTTTCCTCTTCAGGAGAATTCAGATTTGGATTTTATTTTATTTCTTCCTTCTCTTTCATATTTAAGTATCATTTCAAAATGGTATATAGATCTTTGATTTCTTTTTAAAAGATGGGCACTTTATATATGGCTAAGGAGGAAAGCTTGGTGGCCAACATAAAAAGGAAGAGCAAAACAAAATTGGATAAATTATGCTACAAAGTTAGAAATTTCAACCTTATTTTTTTTAAAATAAATTTATTTTATTTGTTTACTTTTGGCTGTGTTGGGTCTTCGTTGCTGCATGCGGGCTTTCTCTAGTTGCAGCCAGCAGGGGCCACTCTTCACTGTGATGTGCGGGCTTCTCACTGTGGTGGCTTCTCTTGTTGCGGAGCACAGGCTCTAGGCATGCGGGCTTCAGTAGTTGTGGCACGTGGGCTCAGTAGTTGTGGCTCGCGGGCTCTAGAGTGCAGGCTCAGTAGTTGTGGTGCACGGGCTTAGTTGCTCCACGTCATGTGGGATCTTCCCAGACCAGGGCTTGAACCCGTGTCCCTGGCATTGGCAGGCAGATTCTTAACCACTGTGTCACCAGGGAAGCCCCTCAACCATATTTTTTATAGGTTCCCTATTTAGAGACAACAGCAAAATCATATTAGGAGGCCACATCCCTGACAAGGTTGTTTCAGGTCTTACCCAGTGTGGCAGGAGGGCTTGATGAAGATCTCTGGTGATAGAAGCTCCCAGACAATTTTTAAAGAGATATTTTCTATATCAATTTCCTTCCTAATACTCATCAATAAATAACTTTTAAGATACTGCTAAGCCAGATAAAAATATTGGGAGAAAGCCACAAGAGAAAGGAGAGGAATACCTAGCAAAGAAGTATTCTAAAATTGCAACTAAAACCATTCAAACAAGGTCACATAAATTAACTTAGACAAAGGCAAGGCTAATTTCTACCATAAATTTGTCTTTTCCTAAATGCTTCTAATCAATATACATTATCTTAAAAATATTTAAGTGGCCTCACACATGTCACTAAAATGAGGGTCATTGAACTGACTTGACTATCACCATGGTAACAAGAAATGCAAAGAAAGGAATGCCACCATTAGCATGTTGAATACAAATACTGTCCAAAATACATTCTATCATACTCTTTTGAAACTTCACTTCTGCCAGAAACTTTTATGAGATGAAATAAAATGACACACCAGAGTTGGCTTTTCTTGAATTATAAGCAAGTGTCAAGTATCAAGTGAAAACAACTACCTTGTATAGTGGTATATTTATCACAAGTGAAAGAAAGTAGTCAACAACCTGACTTAAATCTTCGAGATTCATTTTCCATGAATGTAACAAGTACCTGTATTTACTAAAATCCCAGGCTATAAGTTAGATTACAAAAATTGCATATAATAGATGAACTGGTTTAGGCTTTGAATCTGGTTGTATAGACCTTCCTGCTTCCCATCATTCTGTCTGAATCACCACTGTCAGGATACAGAAATCAAGGCATTATTACACTTACTATCCAGACAGCACAAAGTTAGACTAACACCAGGACTGCTCACCAGGTAAAACCCAGTTCATATCAAACTTTTGAATTTGAATTTCTGGTAAGAAAAAAACCAAAACACTTGCATTGGTTAGAAAGGGGGAGGGGAGCCTCATGCTCCCCTTTCTATGAGAGGAGTTGAAATAAAACTTAGAAGTGACTGTTTTAAACAGTCACATTGAATATACAGATTTGGCAGGTAAAATATTAAAGAGCTCTTTTATTTCCATATTCATTACTTTTGACGAGAGTCTATCAGTCTTTTTAATATAAAATGTGTTTAAATCTTTAAAACAGTTTCTTTAGCATGCTGTAGCTCTGTGTTTTTATTTTTTTTAAGCATCAAATGATTTTTAGATCGGAAGGTGAAATTGATGGGGATAGTAGGTCACAGATGGGAACACCAACTGGGCTGTGAGTGTCCACATTGTAATTGACCCTTCTAGGTTTTGGGCTGCCATTTATGAATCTAGTTTTTCCAGTATAATAAAATTCTAGTTTGTCAGCTCTGTTGAAACTTTATGGTTCCTAGGAGACACCACCACTTACTAAGCTTATATTCCATCCTCAACCCCCCGACATGTCTATAATTCTAGTGAGTTTTCAAATTGGTGATATTCAGTTAAATTGTCAATTACATTCTTTAATGCTACGGAAAACATCTGATGAGCTGCGCTGTCTGTGCAAAGCTGTGGCATTTGGCTTAGGTATTTAAGTCACTCAAGTTAGCAGATCTCAGAAAGAATAATGTAATCTGTAGTTGCAAATTTGTGTTAGAACTAAGAGTGATCAAGGCTTTAAGCTTTTGGTGTTGGTTGTGGTAAGAATACATAGATTTGTTCCAGTTTTGAATTACAGTTAAGTCTTGCCTAAGAAAGCATGAAGGTACTTCCCATTTAAGGTTGGTATTTCATACACTGACTACAATAATATACTCTAAACTGTCTTGGAGACAAGGAGCAGATGCCATTTTAAGAGAAAGATTAAGTCTGTATTTGGAGAAATGGAAGGCTCATGGCACCTTTTAAAAAGGCTGTCTCAACTTCTGAGGATGTTAATTTTCTACCTACTAATTCAATGGTTTGTATCCCTGGCTAAAAGTGAGGGCGCTGAATGACCAATGTGTTTTCTACAAGCTGCAAGGCAATGCTTTGGAACTAGGAACTCAGGCTTAGCTATTTTGATAGGCTGTTTATAAACAGAAGGAAGAGTGATGGTGTTCTACATTGTTGTTTCAAAGGTTTCCTGAAATGTTTCCTGGGTTATGTGTGAGTCAACCTGCCTTTGAAACTGTCGGGTAGGAGTTTGTTGGTATAAATTTAGCATCACTTACATAGGTCTAACAGGGAAGAAGCAATTATCTGACAATCTCTTTTTCATTGGATTACAGTTCTTCTAGCTGAGTCCAGATTTAATTCATAAATTTCAGATGGGGAGAGAGGGGAGAAGGAGGGTCCATTGAGTTCCATTAATTTAGGCAAAAGAAGTTCTCTCTTTAGTCGCAGTTTGAATGTAATTAGACAAGAATTGATGTCATTATTTCTAATATCACTTTATAAAATCACAGATTAAAATGATTAGAATGGGGCTTGATTATTTCATTCCATTTTTCATCATTATCATAATCCCTTAGAATTTGTAGTGTTTTCCCCCTCTTTTTTAACCACCTGGGACAGTTCCTCTAACATAGTAGGTGTTCAATAAATATTTGTTAAAAGAAAGAAGTGATACTTAGTACATTCTAAAGATCAAGAACAAAGGATTTTAACTTGTACAACAATCTCAGAAGTTTAAACAAAGAATCAGTGATATATGTTTATAGAAAATAAATCATATATTTTCCTGTTTAATGATAACCAAACCAGAATGTTGCCTAGAAGTCATCTGTTGGAGTATAAAAATTTAAAGAGCACAATCACTTATAATCCTCTTTTTTCTTGATTAATTTGCGGCCAGTGTTTCTGTAATTCAGCTTTTATTGGGGGAGGTATTGCTGGGCCATATACGATTGTGAAGATTTTAATAATAAAATTTAATTAGTAAGTATTAATTTCACATTTTATATGTGATTGGCACTCTGGGAAAAATATAGTTTCATCACAAAGAAAATACTGGCTTTCAAAAAGTAACCATATTCTTCAATTAACCAAAAGACATGAGACAAATGGATTTTACTAACGTCTTTATAATCAATGATCAAGAGATGGGAAAAACTTAAGTAATTCTCTTTCATTGACTCCTTTCTCCCAGAAGAAACCTAAAATGACAAAGGAAATGCAAGCTGCTCCAGCCACTTGACTTGCAAATCAATTTGGCCTGGATTATAAACTGGGAATTAAGCCCTAATAAAAAGTACAGGGCTGGTGCTAAAACAACAGGGACCAAAGCACGAAGCTTTGCCATTGACAGTGAATGACTAAAAAGCTGTGTGTCAAAAAAGACTATAATTTGGTTAGCTATACTACGGGGGCAATACAACAGCTGCAGGTCAGGTTACTGTGTCTTGGTATAAAGATCTGAAGAATCCACTGGCTGCATCCAGCTTGATCCCCATTTAAAAACCTTAGAAAAACTGTAGCGCTTTCCTGGCATGTGGGCAGTTTTTGTTGAATAGAAGGTCTATTAATGGAAAAAAAAAGTCCATTGGCACACAGTGCTCTCTCAGCTTTTCTGGGAAAGGAAGTGATAATGAAATGATTCCCTCATTAGTATTACTTGCAACTTTGAACCAATATTTTTAAACTATAGCTTTAAAAATTATCTTTATTTTTAAACCACATTTTTAGATCATAAAACCCAACCAGATGCTAGGGTGGGAAAAATTCAGTACTCATTACTGGCCATTGCCTAAAATCTGTCATTCGCCAATGTGTGGTATACACCTACTATGTATGTGTGTGTGTGTGTGTGTGTGTGTGTGTGTGTGTGTACGTGTGTGTGTGTGTGTGTGTGTGTGTGTGTGTGCATGCATGTGCAACGTCCCGGGGTGATTTAATAGGTAATCTGTGTGTGTAGTTTGTGGGAGACGTTTAGGGGTTAGGTTATGTATATGAACATTTGGAATAGAAGCTGTTGTGGCTGGAAGGTTAATCCTTCTGTGTAGCAGTGACTTTCCACCCCAGTTGGACAGATAGGGGCAAAAGCTCTGTTTTTGTTTGTTTGTTTGCCTGTTTCTAGGTTAAACATCTTTTTGGAAATGAAGCTACAAAACAGAGACCCAGCCAAACATAAACAAGTAGGTGTCAACCTTCTTGTGAAAATAAAGTTGAACTAAATTAAATATCTATCATTTCAGAATCTGGACTGGCATTCTACCCTTCAACTCTGCCCAGCCAGAGTCACCTCTGCCCCACTCTGCCACACTGTGTTCCAAGAATAAGCTGAATACTTCACACGTAGCTGCTTCAAAGGCTTGTAATGGCCCAGCCAATATGGCACACGTGATTCTTTCACGTGCTCAAATGAAGGAACAATAGCCTCCTGTCATTTTCTCTTTGGGCCTGTGCTCTTTAGATTATATAATAGGGGGAAAATTTGGAGATCAAGCACTAAAAACTGTAACTTTGTAGACAACATGGGATATACTATCAAGATTTGAGCAAAACCCCAATCTGATTAGCCCAAAGGGCTTGTCATTCAAAAGGAACATCCCTGCCCTCATTACTGCTACCTCCATAAGGACCAACCCAAAGCTGCTGTACTGTTAATACTAATGGTTCTAGTTTGGCCCAGTGGTGGGGTAGAGTAGGGGCAGGAACCAACTGCACAGTGGAAGAGCTGCCAAGTAAACATGTTTTCCCCAAATCAAGTCTTAGTAGAAACTTTTCCATTGGAGGACTTTCTCTAGATCAAACATTTTTTAAGTTCAGTGAAATAAAATAGTATCTTTTAAGGACTTGAGATCTACAATATATTTATATCCATATATCCAAACATCCAAGTCTAAAAGACATAAAAAATAAGTAGCGATGCAGTCACTGAATAGCAAGGCATGTCCACATTTCAAAGAGGCATAAAATGTGAAATGATATAATAGAAGGTCAAAAATATGAAACAGATTTAGCATAGTCATATTGCATTGGAAAAAAAAAAAAGTAGAACACACTATTTAGTTACCTAAATTAATTTACAGGAAAACGGGATCTTAGAAGTCCTCCGACGAACCAAGCGCAGATAATCTAAAGGTGGGGAGTGCATGTTTTATTTCTATCTGTCCCCTTTAATAAGAGAACATGAGGTAATTAGAAAGTATTCAATGCATTCTGGACTGTTCTGCTAATTGTCCCAGGCAAGAGAAATCAAAATGCTTCAGAAAAGTAAGGCCTAGTTGAGTATTTGGGTAGAGGCCCCCCCTTCAATCAGCTAGTCACTAAATGGAAATTTCATTATACGCTCATTGTGTAGAGATGGATTGATCACGCTGTAGAAAAAGGCTGGTTGCTGAGGTTCTGTCTCTTCCGTGTTTTCTCGGCCTCCTCTGCTTTTACCGAGTTAGGTCTTGAGAGTGGTGAAGGAAAACAGGTCATTTTTCCTTCATAAAGTATCACTGGGTGATTCCTCTATTTAATTATATGAACCTTATAATAGTTACAGATTAAAAAATGTTTTTTTAAAATTTTTCATCTCAAAGAGTTCTTAGTCCCCACCCCTCACAAGGTACCATGAAGGGGCACTAAAGTGCATTTTGATGCAGGGGAGTAGAGTTTGAAGGTGCTGTCCAAGCTAAGAACCAAGATGATGCTGTTTAAAAAAGAAAGGCAATTCCTTCTACCTCCATCTCTGGAGTCAACTGAGGGAGGGCAATGAACTAGACCCTCACCAGAGGATTGTCCTAACTGTTAACTTTAGAGAAAACTGTGTAAGGACCTGCACATATAGACTCATTTATTTGTCCAAAATAGCAAAAATAGGCCTATTTCACCCTTAAGAAAGTATTTGCAAATTTGATCAGACACGATCATAAAAATGTGAATGGATTCCAGAGGCAATCCATGTGGGCATGCTCGGTGGTACTAACTATGTGTCTTCAGCTTAAAAGAACATGCTGCTGTTCGTTTTCATCAAAACATGACTTCTAACTACCATAAATAAAATACGCATGGAACAATTAAATCTTTTTCTTACAATAATTACTTTTACATTAAAAAGTCACCATCATCTTCAGATATATCGAAAATTAGGACTCTAAATCTTATTATTTCCCAGTCTTAGTTAACAATCTTGCACAGGCCCGATAATCCAAAACTTGGAGCTCTGATCTACACAGCTTGGCAGGTTTCACACAGTTTCACAGGTAGGCAACTGTGAGATATGCTTTTTTAAAATTAGCATTTTCTATCAAAACAGTCTGAAATCGTTTAAAACCCTCATAGAGACTGCATTTGTGCAACGGCACAGTCACGTAGCTAGAAGGGAGAAAACAAAATACAGTCTGGAAGATTCACCACGGTCCAAGTTTTCTTGGTCCTCAGCTGAAACCACGATGAGCCCAGGAAATCCAATTAAATACAGTGCTTTACATAGGAGAAGAGTTGGTCCAAGAATAACTTAAGCTACTAAACAGGGACAGTCTCCACCACGGGCGATTTGATGCACTCTTCGTGCAATCTGCTCTTTTCTGCGAGGCTCAAAGAATCTTCAGCAGGATGCTCTGAAATGTGACTGTCCCCATTCAATGCAGAGCCAAACCCTTCCTGGGAGGGGCCTTTCAAGTATGAGTGAAATTCCACTTGAGGATGATTGGACCTGTGTTCGGGATATAAGCTATTGCAGGGCACACCGCTGTCGTTTTCCGAAGAGGAGCAGCAAACGATGACAGAGGGGTTGGCAGCTGGGTAGTGGGAGGCGCCGTACGCCTCTTCCGCTTGTCGGGCATAGTCCACGAATTGCTCCGGGGTCATGGTGTAAGGCACCAGCGAGAGGGCACCGCTTTTGACAGTCTCTCTTTCCGAGTAGTTCTCGGGGATCTGGTTGGGAGTTCCTGGAATGTGGCTGTCTATTTGGTAATAGAGGGTAGAAGAGTTGGCATAAAAGGGAGCGCTTTTCGCGTGGCTTTCGTGGACGGCCGTGCCATCGGAGTAACAAAGGACGGAAGGAAGAGGGACCCCTTCGGCATGGGGACCCAAAGCTTCCACGAAACTGTCCCCTTTCTCGTCGTCGTCCTCCTCTTCCTCCTCGTCGTCCTCGTCTTCCTCCTCGTCTGACTCGCTGGGGGCCAAGCTTTGGGTGCTGGAGTCCGTGACTCCGCTGCAGAAGCTGCTACCGTCCTCCTCTTCCTCTCCTTGGCAATCTAATTCCTCCGCCGACTGCAGGTGCAGCACTGCAGCCTGGGGTTCCGTTTCAATCTCAAAATTGTCTGCGATGGAATATCCGACGGAGTGAGCCACAGGGCCCATGGAACTACTGTGGGCACTTATCTCCCCGTGGCAGCCGTTCAGCGTGGGGATTTGCTGCTCTCGGTTTTTCTCCAGTTCAAGTTTCATTATTGTGTGCAAAAAGTGAGTCCGGACACGGATAGGATTAAATTCAATTCTACCTGCTGTGTTACTACATCCTTCTTTAGTGCAGCCACATGGGAAAGACATTCGATCCACCTTGGAGGGAAGAACACAGATTAGCCCCCTGGAACTCTTACAAATCAAATAAAAATCCAGTACCTCAGGGCAAAGCCTTTGAAATCTGGGATGACTTAAACCCACTTACGCCAGAACAAACGACAATCAAACTGCAGACAGAAACAAAAAGGGAAGTGAAGGCTTAGAACATGAGTTAACCTAATTTTAAACCCATACTCAAAATAAAAATGAGTTATGGTGTGTAGTTTTGTTCATTTATCCCTCCTGTGCTTTCTTTACTTCTGTCGCCATTCTCCGTTTCCCTCTTCTCTCCATCCCATTAATTTTGCTCCCATTTTTTTCAATGCTTCTGTCCTTTCCCCAAGCTCCCTTTTTTTCTGCTGCATGCCAGCTCACAGGCTCAGTTTGAAACAAACTTACTGCCCTCATCCCCACCTGCTATTTTTAGTCTAAATGACATGACATTCCTCATTCTAGCCAGGAGGTTTTTTTTGCTTATTATAAAATGAACTTCTCTGCCCAAGGTGTCCAGATTGACACCACCTTAGTATCAAGCAGTGTGATAACTCACTCTCATTGGCGTACCTTCTCATTCTTTTGGATCCTTGGTAGGTGACGCACGTATGCAACTGCAGGCTGCGATGCGTACGCACATTCATGACGGTGACTGGTGGATTTTTGTTTAGTTGCTGGCTCCCCGGCCTTCCCTACCCCTCCCTTAGACTACAAGCTTCTGGAGAGAAGGAGATGTTCATTTAATCAATATCCCATGATTATTCGAGTGTTTGGACTCTGTAGATAGAGTGATTAGGTTCAGCAAGTGTTGTTGGACTGAGCTCTTCACTCAGGTGATGAGTGGAATTCTGGGCAATCTGAGGGACTCCGAAGATATTTGCTGGCTTAGATTCCACCTTTATGCAGACCAGAGCACAGGCAACCAGAAAGAACTTGCCCTTCTTTCCACCTTATCCAAGCATGGGGTATTTCCCATGCAAGAGAGGAGAAAGTGGATTCCAGCACAGTCATCCCGGTCCCCACAAAAAGTAGTAGCAGATGTTGAGCCAGAATCTATAGCTACTTTCTTACCTGTGATTCCACTTTCTGTGAATCTACCTCAAGCAACTGTTCAGTTGATAAGAACTGTCCTCTCCTTTTGTCTGCCTGAGAGGCTCTTATTGAAAAAGTTGAGTTTCTGCATACAATAAAAACCCCTAACTAATCATGGCGCACCAATGATATAGATGGATAGGAACCTGAGAAGTATCTAGTTCAGGGGTTGGTAAGCTCTTTTTTTGTAAAAAGGCCAGAGAATAATTATTTTAGCCTTTGTGGGCCATACAGTCTCTGCGACAACTACTCAAGCTCTGCTGTAGAAGTATGAAAGCAGTTATAGGCAACATGTAAACACACACAAAAAATACATGGCTGTGCTTCAATAAAACTTTACTTACAAAAACAGGGCGGCAGGCTGGATCTGACCTGTGAGTTATCGTTTCCCAACCCCTGACCTAGCCCAGCCCATTCATTTTAGAAGTGGGAAAACGGAACCCAGTAAGTTTACCTGACTTGCCAATTTCACATCGTGGCAAAAGGCAGAGCCAGGAGGAAAACTCAGTTTTCTTAAGTCCCAGTCTGGTAATTTTTCCACTAATCTACACTACCTCTAAGCAATCATCATTTTACACCCCATGGATGGATCAGAGAATACAAACTTTAAATGTTAGGGATGTCATGATCTCCCTGAATGCTTGTAAGAAGACAAAATAAGTTTGCATAATAAATGAATCCAAGAGCAAACAATTTCAACTGACAACTGCAGCTTGGATTGCCTTTCACACTATACCATATATATATATATATATATATATATATATATATATATATATATATATATATTACATATACCCCTAAATGTCATTGAATTAGTATTTCTCTCTTCTTGAATCATGTGTCTTGCCTTACCCCAGAATTTTCCTCCACGTGTGGGAAACTTCATTACATGGAACACAACTGCCTCTTTAGGGGTTGGTGTATAATGTCATGCCTTCGGATTCCTTGAAATCCCAATCCTTACCTGACACTTAATGCCTGCCAGGCTGCAGGTACACGTTTCTGGATCACAGAACACCCGGCAGTCACAGCCACAGTCCTCTCGAGATAGGCGGATGGCTCGTAGCTCATGCTTTTCCTCCACATCAATCTTTTTCACCCCAGAGGCCCGCAGCAGTGCTCTCCGTTTTTTTGTTGGCAGGGGTTGGAGAAAGAAGTACTCGTCTACCTCGGTGTTGTCTAAATCGATATCATCATCAGAAATGTCATCCACTGTAAGAGTGCTAGCTTCTTCAGATTCCACGGTGCCATTCTTCGTCATCTAGAAATACAAAGCAGCAAAAAAGAGACTTAGCATGGACAGGGTCTAAAATCCCTACTTCTGCACTTGGTAAGAATGAAGCTATTATATAACATTATGTCCCCATAATCCATAAGTGTTTGTGGATAGGTGTGGGAGATTAAGAGGTATAAACTTCCAGTTACAAAATAAATGATTCATAGGGATGAAGAAAATGTTTGTGAGTCAAATCATTTCCTTTTACTTTTCTCTTTAGAGAAATTACAGGAAGGAAAATGAATGCATAAAAATGATAGGCTTTTAAATGGACACAAGACTTGTTAATTGGAACTCTTAACCTCTTAATGTTAGGAGGTATAGTTGCTGGAGCTTTCAGCCTGCGCGATGTGAAAAAGGCCAGAGGTCACAGATGCCCATCAGTGAAAGCTATTGTTAGACTCAGTTTGTGATGGGCAGATTTGATGTTGGAATAAATGTGTCCTTGTTCAGAGGTGATAGCATCTTAGCGGAAGCTACTGCCACCTAAATAAGCAAACATGTCCTTGAAATAACAACCCTGTCTTTTGGGCTCCAGAGAAACTATGTACTAGGAAGTAAAGTTTTGCTGTCCTGTGCTGTTGGGATTACAAACACGGTTTCCCTACAGAATGTTCCATGAACGAGAGCTTGATATGACGCACTTAGTCAGGTCACTGTGCTCTCAGTAAGACAAGGAGCAGAGGGCAGCGTGGCAGGCTCTTGCCAACAGGCAACCCAAACAATGAACTCCTCCCTCGAAGGACTTCATAGGAAACTGCCCAGAGCAATACCTTCCACATAATAGCACCTGTGGACGACTGTGTCTCATACCCATAACTTTTCTGCTTCTGTGTATATTTCTTTTCTAAATTAATTTCATCCATCGGGAAACCCTGAGTCAGTATTTCACTTCTTACTGCCATATCACCACATAATATATTTTCTTCATAAAAAAACATTTAGAAAGAGACATTTCCTCTGAATATAAGCAAGAACTATATTCTGGGAAGCAGCACAGGAATAAATGAAGAAACTCAGAGATTATTCAAGGAAGTTCTATATAGGGAAGCTATTTTGATTCTTTAAGTTTTATATGTATCACTTCATGAACTTCATTAACTGCAATTATTACTATGCCTTTTGAACTTAATAACAATTCAGTTATTACACAGTTAAAATACCCTGGTGACACCAGACATCAGTTTCTTATCTTCCTAGGAAAAATCCTATATTTAGATAAGAATATTTATTACTGACAAAAATCCCAACCTGGACAACTCTGAATGTATTGAAAAACAAACAGAAGATTGATTTTTGCCCTCAGGTAGAGGAAACAACACAGTAGCAAGTGTATATTAAAATATATTGCAAAGGGTCCCTGAAATGCATTGTCAAAAGCTACTAATTTATGTATTTTTTTATATTTCAGAGCTTAAATCTGTGTTCCTATAAAGTTGGGCATTTCCTTTTATTGGGTTTTGTTTCTTGGTGTGATCTGTAATTTATTTCCTTCCTTGGAATTTCTTTATAAATGTATTGGTTAAGCTGTTTTCATTTTTCTGTGATGTCCACTAACAGTAACTGGTAACATCACAAAAACAACAAAAAACTTCATTTCATATCAACAGGGTTTGATTTTTTAAAAAATAATGGTTGCTGTCATATAATACATGAAATCTAAAAATCAACAAAAAGTAAGACTTCAGCAAACATTTAAAAACATGACAATTTTTAAGGCAACATGACTAACCAAATGGCATCTAAGAATGAAAAAGAAACAACTGTATCTCAAATAAACTACAGATGATGCTTATTCCAATACCGTATGATCCCACTCCTGGGCATATATCTGGAGAAAACTCTAATTCGAAAAGATACATGCACCCCAGTGTTCACAGCAGCACTATTTACAATAGCCAAGACATGGAAGCGACCTAAGTGTCATCGACAGATGAATTGATAAAGAAGATATATATAAACACACACAAACACATATATATACATACACATATATGTGATGAAATATTACTCAGCCATGAAAAAGGATGAAATAATGCCATTTGTAGCAATGTGGATAGACCTAGAGATTATCATACTAAGTGAAGTCAGACAAAGACAAACATCATATGAAATTGCTTATATGTGGAATCTAAAACATGATACAAATGAACTTATTTACAAAAGAGAAACAGACTCACAGACAGAAAGGAAATTTATGATTACCAAAGGGGAAAGGGGAGGGGAGGGATAAATTAGGAGTTTGGGATTAAAATATACACACTACTATATACAAAATAGATAACCAACAAGGACCTACTATATAGCACAGGGAACTATACTCAATATCTTGTAATAACCTATAATGGAAAAGAATCTGAAAAAGATATATCTATATATACATATATATATGAAGATATATATACATATTCAGTTACATATATATATGTATGTGTGTGTGTATATATATATATATATATAAACTGAATCACTTTGCTGTATACCTGAAACTAACACATTGTAAATCAACCATATTTCAATAAAAATTAAAAAAATACAATAAAACAATTCTTCACTCATAAAAAAACAAATATAAGAGCCCTTAGAAATGAAATCTGCATTTCTTATTCCCACACTTAAATTACAATAAACAGTTTCATTTTTAAATAAAAATTCAATTAAGAATCTAAAAGTCCTTGATACACAGCTAGCTACATACTGTTCTTACTCTTGTTCAAGAACCCACAAGGGTCCTAATTTAGATTTTCAAAAAAATCTCACATTATCATTGAAGTGATCTGGCAAGGTTTTCTCCTCATCTATCCAATATCATCTCTGCCGTTGCTAGTGAAGACTGGAAATATTCTAGTTCAACCCGGTTAATTGGCTTCTCTCTTTGTCCTCACGGTTTCTGGTTTGGTTACGTAACCAATGACAGATACTATTCTCTGCTGTCCCCTTGGAAGTCCTTCCCCAGCCCTCTCCTCCAGGATATGCCCATTTGCCCCTTTCAAACGCAGACCAAACCTATCGAGTTTAAATGCTCCTTTAAATCAGAGTATTACATACATTATTTTCAAATGCATTTTTCTATATTAGAGCAACGGGGCAATAAGTCAATGAGCTCTCTATTTCTGTCCATCAACTCATGTTCATCATGCTTTCAAGATCTTGTACAACAAACTCTAGGGAGTCTTCCATGATTTCCTCATCTGTTTTTGCTGACTCCTTTACCCCATTGGTCCATCTTCACAAGAATATTTATTTTGTACATTTTGTCTCTTTGACATGAGTGATACCTATAAATGTCTTCTTCCTATCTCAGAATAGAATCATTGAATTTTCAGATGTTAGTTCATCAAATACAGCCTCCTTATTTTATGCATTATTGAGGCTCAGATTAATTGTGTCCCCTCCAAGACATGCTTATAGAACCTAATTCCCTGACCCCTATTCTAGCATGCTTTTCCCTGTGTAAAACAGATAGATTCCAAGTTTTCAATGGTACCTAATGCAGTACAGGGACTATAATGTGGAGTTAAACCTCAATGTGTCTAACAAGCTATTTTGTTTACAAAATAAATACATACAGAGTAACCAGCATATTCAAAGGAATGCTCTCTTTTGAAGTAGATTCCTTAGAAGCCAGTCTGGGATTTGGACCATTTCTATCTCAGTGTTCTTTTCCCAAAGAACACTGCCTTTCCAAGAGCTCAAACAAAGCTTGCCAAAAATGTGGTTTAAGGAGACCACCAAAGGATCCTGACCTTCAAGCCTGCTTGTGTGTGTGTGTGTGTGTGTGTGTGTGTGTGAGAGAGAGAGAGAGAGAGAGAGAGAGAGAGAGAGAGAAAAGAAGAGAGATTGGAGCTGGAGGTGAAAGAAAGGTGAGAGAATCATACATGAGACGATAATAGTAACAGTTCTGAATCTGTGTGTCACTGCTGCAAGCACTTTACCTGCGTTTACTCACTGACCATCACAAAAATCTCACGAAGTAGATATTAGCATTCTACCCATTTAACTGATGGGGAAACTGAGGCACAGGAATGCTAAATAACTTGTCCAAGATCATAAGCAGTGAGGTGTGTACCACATCAGAATCCTAAATATTTAACTCTACAGCTTGGGTTCTTAACTGTCTTGATAATTATATAGACATACTTTTTATATATTGAATATATATTCAGTGATCTTTTGTGCTTATTTTACATTAGGCTCTAAGTGTGTTGGTGCACAAGACATGGGTCTTGAAATCAATGGATTAGAGTAAAGAGAAGAGGAATCTAGTAATTTTAATCCAATTTATAAGGATTTCCTAGCTGAGCTTGAACACAAGGCATTGAAACCATGCAGGAGGGCCACCTTGAGGTGGGGCTGGTGATGGGGTGAGGAGGGTAGACTTTCACACCTAAGCTTGAATCTGAAGGTGGAGTAGCAGTTAGCTGAACAGGTGGAGGCAGAAGGTATTCCCCACTGAGCAACAACAGCTTCAAAGGCCTGAGATGGGACAGAGCATGCATTCGTTGGCTTGCAAATTAGCCAGACTGGCTGAACTTTTGTGACATCACTTCCTGTCTTGATCCATAAGCAAAAAACAAAAAAGTAAATAAACTTTAGGTTTTCAGAAAGTAGCATCTCCCTTCCCCTGCCTTAGCCATTTTACAGGTGAAAAGTAATGACTTAACTCATAATTTGATTTAGTGATCCTTATCTTATTTTATATTTATCTCACATATATGTGCATTTATTTATACTGTATTGGAAGTATCTTAAGGTGTGTGTGTGTGTGTGTGTGTGTGTGTGTGTGTGTGTACTTGCTTTGTTCCAATGATGCTACTTAAGATAGGACTTAGTTCTTGAGCCACTGTGTAAACTTGTCCAGACTCACTCTACAAATGAAAGGACTATAACTTTTCTTAAACCGAATTGAAACATCTTACTTTTGCAAATCTGTCTGATATGTACTGTTACGTATGAGTAAATAGTTCCCAAAGCGCAACAGAGTAAAACCTTTGCCCATCTAAATATATTTGCGGGATGGGACACATTACACATTACTGTCAGAATCGGCAGAGTGATTCTCAGACTATCCTGAATCAAGTACCAGGTCAGGCGGGGGAGTGAGTGAGTGGGGGGGGAGGGGATTATCAACTCAGCATTCAATCTTTTGTGGTTTTTTTTGGCTATAGCATGTAGTGGATATATTCCACTGTAAATTCCTACAAGATGAACTTTTTGATGAATTAAGTGCTTGAAGAAACTAATTTAGTGCAAAATGATTATGGAGAGGGAAACAATACTGAAAATGTGGATGGACTATAATGCTGAAAACAAAACAAAACAAAATAAAACCCACAGAAATAAAAACACTTCCCTTCAGTGGTTAAAAGGTGTTCTTAGTAATAAAATCTCCTGGTTATTACAAAGTTCTTAACACATGTAACAATGACAGTGGAAACAAGAATGTGAAAGAATAATTCAATTCCACAAACACTGATTCCTGCCTATTATAATGATGATGATCTGTATAATGAGTGGCCCAAGCTATCATATACTGAAAACAAGGTACTGAACTCCCTCCATACTTTATATAAATTATCTCACCTGATTTGCAAACAATCTTAGGAAGTATTTTTGCAGTTGAGAAAACTGGAGCTTTTGTTTTTGGTTTTGTTTTGCAACAGTGCTTTTTTCTTTTTTTTAAAATTGATCTTTATTGGAGTATAACTGCCTCACAATACCGTGTTAGTTTCTGTTGTACACCAAAGTGAATCAGCCACATGCATACATATGTCCCCATATCCCCTCCCCTTTGAGCCTCCCTCCCATTCTCCCTATCCCACACCCCTAGGTCATCACAAAGCATGGAGCTGACCTCCCTGTGCTATGCTGCTGCTTCCCACTAGCTAACTATTTTACATTCGGTAGTGTATATATGTCGATGCTACTGCCACTTGGCCCCAGCTTCCCCCTCCCACCCCGTGTCTTCAAGTCCATTCTCTATGTCTACAGCTTTATTCCTGCCCTGCAACTAGGTTCCTCAGTACCATTTCTCTTTTTTTTTTTTTTTTAGATTCCATATATATGCCTTCGAATACGGTATTTGGAGAAAACTGGAGCCTTGAGAAGATAATTTGCCAACGTCTAGTTACATAGATAATTAGTGATTGCACTGAGAATCAAACTCAGGTCTATTTGACTCCAAAGCTTGAGCCAGGCTCACGAGACGAGTTTGGAGTGAAAATTCTTAGAGTAATAGGAAACCTGTATGGAAGAAAAGGATATGGTTGCAGCCACGCTCTAAGAGCTGATCTCAGCACTGCAGGGCAGGAGGCAAAGAGCAGACAAGCTTCCTTATAATTAGCTCATTCAGAAATAAAAAAATATATGACTCATATACAGAGAACAGGAGCTCAAAAAAGAAGACAGGAAGCCAGCTGAAGATATGACATTCTCACCAGTTAGCATTTCCTTTGAGTTTTTATTTTGTGGGCTTGCGGAGGTGTTCTTTCTAATAGATATGCCAGCAAAAGAAGCTGCTCCAAGTGACAGCTACCACTGTTGAAATAATGTTACTTTTGATTTCTTCAGCTGACTTTTAAATCTTTTACCCTGGCCTGCGTTTAATCAGCATAGTATGCTGCCTAATTTTGTAGTAATATATTAGTGTTGGTAATTGGTTTTATGTATACCTCCCTCATTCATTCTACTGTGAATACATTGAGAACAAGGACCATATCTGTCTTGCTCATAATTCTGTCTCCAGCACTGTGTTAACTGCAACCTCATACTAATTGATTAATAAATATTTTTGAATGAATGAATGAATATCCTTAATCACTATGCTATGCTGCCAGCCGCTGTATCAGGTATCAGGGTTTACACATGTATAACAGTGCTTCCATCTAAGTAGCTTCTAGCCTGCTGGGGAGATGACCATGTAACAAATATGATACAGTGTGGTAAGTTCAATAAAATATATGAGCAAGTTATAGAAGCAGTGGGAAGGAGGAAATGATTGACAAATAAAATGGGAGGGGAGGTACAAAGACACAAAGTAGAATTATTTACTTCTTACTCTGATTCCACGTCTCTATCAAGGAGAAAAACCTTTAAACAAGAAATGGGAAAACAGCTAGGAAGGATTTCATGTAAAAACAAGAGGTGGGAGAGAGTGAAAGAGTACTGAGCTGTTTTATGTAAGAATACTCAGGCCCAGGGTATTCATGTTTTAGAGCAATGAAAAAGCTTAAAGTTATGATTGCTCAGTCAAATATCTGTGAAGAGTCATAGGGAAAGGAATTAAAAGGTAATCAAAATGCAAGTGAATTATTATTTTAAAAAGTGCTAATTCTAGGGCTTCCCTGGTGGCGCAGTGGTTGAGAGTCTGCCTGCCGATGCAGGGGTCACGGGTTCGTGCCCTGGTGCGGGAAGATCCCACATGCCGCGGAGCGGCTGGGCCCGTGAGCCATGGTTGCTGAGCCTGCGTGTCCGGAGCCTGTGCTCCGCAACGGGAGAGGCCACAACGGTGAGAGGCCCGCGTATCGCAAAAAAAAAGAAAACTAAAAAAAATAAATAAATAAAAATAAAAAGTGCTAATTCTAGATAAAATTCCAGAAAAGATGATTTAAACAGATGGTCTGTACATGTGAAAAGAGGGAACAGTGACTGTTGCCTGGGCCCACTAGGGAGAAAATGTCCATTTGTCAAATTAAAGCCCATGAAGAATCTTAATATATAAAACAGACAAAAGCAAGAGTGAGGCACCCAGAGCCCTGACCCCACGGAACATAATTAGAAAACCAGTGATCTAGTCTTGAGATTCTCTGACAAAATTTCTTATGTTCTGTACATGGAAGGATGGAATACAAGATGATTAATAAGGGTATGGTTGAATGCATGGATTTTTAGTTAGTTGAAACGTTGAAAATGTTTCAAAGAACAGCGATGCTCGGCTCCTTTGCACCACCAATGAGGGATGTGGCACCTACACATCCTATCGGCAGTGGTGACCCACCTGGCAAGGAATCTCCAGGGAGGTCGCTGTGGGGTGGTGACAGGAAAGTCTCCCCCTTTTCCTCTTGAGGGTCACTACTCTGAGGGGGTATCCTGAACTTGGCCCTGTCTTGTTAAATATAGTTTTTAAATAATATATTGGATGGATAACTAAAAGGCAGGCTAATCATACCTTCAGATGACAAGATTAGGTTCATTAAAATAGAAAACAAAACTTTATTGATGCTTCTCTGTACACCATGTCTAGCGCTAAAGAAGATTCTTGCCCAGGAGATGTTAAAATGTTTTAATTTATGTAATGATGCAGACCTGATTTACCTGGGTTTTGTGTGTTTGCTTGCTTGTTTTTTGTTGTTGTTTTACTTACCACCAGCATAATATGAACAAAAACATTGATTAAGGTCCAGAAAGCTACTGTACCTTTAGTGTATACTGTGGATAGAGTATCCACGACTTGGGAGAATGTAATGTAACATACTGAACAAATCTCACTAGGAGTACAATGTCCAGATCGAGTACCATATTGTGAGGTGGACATAAATAAATAGCATTATATCCAGAAGAAGGTAACCAAGGCCATAAAGTGTCTGAAAAACAGCAGGATTAGTGAAAAGAACTAGGGATGTTTAATCTTATAGAACAGAGACACATGGAGCCCATCCATATAGCCTATTATCAAATATTTGCGTGTCCATCAACACTGCTTTCAAACACTTGGAGTTTGGAGAACTGGGACAAGATTTATTCTACGTCCTTAGAGGCCAGAATTAGGGTCAAAAGGTACAATTAGATGATAGCAGTTTGATCAACAGAAAGAAGAGCTTTCTAACAATTTACAGCTACAAAATGGAATTGGCTTTCTCAAAAAGCAGTGTGCTTTTATATATAGTAGTGTATATATGTTAATCCCAACCTCCTAATTTATCCCTCCCCCCTTTTCCTCTTTGGTAACCATAATCAACTATGCTACAATAAAATTTTTTAAAAATCAGTGTGCTTTGGGTTGCCGGAGATGTATAGTAAGGGGCTGGATATACAAATCTGCATATGTATTTGATGAAAGGAATGCCTGGTTACCTGCTACGAGCTGGATAGATAACCTGGTCATTAAGGTCTCTGGCAAACTGAAGTAAAACATTTATATCATTTTGACATTCAGTCAAATCTTATAGTATAATTCTTTGGCTCATTAGTTGTTAATTGCAGGTGGCAAATTGGAACCAGATTAATCATGTCCTTGAAATGTTAGGTTGTTTTGTCAGCTAATAAATATTTCAACAACCTGAATTTACAATGAGTCTTTGGTTTACATATCGCCCCAAAAGTCACCAGAAAAGATGATAATATCAACAATAAGACATATAAATTTTTCATACATTCCTTTATCCTCCCTTCTGGTTCAGACAAACTTTGTCTCTTTTAGCAGCAGCTAATAAGCTAAATGAATCCAAGAGTGTGGCTGATAAATATTTAACAACTGGGTCTCTGAAAAAAAAAGGGAGGGGTGTTTCTAATTTGTTGTCGAATTTGTTTGTCTAATTGTGCTGTTAGTTTTGTGTTTGCCAAGTCGCACGGTGTGAATACTCCCATCGTGGGTGATTTTGAGCTACCACGGGGAAGAGATGAGACAATCCTCTTTAGTGAAGAATTTTTACAAGCTGGCTACAGACACCGCTGCATGAACCCCATATTTTAACCAGGAGAATCAGTTCAACAGATTTCTCCTCAATGAGAAGATCAATGTTTACTGTACAGGAAGAATGTAGAGATGTGATTACATATGCTTAAGTTTTCCATTTAAATGAAAATGCCAGCAATATTTTGAAAGAACCTATTCTTAAATATATTGCATTTGCTCAGGGCTGAAGCCCAGTCTCTCAGGATGCATCACTTTGGTTAGGTGTGTCTTCTCTGTTCTTGTCAAAATAGGCTGTACATGTGACATGGCAAATGGAAATCAGAGTTTTGCATTCAGTGTTGGAGCAGGCCTCCACTGAGGGTTGCATTCTGGAAGCACTGGTGCTACGTATGCTCCTGAGTAATCTCTACAGAGGCTGACAAAGAAGTTCTGTAGGAATAAGTGGAGCTTAAGACTACCAAGATCAGCAGATTCTGACCCGTCTAATAAGAACTGTGGTATAAGGAAACAGTTAAAACCACATCCCCAAATTTTGAAACTATAGGTTAGAGATATTCGGTGTCAACCACCTCTCACAAACCTCTAATCCCTCCTATCTCCTAGGTATTTAAGAACTTTACCTGTAGGTTAGTTAAATCACAAGACTCTTAAGAGGATACAAGGGGCAGGGCTGGGGGTGAAGAGGAAGAATTATAATATTGTACAGGTAAATTTCTAAATGAATAACACACAGTCATAAATCTAAGATTTGGGGTGAAGGAGATTTAGATAGAGATATTTTCAAGGTTGCTCCTTAAAGGAAGAGTCACCATCTGGTAACTTTTTTTATGAAGAAAGACAGCAAACAACCAAGCATTAGTCAAGGGACACATGAGAAAACTGTATAGCTTTGGAAAGCCTCTGGAAATGGTACAAGAGTAGAGAAAGGCTTGATCTTAGAAAGGAGAGGAAAAACAATCAATGTTGAAAAAACATTAAGAAAGAGAGTCCAGTGAAAGCTGTGAAAACTAAGGTACATTTCCTACACCAAGGTAGTAGAATCCAGTAAGATATAACCCCAGAGGCAATTCGAATGCCAAGGCTCTTTTGAAACATATAAATAGCCCCCTAATGCATTTTACAGACCCATGTGAAATGGGAATAAAGTCTAATGTAATTGTTCAACAATGTGGTGCAGATGATGAAATCTAAGTACTTAATTTGGAAAAAAGTATAGTATTAAGATGACTGCATTGATTACTGTGACGAGTACAACATGTCTGAATGGGCTTGACAGGAAAAAAGTACTGTGCGCTGTAATTTAGAAATCTAAAGCTAGTTATTTCTTCTAGAAACATGCACTTTATTCAATAAGCTTTCTCTATTAATTGTTTCTAGGCAATGTTTGGCACACCAATGCCAACAACAAAAAAGACACACTTGAACCCCCCAAATAAAATTGGATTTGTTCTACAAATCTAATTGCATATATTATTTCTTAATATATTTAACTCATAATTTGATTAAGAGATGAATCACTAAATAAGAAGACATTTTACAATGAAGAGCTAAATTTCTATCTTATTTTGTTTCCAAAGAAACATCAAGAAACATCAAGATGCGTGTCTGTGTTCTTTTTACTAACCTTTCACTATGAAGGCCCCATGGGAGGAGGTGTTGTTGTATAAATGGGCTCACTATTTAGAACCTAGAGAGACACCCTGGAAAGACACACAGGTAGAATGGAAAGAGAAACTTCTTACTCTTCTGGGGCTGTTGATTCTGAAGTAAGTAGGAAGGAAACTACCCAGTTCCAAGTCCAATGAGTTTCCTAGCAAGGGCTTAGGAAAAAGTTTGGTGCTGAGAGCTTTGGAAAGTGTTTTTTGTCAGATGCTGCCTTCTCTTTCCTTACTCAATGGGCAGCTCGCTGTCACCCACAGAGGGCCACCTCCAGGCAAAACCAAAGTGGCAAAGTTTGTCTTTAATAATCCTCCCTTTCCTCTTTGGACCCCTCTCTCAGCTACTGACCCTCTCTTGCTGCTCCAGCCAAAAAATGGAATCAATTTAGTCACATTTCGTTGCTTATGCCAGAGGTATATTTCAAAACAAACGTCACATTAAAAGTGAAATTTCAAGTATCAGAGTGAAATTTTTGGATAGGTAATGTTTTTGGATAGCTAATGTTAGATTTGGGGTAGTTAAACCTTAGACAAGCATAGTCAATGACATTTAAAAACTCATAAAAGTTAATACACTAGAGGAATCACAATTAAAATATATGTTTTCCTTCATTAATTTCCCTCAGCTTTTTTTAGCCAGTGAGTCCACATTGCCGTGATCTTTCATTCGTTTTATGTGACATGTGTTTCCGAGTTTTTGAATACTTTCAGTATAGGGAGGCTTAGATCAGATCACCTTAGAATCCCATTATCTTTTTGCTTGATATTCATTTGGAAGGAGTGATGATGTCCTAATGCCTTTTGTTTATATCTTTACCAAAAGGGAAAGCTGCATGTTTTCGGTTATCAATGACAAACCAAGACATGACACCCACTCGGATGAATGTCTTCCCAACTTCCAAAACTAAGCACAATGACAAAAGTAAATCAATAATAGAAGCCTCTTTTTTGCTTCTTCTTTAGCTTGTTAAAAATAAAAGGGTAGAAGTAACTGAATACAAATTATAGTATCAGAATATATCATTGCCTGGTATGGAGGAAGGACCCTGCAGGTGTGTAGCTCCCCCTAATAGTCATGGAATGTACAATGTGCTTCAAAGGTCACCACAATAAATCTTCTCTCAGATAGAATTACAGTCCCCCAGCTGTTAAAAAACCACTGCACACAGTACCAAACCCCAGAAAGGGACAACTCCCTATAGGTACAGAGATTGTCTTTCCCAATGCCTATAGGGAACAATCAATTAATTTTAGAATAGTAAGGAACAGGATAACAAAACCAGTTTTCTATTGAGTGAGCCAGTTACTTAACATCTTTGTGCTTCTTCTTCTTTGGCTGTACACATGGTCTCATAATTTACCTACCAGTGGGGTTTTGTTAGGGTTAAATAATGTTTATAAAATGCCTGGCAAATAAAAATCACTTAATGAAGAGCAGCCATCACTATTGTTCTGCCAATATTTGAATCTGGAGAATGACTTCACCCTTTGGGTAGGGGGTAGAGTTGGTTTGCAGCGGGTTAGAAAGGCAGAGGGTGGATTTCAGAAGCAAATCTGAGCATTATCATTAAATTAGGCTACATGCAAAGCAATCATGGAGGACAACAGTAACAGTGTCTGGCTACCAAAAAATCTGAAGAGACTTTCATTGAAATCTGTCAAAAATACCACCAAAGAAAATATAAGGCACACTTTAGGCTAGGTTGTGTCTAGCTTCATTTAAGCAACTGCCTTCTTGTAAATTGGGAACAAAGCACATGCATACATTGCAAAATACATAAAAACAAGGTGTTTTGAAACACACATCACACCTCTGCCAACTGACTTCATACTGGAAACTAAAGGTACAGGTAACACAGATGTGCTTATGGTGCTTCTGCTATTTAACCAGTGATCCCTTATGTTTAGCACTCTGGATTTCCTAAGAAAGACTTCCTTTTTCATTAGATAATGATGGGAGAGCACTTTCTACATGTTGATAGGCTGATGGCTCAATACAAACATAAAGAGTGTCTCCGGTTGAGGAAAAGGTTTTCTGAGCTGTGTTTCTCTCCACTTAATCTCTAAGGTGGCACAACAATAGTTATCTCCACCTGGACCTCTCCCAGACATCACTTTGATAACTCAAAAGCCTCTCAAAAGCAGTATCTCCAAAAATGATCTCATTATATAACCACCACGGCACTGCCCGCCCGCACCCCCCGGCCTGAACCTGCTTCTCTTCCTGGATTCCTTGTCATATCCTCGTTATTGAGAAAAGTAATATCACCCACAACCCATTTAGTTTTGCAAGCCAGAAATTCAGGAGTCATTCTTGACAGTCCCCCTCTTTCCCTTCCTAATCCAACCCATCATCAAGGACTGTCGATTTTATTTCCTAAATTACTCCCTCTGTCCATCTCTCTTCCTCTCTCTACCATCAGTCTAATCTAACCTACCATCATCTCTCTCCTGGACCACTGTAATAGCCTCTTACCTGGTCTGACTCCATAAGCTCCCCCAACATGGCTGCCCCTGCCCCGAAACTATCCTCACATCATAGCATGAACTGAATCACATTACCCTGCCACCCCCAACTCCATGCTTAGGACTCCTGTATGACTTCTGATGGCATCAGGATGAAGAGGAAACAAATGCCTCAACCAGACTTACAAAGCCCAACCACCACCACCACCCCCCGCATCATTCTACTTTCTTCAACTCTGCTCCAGCCATGCTAGCTCTGTGTGCTCACCGTGATTCCTCCTGCCATGAGGCAGCTCCAGCTCTCCCTGCCGCCTGAACCACTCTCGCCAACACTTCCTGTCTATCTGTGCAGATTTCAGTTCAACCATCACTTCCTCGAGGAAACCTTCCTTGACCTCTGGACCACATCAATTCCCTGTTACTTACTTTCATAGCACCTTGCAACTCCCCTTCACAGCACTTCACGAAGATGTGGTTTTATTTTGTCTACATGATTAATATTTATCTTTCCTATTGATACGTAAGTCCCAGGAGAAAAGCAATCACATCTATGTTTCATACTACATAGTCCCAGCCCAAGCACAGGGTCTAGGATCTAAAGAAATATTCATAGGATGAATAAGTAAACAATGTCAGGTAAGTTTTCCACCCTGTTTTCAGGCGACCATACTGTTTTTGCTTTTAAAAAGCTTCAGCAGACAGTCTGTTGTGGAAAATGCCCAGTTTAATCTGTGGATCTAAATATGAAAATGGTTAATGCAACCAAAGTGAGGTAAGGATGGGGGGGGGTTGGCAAAAAAAAAAAAGTGAGCGTCTAAGGTTTTTTTACCTTTAGCTTTAAAGAATTCAGTTTTTCCTCCCTGAGGTGTTCTCTCAGCATCTCGCGGTGAAGCCTCTCCTGCTCTCTGGCAAATTCGCCCAGGGTGTACTGGCGCACGCTGTTGTGACGGCTAGACATGCCCAGGGTGCTGCCACCTTGGCTGGGCACGCTCGTGAAGCCCTGCCTCCTGGTGAAGTAGTACACGGTGACACAACTGAAATGTACATTCTTCGTCCTCAGCCGCTTCTCCCTTTTAAGGATGGAGGAAGCTGAAAGGGAAAGAGACAGTTCAGTGAACAGCCAGGGCAGCAGTCTTCAGAAGAGGCGAAGAATTAGAAATTGCCACTCGATGATCTTCAATCTATGGTCAACCTTTTCTGGCTGGGAGACACTAAAAATGTGGTCTCTCAGAGTTGGCACCGATTTCTCTTTCCTTTCCTCTATTTTCTTCCAGCTGTGGCAGAGTAGACTTTTAAGTCCTTCTATAATGGTAGTCTAAGCAAACTTTTAGGAAAGTTGCCAGTAGTCTGTGGATCAGTGGCACAATTTAATTTCTCATTTCCTCTAACCTTTTAAGTTTTACTTTTATGGTTTTCACATAAGCCGTAGCATACTATAATCAGAAAAGACACATACTACAAACGCTTTGGCTCTTATTTTGATATGGAAGGCATCTGGCATGAAAAACATGTCTGTTTCTAAATTTTAGAAAATTCCAAAAAGCAGTAAAAATGTACACCAAAAAAGGCTCAAAGGCACCATTTAGGTATTTTTATAACCTAAATTTAACCAAGCTTTCATTTGATGAAAACTCCAATAAATAACATTACAGACAGTGGGATTTTAATCCAAGTATACATTGAGAAAATTGAAAACGTCATGAGATATATCAGAACTTTTATTACTAGTTACAGGGAAATCAAGATGCACAGAGCACGATGGAACGTTGAGATACACACTGTATTTGAGGGAAAAGAGAGCTACACGTTATAATCCTGACCTTTTGGAGTTGGAAGACATGCTAGACATCATCTAGCCCAGTCTTTTTCTTTTGTAGTGAAGTAACCCAGTCTTACAGAATTGGAGCTATCTCTTTCATGAAGAAAGAAATGAATGAAATAGACAGAAAGAAACAATGGACTCCTTGGACGTAAAAAAATACATATATGAGCTAACATTTATGGACTATGCAGAGAACTCTACATGAATTATCTCATCTTATCCTTATAACTCCTTGTGTTGAAATTACCCATGTCTCCATTTGAGGAAACCAATCCACCAAAGGTTAAATAACATGGCCAAGGTCACATAACTAGTGGTGAAACTGGGATTCATTATTCAAGAGCTCAGTCTTTTAACCATCATTTCACAGTAGAGAGCTGAGGTCATGCTAAGGGAGCTGAACAAGGCTGAGATTTGGTGTCACATTGCTTCTGGTAGATGTCAACTGCTGCAGACTCCAAAGATGACTTTTTTTTGGGGGGGTGTATATCTCTTTTTAAAAAATGTTTTATTTTTATACACTTTTTAAAGGTTTCTTCCCATTTACAGTTATTTCAAAATATTGGCTATATTCCCTGCGTTGTACAATACATCCTTGCACCCATTTTACACTCAATAGTTTATACCTCCCACTCTCCCATCCTTTTATCGTCCCTCCCCTCTTCCCCACTGGCAATCACTGGTTTGTTCTCTATATTTGTGAGTCTGTTTCTTTTATATTATATTCACTAATTTGCTGTATTTTTTAGATTCCACATACAAGTGATATCATATGGTATTTATCTTTCTCTGTCTGACTTATTTCACTTAGCATAATGCCCTCCAAGTCCATCCATGTTGCTGCAAATGGCAACATTTTGTCCTTTTTTATGGCTGACTAGTATTCCATCATATATATATATACCACAGCTTCTTTATCCATTCATCTGTTGATGGACACTTAGGATGTTTCCATACCTTGGCTATTATAAATAAAGCTGCTATAAACATTGGGGTGCATGTATCTTTACGAATTAGTGTTTTTGGTTTTTTTGGATATATATCCAGTTCATATGGTAGTTCTATTTTTAGTTTTTTTTTGAGAAACTTCTGTACTGTTTTCCATAGTAGCTGCACCAATTTACATTCCCACCAAAAGTGTACAAGGGTTCCCTTTTCTCCACATCCTCCCAAAATTTGTTATTTGTAGACCAAAGATGATTTCTATTTGGAAGGCTGTATAAGCAATGAAGGAAAAGTGAATACAGCATCACTTTGGATTTATATAAGAATATTCTTTCAAGGGGTTCAAGTTCATTTATCTCATTTTTCCCCCATAAAACTCTCAAGCCAAACACAGAGAGGTGCTATGACACATCTCATTTCAAGGATTTACTTATTCGATAAATATAAACCAAGGGCCTACTACATGCCAGGCACTTTCTAAATGATTGGACATACTGGTGAAAAAAACAGATGGTGATCCCTGCCTGTACGGAACTTCCACTTCCAGTGATGAGAAACTCAGACAGAAGAAACAGACTCAAAGATTACAGAGCAAGAGAAGGAGGACATTTGGGCAAGAATTTAGCTTTCCCAACTTTCTCTCCTCTTTATTGCTTTACCTCTCCAGAAGAGATTGCCAGGAAGCAAATGCTTTCAAGCATGTACGTAGTTCTCCCATTTATTTATGTACACGTTCACGGCAAAATACTTGTACTCCTGGCAGCAGTGACAATTTTCAACTTAGATTTAGAAGCTCTGATCTGCTTCATAACTGTATGTTAAATCATCTCAAAACAGAGAAGAATTTGTCAAAATGTAAAAGATCACTGTAAAAAGCAAAATTCTATAATCTGCCCAGTAATCTGCTACCCTATCTGACAGCCTCATCCGTCACCACCTTACAGCAGGCTAGAGACTCTGCTTTTTGGGTGATAACTTTCAACCTAATTTACTCTTAGTATCATACAAATGATGCCCTGAAGACATTATCTTTCAAGGCCATAATTTACAAATGAAATAAAAACATTTTAATGTACTCATTTAAAATAATTACTATAAACACCTCTGATAATTTTATTACTTATTTTTTAGACAATTCATAGTACTCTAGGCAAATTTCCTTTTAAAAAAATTTACTTAGATTTTGTACCTGTATTTTTAGATTATAAGAATTCTTCATGGACTTCCCTGGTGGAGCAGTGATTAAGAATCTGCCTTCCAAAGCAGGGGACATGGGTTTAAGCCCTGGTCCAGGAAGATCCCACATGTCACGGAGCAAATAAGGCTGAGCGCCACAACTACTGAGCCCACATGCCACAACTTATGAAGTCCGCACACCTAGAGCCCATGCTCCGCAACAAGAGAAGCCACCACAATGAGAAGCCTGCGCACCGAACTGAAGAGTAGCCCCGGCTCGCCGCAACTAGAGAAAGCCTGCGCGCAGCAACGAAGACCCAACGCAGCCAAAACTAAATTTATTTTAAAAAAAAAATTCTTCAACCTTCTGGATGAATCTATTGTACCATCCTTTCACAAAAAGCCAGATTACACTTTCCCCAAAAGACAGTTAAGAGATGTTTTTCCAAGGCTTAGAAAAAGACAATAGTTGCAGAGAGCAGAAGCCCTTTACCTGGGCTCTTGGCATTTCTAACACTGTCAAAGTGCACTAGGATTAGTGCTTCCTCCTATCCACTAGGGTTTATAATTCAAACATGTGCTTATACTTGTTTTAGCACTTGCATGTTATAAATAGCACTGTAGAAACAATGATCAAAAAGCCTATGGGATATATTTAAGAGGAAGGCTTTGAAATGCCACAAGATCAGCCTTATGAAGGATTTTTTTTTTTTTTTTTTTGCATTATGCGGGCCTCTCACTGTTGTGGCCTCTCCCATTGCGGAGCACAGGCTCCGGACGCGCAGGCTCAGCGGCCATGGCTCACGGGCCTAGCCGCTCCGCGGCATGTGGGATCTTCCCGGACCGGGGCACGAACCAGTGTCCCCTGAATCGGCAGGCGAACTCTCAACCACTGTGCCACCAAGGAAGTCCAATGAAGGATATTTTAAGTGTGGCTTTCCTAAACTTAGGAGCCACTCACGTCTCTCTTCTGATGATTGAATTGGAGTCCCAGAATGGGCTCTTGTGGGCTATCTCCTGTCTCCAAGCCCCGATTTGACTAACATCACAGAATGAAGTTATCAAAAAGAAGTCTATGTTCTTCAAGCCTGGGAAAAACAGAGTAAATTCACTCAGCACAACTGCCTTAGGGAATCCGGAACCTCCCTGAAATATCTACCTAGTAATTTGTGCCCTTTACAGAATGATTGAACTCAACTTTGTGTCTCTACAGAGTCCAGGGGTTCATTTTACTACCGTGAGGTCAAGAGCAAGAAGAAAGAAGAAGGAGAAGGTGGCTTTCATTACTGCTTTGAAAAAGAACTAGTCTGTTTTCATACACAAGGCTAAGTTTTTGTTGCCTCTCAGCTCCTCTTCTTTTATCCCATTCACGATTACCATCCTAAAGCAGAAGTGTCTAAATGCAACAGTACTATATATCCTGCCCAGGACACAGCTTTTGGGACCACCATTATGGTGGTCCAACAGGGCATACTGGTGTTGCTGTAAAATGATCACATATTATGGAGATAATATTGACCCTTGTAAATTAAAGGAATAAAAAGCACAGAGTAACTGACATTAGCCATCTGAAGAAGCTACCCAACCTTAAAAAATGCTTTTAAAAATAAGTGAAGAAGAGAGTTGAGAAACTGACTAATTCACAATGGCAGGGTCAGAATGTAAGTAGATAAAATAAAATAAGCTGTACCATACATTATAATAAAGAGTTCATGATCAGAGTGGATTAAAAATGGAAGCCACTTGGGATTAGCAGATGCAAACTACTATATATAGAATGGATAAACAACAAGGTCCTACTGTAGAACACAGGGAACTATATTCAGTATCCTGCGATAAACCATAATGGAAAAGAATATGAAAAGGAATATATATATATATGTATAACTGAATCACTTTGTTGTATAGTAGAAATTAACACAGCATTGTAAATCAACTACACTTCAATAAAATAACTTAAGAAAAAATGGAAGCCATAGTGCAGCCACTCTGGGGCCAATGCTTGAGCAGCAATCTAGTTACCCTCCTAAGGCACACCTGGCTCTTTTAGTGTCAACAGCTATCAGCAAAGCCCTGGTATAGCTGGAAAGGCAGAAAGCAGTAAACAGAACTATGTATTTTGGCACTAAAGTTGGCACGTGGAGGTTGAGAGTTTATGGTCCAGTCTGATGCTAAACAAGGGGTAAATTGCGGAAAATATTAACTCTACCATTTGGGTCTGAAGTTAATAGCATACTTCTATGTGCTATGCTCAAAAGGAAAATACCAGGTGATTTGTAAGTCAATATTTTGAGTCTATTTTTCATTTATTTGGGGGAAATTCCGTAGAAGCAAAGTAAGATTGCTGAAATTAATTTGTTTATCTTGGTAAATCCTGGGCAATAAAAACTTGTGTTTTTGCATCATACAGACCAAATTAGTCAGGGGCTCTGAAAGTATGCATGTTGTTTCTTACCTTTTGAAGAACAAATCAAGATCAAATCAGTTACGAAATCATGCATGAAAACTAGCTTTCAAACAGAAAATTCAGTTTCATCAGAAAATATTTTGCATAGAAATTAGCATAACAGCTTAGATATTAAATCAATTTCCAATGTTTAAAATTATTAAGACTAAAAAAAAAATGTCCTCAGTCTTCACAAGTGACTTCTGAAAATTTCCTGTGATCATATTTTCACATCTTCTCCAGCTTGATGTGATTGTCAAGGTTGGCCCCTCTTGATCATGGTGTCACACACATGGTCTCAAATCTTAACCACAAGTAAGGAGTGAAAATGGATCTAGTAACCAAGAAACATAGGAGTAGTTCCTTTGAAAATGAAGGCAATTTTGCTATCAAAAGCAATCCCTCCTTGTTCTAATTGTCCCCTTTTATTCCTTTAAGTCACATTCTCAAGTTTCTCAAATATATTTGCCCCAGTTGTGTTTATTTTGTTACTTTGCTCAAGTAAGGTACTTAGGGCCGTAGTAAATCATTTTAGCAGGAGCAATTCCAAAAGACTGATAAGAAGGAAATATCTTAAGGCATGGGTAAATGAGAGGCAAAATGAAAGTAAAGACTAATTGGGAATATTTTCCTTCCAATCATGAACAAAATCCAAATTACCCTAAGTATGTAACATAAAGTGATGGCCAAATCAATGTTATGGTATTTTATACTCAGTATGTTACTTTATACTCAGTTATGAAGGATATAACGCAGGCAAAAACAATCACAAAGGAAAGAAAGAGACTTTCCCAAACACTGAACGTGTTAGGGACAATATTGGGGTATTCCCAATATTTTGGAATTGAAGTGCTTTGCATTTCCCAAAATTTCATCAGAACTGAGACAGTCAGTAAGTGTAAGAAAATGTCAGAATCCATCAAAGAGCAAACCAGCGGCTTGTTTTTCTTTTACTACTGACTTTATTTCTATGAAAGCAGCATTCAAAAGCAAAAATCAAGGAAGAGTAGCTCCAACTTGAAGTGATGCTCAAGTTATCAAGTCTCAATTTGTATTTGGTTTCCTACAGTGTGAATGATAGCTCTAAATGCTTTTCAAATAGTAGCGCATCTGTCTCTCCAGCTCCTAAATGCCATTCTTCCCCATCTCGAACCAACCAACCAATTTATGTATTAGTAAAGCAGCAAATAGACTGGAGAATATAAAATATGATAGACATACATAAGAACCAGTCGTCTTCTGATTCTGATGTCAGTCCTTCTGTAGAGGACTAGGTTTATAATTTGTAGACAAGATTAGGTAGTTTAACCATAAGTATTTTCCATCCTATAACAAGATGAAAATATTCACCAATGGATTACTTTTGAGACTAATAATGTCTTTTGTTCATTGCAGCTTCTGAGTGAAATAATTCAAGATGAGACCCTTTTGGTTAAATCCTTAGTTTACAAAAACAAAACAAAAAACCCTCTCACATAAGACTGTGTGATAATACATTTTCTATCAAGATATGTAAAAATATTGTATATGCATTTAAGCAAAAAAAAATTAACAAGAAGAGAAATAATATAAAAAGATGACCCTTGAGGCTAAAGCTTTGTTTTGGATCATGAATATTCATGTCACGTCGTCATCCACTGAGTCTGTCAGCTACGTCCACACAAGCAAGCACGAGATCTGCGTGGAGGGAACCAGCTCTCTCCTGAGTCTCTCCTGACAGCTACAGCCCAGGCCACTCAGCACACTGCAATTATAGGGGTGGTTTAATAGTGTAATCATCTACTTGCCATCCTCAGCTTGAAAAAAAATAAGGTTTATTGCCCAGGATTTTGATGTACATTCAGAAAGCGGCATATAAAAATTAAGTGCAAGCTTCGACCTTCCAGCTTTGATGTCATAAATAATTAAGATGATTAACTCACAAGGAGTGGTTGGTCATTTCTCAGAACTAGCTGTTTTTCATTCACACATTTTTATTTATTAAAGGTGCCCCCTGCACTTTCCCCCTAATTCTTGTGAGTAATCTAAAAAAATAGGGAAGAGGTCATTTTGTTCTCATACTTGTTAGGACAAAAGGGATAAATACGATAGTTTGGAGTTATAAACTTGAAATTAAAAAATTGGGAGAAACTAGTAAGGACCTAGTGTATAGCACAGGGAACTCTACTCAATATTCTGTAATAACCTATATGGAAAAAGAATCTGAAAAAGAATGGATATATGTATATGTATAACTGATTCACTTTGCTGTATTCCTGAAACTAATACAACATTGTAAATCAACTATACTCCAATCAAATTGTTTTAAAAATGGAAAGAACAAAATTTTAAAAAGAAATCATGTTCTCTCTTTTATATAATCTTAATATATAGTTGACTTAGCACTGACCCTCTCCTGCTTACATTAAACGGCTGTTCTACTGAAAATGTGATGTGACTTAGAAAGCGCTAGCCATCAACATCAAATGCAGTTAATACTGGGGATGGTGAATTGTTAAACTAAAACAAATTTAGATTAAACCGTAGATTAAAATAGCACCACTAACTGAGCGATCTACCAAGTTTCATTCTAATTTTCCTTTTTCATCAATTCATCCATCAAATAGTACTAGGCATCATGAATCTTGGAGTTTTAATTCTATATTTGACATGAAGTCTTCCTTCTGGTCTTTATATGATAAATTGTGTGTTTATATGATACATCACTTAAAGTTTGCACATTAAAATCCTTAAGCAAAATATTCGAAAGACAGTATAATATTAAAGTGTTTTGCTAAATCTGGGCCCTGCATTCTGTTCAGTTCTGCCCCAAACAGACTGGAAGTTGGGAAATTTCTTTCCTGTTCCATATATTCAACTCGCCATCTGACCTTATTACTAGTGAGAACAATTTCACAGAATTATGATCAACATTATTATCACCTCTTTTCTCTGCTCACACTATGTATATTCTTTTAGATAACATTAAAATTTTACAAGGAACCTAAGATTTCTACAGAGCTGATATTAACATTTACATATGGAACATTCATTATTACTGAGGTCTTTACTGTCTTCTCATTTTTAAAGAATGCTTCTTTATTATAAGCATACGGTATTACTAATGAATTAGAGAAAATATTATCCTATCCCGATACCTGGAAAATAGTAAATTGTTAGATAATGTACTTAAATCAAAATCTGAATTCTAAACTTGCTGATCTCCATTATACAGATTAGATTAATGGGCACCTTCATTTCTCAGTCATTAGTATTTTCAGAATTATGTTTATCTACCTCACAGGAATATTATCAGAAATAATTACCTTTGTTAAAAGCCTTAGGAATCACAGATGGAAAGCATTACATATGCAGACTACTATCTTGGTATTGCTGTTAAACCAAGCAAAAAGTGTGTTTCTTTATTATCAGTGAGAAAATAAGTACCACCTACTTCCCAGCTTGTTCCTTTAATCTCTCATATGTGCAATTAAACCCTAAAACTTCATGCTTAAGAAATACATTTCTCTGCTACTAAAGTAACAGCTATTTCCAAAATATATAAACTTAAACTCTCACTTTATTAAAATCTCAACATGGATACCATCTTAAGACTATACCGTTTCTTTAATTGGGAAAAAAAGGTAGTCATTACTAAACATAAATATTCGCAGTTCTGGCTGCAGTCCAAGTTGTAAGCACTTTCCTCTGCTGTCTCAGCAATTCTCCTGATGTCAAAGACACATTAAAATAAATGGGAACCATATGGCTCCGCAGCAGAATACCCACGCTCTTACAACGGAGAGGGCAATGCAATTCATTACCACCATTGGAGAAATATTTGGGGGATATAGAATATCTCAATGCAAAATAAAGCTGCATGAGGCAGGTCATTTGATTAAAATGCTCACACAGTGACAGAAGGAGACATTTGCTATTCTTTGGCTCTACTAACCTGTTTTGCTGCTTTTTACATTTTCTCAGTACCACCATGAGCCTCTCCTGTTAGAAGGATTAAACAGCACTTCCCACCTGCTCAATGACTTTCCCACACAGTATCTCATCTGATCCAACAATATAGCCCCATCAAGCCTCACATATCTCGACAATCCAGGTCAGAACATCACTGAACAACAATAACAACAAAACAAAGCAAAATCCTCTAAAACAACAAGAGCAGCAACAAAACTCTTCTAAGAGCAAGTCATTCTGCAGAACAACACTGGGTCAAAGATAGTATACTTGAACTTTGAACTTTCCCAGGAAGGATGAAATCTGGAATCACCTTTTTCTTTTTTACCCTTAGGCCTAAAAAGTCTTTATTATACTTACCCCCAATAAAAATCCAAATCGTTAAAAACATAAAAGGAAGAAGTTCATCAATGCTGTATTATTGGCTCCATATGTTAGAAATGCTAAATTTCAAAAAGAGATCCAGGGCTGCAGAGTTGGGATTAAAGCAGAGGCTGCAAAGGCAGCTGGGAGGGGGGCAGCTGGGGTTACTGAGATGCCTTCTGTTTCCTGGTTGTCAATGAGTGATTTGGGAGGCTTGTAAACGTCAAAAAAAAAAAAAAAAAAAAAAAAAGGAAAAGAAAAGAAAAGAAAAACTTTATGATTTTTCTACAAACATATATATTTTTCGATTGAGCATATTCTTCAAGTTCTCATAATCTCCTCCTTGTCTGTTTTAACACTTTTTAAAACTTCGAATAAGGAAATCTCTGAAGTATCACGTCTGGCATAAAATTACTACCCAATACCTAACAATACCAGGAAGATAAATTGAGACTCAGCTCAAATGTCAACTTCAGGAAGACTTTCATAGAATCCTTAAGATGAGGTAAATGCTCTTTCTACACATTTCCAGAACATCGCTGCCTTGATACAGATGAGTGTGCGTTTCTCCTCCACTGCCTGCTAAGGACCTAGGGGGCAACGACTGCATTTTGCTCCCTGGGGAACCCTCAGCGTACAGCACAGAGCTGGGCACGGAGGACTCACTTGATAAATGTCTGGGTCACTAAATTCGATGAATGAATAACTGAACTTTGGGCTAAATAAGTAAACATATACATTTCCTAAATATATTTTCCTTAATTTTAAATGATAAGATGACATTTGACAGTTTTCCCCTAAAGCCTCATGGTCAGTGTCTTCCTTCCTCACTAATTTCTATTCACTTTATTTTCTAGAGACACCTTTCAATAAAAACCATTATATACTGAAGAGGGGACACATCGCCCTCATGGCTTGAGGGTACACATAACTTTTGTATTAACAAACCATTTGAAATATGCTATATTTTACATTTCACTAGACCTAACATAAAAAAACAAACCCTGGCACCATAATAAACCTCTAAATAATCCATTAATAATGAGTTGGTAAACCCATCTCTGAAAAGCAAGTAGCTGGCAAGGGAAAGAGTTATCTGAATATTATAAAACGGTTTTGAAAGAGAAATCCTGTTGATAAAATATCACTAATTGGACGGGGCTTCCCTGGTGGCGCAGCGGTTCAGAGTCCGCCTGCCGATGCAGGGGACACGGGTTCGTGCCCCGGTCCGGGAAGATCCCACATGCCGCGGAGCAGCTGGGCCCGTGAGCCATGGCCGCTGAGCCTGTGCATCCGGAGCCTGTGCTCCGCAACGGGAGCGGCCACAACAGTGAGAGGCCCGCGTACACACACACACAAAAAAAAAAAAATATATATATATATATATATATATATCACTAATTGATATTGACCTCTGGCAAAAACAGGATTGAAATTCGTGCCTTTAGCAGTTCATTAGTGATAGATCTACAAAACAATTCTGTCTCCTAGTATTTAAATTGTTATCTTCACCTTAAAGTAGTTACTTACCTTAAAATATCATATTGCACAAGATTTATAATTTCCTATGAAATTTTATAATAACATCCATATTCTAAGTCATCTAATTTTTCTCTTTTTATTGATAGTGGTGATTAAACATAAGTAAAAACCATGGTTGATGAGCTCCTGAGAAAAGTTGCAGAAGCAAGCAAGGAGGATTTAAATTTTTTTTTTTTTTGGTGGTACGCGGGCCTCTCACCGTTGTGGCCTCTCCCGTTGCGGAGCACAGGCCCCGGACGCGCAGGCCCAGTGGCCATGGCTCACGGGCCCAGCTGCTCCACGGCATGTGGGATCTTCCCGGATCGGGGCACGAACCTGTGTCCTCTGCATCGGCAGGCGGACTCTCAACCGCTGCACCACCAGGGAAGGCCGGATTTAAATTTTTATTGAAATATGAAAGCAAGATAGAATTGATACAATATAGGCTAGAATGTAAATTGAATGAAGGCAGAGATTTGTCTTCTCTGGGACGATTTTACCTTGACACTAAAGAGTTATCTTGTTAACGTTTTGCAGATGGGGGCAAAAACATGAGTTTCTGGATCAGAAACAAACTACTTCATTGTTCACAGTACAGCAAGCAGCATGAGCATCTTGTTCTTGTTGGTACTCCTTGTCCCCCAGATTCTATGGGGGCAATGTGGAGGGGTCAAATAGATGCTACATGCATAGTAGGTTTGCATTGTACCAAAAGCATAGTAAGTTTGGGAACCCACTGTTTTTTTAGTAAGCAGTAAGCAAGCCTGCTCTTCATCTGGAAGGAAGGAGACATTACTTCATCCTTCAGGGCTGCTTGCTACAAATGCAACACTGAGAAATGGCCCAGGTATAGAGGGGACAGGGCAGTGCATTCTTGGCAAGGGTCTCCCAACAGATTTTTTATTTATTTTGTTCATTCATATATCCCAAGCACCTAGAATAGTGTGGGGATATATTTAATACATAGTTTTTTAATGAATGAGTGGAATTTATTGATAGGGTTCTACTTTTATTAAACTCTAATTCTTGCAAAATAAAAATTTCATAAGCACCTACATCATAACTATTTATTACTTAGTATGTGAAAGCAATATTCAAAACACATAAAGAAACAATTTTCCCTATAAAGAGTCTATGAACTAAAGAGTTTCCTAGAGAATGCTTCGTGCGGTATTTTTATTCCTGTAAAGTATAGCATTGTTCCTCTCGGTCTCTTCATAGCTCACAGATACCTCCCTTTGCAAACATCTTGCCAAAGGAGAGAATAAGTCCAAAGTTCTTGGGAATGATTTTGGCAGCCCCCAGGAGTAGTACCAGTTACGATTTGCTATCACATCTATGGGGCATGTAAGGGAATACAGGTGTCCCTCAGTATCCATGGGAAATTGGTTCTAGGACCCCCCATGGAAACAAAGCCCATGGATACTCAAGTCCCTTATATAAATTAGTATAATATTTGCACATAACCTATGTACATCCTCCTGTATACTTTAAATCATCTCAAGCTTACTTATAATAGCTAATACAATGTAAATGCTATGTAGATTATTGCAAATACAATGTAAATATTATATAAATAGTTGCCAGAGCATGGCAAATTCGTGTTTCTCTTTTTGAAACTTTCTGGAATTTTTTCTGAATATTTTTGATCATTCATTGGTTTAATCCGCAGATGCAGAATCCATGGATATGGGGGGGCCAACTGTGTGTATCCATATATATTCTCAGGTACCTCTGGAGGTATAGAAACAGTCCTCCTTTTGGGATCTATGTTTTCCCTTTCCTATGCTACTCTTATGACATATGGGTTGTTACAAGAAATATTTTTTCCAAAGCTAAATGTGACCTCAGGTTCAGGCTATGTAAGGGAGAAGCAAAGGTGTAAAAAGGTTTCTTTTCCTTCTACATTTTAGGATTTTATATTCCTTGGGATGGAAGAGAAAAAATGAGCGGAATGAGTATACTGTGTTTAATAAAAGCAGGATTCAGCCTCTTCTATCTTCAAGAACACCACTTCTCAATGATTTCTATGTTTCTTTTATTGTCTGGAGTGAACTCAAACTTGGAATCTTGGTTCTCAGCATCTTCCACTAACCAGTTCCCTGACCTCCCTCTCATGTATATGTGGTCTTCAATGTTGCTAAGTCCAAGTTTTAAGTGACTTTCACAAGCAAAATACTCATCTCCAACCCCTGCCACAGACCAATTCATTCACCAAAGGGAGCTGGTGCTGGGAGTTGGCAAAAGGAAAAATGTGAGAAGCAGAATCAATTTGAGGTAGACCCTGCCTTGACCTCCAGACTTCTGGCCTTTGATCAAGAATTCAGTAGGGATAACGTAGGATGTTTTTTGAGTATGTGAATAATCTTGGAAGAGTTAAGGGACTATTATTGTTCCCAGATGGTAATGGATATAATTACTTTCCATCAACAGAAGAAGTTACCCCTTTTTCTTTTACAAGTCATTGAAATTAAGAAAGACTAGAGGAGGCCATAGGTAGCTTTGAGCAAAGAACTCTTTGGGGAGGGGAGGTCTGGGTACAAGGATCCAGGGTGCCCCAGGGCAGCTTAGGCATATTAGGGAAAGATAAACCAGGACTTGGTGAACTGTTGCTGTTACCTAGTTTAAAATTTCATGCAATCTGTTACTACAATCTATTGCTACACATTTCGATAATCTATACATAAAGTAAGGATGTTTGTACATATGCCAATTTTAATGATAAAGGTGTGTAATCACAAAGTTTGGAAACTTACTAGTACATAAGAGGTGAAATTGGAAAAGACAAACTTGGATAATTTTAAAATGTTGCTTCTATTATTGAAGTTTTATTTGTGTATTCACCGTGTGCCAAGGACCTTTCTTATTGCTTTATAGGTAGTAATTCATTGAATCCTCACACCAATACAAGCATGGTTTGAATAGGTAGAACTGTTCAATTTTGTGGCTGAAACTGAGGTCCAGAGAGGTGAAGTGGTTTACGAAAACCTCACAGCTGGTAGCAGGGAAGCCTGATCTGAATTCAGACAGTGTCAGTCCATAGCTCAAGCTGTTAATCTTGACAATATCCTGCCTCCCTTCCTTAGTTCCGGAATGGGCTAATACTCTTTTTTTTTCCTTCTTATATTCCATGAACACCTGCTCTCAGGACTCAGAAAAAATCTAGAATTAGGGCAATGATAATCTAGCCGCATTATTAAGAAACCAGGAAGAGAGAAAGCAAGTTGTTTGTGTTTTAGAAGCCGTTAGAAGCAACATAGGTAGTAAACCATTGTAAGCCTCTGCTGTTTTATCACCAGAATGCTAGTGACCTTGAGCTATAAATCCTAATGACACAGGCTTTAGAGTCAGACACACCAGCAGGTTCATTGCTAACTTAGGTCAGTTACTTAACCCCTGTTTCCTTATCTCGAATCTCCCAGGGCCACTGTGACAAAGTAGAGGTTATAACCATGAACTCTGGAGCCAAAGCACTTAGTTCAAATCCTGGGTCTGCCATTTACTGGCTGTGTGACCTTGGGCGAGTTACTCCCTCTATGACTCATGTATAAAATAGTTTTAATAATAAAACCTACTGCATAGTGTTGTTACAAGGATTAAACAAATTAACATTTGTCAAGCATTAAACAAAGCTTGGCGCATGGTAAGTACTATATGTTTGTTAAATAAAAATAAAGAAATTAATAAATCATTCATATAATTTGAATTCACATAAATCATTTATATAGAGCAGTAGAGCGTCTGAAATGGAGTGATCGACGTTTGTTAACTATTCATTGTTAGGGACTAGTCCTGTATGACAAGTGTTTTACAATGAAAATGCTTTGTTCTGTACTTTAAATGTAGAATATTCTGAACTTTAAACATATTTCTTTTCATTTCTGGTACATTTTGGCCATTGAGTATCTGACATATATATATCTGACATAGCTGACATACATATTTTGGGAATTATGCAAAGTCCTAGGGCTGTAACTGAATAAAAGACAAAAGGTACCCCTAAGGGACATTTAGTCTAAGGAGGATATTTTAATCTTGATTTCGTGGAGGAGACCATGGAGGCTCAGAGTGGTTTTCATCCAAGGTCACAAGCTGGCAAATGAGCCTCACGTTCAGCTCCATCTGGCTTCTCGCTGGTGCCCTTTGCATTGCCCTGTTCTGCTCTTTCTCCTCAGGTGTCAACATACTCGCTTTGCCATTCTCAGTTTTGCTCTTTCCTTGCTGTGGGTATTGCAACTCCTGTCTATACTTCAAAATTATAGGATTTAAAGAACACTTTTCTTTTTACTTGTTCCCTTCAACATGAATTGATTTACATTTATCCGTCTATTCATTTCTTTACTCACCCATATTTATCACCATTTATCTGTGGCCAGATCACGAAGATATGAAGATACAGTCAGTCCTCATTATTCATGGATTCTGTATTTGTGAATTTGCCTACTTGTTGAAACTTACTTGTAACCTCCAATCAATACTCATGGCACGTTCGTGGTCATTCACAGACATGCCCAGAGCAGTGAAAAGTTTGAGTAGCCTCATGTTCTCAGCTGAGACTGAACAAGGGGACTGCCTGCCTCTCTGTTTCAGCTCTCCTAGTGTAAACATGCATCCTTCACGTAGTACGTTTAGTGCCACAGGATTTGCACTTTGGGGCTTCTTGTTGGTCATTTTGCTGTTTAAAATGGCCCCAAAGCGTAGTGCTGAAATGTTCTCTAGTATTCCTAAGTGCAAGGCTGTGATGTGCCTTACAGAGAAAATATACACATGTTAGATGAGCTTTGTTCGGGCGTGAGTCACAGTGCTTTTGGCCATGAGTTTAATGTTAATCAATCAACAATAAATATTAAATAAGGTGTTTTGAAATAGAAACACACTAAACAAGGTATGTATTGATCAGTGAATGAAAATCTTAGGACTAGAGGCTCCTAGAAACCTAGCCCTGTATTTCTCCTAGGAGCAGT
Source organism: Grampus griseus (assembly GCF_964374135.1). NCBI lineage: Eukaryota > Metazoa > Chordata > Mammalia > Artiodactyla > Delphinidae > Grampus > Grampus griseus. Next base: position 65,954,997 of record NC_139001.1, read on the forward strand.
GGTTCAGTATTTGCTCATTTGGTGTTTGCTGCAACTTTATAGAACACAACTACCATGAATAATGAGAATCAGCTGTACTTCTTCTTTGTTCATGGGCCATTTTCTAACAATTGACGGCTGAGCAAAGTTAATAAATAGAAAAGTGACAAAAATGGTATTTAAATGATTAAAATATATAAAAAGTGTTCAAACTAACTAATAATCAAATAAGTAAAAATCAAAACAATAACAAAATCCAATTTTCTCCCATTTAATTAGCAAATAATACAAAATTCTAATAATCTTAAATTGTGGCAACAGTACAAAGAGATGAGCACTTTTCTATACTACTGATTGGTATATAAATTATTGCAACATTTTCAGAAAGCAATTTCTCAATGTATACCAAGAACCTTAGAAAATCTTCATCTTGTTTTGAATAAAAATAATTCTGAATCTAGAAATTGATCTTAAAAAATTAAGAAATTTTAAAAATTATTTATGTCCAAACATGTTCAAGTTATGCATACTGCCAAACTGAAAACCCCTAAATGCTCAACACTATGGAAACGGTTGAGTTAAAACAAGCCTCTGTCCATATGAAGGGATAGTTCTGTAGCCAACAAGATTAATAAGATTGTGCAGATGTTTTAATAATACTAGAAAATGCCTGATATAGTGTTCAGTAAAAAACAGTAGCAGATTAGAAAAAAATGCTTAACAATACATAGCAGCTATATAATAATACATGAAAGAAATACTGGGAAAATATACCACAATGCTAATATTGATCATTTTGGAGTGATAGGGTTATAGTTTTTAAAAATCCATTTCTTTATGCTGTTTTGAATTTTCCAACTCTTCTACAATGAACATCACAAAAAGCTGAAAACTTAGACTGTAAAATCTCCACTGTGCCCTTTAAGAACACTTCTATAGCTTTCTGAACATAAGACAATAAAATTGTTTAGTGCCTTCATGAAGTGGCATTACTATAAATGAGTCATCTTATACCCCAGCACTTATGACCATATGTTTCACATTTTCTAAATTCCATTAAATATAAGCACAAGTACTTATACATAGAATTCCATATAGTATGTTTAAGAGCCTAAACTACTCCATAATGGTTATGAATATGTTATTCCTTGCCTGTCTCATCACAACCAGCTGTGAGTACTAATTTGGAGCCAGTGAGGATGAGCCTGGAAATATATTAATAACTTCATCTCCATTAGCATGCCAGGTATACAATTAGTCTGTTCTTCCTCACAGGGCATACCGACATCCACTGGAGAGTAGCGTTTCTGCCAGATCTCTATATAAAGACCCAGACAGTTTAAAGCAGCCTCATTCTTGGTTCTGAATTCACATTCCATTTCCCTGTTAGAACTGAAGCTTTCCTATCAGAGCTCTGGTCTCTTTTAGTTCTTTCCTCCTACTCAGGACTTGGTCTTATTCCTTCAATTCCAAGTTATTTTATGAGTTAGTGCTATATGGCCTTGTTGAATCTACTTAGAATCTTAGCTCTGTGACCTGCCTATTTCCTTGATCCCACAATATCTTCTGCCATACTTCTTTTCACCATATCAGACGTTTTAGCTAAAAACAAAAAATTGGCCTAGACCAGAACCATATGCCATGATACCTGTGGTATCGTGAACAGGACTGCTGATTTTCTTACATAGGGGTCAACCCTACTGCCCAGTCACTGCCCTCAATCCCAATCTACCAATCATAAACCACATCTCTGTGTGCTCTGCTCCAGCACTGGTAAAAACCAGAAGAATTTGTAGGTAATGAGTCAACTAATGCTTAATTCTCTAATTATTTAAAAAATAATACAAGTGTAGGAGAATTAGCATGTTGGAATTTTGGAATGGGTGGAAAAAATATCCATAGAGTCTAAGTTTTGCTAGAATTCAAATATACATGTGACTTACGTATATTGGTTTGGCCAAAAAGTTTGTTCGGCGTTGTCTGTAACATCTTATGGAAAACCCAAACAAACTTTTTGGCTAACCCAATACAAGTAACATAGATATATGTTTTTATAGTCATATATCCATTTGTGATTAGTATCTGGTTGATTTGCTAATTTGATTCTAGCGAAGCCAAGGTTGTACATGGTAACAGTAATCACCTGTCCTGTCTTGTACATCAATGCTGTCAGTTATGAGAACTAAATGGAAGAGATGAACTTGAGTAAGGCAAATACATCAACATTACTGGGAAAGCATCTCAAGACATGTCTTATCAATGAACTTAGAATGGTTTTCCTCATACACTGATCTCTAAAAACACACAGATCATCTTCTTATGTTATTCACTCCTTCAAGGAGTTCCTCACATATACGCTCCTAATTTATGCACGCAATTATGTAGGCATGCATTCATACTCATTCACTGAAGAAACATATATTAAGCACCTATAACCCAGGCAATTTCTAAGTGGCTTCTGCATAAATTGCCAATCTGCTGACAAAACGAGTGTGCCACTGGCCACAGCCGATAAAGACAAGGAAGTTCATTTGACCCAATGGAAGACATTGTTTTTCTTAATGTCTACAGGAATACTATTAAAACAGTGTCAGGTGTTTACATAGATTCAGGAAACTGAGTTACAACAAAAATCAGGTTTCTTTACTCTTTAGTCTGCCACTCCCATGCTGTGTTTGAATGTTTGGGAGCAGAAACTGGAGGGAGCTAAATGGTTCTGCATAATGAAAGGATGTGCCTTGCAGCTCTCAGGGGAGCAATTCAGGGGGAAAAGAGAGTATGGAGTGAGGAAGAGTAGAGCCAGGGAGAGGAGCAAGGTTACACATTTTGTTATGCAATGATTACCTATGACTCTGAAACAGATTTTCATTTCTACAGAATCATGTCATTCTCATCTGCAATCCTGGTGAACTGCACTGGACCATGGCCACAACATCGAGATGACTACTGTCATCTGTCACAAAATCTAGACCAGTCCCGACCAGTCTCACCATTAAGTGAGATACTGTGTGCAGACAAGATAATACTGTCTCATATGTAAATAGTATAATATATATAGTATAGTATAATAAATAGTATAATAAATAAGATTAAGGATTCAAAATCCTGTCCTGGGTGTACCAACATTCTATGATGCCATGTTTCTACCTGCGTACAAATCACTCACTTGCACTTTGTCACTTGCTCTCTTTCTTTCTGCTTCAATGAACGCCAACCTCCTTGTTAAAGCCGACAATTATCCCAGAGAGTAAAGTCTCAGATGTGCCTCTGAGAATGAGGGTTAGGGTTTCTGAAGACTTTGGAATTTAGTTTCTATTTAAAATTCCTTCTTTTCCTGGGAGGAAAATAGAGGCAGGCTTTTACCAACCTGGATGAATCAAATTACCCCGTGTGGTACTGGGGTACATTTTTGATATCTATATAAAGAGAGAAAAGAGTAAGAGTTTCTCCCAGTTCCACCCACACACCTCCACTGTGATCACAGTAAGCTTTTCAAACAGAAAGCAAGAGGATGACCTCACAGGTGCCCCGGGGGCCCAGCCTGGCTGCACTGCTTTGGCAGCTCTCCCACTCATCAGATCCGCTGCCGAGGGCTTCTCAGTGTGGACGGTAATTCATAGGGGAGAGCAATCAGCTCCCTCTGCGGAGAACACCCAGACGGAGCTCCAGGCAGCTCCTCCCTCAGTTCCAGCCTCAGTGCTGGGAAGGCTCTGCTCAGGACTGCACTGGCCAAACCCACCAGTCTGCTGGGCCGGGAAGGCACCAGGCACTGTGAACATGCTGGGGGACACCAAGATGAACAACCCATGATGTCTTCCTAGACAAAAGGACACTATAATAAGGAACACAGAAGCATCTAAAATAGCAAGGCAAACACATCGGTGCTAGAATGGCTTTCGTCTGCAGGTTGTGTTGGCATTGTTTCCAGACACTAGAGTGCAATTATTATCACCTAACAGGTAAGTTTCTTCATGTTGTTGAGAGCAAGGAGCATGCTTCACAGTCTTTATCTTCTCAGCCTCTAGCACAGAGCCTTGCACACTTCCCTGTGTAACCTAGGTCTCTGCTCACGTGCCTTTTCCTCAGAGAGGCCCATCCACCATTCTCCATTCCTTTCCCTCCTTTATTTTTTGTCAGAGTCCATATCACCGCCTGATGTGATACATTTGTCTGTTTGTTTTCGTTATGACCATCAGAATATAAACTTACAAGGCCCTTATCAGACTTTTCACCACTGTATCTTCAGTGCCTGGAACACTGCAGAATAGGTGCTCAATACATATTTTATAAATAATATTTCACAACAAATAAATACTTGTAGAATGAACGAATTGCTTTAATACTGTAACAGATGTAGGGAATGCTATGAAAACTCAATGGAGAGATTAATCTTGGCTGCTGAAGGATCAGGAAAGGTTTAATGGAGCAGGGCCTTGAAAGTGTGGGTAGGATTTCAACGGTACTGAAAAGAACCCCAAGGGTGCCAGGGACAGAACACATTCAGGGATCCACAAAGAGTGGATGGTTGCAGTTCTGTTCATACTTCAGTTACTAGTTAAATTTAACAGATATTTACTGAGCACCTTACTATGTGCCAGGCACTATTCTCAGCACTGAAGAAATGAACAGAGGAATTAGACACAAGCCCTAGAATCCAACATACAATAGAATAGACCAGCTTGGTTTTAAACTCAAATCTTGTGATCAGGAGACCGGATTTTAGTCTGTTCCCAGTGGGGAGTCTTGGAAAGCTTGTAAGCTGGGGGATTGAAGTTATTATGTGGAAAACAAAGAAAGGCATTAGAATGTTGAATAAAGCAAGACTAAAGAAGCTTCAATTATCAGAAGAGATTTCTTTCTTTTTGTAATTAAAAAGTAAATATTTCCTGGTCAATTTCATAAGAAATCTTAGAAAAATAACAAGATCAAAATACAGTCAATGCCAGAAAGCTGAGGCTTGATGACAGACCATTACATTCTTCCTTAAAGATAGAAACTCAAGGACTTCCCTGGTGGTACAGTGGTTAAGAATCCACCTGCCAATGCAGGGGATGTGTGTTCGAGCCCTGGTCTGGGAAGATCTCACATGCTGCAGAGCAACTAAGTCTGTGCACCACATCTACTGAGCCTGTGCTCTAAAGCCCGTGAGCCACAACTACTGAGCCTGCGTGCCACAACTACTGAAGCCCGTGTGCCTAGAGCCTGTGCTGGCAACAAGAGGAGCCACTGCAATGAGAAGCCCGCGCACCACAATGAAGAGTAGCCCCCGCTCGCCACAACTAGAGAAAGCTGGCGCAGAGCAACAAAGACCCAACACAGCCAAAAATAAAATCAATAAATAAAATAAATTTATTAAAAAAAAATAGAAACTCAAAACCTGCTGACTCTGGGAGGTTAATGATCTATATTCCAACATAGTTACAGGTGATTTAAGTGATAGAAAGAAACAATAAAAGACAGTCCTGGCTGCCTTCTTTTTAACAATATTATTGCATTATTAGTCCTTTGGAGTTGAGCATCCCTAGGTTTCAATCAGTTGAAATGGTATTTATCAGGTAACGACGGAGATGAAGGCTTTCAGAGACAAGAAACCAGCTTCACCATTCCATCAGCATTTGGTTCACTCGGGTGGTCCTTTTGCTAAGTTTAAGGTGACAGGAACATTTGCATTAAGTATGACATGAAAGAACGGTCAAATATCACAGAATGTATCAAAAAAGGGAAGGAAAATAACATTTTTCACACATCTACCACAGTGCTCAATGTTTTTCAGGTTTTATATCATTAATTCTCGGCACAGCCCTACAGATAAGATAAAGGGCTTCTACTCTGCAGATAGGAAATGGAAATTGACAGCTGCTAAGTCGCTTGGTCCATGTGGTTCAACTAGACTGGAGAGTGCAAATTCTGGTAAACACAGAAGCAAAGTAAAAATGTGGGCGAATCACGGGGTATGCCACAATTATATTTATTGGAACTATGCCATGAGGAGATATTCATTTAATCCAAGGTTTTTTTATGAATCACAATGAAATATTCTGCTGGAGAATTTATTAAAACACAAATGGGTTTGATTTGTTGATTTCCTAGATTTAGATTTTTAAAATGTAAATGTAAGACTCTAAACTCCCATTGCAGGGAGAGACTGTTGAAGAGAGAGAAAACAACATTTGGTTCTTCTTATTTCACTTTTTTTGTTTTCTTAATAGGATGTCAGACTTGTGACATTGATAAGAAAATAAAAAGAACATTTTCTCACTAAATTCAGAATTAGTACCTAGGCAGTATTCTAAGCACTTATACAATGCTTAATGGTTTTCTATCAACATTAGTGTGAGGATGGTCATATTTCATTATTGTGTCTAGGTTTGGCCACACAGCACAGAAAGTGTGAAAATATTGCAAACAATTCTTGAGTCAAATGCTTTAAATGCCCATAGTATTTGAACCTAACACTTTGAAATAGGTTCATACATATTTTATTGCAGGGGTCAACAAACCTTTTTCTGGAAAGGGCCAGATAGTAAAAATTTTGGTTTTGTGGGCCATTCCATCCCCTGCAACTATTCCACTCGCCATTACAGTGCAAAGGCAGCCACAGACAATGTGCAATATGTAAATGGACCAGGGCGGTTGTATGCCAGTAAAACTTTACTTACGAAAGCTGGTGACAGGAGAGGCTTGGCTTGCAATGGCTGTAGTTTGCTGAACTCTGAATTATAAAATAGATTATTGCTGTAAAAATATCATTTAAAACAAGACATATTCTGATTGTCTAATTACCAGTTTGTGTAACTTATCTGTTTCCAATTCTGCTTCTTCTATTGGATTGAGGTATTTCAGAGCATGGAGTGCATCTAGCTTTTCCTTAATATCCCTGATATATTAAGGGCAGGACAGCTGGGCAGTTGCCAAGCGTTCCTATTAGGGCGTCCGTAACGGGATATTAGAATATCGCTGGAATAAATAAAATATATGTGCCAATATAGCTGGATTTCCAAAGGAGACTGGCAACTTGTAAATTGGTCTCGTTCCCAACAAAGTATATAAAAAAGCCTTCACTGTCACCAGTCATCTTTGTTGAGGATATGCATGGCACACACACCAAGCTTCTCCTTGCAAGGACAGGAATGAGCCACATCCCTGCATGCGTGCTGCCCAGCACCTAGTCAGTTACCTGAAGTCATGGTCACCGGGAGATGAAATTCTGAAAGCACCTGATGCATGGCATAACTACTGTTTACCAGGAACACGTGATTTATTTTATCATTTAAATTTCAAACTCTCTTATATGCCTCCTCAGAAGTTATCTAGTTCAGAAAATTGCAGCAGCAAGGCAATTACGTTTAAGTTATAATGTTACAAAATGTTTAGTACAGGTAATAAATCTCTCATTTTGAACATAATGAAAAAGGTATACAAATAATTGAAAACCCTGGCCCTAGTAAGAGAATGTGGAACAAACGATTAACCTCCCTGGGGCATCCACCTGTTCCTGTGTGTCCTGGGGTAGGCTTTCAATAAATGTTTGTTGAATGAATGAAGGCAATAGGCCTTTGCTCCACCAGTTTTGAAGAACTGAAGAGCTGACTCTGAACATGTTGAATATTAGCAATTTTATGATAAGAGAAATAAAAGAATTTCTGCTAAAATTCCCACTAGAGGATAGCTGTACAAAGTCAATGTTTCCTGAAATGGTGTTGAAATTCACCATGAGGGAGATATCCATGTACAGGGTAAATATAAAATGTCTACCTTGTCTTTCATCTGATATCTGGGAAAAAAAAGAGATGCAGTGTGAGAGCAGTTTTGGAGAGGATACTGGAGACCGAGGCTGCAGAAACTGTTGGCATCTAGCTGAAGGGACAACGCCCCATGGCAGGCTCTCACAGGTACCTGAAACGTGTCCACCACTCACTACAGTTAATGCCCCGGGGAGATTGTGGGCTAACGAACAGGAGAAAATATGGTGGATTTCAAAGTGATTAAGGAGGAGGAATTACAAATGGGTAAAGCAAGAAAGGCAACAAAGCTGGGTGAATCAACACTGAAGGAAAAGGGGTCAGATAAAGCACCAGAAGAAATAAAACTCGCAATTCTAAATGTCATCTTAGTAAAAAAAGAAAAGACCAATCCAAAATATGTATGCATGATTAATACATTGTTCACTAGAATTTAATTTTTCAGGCAGAAAAGGAAACAAAAAGGAGCTTTCAAAAATTTCTTCAAAAATCAAAGAACAGGAACCCTCAGATGGTGCCCCCCCAGGTCTTATTTTAGTCTATATACAGATACGATGATTAAGCTTTTGTACAGTCTGTTGAGACTCTTTGAAAGAAAGCTTGTTTCAAACAATCAAACTCACCTGCGTACAAAAGAAAACGCTGCAACCTTTCTTTTAAGTGGTTGAGAACCGAACCACAGGAAATCAGCTCAGCGTCCTCTAGATCTGAGAGAAGGAAGAGTTTGCTGAATACACCAGGCAGGGCGTCCGGGATTAAAAGAGGGAATCAATGAATGGTAGAGTGCAAAATGAAGATAAATAAAGATGAAAACTTTTAAACGGAAGAAAGAGAGGGTGACTGAATAGGATTAATGCTCAGCTGATGCTTCAGGTTTTCACAAGCACAGAAATCTGATGGTTCTGGAGCTTACTGATTTGGTTTCTAAATCAAACATGTAGAGACATCTTCATTTCTCACTTGGTAGACTAAATCACGGCGATCTGGAGGGAGAAGATTACACCCTACCTCTGACTCTGCCCTCTCTCCTGACTTGACAGGTAACCAAATGACCTTATGATGCTTCAACCGCTTCACAGAGATAGACAGATCATAAGCGCACTCCTGAATTCAAAGCATTTTGGAGAAAAGTCATGGGAGCTTTACCTCTGTGAATGAGATGTATGAACCGGGGAATGAGAAAGCATAGCTACTCCAAGTGAAATGGATATGGGAGCGTTCCAGGGTCATGGAATCTGCTGTTGTTGCATATTATTTAATGAGTCAGCAGGAGGCAAACAGTGAGCACACACGGTAGTCCTCTATCTGTCCCTGGGCCCCCAAGCAGGAAGGAGGGAGGGATGTCAGAACAACTTGGTGAGGGCCTGAAGGAGCAGACTATGCCTCTAGCAGGGTCACATGTGATCTTTGAAAATGTTCTCAGGCTTTAATGCGTATCAAACTCTAATGTGTATTCATCAAGTTGAACAGGTTGAGGCTAAAAACTACCCATTCTCTTTTTCAAGAATTCTACAATGGCTCCAAGAAAGGGCACCAAAAGCATGGTTTGCATGTGGTTCAAGCAATCAGTATAATGTGAAGGGAGAAAAGGGGTTTCAAAAAGGAGAGACTATCAGTGAATTCTTTTAAAAGAGGGAGAAAACGCTATTTCTTGCAGATGGCCACAAATCATTTCTCAGTAAAGGTAGGCTAGGCCTACTTCAAGGGTCTAGAATGAAAGAGAATAGAACTCAGGGAAGCTACCTGTGGCTATCATAGCATAGAAAGAGCAGCTAGTGCAAAAGGGCTTGCAGGGGAAATGGCAGAGGATTTCAGGCAATGGAAAGCAAAACAAACTAGCCCGGCTTGGACAATAGAGAAATCAAGAAAATGAAAGGGAAATGATTGCACCTGCAGAAGAGAGGCGATGGGTAGGCTTACATCAGAGGTAGAGGTCTTCTCAGGGTAGAAGGAGAAGATGGAGGGGAACATCCAGCCTAGTTAAATGGCTCCCACAAGCTCTCAATGTTGTCAACTAGTGGATGAGAAGAAGAGTCTTTAAGAGAATATTTGAGATAACCAGCAGGGAGTAAAAGAGAAGAGTCAAATAAGGGGTGAAGGGGTTCAAAGGAAGCCATGAAGAACCTCTTCTCTAAAGTGCGTGAAAGCCTAAAGCCAGAATAAGCAACACATATCACACCAGAAACAAGGAAGCCAGAGATGCAGCCTGTACAATGGTGAGGGGAGTGCCACTGGAGAAAGAAAAAAAGAATCAGTTCGTTGTGTTCGTGGGGAAGTGGGATGTGACTGGGGGTATGGAAAACTAGAGGTAGGAGTAGGGATTTTCTCTGGTTTGGGGACAAATATAAGTAACTTTAATCTTATGTTTAAAAGCATGGCAGAATCAAGAGCTTTCACACTGGGAGAGATTGGTCCACACTGGGGTGAAGCCACTTGGCCACTGGGTACAAAGAGGAGAGACCAGGGGTAGTGAAAGGTGGTGGCAGAAGGCACAAAGAAAGTGCACACCATAGCAGTGGAGCAAAACAGGAAGTCTTTGGATGTGTGCAGCTCTCACATATGATTTGGACAGGAAATATCGAGTGTTGGTAATACATGAAAACTTTGAAGGGGAAAAGATGACATTTATGTGCCTGAAATATACCAATCCGTACACACTGTAAGGATTAACTTAATCATTAACAAGCTTTTGAGTTAGTTACTACTGAATCCTGCCTTTGGTCCTTTGCCCTTTCCTTTTGCCTGGAATATTCTTATAACAGATATCCACGTTGCTCCCTCCCTTTCTTATTATGAGTCTCTGCTTAAGTTTCACATTCTTGGAATGGTCTTTTCTTCCCCTCTTTTGTCTCACTCTCTCCTCTTCCCTGTTTTATTTTTCTTTAGAGTGCTTACAACTACATGATATGTATATTCATTACCTGCCTTCCCACTAAAATGTTGGTTCCTTGAGAGCAGGGTAACGTCTGTCTTAGTCAGGGCCGTGTCCTCATGGCCTAGAACTGTGGCCGGCACATAGGAGGTGCTCCGTAAATATTTCTTGAATTAAAGAAAGGATCATTGGCCCCATGTTACAGGTGAGAAAATGAACTCAGAAGTTTAGTAACTTGGCTAGGACACAAACCAAATGGTGGAGTCAGGATTTGAAATTGGATTTTTGGACTGTCACGTTGTTTCAATGACTCTGTGCGACTTCTTTAAAAACAGAACGTGACAAGTATGTCTGAATGGTAGTGTGACACAGTGTTGGCTTCAGAGCCAGACTGGGATTTCGATCCTGACTCAGCCACTATTTAGTTTCCCACCTTCTTCCAGCTTTATAACCTCTCTTGCCTGTTTCCTCTTTGTAAAATGAGAATATCTACCTCACTGGGTTGTGGAGATTAACAAGTATAACGTCTGGCACCTAAGCGATTCCTAGTGAATGGTAGGTGAGACAACTGGAGTGGACAGAATAAACAAAGGAATGAGATGTTAGGAAGGAGGAGGAAATAGGGAGAGGCTGGGGGAGGAAAGGTGAGAATCTTGGTGTGTTTGGCTTTCCTTGAGGGCTGTAGGATGGAAAGAAGGCTTCTTAGTTAAGAAGAGGAAACTAGGGGTTTCCCTGGTGGCGCAGTGGTTGAGAGTCCGCCTGCTAATGCAGGGGACACGGGTTTGAGCCCTGGTCTGGGAGGATCCCACATGCCGCAGAGCAACTGGGCCTGTGAACCACAACTACTGAGCCTGTGTGTCCGGAGCCTGTGCTCTGCAATAAGAGAGGCCGCGATAGTGAGAGCCCCACACACCGCGATGAAGAGTGGCCCCCGCTCGCCACAACTAGAGAAAGCCCTCGCACAGAAACGAAGACCCAACACAGCCAAAATAAATAAATTAATTAAAAAACTCCTACCCCCAACATCTTCTAAAAAAAAAAAAAAGAAGAGGAGACCAGGCAGCATTTGTGAAGAGGGAGGACCTCTAAGGGGAAATTTATGAGGCACCAGTTTGACAATGGATGAGAACAGCTAGCCAGCAAGGGACTCTGTAGGTACTATGGTACCTCGGAATGGATGAATCTTCACAAAGTTGCAGTGATACAGGATGAATAAGTCTGGAGAGCTAACGTACAGCATGATGACTCTATTAATAATACTGTATTGTAGACTGGAAATTTGTTAAAAGAGTAGATTTTAGGTGCTGTAACCACACACACACACACACACACACACACACACGGTAACTATATGAGGAGATGGAAATGTTAATTAGCTTCATTATAGTGATCATTTCACTATATATGTATACCAAAAGATCATGCCATATACCTTACATATATACAATTTTTATTTAAAAATTTCAAAAACAAAATGAAAGGTGTATCTTGACCCTTCAAGGGAAAAGCGAGAAAATCAAGGTGAAATTTTAAAAATGTATCCTGGGTTTCCCTGGTGGCGCAGTGGTTAAGAATCCACCTGCCAATGTAGGAGACACAGGTTCAAGCCCTGGTCCAGGAAGATCCCACATGCCGCGGAGCAACTAAGCCCGTGTGCCACAACTAGTGAACCTGCGTGCCACAACTACTGAAGCCTGCATGCCTAGAGCCTGTGCTCTGCAACAAGAGAATCCAGGGCAATGAGAAGCCCTCGCAAGGGAGAGTAGCCCCCGCTCGCCACAACTAGAGAAAGCCTGCGCACAGCAACAAAGACCCAACACAGCCAAAAATAAATAAATAAAATGAATAAATTCATTAAAAAATAAAATAAAATAAAAATGTATCCTACGTTGAATGTATACTTTAACATGATGATTTTATTTTATGTGAATTTCACCTCAATGGAAAAAAAAAATACACAGAGAAAAAAAAAATGGGTGAACCCCCAGAACATTTGTAGTAATTTAAATCCCTGAAAGTGAGAAAATTGTGAGCTTACATCAAAGGAAAAAAAACAAGAAAGACTGCCTTTGGAGGCCGTTTTAGGAAGAAGAAAGGACTGGCTTGATGGAAGCCCTCTATGTGATTCTGCAGAGCTGGCACGGAAGCCTTTGTTCATTCCCTCAGGAGGTCCCACAGAACCAGGCTGGGGCATATATACTCAGAATCCCAATACAGTTTTGATAAAGATTATTGTACCCTTTAGCTTCTGAATATATATGGAAAAGCTTAAGAAAAATAAAATATTTAATAAAATTTCTTTATTAAAAAGCCAAAATTATATAAAATAGAAACGATTCCCCTCCCCTCCCCAAATTCCAGGATGGCTTTCCTGAATCATCTTTAGGGTCCAGGATGAAAGAAGAAACAAGATAACTGGGCTGGAGTAAGAGTGCAGGGTAGCTAGAACTCTTCTGCTATTGTTTGTAAGGAATGGGGATTGGCAAGAGGAAGCTCCAGAGAGGAATGGAGAAATGAGGCTGACAGGCTTCCTGTGGAATCCCGGGAAAAGCCAGAGAAGGAGAGCATTGCGTTTGTGGAGAAAAGGAGACAGGAAGAGTCACTTCACTTGAGGTTGCTCTAAAAACGGAAAGGAAGAGTGTTAGAAAAAGTAATGGTAGGAGACAAAAAGCCAAGACAACAGCCACCTGAAAGAGAAATCAAAAGTAGGAATCAGAAGGGAGGGAGAGAGACAATCAGTGACCGCACACCATCACAATATCTGACGGCTGAAGGCTCTGATGGGCAGGGTTGTCAAAGAACAAATACATGAAACATCATACAAAAGCCTGGTATGTCAAAAGGCTTGGGCATGGAGACTCTTCAGAAAAGTGAGGGACAAGTGGATTTAAAGACAGTAGGTCTGGGTTGGAGGAGAAGAAAGTGGGATGTACAGGTATAGATTAGCATAGAGACTGGTAGTTCTATCGCCAATATCTTGACTTTTTCTCTGCTAATATTTTCAAGCTAGTCACCCAGCCTCCCTGGCAGTTAAGTGGGGTCATGAAGAGACTAGGTTCTGACCCATGGGTATGAGTAAAAATCATATGTGCAATTTCCGGGTCTTGTTTTTAAGAGAAGTGTCTTTCTCCCCACCATTCTTTTCTTACCCCCTACCCACGAGTGAGAATGTGAACATGGTGGCAGGAGACCAAATAGCCAACCTGGAAGTTGTATGTGAAGTATCAAAGGTCAACAAGATAGAAGTAACCTGAGTTCCCACAACCAGGGAGCTGCCATACGGGCAGTGGGCTCCTTATGCTTAGACCCTATGTTTAGAGATAAACTTTATTTTCTTTAAGCTACATAATAACCTTAATCATAAGCTATATTCTATAATGTAGCTAAAGCGGCTATTACTTTGTTACATCAGCCAAACTAATACATAGATACTAAAGAAAAGCTATTTAAATATATGCCTCTCTTTAGTATACTATTTTTAAAATACATATTTTGATTCTTACAAAAATATACAGACCCAGAACTAACCCATCAAAGATCTATAAAGCCAGATGAGAATTAAGGAGGCTTAGCTGGATAATAACATGGTGGAAAATACACGTATGAAAGAAGGGAAATAGGCTACTAGAATTAAAAATATTGATTTGCCAAGAAAAAAAGAACTTTTTGAATTCAATTGGAGACATACTCTCTTTTCTGACTGCCACAGTAACTTCAGAAATTATTTTTCAATGTGGAAAATATGGCAGAAATATATACAGTAAGATGCCTATTAGAAAGGAGACATTTCAGAATACAATAGAAAGACCAGCACAAAGAGGAAAGTTCTACCTGACCTTCAAGATCTGTAAGAGTAGGGGAGCATGTTAAATGATCTGAAGAAAATTCCCTACGTGGTAAAGCTGATGTCTCCAAAGAGCAAAATAAACATTCAAATCCCCTGCGAGAACATTTAATAGCACACCTAGGTAGAAATATCAAATGAGAAGTCAAAATAAGAAGAGGCAAGGAGTAAATGAGGCTAAGGCAATAGGGAAGCAAGATAAATCCTGTGTGGGTGTGTGTACGCACGTGTGCACACTTTCAAGCATGCATAAAGACAAAATGTGTTGAGACTATTTAAAATAGATTGTTTTTCAATGGTACAAACTATTAAGAACAAGAAAAGATAGAGAATTTGATGAGAACATATGTTAAATTCTCTTTAATAAAGAAATGTTATTATTTTCAACTAAATAAAAACAAAACAGCTCAAATATCCCCTCATCTGTAAGACCTTCTTGGTCCATACCCCTTTCAACAGAAATATTCTGCTCTGTGCTGCTTCACACACTTTTCCTTACTTTTACCGATTCATTTTATGCTCTACTGAAAACTGCTTGCATCTTCTTTTCCCATCACTACAACTGGGAGTTCCTTGAGGGCCAAACCATGTTTTATTTCCTAGTGTCTTCCATTCTCAGCATATTGAATAAAAGAATACTTGAGGACAATTTTGCCTGCTGGGAGGAAAGGGAGATGGAAAGCCAGAAAAGAGCTGGCATCAATGGTATTTCAAAAAAAGGATTGAAGAAGGCAAGCGGAACACAAATAAAAATATTTTGGTAGGACGCCTGCAGTAAAAGCTGCCAAGAACAGCTGTGGTTGGAAAAGACTCAGCGTAACACCCAGGACTACAATGATCCACAATTGCTTACCAAGGACTGGTATTTGTTTAGTTTGGCTTCTGATTTCCAGCTTAAGATGTATCATAATGGGACCATACCCTTCCGTTCTTTCAAACATTGGGGAAATAAAGTAAGAAAACTGAGGTTACTATATAGTGGTCATTGCTCTCCTAAAAGTGTAAGTTTGAAGAAAAGCAGACTAGAAAGAGGTCAGCTAAAGAACTGATCATTACATATATTATACTATATATATAATATATATATAATTATATATAATACAATTATATAATATAATCATTATATATGAATCATTTTATATATATATGTATATATATACATATATATCACATACACATATGAAAGAGAAGATAAAATTAAGGGATGGTAAACAAAGCTTGAGGCCATTTAAGCCATAAGCAACATTGACATTTTGTTGTAGAAAAGGAATTATAATGTAACATCCTTCAGGTAAACTCCTTCTATGAAAATATGTGAGCATTCACTGAATGAAAAAGCACCTTACAAATACCAAACGTAAGATATCAGCCACCACATTTATGGGTTACCAATACTACCCACTGTGAGCATATATCACAGAATATAATGGAAAATGAGTCACAATATATCAAGGGTGTGCTTGCAGTATTTTGCAAATTCTATAGCAATATTATTATTATTATTTTATTTTTATTTTTATTTTTTTTGCGATACGCGGTCTCTCCCGTTGTGGAGCACAGGCTCCGGACGCACAAGCTCAGCGGCCATGGCTCACGGGCCCAGCCGCTCCGCAGCATGTGGGATCTTCCCAGACCAGGGCACGAACCCGTGTCCCCTGCATCGGCAGGCGGACTCTCAACCACTGCGCCACCAGGGAAACTCTCTATAGCAATATTTAAATAAAAGTCTTTTCTGCTTTATTATCCTTCTAAATAATTCTTAAAATAAACATTTATGTAGTATTGATTTGAACAGAGTAATCTATTTGGAAGCGACAGAGGCAACTATGCGATACTAATAATTGCTGAATGGTCTACCTTATCAACCCCATTGGACATACCCTTATTTCTGAATAAATCATATTTGAGGATCTAGAATAATGTTTTTTCAATGTTTTCAACACTGAGGATCCCTTTTAATATCAATATTACCATTCCCCACATTATCTTTTAATTGCGAAATACACACCAAAAAAGCCACTTTGTACTTGTAATCAGTTTAAGTGAATACATTTCATTCAACTACGACAGCATAGATTTCAAAAAAAAACAAAGAAAATTAAAAATATTTATTAACTTTACAAGGTTTCATTCTTTTTTTCTTTTTTGAACAGTAGATGACCAGATACCTTAGATAATTTTTAGAAGGTTATAAGCTCTGGCTGGATCAAATTGATCAAAAAGAAAAACTAAAAATTTAAAGTGCTTATATGCTTTATCCAATAACATTTATAGAAAATGATGTATCAAGTAATTATTAACTAAATACAAAGCTGCTTTAATTCTAGTTTTTAAAAATTTTGCAATTAAATATTTTTGCTTAGGTGATATATAAAATCTCTAAAAATAAGAGAAGAAAAAAGGTTGCATTTCCTGTGGGTGCCCACTTCAGATACATGCCCTTCATCTGAGAATTTTTCTTTGATTTCCAAGCCTTGCTCTTACTAAGCATCTACTCCTCCAACCAGAGTAGTAAGTTTAGTCTTATTAATAATCAAATGAATGACTTCACTAGTAAGTTTAAAAGAATTCTTTAAATTCTTTTTCCTTGGAACTTCTAAGTCCTTCTGACTTAGGTGGTTGTATAAGCAATTCAGTAACTTCATCAGATTGAGCGAGTAGAGAAACAGCACAGGTCAAAATTACCTACACCAGCATATCTGCCAGTGAATAAACTCTAGGATACAAGGCAAGCATTTCTGAGCCTCCAACTCTCCTCTTTTTGATAATGCTTTACATTGTGTGTACAGAACTTTATAACTGATTTGTAAAAAAACTTATTGGGGTAGAGTTGCTTCACAGTGTTGTGCTACTTTCTACTGTACAGCAAAGTGAATCAGCCATATGTATACACATATCCTCTCCCTTCTGGATTCCATCTAGGTCACCACAGAGTATTGAGTAGAGTTCCTGTGCTATACAGCAGGCTCTCACTAGTTATCTATTCCATACATAGCAGTGTATACATGTCAATCTCAATCTCCCAATTCAACTCACGCCCCCTTCTCCCCCTTGGTGTCCATACGTTTGTTCTCTACATCTGTGTCTCTGTTTCTGCTTTGCAAGAAAGCAGGAATAGAGGAAGGTTCATCTGCACCATTTTTCTAGATTTCACATATATGCATTAATATATGATATTTGTTTTTCTCTTTATGACTTACTTCACTCTGTATGAGAGTCTCTAGGCCCATCCGTGTCTCTACAAATGACCCAATTTCGTTCCTTTTAATGGCTGAGTAATATTCCACTGTGTATATGTACCACATCTTCTTTATTCATTCCTCTGTTGATGGACATTTAGGTTGCCTCCATATCCTGGCTTTTGTAAATAGTGCTGCAGTGAACACTGGGGTGCATGAGTCTTTTTGAATTATGGTTTTCTCAGGGTATATGCCCATTAGTGGGATTGCTGGGTCATATTGTAGTTCTATTTTTAGTTTTTTAAGGAAACTCCATACTGTTCTCCAGAGTGGCTGTATCAATTTACATTCCCACCAACAGGGCAAGAGGGTTCCCTTTTCTCCACACCTTCTCCAGCATTTACTGTTTGTAGACTTTTTGATGATGGCCCTTCTGACTGGTGTAAGGAGATACCTCATAGTAGTTTTGATTTGCATTTCTCTAATAATTAGTGGTGTTGAGCATCTTTTCATGTGCCTCTTGGCCATCTGTATGTCTTCCTTGGAGAAATGTCTATTTAGGTATTCTGTCAATTTTTCGATTGGGTTGTTTATTTGATATTGAGCTGCATGATCTGTTTGTATATTTTGGAGATTAATCCCTTGTCAGTTGCTTTGTTTGCAAATATTTTCTCCCATTCTGAGGGTTTTCTTTTCGTCTTGTCTATGGTTTCCTTTGCTGTGCAAAAGCTTTTAAGTTTAATTAGGTCCCATTTGTTTATTTTTCTTTTTATTTTCATTACTCTGGGAGGTGGGTCAAAAAAGACCTTGCTGTGATTTATGTCAAAGAGTGTTCTTCCTATGTTTTCCTCGAAGAGTTTTATACTGTCCGGTCTTAAATTTAGGTCTTTGAGTTTATTTTCATGTATGGAGTTAGGGAGTGTTCTAATTTCATTCTTTTACATGTAGCTGTTCAGTTTTCCCAGCACCACTTATTGAAGAGACTGTCTTTTCTCCATTGTATATTCTTGCCTCCTTTGTCATAGATTAGGTGACCATATGTGTGTGGGTTTATCTCTGGGCTTTTATCTTGTTCCATTGAACTATATTTCCGTTTTTGTGCCAGTACCATACTGTCTTGACTACTGCAGCTTTGTAGTATAGTCTGAAGTCAGGGAGCCTGATTCCTCCAGCTCTATTTTTCTGTCTCAAGATTGCTTTGGCTATTCAGGGTCTTTTGTGTTTCCATACAAATTAAAACATTTTTCTTCTTCTAATTCTGTGAAAAATGCCATGGTAATTTGATAGGGATTGCACTGAATCTGTAGATTACTTTGGGTAGTATAGTCATTTTCAAAATATTGATTCTTCCAATCCAAGAACATGGTATATCTCTCCATCTGTTGTGTCATCTTTGATTTCTTTCATCAGTATCTTATAGTTTTCTCAGTACAGGTTTTTTGCCTCTTTAGGTAGGTTAATTCCTAGGTATTTTATTCTTTTTGTTGCAATGGTAAATGGGATTGTTTCCTTAGTTTCTCTTTCTGATCTTTCATTGTTAGTGTATATAGGAATGCAAGAGATTTCTGTGCATTAATTTAGTATCCTCAAACTTTACAAAATTCATTGATTAACTCTAGTAGTTTTCTGGTGGCATCTTTAGGATTTTCTATGTATAGTATCATGTCATCTGCAAACAGTGACAGTTTTACTTCTTTTCCAGTTTAGATCCCTTTTATTTCTTTTTCTTCTCTAAATGCCGTGGCTAGGACTTCCAAAACTATGTTGAATAATAGCGGTGAGAGTGGACATCCTTGTCTTGTGCCTGATCTTAGAGGAAATGCTTTCAGTTTTTCACCATTGAGAATGATGTTTGCTGTGGGTTTGTCATATATGGCCTTTATTATGTTGAGGTAGGTTCCCTCTATGCCTACTTTCTGGAGAGTTTTTATCATAAATCGGTGTTGAATTTTGTCAAAAGCTTTTTCTGCATCTATTGAGATGATCATATGAGTTTTTGTTTTGTTTTGTTTTGCGGTACGCGGGCCTCTCACCGTTGTGGCCTCTCCTGTCGCGGAGCACAGGCTACGGATGCGCAGGCTCAGCGGCCATGGCTCACGGGCCCAGCCGCTCCGCGGCACGTGGGATCTTCCCGGACCAGGACACGAACCTGTGTCCCCGGCATCAGCAGGCGGACTCTCAAACACAGCACCACCAGGGAAGCCCGATCATATGGCTTTAAAAAGATAAGTTCTCTCATTGTTTTTGACACTTTCTTGATTTTGCCAGCAGCTATGAGGTACACTATAGGGGGAAAATCACATGTGGCCCCAACCAACTCACTCACCAAGAAGCACTCTTTACTCCCTAGGCTCACTCCTAATGTAATGAAATATTTTGTGGTAGCAAAAAGGGTCAGTTGTAATCTTCAGATTGTGTGAATCTGACTTGAAAGGAGTTTAGGTAAGTAGAAAAAAAATACCTCGTAATTTTTCACTTCACAACTCAGTAAGTGGAAAATTAGGGCACAGAAGAGGGGATTTTCCTACAATCCCTCATCTACTCTGCATTCTTTTAGGAATAATTTTAGGTAAAATTATAAATTATATATTATATATTATATAAACTAGATATATATATAATTATATAATAAATATATATAAATATATAATATTTATATAATATATTATAATAAAAATATATAATAAATATAAAATTATATAAACTAGAGCTTCGGCTCTAGTTCTCTTTTTGTTGCTCTTTTGCTTGATTTCATTGGAGCTCTTCTTTAATTCATATATGTAGAACACTACTGGGGCCCCACAAACCTTCTCTTAGAAACCAAGTCACTCACTATGCCGGCTGTGATTGACAGCTTTATGGCTTTAAAGCCCTGATATTAACCATCCCCAAAGAAAGAATGTGAAGGGTGGGTCTAAATGAAAAGGAATGTGTTCCTAACATATTACGGCACTTTTGAACAGCCTCCCAAACTCATACCACATAAATAACAACATTCACAAGGATAATCCACCATAATCCTACTGTATACTTCTTTTTCCACCTCTAATACATTACCAAATCATTCTTTAAGCCCAACTCAAAATTTGGGTCTCCTAATAAACCTTTTATAATTAACCTCAGAGCATTTCCCATCCCTGTGAAGGCTATTATTTCTAGCACTCCATAATCCTTCCACATATATAATTTTCTCTGCATGGGCTGTACACAGGGCAAAGAGGTGAATGGATAGCAAACATGTCCTGATGCTGGCTTCACAATTATATGAAATGGTGTAATCTGTGTAAATGTCAATTTGTTTAGTTCTTGGTTCATACTGTCTTTCTGCTGCTATTGCCCCTAAATAACAAAGGTGCCTAACTTTGTGAATTTCAGAGTCCAATTAAATGAAAGAACTGTTTGGGTGCTGTTAGTAAATATTCGCTAACACTGATGACAATGAGAGCTATGTTAATAAGATAACACACTTCAATTTCCAAGAGGGGGAAAAAGACACTCTTAGTTTTTCAAGCATCTGCTTAAAGATAGCATAGCAAATGACCTATCACAACTGTGCTGAAAACTCACAGATGGAACATTTTTGTTGGTATATCATATGGGACTATGATCTGTGTACAAAGATCATTGAGCACCACACACTTTGAACTCTGTTTTTCTGTTGCTGTGGAACATTTTCATTTATTTGTCCTCTAGCCCATTTCTGTAGAATTGGAGAATAGACAGTGTAGCTATATGATCAGAATTGGGGGTAGCCTGTGTCAGCGGAGGAGAAGGAAGCTGATGCAGTTGTCAGTCTGGAATTGTGCCTGATATTCACACTCAAATTCTAACTGAGCTAACTGACCACAAATCAGACAAAAGCTTACAGCATAAAAAGACCTGAAATGGTTGAGAAACATAAGAGAAAAGCCGGATTATTTTTTTTAATATTTAAATATCTATAAATTATTGCCCAGATTATTTTTTCATTTTAGTGTAATGAGTGGCTTTCCCCTCTATTTCTTACAGTTTTAAGAATTTGTAATGAGTCAATATTTATGAAAATTAACAAAATACCATTTTCTCAGTTAAGAAACACTAAAATTTTATACTCAGGGCATTCAAAAGGATAAAGGAAAAGTGCAAAATAATTTTTAAATGCACAAAAAACTGCTGGGTTTAACAATAATCATAGAGCTAACCAAGTAGTTAACAACTGGCTCTCCATAAAAATACATTTATTTATATAAAGAATGCATAGCCCATGATTTACAAATAATAAAATATAAATATTCTTTATTGTAATTCTATTTAATCAATTGATTCTCACAGAATCAATTATTAATTGACTTTTGCCTAATTTTTGTATCTATCACCAACTTCTGGTTGCAACTGATAGATGAGTGTAGTTAGATATGAATACTGATTGATATTTTCATTTAAGTAAATGGGTAAAAGGAAAATGAAATATCAAAAACATGTTGAAACTTCACTCATTCATCAATGACATGAATGACTTCTCTCCTAAGTAGAATAATAATTTTTGATGACTAGAAGAATATTCACGTTTTTGTGCTATTCACAATGTAAAAGGTACAGAAATGATATAATTTTAATTTGCATTTTTCACATTTTTTCCATCGCTCTTCCATTGCACAATCTACAAAACAATAAATGCATAGCCCTGATGTGTGGTATTTGCCAATTTCTGTGGAGTAAATAACTCCATCATGGCTGGCAAGTAAATATAATTTTATTTCAATATAATATTTATGGGAATAACTCAAAGTACAAAATAAACATACAAGCAAAAGCAAAACAGCTCTTATGATAACCATCAAAACAGTGTAAAACAGTATTGTTAGAATTTCACTGTTTTGATGATTATGGTGACATTTTTAAGATTATTTAAAAATCAAAATGGAGTAACTATGATTCAGGCATCCAAAATGGAGCCGGGTTACCATTGTAGATGTGGTTTCAGACCCATTCCTGCATCACTGAGAACTTGAATTTTCTCTAAACTGTATCAAACTGAAGGACACCACCAGCCATTTTCAAAACAATATCTGCTAGCAGCTGCTAGCTGCAACCTTGTAGTTTCAAAGTCCCACCTCCACCTTTGCAACTATGTAATCATTTCAGATGCCAAACAAATCCTTGCTTAACAAGCACCCTTAGTTCTTGCCAGCTCCAGTCCTAATTACTGACAAACAACTTATGGAACCTTGTAGTTTTTTTGCCGTTGTAAGCCTTCCCCATTTTGTAGTCCTAGCAAACACAATTCAAGTGCTTCTTAAATCTGTTGTCTCCCAGGCTGCAGTCTTAACAAACCCCAAATAAATTCCTCTTTATTTCAATCAGGTCTCCGTTTCTGAAAATTTGGTTACCATTACAAGCAATATTTTCACCCATATGTCCTCAAAACTTTGGACAAATGAATGCAGCTTATATAATACTCTGACATATACTCCTTTACACATGCATAGTTCTATTATTCAAGAATTCTAAGGTAATTGATTTTGCTACTCTATACAAAACACAAATTTGAAAATTGGAGAACTAAACGATTACCAAGAATAACCACAAAAATAATATTTAAAAAATCTTTGCATGTGGCAAATTTGTATTTAATATTTTGGCATGCATCTTGTGGTTTTTTAAGTATTACACAGACAATATAAAGGTAGTCTTTATTAAAAGCAAGGGCATATATGATAAATTATAAATGTTTTTACTTTTTAGGCAATACTAATAAAAGCTGTATAATGAAGACTTTCTTGAATTAATGATTTTATTTTATACTTAGAAAATTAAATCACACCCACATAGATTTCTGCAAGGGTTAAATTCAAGCCTAGATTAAGAAGCAAATCAGAGAAGAAAAAGATTTCATTGAGCATGTCCTTTGAGGCTTCCATAGAAAGGGAAAGGTGCATGGTTAAGAGTGGAGGCACTGGAAGGAAGCTGGCCAGGGTTTGAATGTGGTTCTGCCACTTATTAAAAACAGGACCCTGAGGGCTTCCCTGGTGGCGCAGTGGTTGAGAGTCCGCCTGCCGATGCAGGGGACACGGGTTCGTGCCCTGGTCCCGGAAGATCCCACATGCCGTGGAGCGGCTGGGCCCGTGAGCCATGGCCACTGAGCCTGCGCGTCCGGAGCCTGTGCTCCGCAACGGGAGAGGCCACAACAGTGAGAGGCCCGCATACCGCAAAAAAAAAAAAAAAAAAGAAAAAAACAGGACCCTGAAAAACGTCACTAACCTTCTCTGAGTTCCAGTTCCTTCATGTGAAAAATTAGGATTAAAAGTAATAGGCATTAACTGTATAAATGCATGTAAAGTATAGCAGTAAACATCATTTTTTTAAATCTCGCATTTCTTTTACCATTTGAAAGGAAACCCACCCTTCTTGCCAGGTTGCAATGGACTCTGCCTCTTAACTGGAAACTTTAAGAGATGCTAACTGGAACAGTAGCAATTGGTTTTTTAATACACATTCTTATTTATTACTTGTTTGCTGTCTGTGCTTCGGGCCTGAGCCAAGCACACGCCTCTACCCTATGATGCTTTTCCTGCTTACTACCCTTTTCCTTTCCTAATCCCATATTCTGAGTATATAAGTATACATTTTCAGTGCAATCGACTGCATTATCTTCTTTCTCCCTCCCTTCCTCTCCCCTCCTTCCTTCCCTCTCTGACTTTTAAGCCTCAAGTTACTATCCATTTCTTCTAGTAAATTGTCCTTGATAAATGTTATAGAAAATTTTCCAGAAATACCTGTGCCAACACTTATTTCTCTGTCCTGGTATTTACACAAAAGTCACACTCTCTTGATGTTCTGATGGTATCTAGAATTCAGGAGAATAAGTCCAAAAGACATCAAACACCTGCTGTGACTATTTCCCGTAAATCCTATCCTAGAGTGCACCCATAAAAGCTCTCACGTTTCCATTAAGATGGTCTACAAGAGAGCTCTGCAAATGGCTGATGCTAATGAGATCATAGATATTTTTAAAGCCTGATGTGGTCAATCAACGGGGAGGCAGCTGACAAGACACCCTCTTCTCTGCAGCTCTGAAGCACTTCCTGCGGGGAAGTGGGCCTGGCTGGGAGGTGCCACAATGCCCATCCTTACACCCTCAGTCATAACAACGTCAGCAACTCTTCTTCCCTGTTCCTTTTACTCTAAAAAGAAAATGTCATTCAGAAAAAGACTAAGTGCTTCAGCTTCAGAAAAACCTAAGAGGACAAAATTCTGACTATCTGCCCTGCAATTTAAACACAAAGGAAAGAGTTAGTCAGCCAATACAGCTTATTTACTTTGAACCCAACCCATGTAATATTTACTGAGTGTCTCTCATTTGAAATGGAATCTATGTGCTATTTTATTAATTAACAGTAGATTATACTATATTTCCTAAACAGTTAGGAGATGTTTTCAGAAATCTGAGAAGTGATGCTCGAATGAGAAAGACTGTTAATGCTGTTTTCAACAATAATTATGGGAAACAATATGATATAATAATACAGAAGTACAGGTTCCAGAGTCACACTGACATAAAGACTAAAAGCTGGCCCCACTACATATTAGCTTTGTGATTCTGAGCAGCTACTTAAAATCAGCATCAGATGCTTCATAGGTTATGCTAATTAAGATAACATACATAAAATGTAAGTGCAGTCCCTCGCACTGAGTGTTTAATGAAAGTTCAATAAATGGCAGCTAGTACTGCTATGACTATTATTCTGAACCCTTATGACTTTTTAGGACTAATGCCAGCAAGAGTGGAGAATATACTTTGGAAATTCTTACTTCCATAGCTGTTGTGTTGAATCTCATGATATCCTCTGAATAATGTTCCAATGCCTAGGCCAGGAGTAGCAAACAGGTAGTTAGTAAACTGAATACAACCTCAAGAAGAATTTCATTGGATTAGACAGGTTTATTGTTATGATTGTTACCATTAAGTCTAATTCCTTTTAGGGAGGTATACTCTAGATCCGCCATACCTTCATGTCATACACCTGGATGCTTTCTCACAGTTCTATGACTTGCCTGGTTCTGAAGATATTTGGATTTGCATCTCTAATCTATATCTTTTCCAGACTTCTCTCCCAGCCTACCAAAACCACAGCTATCATAAGTCTCCTTTCCTCTGGAGAGTTATTCTCTGCATAGGTAGTTTTCCAAAATAACTGTTAATAAAATTTGTGTTGTCCCTCATTGGAACCATTATCATCATCATAGCTAACACTTCTTGGGCACTTACTAAATATGAAGTACAATGTAAAGCATTTTGCCTATATCGCCCATTTAAGCCACCATTAAACTTATAATGTAGATACTATTTTTTATTGGTATTTATAGATGAGGAAACTAAACATCAGAGATACTACCTTACTTGCCCCTGAGTAGACAATCTTTGATGAGAATATAAGCAATTTCAGTATAGACATTACATTTTTAACTACTAGATAGACTACATAGGCCACCTATATGTGGAATTTTTTTTTTTTTTTTTTTTTTTTTTCCGGTACGCGGACCTCTCACTGCCATGGCCTCTCCCATTGCGGAGCACAGGCTCCGCGCCCACGGCTCACGGGCCCAGCCGCTCCGTGGCACGTGGGATCTTCCCGGACCGGGGCATGAACCCGCGTCCCCTGCATCGGCAGGCGGACTCTCAACCACTGCGCCACAAGGGAAGCCCTGTGGATTTCAATAGACATTCCAAAGGAATCATCCCAAAGCGATTACATTAATGGTGGGAATTCCAATTATGTGGTAGAAGATATTTTAGGACAGAAAAGCCTCTTAAAGTATACTGCCTAAATGCCTGTACATTCTGTGGACAAGTAGGGTTGACCCTATCAATATTAAAACACAATTAGCACATAAATGAGACAAATGTAGATATTTAGTTTTATAAATAACATTCCATGGCTTCAAATGACTATGCATTTTAAACATATTCCAGATAAATCATTCCTTCCAATGCATCATTCTTTTGCAGCTTTCTTTAGAAATTTTTAGCTAGAATATTCCTTTGTGGTAATGAGATGTTCTGGAGTGTTCACTTATACATCTCAGATAAAGACAGCTTTGAAGATAATTTTTAAAATTGTAAGTACATGAATATTCTATTTATTCTCCAACATTTCACTGTCAACAGAACAACATACACAACTCCTTATTCCAACCATCATTACTTAATTTTACTCAGTCCTTATGAAACTGTCTTTTTTACAGTTCTAATGTACTATTCTTTGAGTGCATTATCCGTTTAATCAAGACAGCCCAAAATGTCACCAATTAAAATAACCCACATGATTGTCTTCTTTTTGAGGGGTGGAACCTACAAACTAAAAGCACCAGATGGAATATTCTATTGGACTTGTATATAGGTACACTAATAGTACACAAGCATAAACACTGAAAGCACAAAGATGTCCTCAAATACAATACTATAAATAACTCAAGCAAAAAAGACTACCAGAGGCATATTATATTTGGAGGGAAAAAGGATTATCTGAATCTTATGCAATTTAAAATACCTTAAAATCAATCTATTTTCACATTTTTCAAATGAAAAAACATGATATAATCACGGTCAGAGCTACTTGTAATAGAACTAAAACTAGATTGAGAATCTTCTGACTCCTTGGTTGTGGCTTTTTCAGTTACAACAAATTGAAGGAATTTGCAGTAGAGTCTCATTCTCACAAATTCACCTGATGCACTAGGGAAAGCAAAATCATAGCAAACGTAAATATTTTTCTTTTACAATAGCTCCCACACACAAGCAGCTACTTTACTGATAAATAAAGAAACAATGTTCTGTATTAACACCATAGAAGAGGCAAAAATGTTATGTGGGATTTACTGTATATACACTATAACAGTGTATAGTGTTAATATTTTGCATACTTATTTTAGATTGCTCCTTTTAAAATATAAGTGAAAGTGAGAAAGTACAGCTAAAGCAGCCACCACCCCTTCTTATATCCTTTCTCTCTAGAGGAACCAATCCCCACATTGTTGTGTATCAGCCCTTCCTATGTATATTTTTACTTCCATAAAATAGAGTGTTGTCTGTGTGTTTTAATTATGTAAGTACTGTCTTATTTGCAACTTGTGTATTTCACTCAACAGTGTGTGTGTATATATATATATATATATATATATACACACACACACACACGTACGTTGTATACATATATATAAACCTGACTCTTCAGGTCAATCTGTTATCCAATATTTATTAAGTGCCTACTAGATACTAGGCATACAAAGACTGAGTTCCTGCCTTTGATGAGCTTACACTCATTCCTTTAAAACTCATTTTGACGGCTCTGCTTAAAGGTAGAATGTAAGGACATGCAGATAAGGACAAATAGGAAGGTAGCATTCACAGTGAAGGCAAGGTGATCTGTTGAATATGAGGTAGGAGGTGGAGGGACTTGATGAGTCTGATGAACACTCTGCTCTTTGAGATAGAAAAGAAAATGACCGTGGGCACCTTAGGAGGATGTTTTGTGGCAGTAACAGGCAGCTGAGTTTGAAAACATACAGTTTCGTCATTTTCTCCAAAACTTCCTTAAAGTGTTCGGATGTTTTGAATAAAAAGGAAATATGGAGTGAAGGATATGGGAGGAAAATGGTTGAGTCCAAGACTCCAAAAAAAAAAAAAAGCTGAAATAATGGAGCAAATGTAAAGGGTGGAGTGGAAAGATATGTAAAGACAAGACGTGGGTGTTATGTTGGGGGAAAACAGGATGAGGTAAAAAAACTGGGTAGGGGGAGAAAGGAAGTGGAAGGAAAACAGGTTATGGTCTGAGTTTGGAACACTGAAATTTGATATTTTGGTGATAGAGCTGTACTAGTTTATAGAACTATCCTGGGTGAAGCTGTGGACGTAAGCAGCTATATGGAGTGGAGGTGAAGGACGTGAATAGAATGGAAGACTCCAGAATAGAGGTGGTCAAGGAAACATGAGGCTAATGGTTCAATGAGTTCAACATGGCTACTGACATCATGGCTTGGTGGGCAAAACTGAGATGGAAAGAAGTTAGAAAACCATTGCCAAAGGTTTTGAATGTTGGTGAAATACCAGGAGATTCAGGCAAAGAGGATGAGTATCATGAGAGACGTGGTAAAGTGTTCATGGAGAAAGAAATATTTGATATGAGCCTTGTAGCAGGTACATAACTTTATAGTTAGAGATTGAGAGGCAGAGTAGAAGACATTTCAACCTGAAGGATGGTCTAAGTAAGGTCAGAGGAGGCAGCAATGGTTGACTATTTCTGATTTATCATACTGGATCTCTCAGATCTCTCAGATGAAATGATCTGAAAATAATTCCACTGTATCAGCCAATGGCTTTTATAGTACATTCAAGTGAGTATTTTCCAAATGGACCACTAACTCGTATCTATTTCCTCCACTCGTAATTGTGCCAACTACTTAAACTCCCACATTTCCACTAAACTAAACTTAATACTTAATGACTCAACTGGTCCATGTCTGGTGTTCAGATAGGGACATGACCTAGTATAATAGATCTGCAACTGGTTCCAGGTCTGATCTCACAAGGCCAGGCTATTTGGTTCTTTTCCAACATAAGGAGCTGCAGAGTCAGAGTCTGGAGATGTCTTAATTTAATAGCTCATCAGAGGTGCCTTGACCTACGCTGCTTATCTTTTCCCACTTGGTGTCTGCTCTAACTTAAGATGCTATTTTGATCCTTGTTCTTAGAACCATATTATTACAGGGTAGTAAGGAGCTTTTGAGGGTCATGTGGTCCTAAGTCCTGCTCAAAGACTTCCCTAAAATTTCTATGTTCAGTTTCTGCCTTAACACTCCTCCATTGTTTGAAAAATCACTGATCTAGGGATAGATTGCTATGTTTGTCTTTGCTATAGTAAGTTCTCAAATTAATACCACAATGCTGAGTAGACATGATCTGTCACTGTATCTCTGAGTTGTATTTATTACTTGTAGTCTATCATTTTGACATGTCTGAAAGCACCTACCACAGAGACTGTAACATAAGATACACTATATTTGTCAAAACTGAATCTAGATTTTCAATGCATTTTAACTGCTTGGTAAAGAGAATAGATATGTTTCGGTCATACTTCCACTACAAAGTTTCATGTCAAGATCTGATTTCTTTTGATTTTTTGTCTCTAATCCCACTATGAAATGTGCAGTCATTGTGAGGGAAATGACATTGGAGGAAGACTGTGACTTGGGTGCACATGGCAGCGTATTTATGCCTGTTTATTCAGAGAGAAAAGAGAGGGAAGTAAGAAAGAAAGGAAGGAAGGAGGGAGGAAAACATTAAAATCTCAGCCATTGGATAAATTAATAATATATCTCTGAATGTTAATTTCTACTTTTATAAAATGGGTACAATAATGGCTCCTAATCACACAACAACTTTAGGATATCAAATGAACCCAAGAATGTGAAAGTGTAAATTAGAAACTCTTATCCCTATATAAGACATACACTACCTGTTTTCGTGTGCAATTTAGAATACCTATCATTTTGCCTTTTGATATTTCCACTTCCTAAATACTATATATTTATCTGTAGAAACACTCTGTTTCAGGAAAAATGTGTTCCTTTCATCATACAGCTTCTCATTACTCGTGTGAAGCGCCAGGAACCTTGAGAGGGCAGAAAAAAAAAATCATTCCAGCTTCTCTGTAGCTCTCCTTTTGACAGCACTCAAGTACAGGCTGATTGGCTATAGAGCCACAGGGATTTGATGAAACAAAGTGTTCCACAGCAATACAGAATCCAGCTACTTCTATCTCAAGGGAAGTATAAGATATGACCTTGGTTCATTGCTGGTAAGTATGCTAGTTGCCTAGCAAAACTCAAAAGTCCAAGGTAAAAGCCATATGCCTTTACTGATTTATATTTCGAAGCTTTTACTATCATAATGTGATGTGCTGCAAGTTGAATAGCTTATAGAAAGCTTAGGATAGATGGAATTTTCTACTACCATAGCTGCTGACTTGTACCACACAGTTTTATCAATTCCTATATTTGCAATGATAACAAAATGTTATGTTATACAATATGTTAATGCTTATAAAGCACTGAGTGCATCTGACATTTTAAACTTGAAAGATGAGCTCATGATGAGTGAGATTTAAATAACTGTATCTTAAAAGATCTCAGTGTGAAGCTAAATTTGGTTTCCTAATACTACACAAATTTGATAGTCATCAAAAATCCTTTTTTACTCTAAGGTAACTACTTTTTTTCTTGAAAGTAGAAAAATATATTAAAGAAATAAGATTCATCAATAACAATATTTCTAAAAATGTATGTTCATAGATTCATATGCAGATAAGATCACTGTACTTTAGCTGAAAAAATAAATAAAACATTTTATAAAAATTTGTGCATCAATTTGGGGCTAGCAAATAATCTGAAATACATTTCTAGAAACAAGAAATCTTTTAAACTATTTCTTTTACATTGGTTAACATGTTCAGATCTTTTATAAAGCAAATATTTGAGGGAGAATTTTTGATTTTGGGGGTTTTTTCTCTCACTTTTTCTTTTTTTCCTTCTCCATAATGTGAATATGGTGAACTAAACAGACTATTAAATCAAAAAGGCACTTTTTATTAAATCAATCATTTAATTATCTTTAAAAATCATGAAAAATCTCCACCAGATTTCATTTAATACAAAGTTAAATCAGCAATTTCATAAACTAACCATTGCCAACTATCACTGATAATAAATAATGAGTTGAAAATTTCAATAAATTCTTGGGCATCACAAAATATTTCTATTTTCTTCAACAGGAAAAATAACATCTGTTGGACATAACTCATAAAAACCCTTTACTAGTTAGCTGAAGTATTGCATGATTTAGCTGATCATGCCATTTGCTTACATAAACACAATCAGAACTACAGTTATCATTTTAGTTTAAATTTAAAATTTCTTTGTTGTGGGATGTATAAATATTAACTGAAATAAAAATTAATAAATATGAAAATTAATCTATCATTCTAATACTTCAACAAATCAAATCGTTTTCAGTTTTTAAAGCACCTTACCATTCTTTGCCATTATGATACAGAGACTTTCCCTGACAGTGTAGGTAAAATTTTGTGTTCTGCTTTTCTTAACATAATCTCCTGTCTTCATACCTATCATGTAAATTAATTAATTGTATAAGCTACCATAACTTAATGCATCATTTCCCCACTCTTAGACATGTTACCTTCCTCTTCCCTGCCCCAGTTCCCATTTTTTGTTATTTCCCTCAAGAACCAACATTTTCAGTTATGCACTTTTCCCCATGTTTTTGATGTTTCCCCCTTCAGATAAATTCTCTGAAGTACAGACTTATAGATATGAATATCATTATGGCTCTTATATTTCCAAAGTGCTAAACAGACACTTTTATAAATTTCATTGCCATCAAAAGCAATATGGATGTATGCAAAATTTGTACTGCGACCTTCACCAGCACTTAGGTATTAGTATTTTCTGTTGAAGGGAGGAACACTAATTTCAAGGAGATGAAATTTCCATGATTTCATACTAATGAAATCTCATTAGTATTATTTTAATCTGTGTTATTACTACTGGTGTTAAATGCTTCAAAATATTTGCTAATCATATTTCCTATCATGTAGATTATGTTTGGGGGTGTGTATCTTAATTTATATAAAAATTTATGTGTTTTTTTATTCGCTATTCAGACAGTAACGCTTTACCATATTAACTATTAACTGCAAATATTTTTTTTCCAATATAGATTATTTTACTTTGGGATTTTTGGGGATCAGGTATGTTTAATATTTTTATATAAATATGTTAAGTATTTTGCAATGTAACTTTTTTATGTTACTTCAACACTCAGATAACAATCCTACCAAATATGAAACTTCCCCTGTGATTTGATTTTTAAAAATATTTGTCTACTTAATCCATCTGAAATGTATTTTGGCAATGTTGTGAGATGTGTTATCTAAATTTTTCTTTTTCAAACTCTAATACCAAAACCATTTATTAAATACTCCTTTTCCCATTGTTTTATAATGCCCTATTCATATACACTTGTGTGTGTGTGTATATATATATATATATATATATATATATATATATAAAATTCTTATCTATACTATGTTGAGATTTTCTCTATTTTCCTAGATCTAACATGGTACCGAAAATGTTAAACTATATAATTTTCTACTATTATTTGATATCTGGAGTGGCTTTTCAACATTTATGGCTTCTTTTAAAAAATATCCCTTTATTCTCATTAGCTTATTTTTCCAAATGGATTTTTATTATTCCATCACCTTCTAAGAAAATCCAGTTGAAGGTTTTATTGAGATTATCCTTTTATATTCATAAATTAATGTGGAAAGCTTTAACAGATTTACCTTTATAAATGTTTACCAGAAACATAACCTGTCTCTTCATTAATTCCAGTATTCTTTTCTAACTCACAATAAATCACATTTTAAAGATATGTCCAATATTACATAACTAAAGGGCAGAGTGAGATAATGGAAAAGGTGAAGGCTATGGGGTGGAACACATAAATATATGGACATATATATACGTGTGTGTGTGTGTGTGTATATATGTATGTCTAGGCTTTAATCCTGTGTGATCTTGGGCAAGATGTTTAGCCTCTTTGATCCTCAGTCATTTCCTTCGTAAACTGAAAGTAATGGTACTTCCAGGATTGCTATAAAGAATAGGAATAATGTATATAAAACTACTGAATCACAGCATGTACCCAGTAAATGTTAGCTATGAGAATAATTTTTAATATAACATGCGCTTAGTACTTGACATTTTATAAAGTTCCTTCATATGTATTATCTCACTTGCTCTTTGATCTTCACAGAACCCTGTCAGATGATGATGTTGTTGTTATTATCACTGTTAATATTAAGGCCAAATAGGTAAACATATATCTTCTTTTGAATCAAAACACAAGCTCATTTCACATCATAATGATATATGTAAATGTATTTGAAGATCACCTACATCACACAATAACCTTGTCCCTGAATATTTGATGATTTTTTCCTGTTATAATAAGTGTAGTTGCCCTTTCATTATATTTTCTATTAATTTTGCTTGCTTAAAGGAATGCTGTCGATTTTGTATGTTTGTTTTGTGTTCAATAGTTTTACTGAGTTCCCTATTACCTCTTAAAAATATGGTTAATTCTCTTGGTTTTCTGCGTTGTCACATTTCCAAAATAAATTTTATGTTATGGAATCACATATTAATAAAATCAGCTACTTAACTGAAAAATAAAAAAACTAAGACTAGTTATCTATCATATCATATTAAAATCTTCCTGTTGTAAATATAAATTCAAGATTATTTAGCTATTAATAGTCAGTTTCCTTTAGCCTGTAGATTGTATTTCCTTACAAAATCTTCCTGTCAGTCCTTCAAACCTCACCTTGTCTGACAGGAAGGAGTGATGTTACAGTGTGGCAGAAAAAGGAAAAAGAGAAAGCATACACCTTTTTTTCCTTTGTGGGCTTTAAATATTATTCTTAAGGATAAGAGAATAAAGGGATGAGTGGAAAAGAGGTATACACTGCACTCGCACACTTGGGAGAGTTTTGCTGCTTTTTCATTTCTTAACGCATGGTTGGCTATGCTCTTTCCCACTGAACCTAGAACTTCCACTGCCAAATACATCCTCCTCACTTTATGTTTTCCTCCTAGAATATCATTTCAGCTATGGGAGGATACATATTTTTGTGCCTGGACTTGTCCTTCCCCATCTACTGTTGGAGTAGGGTGCTTCCTTTGAAAAGTAATAATAATAAAATGTCATTTTTTCCATTGAATCAGTTGGTTAACACTATCAAATAATCCACTCCCAAAAGCATTCTAAATAAAGGAACCCACTGATGCCTCAGAAATATTTCATTTTTACTTAATCATGTTTTGTTTTTAGCTCAACTGTAAAAACAAAAACAAACTAGTAATAAAAGTTAAAAAATGACCAAGATGATACAATTATTTTCACTGTAGAAGCAGACAATCGGTTTCAGGTATAGTTTCCATACTCACGGGGAAAATGATTAGAAGTGGATGGATTGACACTGTCCCCACTGTCAGCACTTTCACTGCTGGAAACTTCATCATCTGATTCCCGCACAGAGGAGCAGGGGGAGGAGCCGTCAACTTCTTCAAACTTCCTCTTTAAAATTCCACTCATCGCTGCAGCGCTGTCACATGTACCTGTAGCAGGAACGGGAGCAACGAAGCATTGAAATATCTGACCGCTGATGTGCAGCCAAGGTCCCGGAGTCATTTTTATGTGGCTTTTTATACATGAGCTGAGCTTTCCCTTGAAAGGATCACTAAGCAGTTTTTTAAAAAACATTTACAAATTAACAAAAATTAAATTAAATATGAGCAGTTGACCATTTGCTTACCAAAATGTATCAACTTTTTTAGACATAGTTCATTTTAATGCAATACCTTTATTCCTTTTTGTTGGCAAATTGAGAAAATCCACCTAAGTCCATAAGATTCTGTATCAAAAATAAACACCAATGTTCCCCAAAGTCCTAAATGATTGCTGGAAGGAACACATGTAAATATGCAAAAACTTCGTACTCAAGTTTTAAAATGTAAGAAACCTAATTAGCTGAGCACTATATGAAATCAGGTCTAAATTTTAGGTAGTTTCCATTGAAATATTACAATAAGGTGAAGTATGTCCCTATGACACCTGGTTGCTGAAGCTGCTGCTACTGTTTCGGAAACCTCCTAAGGCTAGTTAGTTGGGACGTAGCACTAGTTGGGTGGGAAGAGTGAGGTGTGGGTAGTGGATACGGTTTCTCCTAAATCCTTTCTCTAGGATGAATGGGTTTTCCCCTTTCCTTGAGCTGCCCTTTCTCTACCTTCCCCATTTACCTTGACATATACACAGTCAGCTGAAGGGCATAAACTTTCCTTGCAGTGTAAGAATATTTTCAGGAATAACTTATATATAAATTAGCTTAGATATATGTGATGGTCTTACATTGTTAAATTAATTTAACTTAGCTGAAAGTATTGCTAAATTGATTCCATGCATTCTATCTTCCATCTCATTATGTCAGCTGATTTTAACTCTCTTTTGAGTTCTTAGTTACATTATCTAGGCACTGCCCTCAGAAATCTCTGTAATAACCCCTTCTCCGTGCAGATCACAGAGCAGGCAGCCTGACCAGATCCCCTTAGCTGGGCGAGTTTTCCAAATTTTAATTCAGTAGTTTTCAAGGTCTACTACTGGGATTAGCAGCATAAGCATCACCTGGGAGGGAAATGCAAATTCTCTCTCTTTTTTTTTTTTTTGCGGTACGCGGGCCTCTCACTGCTGTGGCCTCTCCCGTTGCGGAGCACAGGCTCCGGACGCGCAGGCTCAGCGGCCATGGCTCACGGGCCCAGCCGCTCCGTGGCATGTGGGATCCTCCCGGACTGGGGCACGAACCCGTGTCCCCTGCATTGGCAGGCGGCCTCTCAACTACTGCGCCACCAGGTAAGCCCCTAAATGCAAATTCTCAAGCCTCGTTCCAGATCTACTGAATCAGAAACTCCCAGAGGGTAGGGCCTAGCACTCTGCTTTATGAAGCCCTCCAGGTGATTCTGATACATCCTCAAATTGGAGGGCCATTTGTCTAATTTCTAATCTGTTCTCCAGTAGCTCCTTCCTTGGACTTTTCCTTCCTTGGACTTTTCCTTCCTTGGGTGTGTCCACACACCAGCCCTAGAGAGTTATATAACCCAGCACTCAATTCCTAGTCAAAATCTTCTTGGTCCGCCACTGGTGTGAATTCTATAAGTACAGTATTAGATGTCTGTTAAGTATCATTAATTTCAACTTACTTTACTCATCTATTCACGTGTTTAGTAACTGGTATGCAAATGATTGCCTCCTTGGGTGGAGTAGGGGATACAAAAAGGAGTAGAATGTGTTACCTGCTCCCAAGGAGCAAGCATCCACTATGCTGGGCTGCATGGAATTGAGAATAACCTGCAAATTCATGTTCTACTGCCTTGTTTTACTACTTTATGTCTTTTTCACGACTTATATTAACAATAGAGATAACTGATAGCAATAAGACGACACTACACTGTCTATTCTTTTGAGAATAAAATCTCTACTCTGACTGATTTTACCACTATTCAGATTAGCTTATTATTTTCTCCATCTTAAAGAGTGTGAAATGCATAAGATGTTCATGCATATCTGAGAGGGTGGAGAGAAAAACAGATATTTTAAGTAAAGTTCCTGAAAGAAAAGTAGGACAGGATATAAATTTTAAAATTGTTCACTTCAAACAAGATGCAAAGTAATTCATGAGGGAGAGACACCAAGACAAAATAATACAAAAAGGAAATCCGTGTTTAAAAAGTACATTTTTATAATAAGATATTGCAATAGGAACAGTTAAAAACCATGTCCTTAAGCTCTACTTTCCCATCTGACCTCCCCCAGCTTCCTTAAGAAAGGCAGATTTCTCAAGGATACCCAACAGGCCCAAAGGAAACTATATTCAAACATGGCAAAACGTGGTACGTGGTACTCTTCTCTTCCTTTCTCACCTCCTCAAGCACGAGAGGGGAAATTTTTGGAGGGATGATGAGGGAATTCAAAAGTCTCTTTTCCCTTTGTTATTACATTTGTACTGGCAAGACTTGAAGCAATGGAGTTGAAGGTTGGCTGTAATTTCTGTCTACATCTTTGAGACTGAAAGAGCCTGAGCTATTCCCAGGTCAAAGGGACAAAGGAACTGACTGTTTAAGGTGGGATTAGTATCTATGCTGGAAATTAAACATTCAAATAATTACAAGTGGGCATAACTTTAACTTATACCCATGAAACTGGTTAAGTGCTAAATTGCCTGTGCAGCAACCAAGCGAAACACCTATCTAGTTTCACAGCCTTTAAAAAACATTGTGAGCATAACAAGATGTCCTAACGAATTATGAGGGCCAAATGACCTATTGCTTACAAGTATATAAACCTTGATCAAGACCTAATAGTGGAATGGTAATGGGAGCATGTGGTTTTCACCTACAGCATCTATACTAGCTCACTAGGAAAGAAAAGAATACAAGAATTTAGGAAATAAAAATAAAAATAAAAGAAAGAAAAAAAAAAGAAAAACAAAGAGATCCTTAAACAAATACTAAAAAAAAAAAAGAATTTAGGGAAAAGACCCTGTTAATAAAGGAGTTGTATATACTTGGTTTGCTTGTACCCTGTATTGGTTCTCTCAGAATTTGAGGACGACAATAGGTGGCTAGCTAGGTATAGATGCAAGTGAGCAGAATCAATGCTTGTCCTGTGGCTGCCATAGCTCCTTAAATAGTCATTTAATAATATATTTTTGTTCCCAAAGACGAGGCATAATTAAACTTGGTAGGTATGAAGCCAGTGAAAAAGTGGTCAACATTTCAAGTTGGCAAACAGCATCAAAGCTCAAAGAACAGAAGATAAACCTGAACAGGCATTAATTTACTCTAAATATGATAAGCTGAGAATCTAAGTCTCGTTATCAGCCATTTAAACACAGCTACCATTTTCCAATTCAAGAAACACATGTTAGTCAAGGGTATCACCATTTCTCATTTGGACTAGGACAGTCACATCCTAATTATTCTCTCCCATCCACTACTGTTTGCTTTCAATGGGTTTTCCAGGTTGGAGGAACAATGATAAATTTAAATTGCAAATGTGATCATGGTCAGCAGCTTAAAACTCTTAAGTGGCTTTGGATTACCTTAGGATAAAGTTCAAAATCCTCAAAATGGCTTATAAAGTCCTTAACAATATACTCTGGCTAACTCTGGCTAACTTCATCTTCTTTTTGAGCCATTGGCCTTTTTGCCAATATTTCAGCACTAATAATAATTCAGTTTCTCTAACCTGCTTTTTCTCTCTGGAATCTAAGTCTTTTGATGTATGCATGATTCTTTCCGATCTACTTTTTGATTTCTTTTCCCACAGCACTTATCACCTCCTAAATCCATATTATTTATTTATGTATTTTTAGGTTTATTAATTATTTTTTTTTGTGGTACGCGGGCCTCTCACTGCTGGAAGATACCAGGGCAGGGATCTCTGAACTGATGTTCCAAGGGTCTAGAACAATGCTTTGTATCTAATAGAGGCTCGGTAAATATTTGTTTGATGAATGGATGAAACCCTTCTATTTCCATACTTTAATTATTTTGTCAGTGTCTATTTTCTCTGATAGACTAAAAGCTCCGTAAGCAGAATCATGTACATCTCATTCACCACTCTATCTCTCCTATCAAAATATCTGGCATATTTGATTAGATGAGAATTAAAATGAGATGAAATTGACCTCAAAGCGTCATATAATTTTTTTTTTTTTGCTTGCAAGCAACCCAAAAGCCAATTCTAGCTAACTTAAGCACAAAGACATCTGTTGGAAAAATACTGAACTAGTTCATGCAATCTAAGATAGAGCTGAAATGAAAAACTGAGGAACTGCAGGAATAAGGACAGCTTCTGGGATTATGGTTGTAGAAATTCCATGATCCTTTTTTTTAGAGCACCATAGTTACCAGGTTTAAGCCCAACAACTTCTACGTCTCACAGTTCAAGTTTAATGTTCCAAAGCATGAGCAACCTTTTAGCCCATTTTGGGTCAGGTGTCAGCCCTGCGACCATTCGACTACGTGGCCAGTAGACAAGGAGCCAGCCAATTTGCTATCACCTCAGAGAACCTCACTCAGAGGCTTCAATGAGTTCAATTGCATTTCAAAGCCAATATTCTTTCCTTGTCTAACACTGATTTATCTAATTTTTTCACTTATTAATATAGTCCGTTGTTGGGGAAGTTAGTAAAGTAGTCTTGTTCTGGCTTCAGAGGCGACTGGATAATGATGCTAAAGCTGACTGCATGCCTAACTGCTGAGCTACACCCAGGCCAGAATCAATAATAAACCCCTAGATAAGATAGAGCGTAAGTCATGGGACTTCTTTCACCTTGAGGGTCTGGCCAGCCCCTGGGGATCAAGAACATTCCAAAACTTATGAGTTAAGACCAAGGCATTTATGACAACAACCAGAGCTGCAAACCTGCAAGTAGGCTGATTGTTAGCGGCCTGCGGCCTGGTGCTAAACGCTGGGCTCCTTCGAGTGGCAAACTGAAGTCTCACCCGAGGGGTGGACCTTCTCAACTGGGACTCCAGATTGCTGTTCAAGGGACTTCCCAGCGCTCCTTGGACCTGGATGTAGGTGCTTCCCCAATTCGGTGATGTATATACCTCTGCCTTTACTATTCTTTCTTAGTTATACTATTCTTTTCTTAATTAGTATACTGTTATTTGTTAATTCAATAAACTCTCTCTAAATTCTTGTTTAACTGAGTGTAGAGAGGTTATTTTGCGAGCCAATCCTACAAACCTTGAAACCGGAAGTAAGGCTTTCGGCAAAACATCTATGAATTCAACACTTGGCCGGCTTCTCAGTTTGGGATTCCTCTTTCTCTACACCTAAGTGCCCTTTCTATTGCCAAATTCAATTAAGAACACTTTATTTTATTTTATTTTTCGTTTATTTTTATTTATTTTTTTTGCGGTACGCGGGCCTCTCACTGCTGTGGCCTCTCCCGTTGCGGAGCACAGGCTCCGGACGCGCAGGCTCAGCGGCCATGGCTCACGGGCCCAGCCGCTCTGCGGCATGTGGGATCCTCCCGGACCGGGGCACGAACCCGTGTCCCCTGCATCGGCAGGCGGACTCTCAACCACTGCGCCACCAGGGAAGCCCTGAACTACTTTATTTTAAAACTCTAATAAACATCGTGTAATTTTGGATACCTGTTATTCTTAATTATCATATACTATTTATTTCATATTTGTGTTAGATGTAAGAAGTCTCTGGACACATTTAAAGAAAGAGTAGTAGAAAAGTATAAATGTTTCCATTTCTCCTCAAAAAGATACTAATCAACTACACTAGATTTTCTATGGTTATAAGTAAATACAATTATTTTATTTAATATATTTCTGGAAAAAGTGTTGAAAACCAGAAGGCTGCAGGGTGAAGATAAGTAAGACACTGGATAAAAATGTACATTTTAATGCCTCTGGAAGAACTACTGAAGCTAAACTTTGGGTATTTGTTAGGACCTGGTTCATATCCCTCTCTTTTGACTGCCTAAAAATTTCATAGCTTTCCCAGGTAACCCATTGAGTTCTTACTATCCCATTTATATTCATCTAATGTTTAATCCTTTTTTCTTCTTACATTCTGTCCCTATTTCCCAATGTTTTGCTCTGCATTATAGGGAAATGACCACAGGAAAAATGCCTTAAGAGCATCATCAATCTCCTAGTTCTGAAGAGCAAGTTGTCTGATTTGGAGAAGAATCATTTTAAGGTTGCCAGATTTAGCAAATTAAAATATTTAGCAAATTAAAACAGGACACCCAGTTAAATTTGAATTTTAGATAAAAAAATAAATAGCATTTGAGATATCATTTTACTTATTATTTGTTGCTTATCTGAAATTTAAATTTAACTGGGCAGCCTGCATCTCTTCTCACAACCCTAACTGGTGCTCTTGGTGAGAAAGTAGAATGACTATAAAATCAACAAAACATCTACATAAAAAAATGCCACCTACCAACTGGAAATACCATACGTGAATATTCCTGTCCTTTACCAATCAGACAAAACCCAGTAAATAAAATATGTAAGGTTATTAGGGTGAATCAAGAGTTTATCAAACTATTGAAAAAAAGGTGAGGAGGTGGGAGACGGTTAATAGGCTTAGGGCAGGCATGGCCTATCACTGACACAGGAAAAAATGAATTTAAAAGGAAGTAATTCTGGCATGGCAAGAATTTCCTTATATGGTAATGAGGAGGTCTTTTTGGTGAGATGCTGTTTCTTCCCTGGCCTGATAAAAGAAAGGGTGGTGAGCTGTGAGTTCCTGGTTCATTTGACCTGGCATGTCCTTAATTCCAATGGAGGCTGCTTAAACCGGGAGCTTTACATGGTCCTCTCTCAGAAACAAGGGCGGTGTCTAGAGCCCCTCTGTTCACTTTTACCTGGGAGTCTGCGTATATCCTTTGCATTGCTTGCTTGCTAGTTTTGTAGTTGATCAAAATGAGAGCAACCTTTAACTGCAAAGGTCATTAACAAACACCCTTCTGCCTTGGTGATACGGCATACATCAAAGGAGCATGTTAACTGCATTATAACCTGACATGAAGGACGTTTCTTCATGATTTGTCAAAGAACAAAATCATCTATTTTACATCTTCATCAAATTCTTCCAGCAAGCACAAAAAGCTAAGAAACCATGACTGTTCTCTCCCAACGACTTTGATAAGCTCAGGCTCTTCGCCTTGAACAGGAAACACCAGTGTCAGGATTAAGTTGCATAGAAAAAGAAGCTTATTCTTCTTTACTTTCGTGCAGAATGGAAAACAATTTTGACGTTTCTTCTGGTTGCTTCACCAAATTCAAATGATGAGATGAGAAGTACTGCAAACAAGTTGATGAAAATACTGGTGTGTGGCTCATCTGTGATAGCAGGTGGGAGAAGTTGAGTTGGCAAAAGCAAGATTATTCACAATGTCACACTTCATCAACCAGATTGTCTACAGGGCTAGAGAGAGGATGAAGAGGACAGTTGCTCAATTGATGGTGTGTAGGTTTTATTCCAATACTCAACAAAAGAGAGCTTGGCTAAAAAAACATCATACTGTGTTACTTTTATTTTCTGGTGGGATATCATTAGTTATCCAGATGTGTTCCTAACTATCAGGATACAATTTTAAACGAGTTAATTTATATTCAACCCTTTTCCTCCTCAAATTTTTTACACCATGAATTTGAGTAATCTTTGTTCTGCCCTAACACTCACACTGCTACTGCCCTTACACTGTTATGTTAATCAAACACTGACTATTGGCTAAAGTTTCTGCTAAATAAGATAATCATTATCTTAAGAAGTTGGCATCAGATTTCAATGCCTTGAACACTTATCACACCACAGGTCTCAGAATGCTTATGCATTTCTCTTAAAAAAAAAAAAAAGGGATAACTTCTTTCACAATACTAGGGCTATTTCTGCCTTAACCCATTTGGCAAGAAATTAACCTATCTGCCGCCAAGAAGATAGGGATTTGGCAATTAATTCACAAGATAAAATCCTGCAAGGTGTTTCCATGGGGCACCACCAATGTGAAAAATGCTACTGGTGGCTTGCCAATTCAAGAAGTACAAGTTAGCCAAATACACTTCTCTTGTCTAGGTGTCTGCTTAAGCCAAAAATGCT
This sequence comes from Grampus griseus, assembly GCF_964374135.1. Classification (NCBI taxonomy): domain Eukaryota; kingdom Metazoa; phylum Chordata; class Mammalia; order Artiodactyla; family Delphinidae; genus Grampus; species Grampus griseus. Next base: position 65,997,928 of record NC_139001.1, read on the forward strand.
GGGAGCACTCTTGTCTAATGAATATTTTTGTTGGAGAAATGCTTGTAGAGTTCCCCAATTATGTATGAATTCCTTGTGCCGGAGTTGCCCATGACCTTGAGTTAGAGGTCTGAGTTACTTTATGTGCTTTGGATTTCGACAGTTTTGCAGCTTGATGATTTGCAGTTTGAGAATTTGATTAAAGAAATGAGCGCTTATCCCTGAAAACAGTGCACAAATGCACGTCATTTACCCATGGATTCTCCATCAAAGGTAGGTGCCTCTAACTGTCCATACCTCTTCCCTCACTGTGTGCAAACTGCAATGGCTAAATTGATTTATGCCCTGCTGACAAAGGGATGGAAGGCTACTCCACTTACTAATGGTAAAGGGGTTCTTTATGAATGTCTGGCTGGGGAGACCCCAAGAAGCTTTCCATATTACCTGTCATTGGGATTAGGATCCATATAAGATACCCAAAACTTGGTTTTTAATGCCTCTTAACCCTAAACATTGTTCATTACTTGTTATTTGTCAACATGATATAGCAGAACACATGTGAACTGAAAGCCAAAAGTCCTTCCCCAACGTTAACTTTCAGGACGTGTTTTCAGTTAGCAAGAGCACAGAGACCCAACCAAGAACATGATAAGGCTTTTAAAACTGTTGAAAATTGATCAAGTGTCTGTTGTCAGCCTATTTTTCCTACCCCAACGACAAAAGTGCCAACGAAAAATTTATTTGATGTGCTTGCTATTACGACTAAAGAGTATTTAGCCTAGTTTCCTGGAAGATTGGCAAGACTTACCACATTAAGGAAAAAAAAAGACCACACAGACATGGAAGAATTTAGAATTACTACTGCAGCACTGGAAGATAACGTATTTTTTTCTCCTTAGCACTTAAGAAGTTTCTCTTCAGTCTTTTAGAAAGTTTCTGACTAAATAATAAAGTAGTCAGTGTAGCTCAAAAGGTATGTAAGAAATATGACATCCTTTTCCTTCAGAAGAATCATTAGAATAGTCTGAAGTGAAAGGATATTTAAAAACACTTCCCTCATAAAGTACTCTAAAGTGGACATCAGAATAAAATATGGTCAAGCTTTAGGACTATACCCATCTAAGCACTGGGATCCTGCCAAAGATACTGTGCAAAAAAATAAAGAAGATTTTAAAAATTAGAGTAAGTAGAAGAAAGTACTTTGGATGTTCTTTAAAATGATTACTACCTGAGGCAAGATATAGATTTCTACTATCTAAGGCAGAGAACAATAGTTATTCAACCTTCAGCTGACATCACATTAAACAGCAATTAGTAAAAATAATTTAGAGAGTAAGATTAAATACTTGGATTTTCAAGTCTCAGTGAAGGTTCTACTGGCATAAATTAAAACTGGTTCACAACAGAAATAAATCACACCATGCTCATACAATCTTTTAAAACTTGGAAACCCACTATTTAGAAAAGTTTCATCATTCAAACAAGTCTCACAAAAGCAGAGTCATGATATTCCTCCCCAACCAATTTATCCGACACTTGTTACCAATGTATAGTTATCACTTCTAGGTATGCTACTATTATAATAATTTTTAAGTAAAAAAATGTAGGTATATTTTCTAAATTTCTTCTGAAAAACCTTGTGGCTAAATCAATTGATGTAATATTTCTAGACATCATTCTGATACACAGGAAGTGTAAAATAGCAGTAAGTCCATGAATAGAGATCGTTTCATGATTCAAACAAATTAGCACTTTTAAGTCATGAGGTAGAACTGGACTCATGCTCCACAACAGCACTGGCTCAGCAAACATTTCTTGGGCACCTAACATGAGCCAGGCTCCCTCTGTAATTGAAAGGTCCATAGTCTATGGATAAGATAGGAACTGTGGTGAATAGAATGAACAACTAATGCCTTAATTGTACAAAGTCAACATGGAAAAGAAAAAATAGTAGGCAAAGGCCCAAAGATGAAACATTTTAAAGCAACAAGTGATATAAAACAAGAGAGCTCAGAAAATCACATATTACTACATCCTATGTGAGGATTTTGTGGTTATTATGCTTCTGTTTGGTAAGATTTAAGCTATCTATGAAGCCACATATAGTTTGAATTTGGTGACTGCCTTCTCTACTTGTCCCATCTGATTATAAGATATCAGCTGCTTAGTACCTCCTAGGTATGACCTCCAATAAACTCTTAGTGGGTTTCTATTTTTGGAAAACACGGCTTTTCCTCATCCATTGAAGTCTAAGATGTTTTATCAAGATTATCTGTAACTATAGGCTTAAGCTGAACTTGTCTTATCAGCACCAGGGAATCAACCCCTGTGGGATGAAAAATAGTAATATTAGTTATCACTTAAAATGATCTTACTTTGTGCCAGGCATGCATCATGCCATTTCATTTTCATAAAAACCCTTTGATATAGAGACAGTTATCCCCACTTTGCAGATGAAGATGAGGCTTAGAGTTTTCAAGTACCCTGTCCAAGGCCACATGGATTGTAAGTTGCAGACCATGTCTTAGAAGTGACACCAGGGTTGGAACATGAAGGTAAGCTCCAAACCACTCTCCTATTCAGTCTTTTCACACTCCATGATATAGCTTGAACTCACACACTCAATAAACTACATAATAAAAGCACTTACTTATCAAGAAAACAATATACAATACTTTCCTGGTTTTTCAATTGTTCATGAATTGCCCTAAGTTTACAACGTTTTATTGTATTAAACAAAGTTACCCAGGTTTGTTAAAGTAGTTCTCAGGCCTTTTTAAATATTAATGGGCAAAAAAAGACCAGAATATGGAGCTTTTCCCCAATAGTTTGGACTATTCTAATTCTTACAGAATGAGAAGCAATATTCCTTCAGCTTTTCAAAGGTCTTCAAAGTGTAAGAGACCACCTATTAGCTGTTATGGTATTAGCCACCTCGTGTATCTTTACACATGCATTACACTAGTGAATTTTAAAAGAAATGGGGATTGATGGCTCTGTTGTCTTACTTTTCTTGTATGTGATTGGGGAGAATGTTAGGTGTGCACACGTGTACGTGCACACACACACAGGACTAAATGCATTTCTAAATGAATATGTGGATTCGTAAGCTTGCATGGAAATAAGAGATTGCCTGAGTGACAACTCTTCCTAACTAGCATGGTGATGGTGTATCACAAAGCCCCAGGATTTAAGAATGAAATAGACACAATTCCTGAAATTGGCAAGAATAGGTATATGACACCAATGTTTAGTCAAACACCACCAAAACAATTGGTCTGCGTGTTTTCTTTGGTATACCTGTTAGAGATTCCTCATTTCCTTATTAGACAAAGTAATTTCAAATTTCTGTTGGTGGTTTACTATGACAGATTCTCATTGTAGCAACAAGAACCAATTTCTCATTTATCTAGAGCTCAAACATGATTTTCAATATCCTGAACATAAGAAAACTAAAACAAATTCTATTTTCTATGTTTCTATGCTCAGTATACTACATATATGTACGTGTCAGAAGTTCAGTACATAGGAGAAGTATAGAGGGATGTTATCTCTCTCTCTTTGCCCACTGAAGTCTAAATGATTTAGAAGTTAATGTAAAATAAAGTGCACAAACTTGATTTTCGAATTACTCTCAGATAAGGAATAATTGTTAACTATTAAAATAAATATTAACATGAGAAAAGAAGGAGTAAATTTATAAAAAGCATATAAAGTATATAAAAAACATATAAAACTATATGCAAAAAGCATATAATAGAAACACCATTTAGTGTTGGTGTACAGTTGGGGAACAGTGTTATCATTTGCAATAAGTTAATGTAACGATGGAAATAATGATTCTTATGCCATGAAGAAAAGCCTAAATGGATTTCCACTTTGCTCAATAAGGCAGAATGGCATGCACTGTATTTTGCTTCCATGAAAGCAATTAACACATTTAAAAAAACTGGCCATTTAAGTCATAAACTTTACCTGTTTGGAAAATTGGTTAATTTAGTACAGATTATTTTCCAACTGTCCTAGACAAAGTATTACTATAATGTTGCCATGTGTCTAATACTATGGAATAAAAATAAGACCTTTAAAATCATTTTGCAAATTTATCATCCTTATACTCTTCAATAAAACTGATACAATTCTATTTAAATTTTAGAATAGGCGATAAAAATGCAATCATGTTTTGTTTCCTAAGAAATGCCAGGTTAAAATGAAGAAATGTGATTGTTTTGAATACTCAATTATTTTGAGTATTTTCCTGCTATATGTTATAAGTTATTTTCTTCTTTTTTCTATTTCATAGGCACCAGAAGTTCAGGAGGACACATATAGTGATAATACAACCTAAAACCTACACATGCGATTTTGAGATGACAACAGTTATTTGTAGATTTTAGACTATGTTCCATACTGCTAGACTGAGTACGACATGTTTGCCCTAACATCTTTTCCAAGCTTACAATATGGTCTCTAGTTTCAAGTGATGACAAAGACAGACTGGTAATCAGAAAGCAGGAAATTAATTTTTGAAAAATCCTTAAAGATTCCTTTGAAGTCTGATGTAACATCACCTCTTCAAGTACACTAACTGCACTTCCTTCAATGATTTGTTTTTACATTATTCTATTTACTCTTTAACTTTCTAAATTTAATTTGAATTGCATTTACACAAATGCATTTTTCTGTATACACCCAACTATCCAGACCATGAACTTACTAGGTACACGCTGCTGAGATTTGAATGGAAGCAGTATGGCTCGAGCAAATGCAAAAAAGACTTCAAAGTTCTGAGTGAATTTGCATAGAGACATAAATTCTCCAGGATATTCAAAGCCATAAATTTGCTGCAGGACATATATAGCTCTCTCGTGGCTCACGGAAGCACAACAATTCTCTTTATTTCACATTTGTCTATTACCACGTTTTCTCCAAGAATCTTCACAGGCTCTCCTTCTTTGCCCGCACTGTTTTTATTTCTATATTCAGAATGTGCTAACGGGTAGCGGTTGCATTTACAAAGTTAATAGTATTGGACAAGCTAAATGAATTTTAAACCCAGTTCTCTCCTCCTCCCTCCCTGTGCCCTGCCTAGAACACACGCAGCGGTTGGGAGGTATAAACTATGGGCACTACCTGAGTTAAAAATGAAATAAAGAGTTTTTCCTTTTCAAAATTGTTGGATTAAATATGGTTGACCATAAGAAAGATTTTATTTGGCTGTTTGAAATATATGTATGTATGTATACATACAAAATATATATAATTTATAGTATGCATAACAATATATACATATATAAATATATGTAAACATAGGTATTTCATAACCTATGTATATATATATATTTATATATAATTTATATATATATATGTTTATATATATATAAATTATATACATATGTATAAAACAAAAGTAAACAAATACGTTGTTTGGACCAGAGGACAGAGGACAGCATTTTCCATTCAACATAAAAAGGAAACAATTGACTTAAAATATACCCCCTTAAGCTTCAGTCATTACTAAAAGTTTCAAAAGAGAATTTAGAAGAAAATGGCAGTTTGTTTTTTAAAAACTCATACCAAAATATGAATTTCTTTTCCTAAATTAATCTCGGGATCCTGGATAAATGTCACAATGTCCCCATAGAGTGATAAAGGGTGAGAATCTGGCCCTGGATGACTACTATGAAGTGATTTCATAAATATTTCAAGTAATTGTCTTTCACTGTTTTAAATCACTGTTTTAAATGGCCATCCTCCTGTTTTGGTCTGCCTTCCATGCTCCCCCCCACCCCCCATTTAAAAATAAAAGATATTGTTGCCAAACTGCCAAGTCTTAATCATTATAATAAATAAACACCCCCTTTTCAATGCAAAAGAAAGTTTATCTAAACATGTACTAGCTCTTTGTACGTAAGCTGCATAAAATTCACTCCAAAATATCTTATGCAAATATGAAAGCATAAAGCAGTTATTTCATGACTAAACATTATTTTGCCTCTTCATCTTTCCAATTTATTTTCATACACGTACAACCTATAATGTAGACAGATGCACACTTGATGCAAATTAAAATAACATTTTTCCCATCAGCATTGTAACTGCTGAATTGATATATTTAAAAATTTTAATGATATAGACAAACAGTCTGATCACGATGCTTTACGTTTATTTAAAAATATGCTTTGGAAATAAAAAAGCAATATGAACAATAAAAGTGAGTACACATTTGTTTGGTTCAGGTCAGACTTTTTTCTATGATGTGATAACACATTTTACAAAAGTGTGAAATTTCGTGCATGGAAAAAGAAGACTTTTGTCCTGCCTGTGACATTTATGAGGATCACTTCACAATCCAGATTTAACTGAAAGGAAAAGTCATAGGAAGTTGAACACGTTGAGTTCAAAATAGCATTGTCTAAAAAGTTCCAAAGAAAATTAATAACAATTATGAAAATTAAAGTATTTAAAGGATGGGACCCCCAAATAAATTATTTCTTTGATAAGATGTTTAACGATGAAATATAGAAAGAAGTATCTCAAAACTGAAACCCTCTCTTAAAATGAAATGAAAATATAACTTATTAAAACTGTCCTTATGATATCATGTGGGGTATGAACAAAAGAACTCCATTATTTAGTTCCAGATACCTCATTTAAAATACATTTCTTAAAAATGTGAAAATCCTCAAAAAGTTGAAAGTCTTGATGTTCAGCTAGATGTTTCAACCCAGACACCTCTCTGCAGTCAAAAACTTTCCTCAAAATGGAATTATTTAGAAGCCCCAAACCAGTTTTTTCTCTCATGACATTATTCCATTGGAACAAAACACCTACGTTTCAAATTGAGACAACGTTAAGAAGATTTAATAAACTAGTTAAGGGAAGCTGAAAATCGAGAACACCCTGCCAATTTCCACAATGAGTTAAAATAGCCAATCCTCATCAGTGTCTTTTATAGAAATAAAATCAGGCGCATCATGAAATCTGTCACCGTACCTGCGTTTACTTTAAACGACTACGGCACACACGCTGTTAAGATCTTCACTCTGAGAAATAAAGCACACTTCATGTAACTGCTGCAAAACACTGCTGCAGAGGAGCCCAGTGCATTTTTTTTTTCGGGCAACCGATCCAGCCTTTCCACCAGCCCTGTGACCTCTGAACTCCCTTCTGCCCCCCTCCTCTCGCTTCTGCAGTCAAAGCCTCGGAGCTGGTCTCATTTGCATAAGGCTCAGGCAGCCCTCCAGCAGCTGAAACGGAATGCTGGGTAAGGAATTGTGGAACTGCGGTTCTGCCAGAATACCTGAATCGCCCGAGAGCTGGAATACGCGATGGGGAGTGGGCACCAACTGCGCCGGGCTGTCCGCATCACACCCTCCCGCCTCCCTACCCCACCCCCGCGTCTATTAATGGATAAGTGTTTTTTAACTCTTTGTTTTGGAGTGCTGCTTTCCCCCCTCCCCACCAAAAAGAAGCTGTCAGCAGCGACAGTGGTAACCAAGGAAACTCAAATAGTCAAATACTTCATTTAAATACATGTGGAAGGCCAATTTAAAATTTTCATTAACTTCTCTTGTTTTTGAAACATAGCTATTTTTTTTTCCCTTCGAATACATAGTACACGCATAATCAGGGACATAGGGTATTTCTTTTTGTTGTGGTTTAAACAGCATCTTACAGGCATACAATTATTTGAGTCACTATACAAATACATGAAGTCACCGGTAATTCTATAAAATGTTAAATGTACTCTAGTGCCTTAGAGAAGATCATCCTATATGGTGTCCAAGAAATTAATTGTAAAGAATTTAGGTCCCACGATGCCTTTAAAACAATACAGCAGTAAAAATGCAGAGCAAAGTTAAACTATGTGTTTTAATGTAAAGATTCATGCAGCAGTAATGCTTGTATGTCTTTGACAGAGATGTTCAGTGTTGTGCTATTATTTGCTAGAGTTATTTCTTCCTTGTCTTCCTACACACAGCAATCTCTCTATTTAAAACATAAACTCTCTTGCTCATAAACCTAAGAAGTGGTTATTTTCTAGATACAGAAGGTCATGTGTGTACATATTTTTATAAATACCCATGAAGGCACATATTCTTCTTTTCTAAATGGTGAGTCAATGGAAATATGCATCATAACATAATTAATCAATTCTTCTTTTTTAAATTAAGCTAATTTGTTTTCTCCACTAATGAGTGAATATTTATGAAATAAAAGGTTTAATGCAATAATATTTTCCATCTATCAAAAGAAATATAACATGCAAAACAAAAGGCACACAACAGATTACTATAGATATATACTATATTATAGTTAAATATAAAATGCATTATTCTGGGAGACAGCATTATTAACATTTCAAAATTTTCTTGGTTTTAAAATTTTTTATTTAAATAATTAAATATACTAAACCTCTTGCAGTGCACTGAAAGACATCAATAAATTTTGAAGGATATATCATCCAAATCATAAGACACAAACTATTGCAATACAGGATTTTTTAATACCGGAAACATTAATGTGAAGCTTTTTATTTGAGCTGTTTGTTAGTAGTATTCTGCTTTATGTTCTTTCTGAATCATAGAAGATTAGAAATTATTGCATGATTTTTAACCCATAAATTTTTAAATAGAATAAATAACTTTTCAGTTTACTATAATCATATAAACCTTTCTCTATCACATCTGACTACATCAGCCATTTAATTGAATTGGGTCAATTCAAGTGCATCCTTCATATTACACACTGTAAATATCTTGCAAAGTTTTTGTTTAAGGCAAAACACACATCAGACCATCCTAATTTAAATCCAATCAAACACAAGGAAGTGTAGGAGTAATTTATAAAATCACTGACCTGTTCAAATAGCTGTAGTCTTAGTCCTTGCACTCTTTATTCATTAGAATCCAAAATAAATTGATTATCATTTTATAATGCGTGTCAGCATCACCGAAGGCACTGTTCTTCCTGGTTCAGCGGAATCTTCTGAAATTTGCCAGCCCTGTGTTTTATTGCTGGTACCGTATGCTTTATTGTTCAGCGACAAGAGCTTCACTCTGCACAAAGACTCATTACCTACTGCTTGCTGCACGGCATCAGCCTCACTGAGGCTGCCTATATGTGATCACATGGGAGTTTTGTCTGAGAAAGCCAGGCATGCCACTGACTTCACTGTGTGTATGGATATTTTTATCAGCTGAGGTCTGCTAGGAGGAAGGAATAACAGATTAGGAAGCTGCTCTAAGTCATTAATGCAGCACAACTTATGGAAATCCCTTCACAAGATTTTTTTTTATTATAGAAAGCGTTTGAGCAGGCATTCAAAAGAAGTTCACTAGATTTTATTTTAATAAGAGGCTGGATAATAATTTAAGGAAGGGGAACTAGCAAAGAGCTATTTCCTACCTTCTGCTTTCTGAAAGTACTGTTGTACAAATGTTATTAAAGAGCCTTGCTTAACTGAATGATCTGACAGTATGTTTTAACCTTTAGATTGCTGGTGTTTATTTTTATTGGAGGAGGTTGCTCTCTAAAAGGATAAGTGGCTGTTTCCCTAAAAATCTCCTCAATGAAAATCTCAATCACTAATAGATACAATATATGAATAAAAATAAGATATAATATATGAATAAAAATATGGATGTTCTAATTATTTTTGATAAAGTAGATGAGAGGGTGAGTCTCTTTTATTGATGTATATTAGTGAGGTAGATGATTAATTTATCTTCTCAAAAGATGACACATCCCTAGAACAGCTGACTTAAAAGAACAATGAAGATTTCAATTTAAAGATCTAAAGGACATGTGGTTCATATTAATTCTTAAAATCTCAGTAACTTATTTTAGACCGCTTACCTCAATAAAGCATATGGTTTACCTTATCTGATTTCAGTGTTAACAAGTAGTTTCAGAGCTGAGTACTCAACATTTACAGGAATTTTCTGCTATGTAAATATTGAATTAATACATATACATACACACACATAGGTATAGTCAGATTATCTTTCTAAAATACATTTAAAAATAACTACCTAAAATTATTTCTCAAAATTTGAAAATGGATTGTGTATTTCCAAATGAAAAAGCTATTTAATAATTGGAAGTTGATGAAAAAAATAAACTTCTTATCTCTTTAATAATCTAAATTGAATTTGTAACTGAAAGCTTGTTGCTTGTTAATCTCAATGGAAATCCTATGACAAGTACATGCAATGTGCAACAAAGAGCACAGAAAGAATAGTCAGAAGCATCATAAATGAAGATCAGAAAATAAATTTTCTGTACAGTTATATAGTACATTTTAATAGTGTTTGTAAGTAATACAGTAATCTTAAAAATAGTAAATCTATATACCTGCTTAAACCTTCCATTAATGAGAAGTTATTTTTTGGAAATAATTATAACAAAATTTTTTGTGTCAATGGAAATTTTAAAAAATAATTTAAAGCCAGAATAGGCACATGTGGCTAAATATTTTAGCCAGTCTCTAAATACAATGATTTAACATCATGCTTTATAATATTTTTTGTAGTGGTAGCATTGATTTAGAATGTTTCATGACTTAAATAACTGCCTTTTCATGGATTTTTCTTAACATTGAAAAAATATTCAGATATGTTTTAAATGCCACCATTTTAATGCATTTGTTCCAAAATGCTCAAGTTCCTTTTTCCCCCTGCACACAAGAGCTACACTAAAGCTGCAAAACCTTGGGGCATTAAGAGGAAGAGGAAAACAGAGTGTTTCTGGCTTATAGTGTACCTCTGGGTTCTTAAAGATATGTACATTCTAGCTAATATCTTTGATGATGTCATCATGTTAATGTACAAGGAAATAAACAAAAGGCAGCCATTTTTCTCCTACTGCATCACTTCAAAAACAGTGAAATAAAATGGTTGCCAAATGGAAGGAAAGAATCAGTAGAAAACCGTTACTTCCAAATTCTTGGGACAGGGAGGGGCAATGGGTGTGAAATTAGAAATAAAAATCCATATATGTGAATTTTGTATGAATGTATGTAAAGAAATAATTTACAGTAAGAAAGAACTATAAATAAATACAAGGGATATAGAAATAGCTAGCAATTAAAACAAATTAGTAAAATAATGTCTCCAACAGAAAGACTATAGTCTGTAAACAATGTATTAAATGTAAAAGCTTACTAAATTCATTAATGTTGAAAAAGGTATTTAAAGGTGGACAACATAGTTGGAAAGACCTAGAAAGAGACAAAATGATCATGAAACAGTAATAAGCTTCCCAGGTCTACTATTATCTTAAATGACCTTGGTGAGTTATTTTATCATCTTATGCCTTATTTGTCAAGTCTGCAAAACAGGAACAGAAAAATTTTTGGAAAGCATGTCATGGAAATATATAGCAAGATTTTTGTACTTCAGTTCCCTAAATTGGTTTTATTCAAGCATTGTCCACTAATATTAGTAAAATGAGAAAAAATGATGTAAAATTCTAATGATTATTTAAAAGAATTTTTAAATGCATTATCCTAATAGCCAAGACAAACAGATATAATGAGTAGATAGGACTTTTGGAAACAAGAGGCAGTTTTTTCCTAATACATACAGAAAAAAAATAGAAATGAATTTAGTAAGTAATTTGAAACAAATCTCATAAAATTGCCTCAGAATTAAAACAAATTATAAAATATACCCATCCTTCCAATCAAAATTCTGGAACTCTGTCAGCGACATGACAAGAGAATTGCAGTAGAGTTTCTGATTCTCACATTACACAATGAACAACAGTGCCTCTGCTTATACAACAGTTTCATCAGCCAAGAGTTCTTTAAATTTGAAATTAACAGAGAAACACAAGATCACAGCTTAAAGAAGGAAATTCCATTCAAGATTAAAAGGACGTTTTAATTTACTTTGTATATTAGAAGCTGCGAATTCAAAAAGATATGTCAATTCTTATTATTGACTCTTAGTAGCTTGGCTTTTCTCTAATGACAAAGGCATAATAGAATCATTTTGTCTGCCCCCCTTTTCTCCAAAATAACTAAAGCTTGTCAGAAGTAATCCAGAATGTTTGCTATCCAGCTCCTGCAGTAATTTGGGCATAGACATGCTAAATGGATGGTCTCTTGAAATTTCTACTGCATGAAGGAAGATGGAAAAGATTAACTGATACCATCACCTGTGTTTTCTAGAACTGTATTAGTTGGCATATATATATATTAATATATATATTATATATAAATATATATTAATATATAATATATATATTAATATATATATCAGTACCTCCTGTTGGATTTATCCTTGATAAGGCTGGATTTTCTTGCTACCTTTATCCTTCTTTACGGTATGTTCAGAGAAGTCATTAAGTTGGCCATGTCAGCCTCAAAATCCAGGACTAATTCAATTCAATTCAGCAAACATTTATTGAGAGCTTACTGTGTACCAAGCTCTGAGACAGTTGCTAGGGATATAAAAAATGAAATATACATTGTACCCAAGAAGACTGTAGTCTATCTAGGTTAAAAAAAAAAAAGTGCTGAGCAAGTTACGGGAGGGTGGTAAAGTAGAGAGAATGTTTTCTAAAGTTTGAATATTTTGTTGACAACATGCATTATAGGTACAATCAATACAATTTCTTTTCAATATTGTTTCCTAAAGTCAGAAAATCATTACCATAATTAAAGCCATTTATCAAAAGATTTTATCTATCATTTATCTAATCTCTATCTCTATATCTATATATTACATATAATGGCTACATATTCCTATGCTATCCTTCTCATCAAGAGGTTGAATCCAATTTCACTTGCCTTTACTCTAAGCTAGTCTTAATGATTTGCTTAATCCAATAGAGGCTGCAGAGGTGATGTTTTAGAAATTCCAAGGTTAGGTCCTAAGAAACTTTAAAGCTTCTACTTGGGCCTCTTGGAGCCTCTTGAGTCTTCCAGGAGCCTTGAGTTGCCATGTAAGAGGATTAATTACCCTAAGACTGCCTTGGAGAAGCCACATATAAGCACTTTGCTCAAACAGTCCAAACCGAGCTCAGGGTTCCGGCCATTCCTGATGCCTAACATGTATGTAAAGCCACCTTGGACCCTCCAAACCTACCCATCCACCAAACGGATATCATGAAGTGACCCTAGTTGTCACTATGTGGAGAAGCGCTGAGCTGAGTTTTTCTAAAATTCTTGTCCTACAGAATTCATAAGATGTAATAAAATGGTTGCTGTTTTAGACACTAAGTGTTGTGGTAGTTACTCAGCAATTGATAACTGGAACCTATTTACATGTGTATGACAGAGACAACATAATAAACCTAAAAGTACATGAAAGGACTGTCTGATACATATATTCAGTGAAATGGATGAATTTAATGGATGCATTAAAAGAAAATACAACCTAGGAGGGCAGAGAAAGAAGCAAAAAAAAAAATTCAGGGTGTGTCCAAAGCACATAAGGACTGATTTATCTAAGAAGATTGTATTGCAGGAATGGGGTTTCTGAACTAATAGGGAAGAGATTGCTTCACTAGCCAGGAGAAAAGGGAATTCCCAGTAATGGTACTTTGGGAAAAGCCCAGAAACATGGGCATGAGCTTTACTAACTACAATGAGAGGACTTTGAGGAAGTGTTTTGGGTGACAGGAGATTTAGGCATGTGTTGGGAGGTGAAGGAGAAAAGGAAGTCTAGTGCCCCTTCTTGGAGTGCAATGAAGCTTGAAGTGAGGAGATTTTTGCAACGTATGAGATGTTGGGAAGTGACCAAGGCATAGGAAAAGCGGTATAGTCAAAGTGATGAATAAAGAAAGCAACTTTGGCAGTTGAGGCGTGTCTAGACTCGTAGAGCACCAAGGCAGCACGGAGGTTGAGGAAGAGGAGTTAAGAAGATATGATGAAAGCCTGAACTAAAGGTGACAATTGAGGAATGAGGAGAAAGGAATTCGTCAAAAAGAAAGAAGGAATTTTATATTGGTTGGATAAGCCAAGCTCTGATCTCATTTATAGCCTTAAAAGTCAATAGTTTTATGATTCAGTTACCAATTATATATGACAACTAGAGAGCATTTAACTAGTTTAGTTAGACAGATTTAGTAATTGTACGGGTATTTTGATTTGTATTGGCCTCAGTTTGTCTACTTTCAAATATTGTGAAAATTTGTTAATATCAAATATTGTTAATGTTGTGTTTGGGAAGCTGCAAAAGACTATAAAACAACAAGACCTTCCTTAAATACAGTACACAGAGGAGACCATTTATATTTCTTTCTGCTGTCTGATTCCTAAGTTGGGAAAAGACAAACATGTCTTAATTCTGCAAAGATTAAAAAGATAGATAATTTTGGATAATGCAAACTAAGACAAAACACACCCCACCCCGCAAAACCACACACCATTACCTATCGAAGTAAACAAGCCTATTGGAGTTTTATTTTTCTGATTCTTCATCCTATCTGGATATTAGACTACCAAAGTAGCAGATGTTAAGTTAAGCAGCCAGTGAACGGCCACTCAGAATGATGCAGGTTAAATGGTAGGAATAGCTCAATAACTGCTGCTGCTGCATATACAATATGTACATAAATCATCTGAACGTGGCTGTAAAGAAGTCTTTATGCAAAGTGACCCAGAGAAGAAAGTATCTAGGTTCCCCCCCCCACCCTTCATTCTCTTTATCACCACAAAGGCATCAGAAAACAGCATTTATAAAGAGAAAAGAGCATTTAAATGAGGCAAACCTCCTCTCTGAGAACACAAAGGATACATTTATTTCTTAGTGACCATCAGAGTTGATTATAATGATTTCATCTTATTAATAAATTAGATGTCTAACCAGAGACCAAAAATATGGAGTCAAACAGCATATGCAAAAGCAAACGTGGACTGAGCAGGTAAAAAAGAAAAAAATAATAATTTAATAGGACCAGTGGCTTTTCCATGTCAATGGGAAGGTTACATCGTAACTAGAAGGGCTATGACACTGCTTTGGGGTTCAAGGCACAAGAAAGAGTTTCCTATATTTTATTTCACCAATACAAGTCTATAGATACTTGGCTAATAGACTGAATCTACTTTGATTTGTGTAACAGACACATACAGAAACAGTTTGGGCATATTATTTACCTGAGTTTGTTCATTCATTCATTCATTCATTCACTCACACATTTATTCATTTTACATTCACTGAATACTATATGCTCAGGATCTGGTTTGGTGCTCTGATAGGTTAAAGAGATGAATAAGTCACAGTCTTCAAGCTAAGTGGCTTTCAAGCTAAGTGGCTTTCCATCTAGAGGTAGGGACCTATATAAAGAGATAGATACAGCATAATGGGATACATTCTCTAACTGAAAATTATATAAGAACATAAAGAGGGGAGTGAATAAACTATATAAAAATAGCTAACAGTTATCAAACACTTAACCAAGACTGAAGTGTTTTACTTTACGTGTATTAATTGATTCACATAACCATTGCAACAAGCCTATGAGGTAATTACTTTTACTATCTCCATTTCATTGATGAGACAACTAAGGCATAGACTGGTTAAGTGACTTGCCAAGGTGACAGAGTCAGTATCCAAATCCAGGTAGTATGGCTTTAATGCAGTGTGGCTCTACTGGTATCATGTTACTTAAGGTAGTCACAGTGGGCTTCATAGAGGAGGTGACATGGAAAATAAATCTTAAGGGATGAGTAGGAGTTCTTTTGTGGAAAAGGAAAAGAGTATGCTGGGAAGAAGAGCTATAATACATACAGATTCTGAGGCATGACTAATGTATATGTGAAAGAAACTAAAAATTTCACTGTGAAAATGGTAACGTTATTTGATCTTGATATGGGATTGTGCATTTGTAATGCTGGGTTGTTTGGAGTTCAACTAAGAATCAATTTGTACTTATAGGGGATGTTTAAGTGGCTTGACTACAACTGTGTTTTATTAGGTAACTCAGGAGAATGAATTAGAGAGAGGGTCTAGAAGAAAGGAGACCAAATGAGACAGTTGAAATATCCTAGAAAAAAGTTATAAAGCTCTGAATGAAAACAGTGGCAGCCCTGGGGATGGAGAGGAAAGATATTAAGGAAATAAATCAACAGATACTTAAGTGGGAGTGAGGGGGAACCCTGAATCTAGGATTTTTAATTTAGGAGACAGTATGGATGAAGATACCAGTAACCATGGATAGACATATAAGAGGAAGTCTTTTTGTGCCTAGTGCAGCTATGGCTCATGGTCTCAAGGAGCACCTGAATTGTGTAGAAACTCCAAAGCTTTGGATAAACTGACTAGTGTGTTTGCTCCTTGTCCATCTACAAGTCCCCACAAGCTGAAGGAATGTTTCCCCCTAATCATTTTCCTAAGGAAGAGACATAAGTATGCCTTAACAGAAGATGAAGTAAAGAAGATCTGCATGCAGGGTTTCATTAAGATTGATGGCAAGGTTCACACTGATATAACCTACCCTGATGGTTGTCATCAGTATTGACAAGACTGGAGAGAATTTTCGTCTCATCCATGACAACAAGGATCGCTTTGCTATTCATCATATTACACCTGAGGAGGCCAAGTATAAGTTGTGCAACATGAGAAAGATCTTTGTGGGCACAAAAGGAATCCCTCATCTGGTGACCCATGGTGCTCGCACCATCAGCTACCCTGATCCCCTCGTCAAGGTAAATGACACCATTCAAATTGATTTGGAGACTGGCAAGATTACTGATTTTGTCAAATTTGACACTGGTAACCTGAGCATGGTGACTGGAGATGCTAACCTGGGAAGAATTGCTGTGATCACCAACCAGAAAAGACATTCTGTTTCTTTTGATATAGTTCATGTGAAAGATGCCAATGGCAACAGCTTTGCCATCTGGCTCTCCAACATTTTTGTTATTGGCAAAAACAACAAACCATGGATCTCTCTTCCCCAGGGAAGGGGTATCTGCCTTACCATTGCTGAGAAGAGAGACAAGAGACTGGCGGCCAAACAGAGCACTGGATAAAATGATCTCCAGATGACATGATTGGGAAAGTCTTTGTACTTAATTAAAGATAATAATACATTAAAAAAGAAAGGAAGAGGGCTTCCCTGGTGGTGCAGTGGTTGAGAGTCCGCCTGCCGATGCAGGGGACACGGGTTCGTGCCCCGGTCCGGGAAGATCCCACGTGCCGCGGAGCGGCTGGGCCCGTGAGCCATGGTCGCTGAGCCTGTGCATCCGGAGCCTGTGCTCCGCAACGGGAGAGGCCACAACAGTGAGAGGCCCGTGTACCGCAAACAAAATAAAAAAATAAAAATAAATAAAAAATAAAAGAATAAAAATAAAAAAAGAAAGAAAGAAAGAAATACAAGAGGAATATCAGATATGGAGCCACTCAGTGGTAAATACTGAATGCCTACCATGCACCTGGCAAAAGTACATGGTTCTAAGAACACAAAGATTCCTTCTTGACCTCTGAGTGCCCAATGCCTGGCAGAGGAGCTCATAGACAAAATCGATTACCTAGATAAACAATTCCCTCCATCACAGCTAACTTTTAAGAGAACAGAATTTCTCTCAGTGGCCTGATTAAAGGTAAAGAAAGAAAAACAACTTCACAATCAAACTTCAAATCTGGAATACCATCAATTGAACTTAATTGTGGTACTCAGATAAGGAAACTATTATTAAAGTGTTCTATGCAGATTAAAATCATGATCCAGATCACAAAATCCACCTCTGTGCTTTATATTAAACATACGACATGAAGAAATACAAGAAGCAAATGAGATTTCTCCTTTAGGCAAATTTTTTAATGAGCTTAATCCCGTGGCTCGCTATTAATGCTAGTGACTGGTTTCTTTGAATTGAAGCATGCATTTTCTTCCTTGTTCATATAGTCGGCTTCCTGTTTAGTATTCACTATTCATGTCTGTTTTATCAAAGAGCACTATTACATGAAACCATGATCCAACCATGTTTGGCTCTGATTTTTATCTCTGGAGGGAAGGAAATTATACACCCTTATAATACTAGTATATGATCGTTATGTACACATGTGATCATAGTGCATATGTGTTCCTTCGTATTGGAAGGTGGTGTTATTTAATTCGGTCGTTAGGCTAAAGAACCTTGTCTTAGTCACATGTGTCTTAGTTTAGAACATCAACATGCCATTGAAGAAAAGCCATTAGCCTTGTAAATAAACAGTAAAAACAAGTTTTGATCACAGTCTCATTTAAACTCTAGATATTCTAAGAATTTCTTATGTGGGATTAAGAATAGAGAGAACGGTAAATACATTTTATCTGAATACTATAACTCCTGATAACTTTAGCCGACAACTGGGGATACCACAGCTATTGCTACTCTTTTGAAGCCAAAGCAAGATTTGGATCTTTGCCTCTTTAATTACTGATAGTTATCTATGGAACATGCAATTATGACGGCTGAGACAAAATTGGGCATTATATTGCTACTGTTTCCCAGCCATTCACAGTGAGGTGACTTTAAGGTTGTCTACATATGCTTATTACATTTTATTTATACAGTATTTCTTTGACCTAGGACACCTATGGCTACATTATTCCATTTTCCCTTTATTTTAATTTACTATATTCCATGGCCACTGTGGAACCAGGTGGCAGCAATAAATTTATGGTTTAATGGGCTACAAGAAGAATGAGGTTTTTAAATACAAAGCTATTTCAAGAAATCACACAATAATTAAAACTTTAGGGGCTTCCCTGGTGCCACAGTGGTTGAGAGTCTGCCTGCCAATGCAGGGGACACGGGTTCGTGCCCCGGTCCGGGAAGATCCCACATGCCACGGAGTGGCTGGGCCCATGAGCCATGGCCGCTGAGCCTGCGCGTCCGGAGCCTGTGCTCCGCAACGGGAGAGGTCACAGCAGTGAGAGGCCCATGTACCGCAAAAAAACAAACAAAAAAACCAACTTTAAATTACCTAAATATACTTAATGTATATTTATCAATGTAGTAGAATATCAGATAGCCATTGAAATCAGTATTTTGACTATGTAAAAACAATACATATGCTTAAAAAATAATTAGTGAAGAAATTTCCCAGAAATATAAAGAAACATGATTACAACTAATATGTATAGAAGAAGACTGGAGAGGAATCAAAGGAATTAAGGGACTATGTGTGAGTTTAAAGCAATATACACACTACGGGCTCAATATTTTAAGTATCTATAAGCATAAAATAATTAGAAAAGTAGAATCAAAATCATAAAAAATAGTTATCTTTTGGACGTTAGGTAATAGGTGATTTTGATTTTTGACTTTGGCTTTTTCTATATTTTACAAGTGTTCTGTTTCCTGTTACTGATACAATGTAAAATTAATAACATTAGAACTTTTATATTAAAATTAATTATGCTAACTTAATTTAATGGTAAGAAAGGCATTTAAAAATAAGGATATATATATTTTTAACATCTTTATTGGAGTATAATAGCTTTACAATGGTGTGTTAGTTTCTGCTTTATAACAAAGTGAATCAGTTATACATATACATATGTCCCCATATCTCTTCCCTCTTGCATCTCCCTCCCTCCCACCTTCCCTATTCCAACCCTCTAGGTGGTCACAAAGCATGGAGCTGATCTCCCTGTGCTATGCAGCTGCTTCCCACTAGCTATCTATTTTACGTTTGGTAGTGTATATATGTCCATGCCACTCTCTCACTTTGTCCCAGCTTACCCTTCCCCCTCCCCGTATCCTCAAGTCCATTCTCTAGTAGGTCTGCATCTTTATTCCCGTCTTGCCCCTAGGTTCTTCAAATAAGGATATTGTTCAAACAATTTCAACTGCTGTAAGTTTAAGCCTTTAGATATGAAGGAAATTGAACTCTGCCTCCACACTCCACCCTTAGGCTGGATTGGACACGATGCCATCCTGTCTACCAGCTTTGTTAAAGATGTGATTTCTTTTGATTGATGAACAGATTCCTTTTCAACATTTTCTTTAAGGAACTACATACTGCACTGCTTTTCTAAATTCACTTTTGAGGTTCTGCAAAGAGATTCACATATCTACTCCCATGCCTTCTCTCAGTGGCAGTGGACGAGAAGGGGTGACTGGAGGTGGCACAAGAAGGTCTCAGTGAGTAGAGTAACCCTACTTCTGACCCAGCTGCTGAGCCCTACATTATGATAAATTACTTTACTTGCCTGGAGGAGAGAGATTGTATTTTCACAAAAAATGGTAAGGGCACTAGAGCTAAGAGATACATGTTTAAACTGGAAGACGACCTTGAGAATTAAAAAAAAAAATCTACAGCTGGGCATTATGTAGTTCCGGTTGAAATTTAACAGCAGAAAAATTGGAAAGCCTGAGGTAAAAACATCTAATTGGGAAAATATTGATGCATTCATACTAAATTTTCCTTATGCTTGGAGAGTGCCTGCAAAGCAAATGTCCAGGAGTGGAACTCTTGTTTTCTTGCTATCCCAGAGAGAAATGATGCTGAAACTTCTGAACCTAAATATACTATTGTCAGTTTTGTTATAGTTATTAATTGTATACTGGAAAAGAACCAATCATAACATAGTTGGAGAGTGTTTCCCAGGCAACAATTTGAGGGGCAACTTTTAATCTGTAATGACCCCTACATCTTTAGCTATAAATAGAAGAGTCTGGAATAGAAGCCCATTCTCAGTCCACAGGCCAGTATTAACTGTGAGATGGTCCTCTGATTTCTTATACTCTTATTTCCTCCATCAATCAACTCTTGCCTCCCCTTTAAGACTTAGCTCAAAATTGCCCTCCCTTTAAAACCTATCTCCATATCCTTTGCACATGGAGAGAAAAGGCCATTCCTTTCTCTCTCTTTCATGTGTCTTTGTTTAGTACTCTACTATCCACTTTATAACATCATACTGTATTAATGTGTCTACATTTCTAGAAAGATACCAATAAACTGGGATCTCAAAGATAAAGCCTCCACATTATTCATATTTATACCTTTAGTGCCTACCACAAGGCTTTCACACCAGAGATGCTCAATGCTGTTGCACAAGTTCTTGCAAAAATGTTTTTAGAATATAGACATAAGGTGTACACAGCTTTTAGATAGCTGTCTTTATAACGTTTGATAATGCTGGCAACATGCAGGTTGTTATTCAGAGGACAGAATTATTGTTTAACACCAGCTTCCAGTTTGTGTTTTCTGAGCTCGTCTCAATAAAAAACAAATGAAAACTGGAGATATTGTACACACTTCCTCCTCCCACCCATCACAACAGGGTTATGAGAATTGGATCAGACAGGATACCTTGCAATTTTTCTCCTCTTGTAGCTGTTCCACAGCTGGTAACACATTTTCAGCCTTGTTAAAAATTCCTCCAACTGATAAAATGTCTTGGACCTTTTCCTCAAGTACCAATCATCATTACTACCCTCTTTGCCAACAACTTTTCTCCCTTTCCTCCTTTTCTTCCAAATACAGAAGAGATGTGCTTCAACTGTTCCCATGTCCAAGAGCAGTGCCTGTGATTTTGCATGTACTTATTTGTCTAACATAGTCTCTTTGAAGTCAGAGGTAGGTTTCTTTTAGAGTACAGACACTTGCACGTAAGAGGTATTCAGGCTTTGCTAATGGGCCTTCACAAACATTTCACATTTTGGATCAACATGTCTGCCAATATGTAAGCTATTTTAAGAATGCTATTTCTGTAAACAGAAGCTTTCTACCAATTCATGACATGTGTTAAATAAAAGTATGCTAGATAGACTAAAATGTCCACACACTAATATTACATATAGAAGAGCTTTGTATTTATGTTTTTTCAGCATTAAGTTCACTAGACTTTAATGGCCATTAACATAAGAAATACTTATCGAGACACTGATTGATGATGAGAACACCCTCCTGCATCAAATCTACAGCAGATGGACCAGAAGGAAAAACGGTTTACAAAGTAGAAATTTCTTACTCAGTTTTTGTCTATCACAACTGTCTATTCTTTCCTCTTGAGGCAAGGGACATACTGTGCTATGGAAAATAGTAAGATTTCAGTTTAATTGTGGTGAATTTCATAGGACAAAAGAGAATATAATGTGGCCTGTATTGCAAGAATTTTGTAAATATTGGTGTTAAATTTATAGAAGAGAGAATAAATGTAATTTTATGATATTTGCAGAGAGAATGAAACCCAAATGAACAGTTCATTTTCGGTTTGGGTGAATATATTGCCAAGATTGAAATGACTTTTTGTTGAATATCAAGGCACAGAATAAACAGAAGGATCGTTGCTGAATTGGAAACGTAAGAAATCATTCTTGGAGAGGAAGAAAAAAACATTTCAACCATTCTCCCTTTATGAGTCCAATTTCATATGGCCTTTGGGAGGGTTTTGCTGGGTAACTTGAATTTATTCAATCTTTTGATGGACTTGAATTTTCTCCTGAGGTGTTTTAAATATACTTTTCATCCTTAAGTAGCCATGCAAGGAAGAAGTTTTACTGGTGGGAAAAGTAAGGCATAAATATTTCAAGTAGCCACTTTCTTAGCTTAGACTAGTGCTCTTTTCAATCAAACACTCTGGCTTTTTATTATTTAACTGCAGAAATGTATTTGACAAGTGGTAGCCCTTAGTAACTACTATAAGGAATTAAAGTCTTTCCTTTTATATGTTCGATAAATGGATAGTGTTTAAGGGGATGTTTCCTGTTCCTAAATGCACTGTGTGAAAGTGGACAGTTATAACTAAATATAAAAATAATAGCATTTTTTACCCCTCAAAGGTTTAAGCTTCAGTGAGCCAAATCATATCATAAACACCAGTGAAATAAACAGTTTAGAGATTAAAGGCAAATCACTAACAGAGTAGATCTGCAAGCCAAGCACATAACGGGAAAAAGTCTGGTTTGCCATACGGACCTGCATTTCATATCTGATCAAGTAGTTAACCAAATTATACACAGATATTTTGAGCTTTGCTTTAGCGGTATGTGGGCCTCTCACTATTGTGGCCTCTCCCGTTGCGGAGCACAGGCTCCGGATGCGCAGGCTCAGCGGCCATGGCTCACGGGCCTAGCCGCTCTGCAGCATGTGTGATCTTCCCGGACCGGGGCACGAACCGGTGTCCCCTGCATCGGCAGGTGGACTCTCAACTACTGCGCCACCAGGGAAGCGCTGAGCTTTGCTTTTAAATAGTACTTTATCACCTGATTACTGTGTTGCTTTTCTTCTTATCAAAAACAGAGTGATTTGAATAACTCAAGCTCAGCATGGTAGCCAGGCTTCCGGTGGTTTGGGTAGACACTGTCACAGGAGATGCAGAGGCTGCGGGGCATGAATGGAATCACTCAGTGAGAACCACGTGGCTTAAGGGTAGAGAGAAAAGATAGCATAGAGCTTGGGTTGGCTATAGAATAACATGATAGACGAAGATGCAGGAAAAGAGATGGGCATATAAGGATTGTTCACAGGTATTATGAAAAGTATGGTTAAGGTGAGTGCTAAAAAGCAGTCGTAACTCCCTGATTCTCTTACTACATAGACCAGTACCATGGGTCATTTTCAAAAAAGCTTTACAGAAGTCACTAAGCAACTTCCTCTGCTCCTGGGAGTATATGTATACTATATAAAATTGACACTCCTATTAAAAATATATTTTTAGGGGAGAAGTCCATTGATCCCATCATTTAACAAGAGGAAATTTTCAGATAAAATAATAGTTTGTGAGCTCTCTAAGACAAGAAATAGGACCTAACCTTTTGTCCTTGGATAAGGATGAATAAAAAATGATATTAGGTTTGAAAAAGTATCACATGCAGAGTAATTCCATAATATGGGACAAACAGGAGACTAGAAAGATGGCTTAAAATGCAAATTTAACATTTTTCCTATTCTTATAGATCTCAATTTAGTTATATTCCCTTAAATTCTAATGTGTCAAAACTAAATGGTGACAATAGAACCTGATTTTGCTCATTAGTACAACTATTAGTTCTATTATACATCCCTTTTCTTTACTTGTAAATAACTGGGACTCCTTCCAGAGAACAGTCTGCTAATAAATTATGTTTTGTTCATTTTTTTAAAAAAATGTCAGCTTCCCAACATTTATCCTGGTCTAATGCATTTAAATGTTGTTCAGATAGAAAGCCTAAAGTAAGATACTTAATGAAAAGCATGTTCAGCTGCAACCATATCCTGTTCCTCCTAGCCTTTACCTATGAGGAGTTTGATACCATTTAGAACAAGTGATCTTAAAGGTACACCTCTATCAATAGAGATCAACAGTTAAACTGACTATTTTTATTGATGTTTCTGTCACCTTCACAGACCATGCACTGCTTTGTTTGGGGATTTTTTTTCTGGTACCAGAGTGATTTATTGAAGAAAGTGGCAAAGAACCAAAATTTTGTATTTGTTGAAAAATAATGCAGTTGGAAAGAAGAAACAAAAACTCCCATTTTCCAATTCTCATATCCCATGAATTGATTAATAGGCATAATATTTTGCTTTTTTTTTCCCTTTGCATATGTCCTCTCTCTCTCTCTCTCTCTCTCTTTCTCCCCCAAAGCTCCTGACACATCATTTTACTGCAAGTTGGTGCTGTACTTTACATGTTAGACAAGTTTCTAGATTAGAGGCGGCAGCCTGGGAGTGTGTAAATGTGCCTAGTTACTATTACTTTGAATGTATAGATATGTTCTCTGTCACTGGGCATTATAACGCTATCATCAGTCACTTCAGAGTATTCTTTTCAGCAATCTATGCCTTACTAGAAGATTACTATAACGATGATCATGCCAAGATGAATATCATTATAGGTCATCACACGTATAGCTCCCTTTGGAGATGGAAAGATTTATTGGGGGGCTAAAGAACATTAGATAACTGGGTGTTTGCAAAATTAATTTTCACAATAGATTAACAGGTAAAATAGACACTTTCACAAACATGCTGTTACTTTTTTTTTATTTTGGTGCTTATTTATTTGTTGACTTATAATTGGCACATAACATTGTGAAAGTTTAAAGTGTACAACGTGTTGGTTTGATATATTTATATATTGTAATATGATTACCACTGTCATGCTGTTACTTTTTAAGTAAACAAGGGAGAGCTGACGATTCGGCTGATTGGGGTGAATTTATGTATATTCATGTAAATATTCTTGTATGTATATGTGTGCATGTATATTTAAGCCATGATGAAAATAAACCTCAAGTTGGTCATCTGTACTGTTCTGTGCTTTCAGATAACTCTTCATTAGCAATTAGAAATTTAAATACTTTTCAGGTCCGGGCTGGCAATATATTCGTATGAGCAGGTATAAGACAGTAGCAACTGTGACAATGGCAGTGAATGAGTAGTGTATACCCAAGCGTGTTAAAATTCAAGCTCTTAAAACTCACCATGCTGGCTAAATAAAATAACTGAGGGTTGTCATATATGCTACTCTATAATAATTTTTCCCCTTTAACTTTTAAACTTTCCTGTGGTTCCTATTTTCTTTTTACATTGTTAGTAGCTTTAAAAAAAATCTGTATTAATGACTTATACTTGTATAGTATTTATTCTTAAAACACCTTACTGATATACAAAACTATTCCAGCTGAAAAAAGGGAAAAACAGAACAATTTTAATAAGAATATTAACTCTTTCTGACTATATGGACTCCATTTAGTGAACTGGAAATTAACTGAATAAGAAGTCAGCTTCCATTTTCTTTACACCTCTAAACATATCAAACTTGAATAAATGTGGGCTCAGATAGTAAGAGAATTAAATGCAAGGCCCTAAAGGCAGAGGTTTCTAGGAATGCGCTTATAATAGAGTTTCACCTGGGATTCAATTAAATATTTAGTGAGAGTGGCTGAAAGAAAGGTTCTGTGCTGAAAGGTGTGGGGAAGACAGAGATGAATACGACACAGTTTTTGTCCTCTAGAATGTCATGATCGATGGCAGCTAACACATTTCACTTAGAGTGTGAGGTGTATGTGGTGAGGACGAGCCCCCACCTCTTTCTCCTCCAGCCCCTACAAAACTGTTTATATTTGCACAATCCTATCATCCTTTCCCCGTTTTGTAGGATGAAGCATCTTTTTTCCTGTTCAAGGCCAATACCTCTGCATGTGCCCTTGATCCCATCTTCTCCCTCTCTCTTCTCAAGAATTGTACTATAAATCAGTGGTCAACAAGTTTTTTCTGTAATAAACCAGATAATACATATTTTAGGCTTTTGCAAGACATATGGTCTCTGTTGCAACTATTCAACCCTGTTGTTGCAATGCAAAAGCAACTGTAGATGGTATGTAAACAAATTGATTTGTCTGCGTTCCAATAAAATTTTATGTATGGGCGCTGAAATTTGAATTTCATGAAATCGTTATGGGTCATGAAACGCTCTTTTTATTTTTTCAATCGTTAAAAAACGTTAAACCGTTATTTGAGGGTCATACAAAAAGAAGTAGTAGGCCACATTTGGCTCTCAGCCATAGTTTGCTAACCTTTGCTAAGAATAATTGCCATTTTTCCATACCTTCAGCCATTCCTTTTCTACCTTCTTCCCTTTAGCCTATAATCACACTAAGGAGAATATAAAAAATATTTAACGATGACCCTGACTGCTGACTCTAGATTCTGAATAGATCGGAATAGATTCCACCATGGAATCAGAATAGGTAAATCTGACTATCGGATCTAGTAGGAGTCATAAGCAACTAGTGAATAATTGCAATGTGTATAGGATAAATACCAACCCAGAACACACCTTCTCATTTCATTTGAAAAATGAAACAAAGCACTTTTTGCACTGCCATCTTGATATTACTCCACTTCTCTCTTTATATCCAATAATTTGGAAAATTATTGTAATTTGTCATCTCTCATCTATTCTTCCATAAGGCATCTGCTTCCATCATTCCTTTAGAACTGACCTTTCCAGAAGAAACTATCCCTTTAAAATTTTTCAGCCCTTTTTAAGTGTTCTATTTCTGTCACTTGCATCAAACTCCCCTAGGCATCTTCCACTTTTCCGACTTTTGATTCTTGGTTGCCATGGCAGGTTCCTCTTCATCCAGCCCTCTTTCCTGCAGCCATTCCCACCTGGTGTTCCCCAGCATTCTCCACCCACTGCTCCCTGTTCCCCGTTCTTGCCTTGGCAGTCTGATCCATTCTCAGGGTTTGATTTTCACTTTTATGCAGATGACCTCTATGTCTGCCTCTCCAGCCTTGATCTCTCTTTAGACTTCAGACTAATTTTGTTACTTGGATTTCCCTGAGGCATCTCAAAGTCACTGTGTCAGACAATGAACCTGAAGTCATCCCCACCAGACCTGCTTCTCTCGCATGTTCCATATCTTAGTCCAGCAACACCATCCCCGTTGCAGAAGCCAAGAAACTTGGAATCACTCTCAGTGCTTTCCTGCCCTTACTCCTAATTCCACCTAATGAAGTCCTGACTCCTCCGCCAAATATTTCTTAGTTCTGCCCATTTAGCTGCATCCCTACTACTGCAGTCTTTGCCCAGGCATTTTCACTGAGCTGGACCACTGTGCTGGTCTAGTCCCTGGTCTCCCTCTTTACACCTGGCACTGGGTGGGCAATCGCAAACAGAAGTGTAATCAAGGAACACCCCCCCCCCCACCCCTCTAAACTCCTGCATGACTCACTATCAGGATACTTAGCATGGTCCCAAGAGTCTCCACCATATGGACTCTTCTTCCTGCCTCAGTCTTACCTTCTATCAAATACTATATGTTTTTTTTTTTCCATCCCACTAATAGGGCACTGAACATAAAATGCAACTATACACCTCCATGTATTTGCAATGCTATTTCTATCACCTAAAATACCTCCTCTTTTCTTCTCTGGCTATTCCTACTCATCTGTTAAGATTCAGCTTCTGGGCATGGGGTGGGAGGGTGAAGCTGGGGCGAAGTGAGAGTAGCATGGATACATATACACTACCGAATGTAAACTAGTTGGCTGGTGGGAAGCAGCAGCATAGCACAGGGAGATGAGCTCGGTGCTCTGTGATGACCTAGAGGGGTGGGATGGGGAGGGTGGAAGGGAGGCTCAAGAGGGAGGGGATATGGGGACATGTGCATGAGTATGGCTGATTCGCTTTGTTGTGCAACAAAAACTAACATGGTATTGTGAAGCAATTATAATCCAATAAAGATCTATTAAAAAATTAAAAATAAATGAATTTAATTAGAATGAAAAAAAAAGATTCAGCCTCTGAATTCATAAAACTGCTCTAAGAGCCTTTCCTCATTGTTTCCATTTTATTTTCCAATTTGTATTGAAAGTACAACTTCTCTCCTGTAACTATCCCAGCTTCACCATTAATAAGTAAGCAAGGGATGATGAGTCACTGCCACTCCAGGTCCTACTCCAGCATCTGGTAAACAGGTCTAGGTGAAGAGTACTTGGCAAGGCATGGGACTCAGAGTGCCTGGGTTCCAGACTCAGCAGCACAGCTTACTTGCTCTATGGTTTTGGTCTTATACTTTCTAAGCGTCCTATTTAAAATGGGAAACCATTCATGAAAAAATACTTTGGGGACATCGACTATGTTTCAGGCACTTTTCTAGGCACAGAAAAAATTCTCACCTTCGAGGAACTTCATTCTAGTGGACATAAGAGAAGAAGGGGAGAAAGAAAATAAATAGGTAACAAGAAAATAACTAAATAAAATATACACTGTATCATGTGGTAAGTGCACAAGGGATAGGGAGTGAAGTCCTAGGATGGAGAAGGAGGTGGGCAAATTTTAGAGAGTGATTAGAAAAAGCCTCACTGAGAAGTGATTTTTGAACAAAGACCTGAAGGAGGTGAAGAAGTGAGCCATGAGAGCATCTGCAGTGAAGAGAATTCCAGAAAAAAAGAAATGGCAAACACAAAGGATATGGCCCGTTCCAGAAATAACAAGGAGGTGAGAATGTTGGAAAAGAGTGAGCAAGGGAGGGAGAGAGGAGGAGACGAGGGCAGAGACATGTGTGAGGTGATTGAGGCATAAGAAGAGCACCAGATAGTCCTGTCATTTGTAGCCCCTTGTAAGGACTTTGAGTGAAACAGAAAGTCACTGGAGGGTCTTGAGCAGAAAAGTGAACAATACGAATAAGGTTAAGATGACTCTGAAAAAAAAAAAAAAGAGGGCTTCCCTAGTGGCGCAGTGGTTGAGAGTCCTCCTGCCGATGCAGGGGACGCGGGTTTGTGCCCCAGTCCGGGAGGATCCCACGTGCCGCGGAGCTGCTGGGCCCGCTGAGCCTGCGCGTCCGGAGCCTGTGCTCCGCAACGGGAGAGGCCACAACAGTGAGAGGCCCGCGTACCGCAAAAAATAAAAAAAAAGATGACTCTGGCTGCTGTGTTGAAAATACACTGTGTGAGAGTAAGGGTAGAAAGAGGGGCCAGTTAGGAAGCTGTTAACAATAAACCAGATGAAAAATGATGGGGACCTGAATCAGGTGAAGGTGATAAGACATGGTTTATTCTGAATATATTTTGGAGTAGAGTCAGAAAAGACTTGCTTGATTTGGGATTAGGGAAAACAGAGGAGACAACCTGGACTCCAAGGATTCTCACCTGTGCAATTATAAGGAGGGCGTTAGTGTTTTATGCCTGGAAAGCCTGCAAAAGTTTTCCAAGGGATAAATAAGAATAAGAGTTTAGGTTAGGTCAAATTAACTTTGAGATGTCTATTATATATTTAAGTGGAGAAGTCAGATAGGTAGTTTTACCTATCTATCTATATGTATGAGTTGAAATTTATGGAAGGACTTTAAGCTAAAGATAAACATTTTCCAGTGAACAAATAATATGCAAAGTCTCTAGATTGCAGATAAAGGAGAGAGGCAGTCTGAGGACTGAGTCCTGTGCACCCCAATGTTTAGTGACTGGGGAAATGAGGAATAACTGACAAAGGAAACTGAGAAGAGCCAGCAAACATGGCAAGAGGAAAACGAGGAGTGTAGTTTCTTGGCAGCAAAGTAAAGTTTAAAAAATAAATAAAATAAAATAGGGCGGCGCACAGGAGGGAGTAATCAACTCTCTCCAAAGCTAGTGATGGGTCAGGTAAGCGGAAGGCTGAGAATTACAATCATATTTAGAAACTCAAAGAGCACTGTGACCTTGATGAGCAGCTTTGATGAAGTGGTAGGGGCAATGCCAGACCACAGAGTGTAAATAGCTCTCTCAAGGAGTTTTGCTAAGTGAGTGGATAGAAATGAGGCATAGATGAAAGGTGACGTGGGAGAAAAGAGACTTCACTTTTAAAGAAAAAAAGCATACTTACAAGCTGATAGAAGTGATATAGTAGAGGGAGATATTGATGATATAGGAGAGAACAGTAAATACCAGAGCAATATCTTTGGATAGGCAACAAAGAATGAGATCTTGTGTACAAGTTGAGTGTCTGGCCTCGATAGCAACACAAACAGTTCATCCATAGTGACAAATAGAAGGTTGAGATATGGAGGAGCGCCTACGACATTTCTCTTCTGCTTCTATTTTCTCAGTGAAATAGTGAACAAGATCATAAGCTGACCACAGAGATGGGGGGAGGAGGTGTTGGAGTTTTGTTATAAGAAGAAAAAGAATGTCTTCTGGATGGGAAGGGACTTAGTGGACCTGGAAAATAAGATAGGATTAGTGACTGCCACCTAGACTCAGTTGAAATTAGTGGTTATGAATTTAAATAGAAATAAATCAGTATAGTTGTACATTTTTCTTCAGTCATGTTCAGCTGGAAACCGGTCTGAAATAGGCAATGTAAGGTTGAACCTGAGGTGGGGTCATGCCAGGAATGTATTATAAAGCAGGAGAGATGGGCAAAGGGAGTTGAGGGTAAATTTCAGGAAGTGATTATAATGATGGGCCATGGAATCTAGTTTATTTGGGGAAGAAAGGAAGACATGAGTGGAAAGGTGGTGGGATCCATGCATGGTAGGTCCCAATGGGGTTGAAGGATTATAAGAATCATATTACTAGGGGGAGGAAGCAAGTAAGATAGGAGGTAGTTAGAGAATGGAGATCACAGAAGGGTTACAATTATTGGTTATGAACAGTTGTATGGTATGTACACAGGAGGAAAGTAAAAGATAAAGCTATTGGAGAAGGTAGTCAGAAACCTACCACTGAAAGGCTTATTTACATGGATATAGATATAACCAAGAATTAGGTTATGAAGGTATGATGTTAGGGAGAGTAACAGTAAGACAAAAGCTAAAATTTTCAGGGAAGGAGGGGGTGATATGGGGGTTGTAGATGGCTGTGTACAGAGATAATGATAATTTGTACCTTTCAGGTTACTGAGGATTAAAGAAGATATGAGTGTACTAGTCCATGGTGAACTCAATAAATATTAACTTTCATTATCCTACCAAGTCCATAGCTGACAACTATGTTGCAAACACCAAAGCATATCTCACCTTAACACTGGTTGATGCAGGATGAGTATTACACTAGAACAGATGCTTGGTTTTCTGTCCAGATTACTGTTGGAGACGGCTGCAGGAGTCTGAAGGGAATGGGCTTAAGGGCACCAGAAGTAGAATTCCTGTGATGAGACGATTTTGGTATATTATACACTTATATTAATCAGAAATTCCATAAAATCATGATTTACCTATTTGAAGAAAAACTGGTAGCTTTTTTCTCTTTTAATTAAATTTCCATTTGAGCCACTCTGCCCAACATGCTTATAAACGAAAAATGTAGGGCAGGAGAATCGGTCAGAGACTGTGTCAGAACACTGGCCCTCCCAGCAATGTGAGTTCTCAGTATTCTGGAGGATGGTCCTCATAAAGTCTTCACAAATCAAGGACGTAGGCTCTCTTGTTGTTTATCATTATGTCATGAGAATAGGCTAGATTCTTCATTGAAAATAAATGTGAATGCTTTTCCACACTTTTTCTATTTATTGAATTTCTGTATTTCTTTGGCAGCTCTTAAAAAGCCCTCTGAAGATTTCTTTCCATGTATCTGTCTCATTTGAGAACAGGTTGACATTACGGCTTTAACTTGGAGTTCTGAGCTGTTCTTTTTGGAATAATCTACATATTTTTGTTTTGTTACCAGATCCAGAGTGGTGACCCAATATTTTATGATATACCCATAAAGTTTGCAGATCAGTGAACATTATTTTTACTTTGTTATGAAGAGCTACTGTTTAGATTTCTCTGGGAATACAATTTTGTCCTGCTCCCAGCTTTTCTATTTTAGCAATGAACAACCAGAATTAGAAAGAAATCGTTATTATCAAGATCTGCAGGGGCTTTTGAAACTGACTTCTGCCATTGCTGGATACACATGAGAGTTTTTAATGTGTAATTTCTCTATCTCCACTTGTGATTTAGCACTCAGGGATAACAGAGAAAGAGAAAGCTGAGTGGTAGCGAGACAAACAGCAGGAGTTCCCACCATTCACTTGGGTATTGGGGGAGACTAAAAGATTTGGGGGGAAATAGATAAAGCATTATGGAAATAAGGTGTGATGGATCCTTCATTTTCTCTTAGTGGGAACTTTTTAAATGTCTGTTTCAACATCCTTTTACAGAGTTCACACTTGGGTAGGGAGAACACATAACAGTGTGCCTTTCCTAGGGTTCTGAGTGGAGATGAAACGATTAGGGGTATTAGCCTGATCTAGCGAGTGTGAAACAGAAGCTTCAACACTCTGTGGGGGAATGACCTTGGAATTACATTTAAAGCTCAGGCAGATTTGCAATCAAAGAATGAGAACACAGGAAGGGACTGTGAAAGCTGTCTAGCTCTGGAAGCAGATGATAGAAAAAGGTAGGAGAAGGTGGATCTGAAAGAGCAACTTCAGGGGTAAAAAAAAAAAAAAAGAGTCTTCTTTAGGAGGTGAGGTGGAGAAAGTGAGATTATGTGATAAAACTAAAAATGCAGAGAAACTATGTTTGAGGAAAAGCTGACCACTGTCATTTTATCAAATAGCTGTTCTTGTCAGAGGCCTGAATCCAGTGCAGAGCGACTGATGAGAAAACATTATTCACCTATGGAGTGATGGTGCTTCCTAAGACATAGTTGGTGAACGTGTGCTGGAGATGGAGAGAGAAAGTAGGACAGCGAGGAATGCGGAAGATTCAGAATAGTTGGGCCAAACTTCTCCAGTGAAAATGTGTCTACGTTAGCCTAAATATAGAAACTTAAAGAATTGTGCCCTGACAGTGTTCTAGAAAGCAAAGATGGATGAATCTTCATTTCTACTCAGCAAGTGAAGCCTTTTTTGGCTTGCTCTGTTGTCAACAGGAAAAATGTAAACACATTTTAGTTCGCATTTATGTGAAACATAAAGCAAGTTAGAAAAGCTAGAATATATTTGTCCCAGGAAGACAATGACTTTTAGCTAATTCTAAACCATTGGTACTTAATTGAGCTGTTAATACCATTCCCACTCTATTCAAAATAAATTGTCCACTCTGTTCCCCTTGATTTTTCTTTTTCCCACAGGATCACATCATAATTCATCCATAGGCTCACTGATGTATTGAATTGCCCTCTAAAATAAGGCCTTACTTACAATAATATTCTACAATATCAAAGGCACATTTTGCCTTCTTTCATATTGATATTTTTACATTGAAAAAGTGACAACCATTTCTGGTACTTCCCCGATTTAATAGGGCTCTGAGATGAAGACTTCATAAAAATGCAGTGTCTATTAGCTCAGATTATAAATAGAATCATCTTCACAATATGAAACACCAGCTCAAAATTATTCCTTCAGGCAATCTCAGTATAACTAAGAGCAGATTAAGTAGACAGAGTCAAAGAATTCAAGAATTCAAAAGAAGTTTCCCTTAAGTAAGCCATAAAACTCTTCACTACTATATATACACAGTGTGTATATATATATATATATATATATATATATATATATATATATATATCTCCTCAGTAAAATATATATAACCTCAGTAAAACAATTACCAAAACAAGTTGAAAGGATAAGGAAAGTTAGTAGTGGGAAAATATTTTTAAAAGCTAATTCCCTTTTTATTTAGACTGGAATAGAAATTCCTAAAGGAGTAGTTTTGAAAAATGCCATGAATATGGGTTGTATTAATTTTTGACATAATTCTGTCTAAACCTTCTATTTAAAGACTATCCTGTCCACAGTAGATTCTTCATAGGAATATTGAGATACCATGATTAAATATGCTACTCTAATGTCACGTAAAAAAAAAATGACGCTACTAGTAGGATTTATGTGCTTGCTCGTGTTTACGCTTCTCAATTTTTAGGACGTAATGATTTCCAAACAATTTAGATGCCCTGTGCTTGAAAATAATAAATGTGATGACCTAGTGAAGCTCTTATGTTTTATGTCACAACACTTAAAGTCTTGTTTGCCATCTTTGTGGTAAGTCAAAGACTTTTGGTTATAAATAAATGATGTGAAAATAACATTTCCTGTGTAAATCTAGTTATAAGATAAATATAGCTATACGGAATAGTTTGGATAATTCAAATTCAAATGTATTTATTGGGCACTTTGCCATGTGTCAGGCAGTAATGTCACTTAATCCTCAGAGTACCTTGAAGGGTATGCGTTACTAATCCCAGTTTGCATCTGAGGAGGAGTGAAGTAGTTCTTAATGTCAGACTATTAATAAATGGCAGAAATGGGACTCCAATCACGTCTTCATACCCCATGACTATGCTTTACCCATGATACTTCAGGAAAAGCAAAATTCTGTGATTAATTAATACCAGTGCATATTTTGAGGGAATTTTCACTTCATTATTGCTTAAGTAGGCCTTCTCCATGGGTCTGAACACCAAAATAATAAGGCAATTGTTGAGGACATAATTTAGCAAACCAAAAAGTTAGCTTGTGCAGGAGCAGGGTTGAGCAGAAAGTTTTGAGTTCCACATTACACTTTTCTAGGTATTTGTGTGCTTCACCATGAGTGTGAATTATTTTCACAATAAAAACAAAATAAATTACAATTTAAAATACTTCAAATTGTTTAAAAACAATGTGTACTATCATCTTTTATCACTTTGGTAAAATGGTATGCTAAAAAATAAAGTGTACAGATCCACCCAAATGTTGATAGTGGGTACCTCTGGGTTGTTATTGTAACAGGTTTTAACATTTTTCTTAATTGTCTTCTTAATAGTTTTTTAAAAATGGTTTTCTGCACACCTGGATCTTATTTTTCTTATCATTATCATGACTTACTTTTAGAGTCAAGAAAAAAATCCACAAAAAGAAATATACTTTCCATTTTGAAAATAATGATCTGCACATGTACTCTTATTTCCTGGGTAAAACTTGGGTACTCTCTGGAATATTTCAGTCAAACCTAAAAGGAGAAATCATTGAGAAACTGGGCATATTTTGAATTCTATGCAGATACTTAATAGAAAAAAGAAATACCAACTGCCAATATACAGATGAAAAGATGCTCAACTTCTTTAATAATCAGGGAAATGCAAATTAAAATCCAGAGGTACCAATAAAGCACACACACACACCTCAAATTGGCAGATTTCAAGACTGATGATATTCAGTGTTGGCAAAGGGCTATGATAGCAAGCTTTGGCCTACTTCGTTGCAGAGCAGCTTTTTTCCCCCCGTAATTTGGCACTATCTGTCAAAATTTTTGAATGCCCAATGCTTTTGACCAGTAATTCTATGTCTAGGAACATATTCTCTGGAAATACATAGGTGCTTATTGTAGCACTATTTGTAACAGTGAAAAATTGAAAAGAATTTCAAATGTCCTTCCATAGGGAAATAGTTAAATGAGTATTGACACATTCATAACATGGGATGCTCTGCAGATGTAAAAATGAGTGTGGCTCCTACGTATGTTCCAAAGCAGAGAACACCAAGATAATGTTTTTACTGTACACAGAAAAAGTCTTGAAAAAAGACATAGTCAGCTTTGACCATGCTTACCATTAGGAGAAGGGAGATAAAGAAGAAACGTTCAGTTTTACTTAATATATTTAATATTATTTGAAAAGATTTTCACAATGTTTACTAATATACTTCAAATTTTTAAAAAATCAGAATATGGCTAATGTAATCCCAGATGCCTATCCAATGAATTGAATTCTGTACTTTAAGTCAGTTAGAATTCCAACTTTGACAAAAGGACAAATAATTCACTTTCTGCTTTGTAATGTTTTCCAGGGTCTCAAACTATAAATGGGTTTCCGTATTGTAAGCTCCTTCTCTTCTCCCACCTTCCCCTGGGAGGAAAGACAGGTATGTATCAGAAAAAGCAATCTGGCTGCACCTTGTTGTTTGAGGAAAATCCTCTGAACTCGTTCAAATGTGCTTCTACCTTTCTTAAAAGGCTACTAATTAAAAATACATTTTAAGCCAAGATAATACTGCTAGGAAACAATTCTGAATTTATGTGGTGAAGAAACTGCTTAGAATGAATCTGATACAAAGAAAATGTTGCATTAGGTTTTTGGGTAATATTTTTATGCAGGGTACCAGCATTGCAAAACACAGATTTGTGAAGTAGGGAAGAGCAGGAAGTCAGACAGACCTTGGTTGAGTCCATGTCTTTCACTTCACCTTGTGATTTCTGTCAAGATACTTAACATCTCTAAGCTTTGGTTTCCTCATCTATAAAATGGGGTTAGTTGTAATATCTTACTACGTAAATGGAAAAGCCTACCATATTATTGGCATCCCATACATATTATTTTTATTTTGGTTTTGCCATCTAAAAATTGGCATTGCCATCTGCCTCTGCAAGGATTAAGTCACTAGCTGCTGCAACCTCTGACCGTCAACACACCCTGGAAGGAATTCAGGGTGGAGATCAGGAATGAGGCACTCTGTGCTCTGGGAAAAACTGGCAGAACAGGCCTTCAGATATTTAGATATTTTCAGGAGAAGATTTTATGAGCCCAAATTCTTGTATCTCCTCATATCTAGAAAAGCACTAAAATCATGAATGGAGACAGCTGCTCCTCGTGACAAGCCTCTGCTGACATGTGTGCTGGACTAAAATCATGTACAACACTGACCTTCGCCTTACTTCTCTGGAGCAGTTCCTCAGAGCTAGCTGAGAGGCTGTCTCCTGGGCTATAGTCCTCATTTTGCCCCAAATAAAACTTAACTCACAACTCTCATTGTGCATTTTTTTTTTCAGTCAACAGTTCAGAATTACACAGTATTTAGTAAGTTGCCCAAGGTAGTTTATTTTTTAAATATTGCTTTTCACTTGAAATCACCAATTATAGATTCCTGGTTCCATTCATTTCTTTAAGATTAATAACGTTCATTTTTTAATTTAAAAAGTAATAAGGGTATACATTTTAAACTTATACAGTGCTATATGTCAATTATATCTCAATAAAACTGCAAGAAAAAAGTATAAGGGTAAATTATGCTAAATGTAAGAAATACAGAAAATAAAACATCTCCTTCACCTAATCAGTCAATTAGAAAATATTTATTAAGCACCTCTTTAATGTGCCAGAACCCATCCTAGGCGCTAGGCACACAGAATAAATAAGATAGATATGGTCACTATCCTCATGGCCCCTGGTTAAGAATTAATAACCTAGAAATAAGTGACAGTAAGCCCACATACCTATCCACATGCCACCCACTTCTACTCTGAATCTTGGACTCTTTGAACTATTTATAATGAGACTGTCATGCAGTGTCAAAATAGTATATTAAAATTTTCCCAATATGCTCACCTCCCTTATGTATTAGACCCTACCCCGTCTCGTTTACTCAAGGACACTGAGACAGCAATTCTCTCCTTCTGCCACGTCATTAATTGTGTCATTAATTGTTCACTTTCCACTGGATCCTTCTCATATAAATATGCTGTTGTCTCTCCCAGTTAAGAAAATGACAACCTTCTCCCAACACCACTTCCCATCCAGTTACTGCCCCCCTTCTTTGCTCCCCTTTGTAGCAAAACTCCTTGAAATAACTATCTACACATACACTAAATCTTCTCCACCCATACTCTCTTAAATCCACTTAAGTCAGGCTTTAATTCCACTGACCCACTAAAGCAGCTCTCATCAAGACCAGCGGTGATCTCCGTATCATTAAAGGCAATGGCCAATTCTCAATCTGCCTTTTCTTGGCCTATCAGAAGCAGCTG